>NW_027526225.1:50711101-51442351 GCF_048455015.1 Haemaphysalis longicornis | reverse complement strand
ACAAAATGTGCATCGGGCGCTGTAGGTATTCGCAATAAATATAACCACGCATCAGAGTTCTTTTGTGCGTTTGCGGATTTGTACCTGTGATACCCCTTTTTATGTAGAAATAGCGCGTAACCATTGCCTCGTTTTGTTTCACTATGTGTCACCATTCTAGCAATGAACCAGCGTCGCAAAATTAAAGGTCCGTACCATTGTTCCTTTTTTTTTTTTCATGGAGTGAGTGAGTGAACAACTTTAACGGAGCTTCAAATAAAGAATGGTGCGCGCAGGCACCAGATGGGGTGGTTCCCTATTCGCGGGACCCATATGTGTCCAGTAATTATTCTCCTCGAGCCACCAGCTCGTTGCGTGAAACACAAACCGCAATTTATTTTCTCGCTTTGTTCATTTCTTTCCCCTGAACACAACGGTGAACTTTTAAAACTCAATCAACTGACGATGATGAGCCCGAAATTAAATATAACAGACACGGTGGTCACATGCGCCAAACTCAGGGTAATTAAACGTCGCATGTGATTAAAGAGCCGCTATCGCGCTCCCGACGATTAAAACAATTACTTTAAAAACGTGGATAGTGCACCGAAATTTAAGCAACTGAATCCGCGAGAAAATGCATGCGTGTCGGAACAAACGCTTATACTGCTTTCATTCGCGTTTCTTTTTTTTTCCCTATCCCACTATTTGCTTGATTTACGGTCCAACCAACTTGCCGAGTTTCGCTATAAACTTGAAGCTAACCAGGCACGAAACTTATGAAACAGAACCTACGAACGCAGCTGCTATTTTATTGTTCGCCGACTGCACCATAAACATTGCTGGATTTGTAGGCCACGTTCCTGGCGGAAATAAAGTCGCCCACGCGACCCTCCGCGCGAAAAGTATTTTCACCAGCCGTTGGCCACACATCTACAAAAGGCGACGACAACATCACATGACGCATGAAAGAAGATTATACCGGCATGCCCTTTTCTGTGCAAACGCTGAACTTCAGTCTTGTCTTTTTGGCTAGGTAGCTACTAGAAGAGGGATTAAATCGCAATCAACTGCGCGGAGTCATCTACCGCAGCGTTCTTACTGTCAACTGTTTTTCGTACGCATTAACCACTCTACGCGGCAATCCCTTTAGCGCCGTGAAAAACGAGGTTGCTTTTCACAGCACACTCAGCGCAGCTGTCAGAGAAGGCGGGCCATTCACGCGCAAAGCGACCGCGCAGACGTCTGCAAAGTGCAACAACCAGGCATGCAAGTGACAGTCTCCACGACGTGCCGACAGGTGACGCAAGCGCCGAAAGTGTCCGGCACATTTTCAGCGAGAGGGAAGCTTGAAACAGAACGCGAGGGAAACGCCGACAGTATCCCGGAAAGTGACGAACACGCCCCAGCAGGCAGAACGTAACCAGAGGAAGCCGCACTTCCACAGGTTTTTCAACCGGCGACGAAAAACAAAGAATGCGACGAGGTACGCGTCCGGCAGACGGTCGGTTTTTTTTTGGACGCAGGCGACAACGTGTGGACAGCAACGCGCGCTCGCACACACACCGCGCGCGAGGGCAGGGGCAAATTTTTCCAAGCTCTTCGCCGCGATCCTCGCTGATTCGGCTTCGGGCGCGCGGACGACGACTCGACGGTGGGGGCGGCGTGGCCCCAACGAGCAAAGAATGCGGCCCTCGCTTTCCCACCCTCCTCCGCGCGCCGAGCGAGCGAGCGGGCGCGACCACCTGTTCGGCCGCACCCGCGGCACGCTCGCGTCGCACACGACACTCACCATTTCGAACTGTCCGCATAGTTCTTCCCGCTGCTCGTCCGTCAGCATCAGCGACTGCCGTGTTCCCGCCATGTTGTTCGGCTTTCTCAGTCTGACAAGCGGCACAACCGCACGCCTTCCGACAACGCCGTGGTGGTAGCGCCGACGCCGGCACTCGCAGCCAGAGTGGCAGCACGCAACACACGAGCGCCACTGCCGACCGCAGCGCCACGCGCGGATGTGAATCATGCCATGACGTAAGGCCACCGCGCCTGTGACGTACCCACTAGGCAGTGATGCCGATGCCCATGCACTGATGCGCCTTGGCTCGTCCCGAAACGAGGGCGCGAAAATAAGATGCGCATACGCTCGCGCGTCTCCGAGTCAAGTTTCGCTGAGAAAGGCGGCGTGTGCGTCAGCTTTGCCAGGCGAAACTACGTCTTTCCGGACTGTGCAGAGATACGCTGAAGGTTAAAACAAACACCGTGACTGACTCAACGGGGCGTTACGCCATGAACGTACAGTTCCACAGGTGACTCATAAAATAGGTAGTCCTCGTTAAAAAAAAGCCGGATGCTCCCGATGTGATTGTTTCGTATGCCGCGCGATTATCGAGAATGATTGTACGGTCACTAACCTCAGGCCAGCGAATCTGATTACGGTGAAGAGACCACTTCCGCGGATTCGTTAGTTATCACTGTCTTACCCGCGTTCGCTGCGGATCCAAATAATGGATCCAGAGGCGTATCCAATGGAAGGTGCCTCATGTAATGCCCTGCAAGAGACCCTTAATGCAGCAATAAAAAATGATGGATTTTAGCGTGAATCCCCCCCCCCCGCCCCCTCTTCCCGACGATCCCAGAAACCACCCCTACCAAGCCCCTGCTATACATTCCGTGCACCCCATGGTATTCTTTGGTATTTCAAGCCTGTTCCACAAAAAAAAACAAAAAAAAAAAACGAGAAGTTGTTGACATTGGGCACCGCATCAACCCTGCGGTACTTTTTGTATTCTACTTATCGTTACCACTTAGTTCCGCGTCTTTAGCTCGTAAGAACTCGAGACAATTGAATTGCTTGTCTTTTTGTTTGCAGGCGCAGCTCAATAGCGGTAAACAACACACAGTTCTCTAAGAGCCGTGTTTTTGAAAGCCGGTTTTGTGTGCAACCGGTTTAAATTCGTGTTATAGCGCACAAATTATAACACATTCGTAGTTTTATAAACACTATAATACTTATAAATTATAATTATAGGACATTTTTTTAAATGCAGAGCATTTCTTAGCCTCGCCTGTTCCTGCGTCGGACGGTGTCAACAGTTCCGCGTCCGCAGCAGGTGCGCCTCTACTTCCCTCCTCTCTGTCAACAGCAGCTGGCGCGCGCATGCGTCGTAGTCAGCCCGTTCGCTCCGTCGCGGTCTCCGCGTAACAGGTGCGTGATAGCAGCGCGGTGGGCCGTCGAAGGGCGCGCGCTGCTTGCGCATGCGCGCTCTCCCCCCCGTACTGCTCTCCCTCTACTGCGCGCGCTGCAAATATAGCGGCTAGGGGTCGCTCGTGTTTCAGTCACTGCGTTGCTCCTTCCTTCCTTGGTTGACGCTCGTGCCCACGTTTACTCGTGTCTGCTACTCCAGCATCACGGAAGAAGCGATGGAAGCAACACTGCCTTCAATCAGTACTGAGGCCCCAATGCTCTGCATTTACTCGTGTTCCCCTCGCGGGAAGGCGCGGGAATTTTTTTTCTCATCGACGATCCTATTTATCAGCAGAACTTCGGATGCTTTTAAATTAGTATCCAGCTTAGCTCACAGGGAAGGTGTAAAAATGTTTTAAAATGTTCGATCACTGCATTCTCTGAAATGAATATATATGCCCCGAAAAGAAGAGTGTAGTCCTTGAAGATTAGCTTGCGTCTTCATAGGCATAAATTATACCAAGTTCCATCACAAAGGTAACTGAATCTTTATAGTTGCGCCAAGTTTCGCATATTTCGAAGCCAAAGTCGCAGTCAAAATTACTTCAGTGTCAAGGGATGCAAACAAATTAGTACACAGACGAGGGTCCCAGAGTCTGCAGAATGCAGCGGGGCCCTGGATAAGGGATTCTAAGCGTGACTCTGTACAGTGCTAATAAAGCAAGTCAACATGACCACACCCAATCAAGAAAAAAGTCCAAACAACAAACGACATAGTTTTAAGATTAGCGAACACTGGATTAAGACACAATATACACGAATGCACAATATTGGAAACAATATTAGGATGAATACCGAAAAGTACCATATAATGGTATACAAAGCCAAACAGCAATGATAACAGCCAAACAATGTAAGTGCGATTTTCGTAGTTAATTACAATTTACAACAAAAACCCTTTAGCCATTTTTAAGACACGTAGATTATGATGATTTTATGGTGAGAGGGAGGACATTTCACAGTGAAATACCAGCGAAGCAAGATTTCTTGCCGTACTTAGTATGCTCAGTTAGTAATACAAATTTGTTATTGGCTGCAAACCTGAAGAATTTTTCAGTCCTAGGGTTTGTGGCATCGTGTAAAATGAAACAGAAGTAACTTGAAAAAAAATATTCCTTCATTGTAGTGAAATACTTGGTTTACAGAGAGTATATTATTCTCATGCAGCTGACGTGGAGCTAAAGAAACTATAATCTTAGATAGCTTCTCTGTCGACCAACTGGTCTATGGGGAAATGCATCAGTTGTTTGACAGGGCTTTCGCTTTAAAGGTTTATTGCAACAAACAACACTAAAAATTTATTTGCCTGGAAAAAAAACCACAGCTGTATTAATTTTTACTGCACTAGAAAATTCAGGAGTATGGCCCATTTATTGATCCCCCGCATGTTTGGTTATCGTCCCTAGCTGCTATTAGTCCATTCATACTGGCGGTCCCACATCGCATGTATTAACAGGAGTTTGCACACTACAATAAGCGTAAGCTCTCACTTACCGCTAGTCGCCGTCTCTGATAGCAATAATCGGAGACACGTGATCAAACTGGCAGTGTGACGTGTATTAACACGCCTACGCTTTCGTGGGTAGGCGTGTTAATCGAAGTGGTGGTTGGGCGGCACAATAAGGCCAAACGCGGACGAACCTCCTCGCTTCGATCTTATCGCTTCCGTTACCTTGCGTTGTCGTTCTGATCGTCGCTTTCCTGACTGAAACACGTTTTACGAAGCACGCATCATGCATGCTGTCAGTGTATAGAAGCTATACCAACGTCTGCTTCGCATCTCTTCTGTGCCTCCTCGCAGGGGCCTATTCCAATTTTAGTATATATGTGCTTGTGATCTCTCTCTCTCTCTCTCTCTCTCTCTCTCTCTCTCTATATATATATATATATATATATATATATATATATATATATATATATATATATATATATATATATAAGGTTAGTAGAGACAGAGACAAACGAGAAAGACTTAGAAAATAAAAATAAGTTTACTGACGTTTCAGGGAGAGGACTCCCTTTCTTCAGAGTACAAAATAAGTTCGTTTCAGAGCTATATATACAGAAAATGTAGCAAGCGCGAGGGCAAGGTAAGAGGAGGGAGAGTTTGTACAAATGGATTCATGGTTGGTGGGTAGCAAAAGAATGAAGGGAGAGCGGGAAAATTAATTACAACAAGGATAATAAGAACACACAGTCACGCGGTACGAACTTGGAAAAAAAGAGAGAGAGAAGAACCAAACACAGAGAAAAAATAATACATAATTAAAAAATAAAAATAATAATAAATAACAAGGTAATTTTCCTCCCCCGTGGCAACGGGGGTGAAAGAGGGGTCAAAACAAGATAGGCCCATGCCCGTGTTTGACATGGGCAAAAAGATTAGTCACGCGGAAGACGTTCCAAAGAAGATATGCACACAAAGGGCGAACATCTGCCCATTCACACCTGTTCTAGGAATCCAAGTAAGGTCATTGAAACAAGAGATACGTGGCTTCTGTTGGTGGGAGGCGGGGGTCGCGCCCAAAAGCAGTAGGACAGGCAGTTTCGACAGGAAAGAGTGTACATTGGTATACAAAGAGCGAAAAAAATAATAAATAAATAAAAATAACCAGGAAATTTTCCTCCCTTGTGGCAACAGGGGTGAAAGAGGGGTCAAAACAAGATATGTCCATGCACGTGTTTGACATGGGCAAAAAGATTAGTCACGCGGAACAAGGAAACGAAGATATGCAAATGCACACAAAGGATGAACACCTGCCCATTCACACCCGTTCTAAGAATCCTGGTAAGGTAATTGAAACGTGAGACACGTGGCTTCTGTTGGTGGGAGGCAGGGGTCGCGCCCAAAAGCAGTAGGATAGGTTGTTTCGACTCGAAATGAGTTTACATTGATAGGGGAAAAAAGACAAGGTCAAACAAGTCATGGAAAAAAAAAAAAAAAAAAAAAAAAAAAACAGGCAGGTGCGCGCGTATGACGCGGCAGCAAGTGGTATTCATCTGCCCGGCGCATGGTGCCAGTTCAGGGAATGCCGAGGCGGTCAGCAACGAATATTAGAAAACAACAATACAAAAAAGAAAGAAACAGGACACGAAAACAATCACACACGCTCGCGTTCACAAATTAATTGCAAGGTGAGAATATCAAAGCTAAAAATGGTACTGCAGCCTTCTACCCA
Source organism: Haemaphysalis longicornis (assembly GCF_048455015.1). Lineage (NCBI taxonomy): Eukaryota > Metazoa > Arthropoda > Arachnida > Ixodida > Ixodidae > Haemaphysalis > Haemaphysalis longicornis. The sequence goes on along the minus strand of NW_027526225.1, from coordinate 51,435,952 downwards.
GAACACAATGTCCAGACTTGTTCATCGAATTTGCTTCAGTGAAGCCATTGTGCTAAAAAACGTCGTGCTAGCACGAAATTATACCCAACTACGAGAGCTCGCCAACTAATGGGAGAATATTATTGAGGGAAAGAAATGAACAGGCATAACACTAGCCTGAGAAATGCAGCCGAAATTTTAATCGGAGGAAAGACAGGTTAATTTCCCATAACTTTCATTTATGCCAAACGACGCTGATTTAAACTTATAGATAAGGTAAGACTCACGAACCTCGCGATCGTGATGCGTTTTAAAACTAGATTCAAGAATTGTGGCCTTCAGTTGTTCAAAAGAATGACCAGGAGTGTTAACATGCTTTGATAGAGGCAAAGAAGGGCAGGTTTTTGCATGGGAGCGGTGATTGTTAAACCTCAAACGAAAGGGTGTTTCAGTCTGGCCAATGTATTGTTTGCCGCAGAGGGTGCATTCCAGCAGGTATACGACGTTGGCGGAATCACAGTTAAAGTTCCCTTTTACATTAACATAATAGTTTGAAGCTGTGCTGGCGGCGCGCTGTGTGGTGGTCATTTGTGGGCATACCTTACACCGTGGTTTGTTACAGGGCATGCAACCAGTAGTCTGTGGTCGGCTGATGCTGGATTTAGTGAGAACGTCGCCCAAATTTTTGCTGCGTCTATAAACAACACGTGGTGGCTCGGGGAATATTCTCTTTAGGCGTTCACTTTGAGCGAGGATATTGTGATGTTTCCTTAGTATGGAAGCAACTTTCGGAGAAGAGGCCGAATGGGTCAAAACGAGGTTGGTTTGTTGATTGGGTTTTGGAGCTTTTTTTCGGAGAATTTCGGTGCGGTTCAACTCGTTAGCTCGTGTAATCGCGTCATCGATGACCTGCTCTGGGTATTTTTGATTTAAGAGTGCGGTTTTAAGTTCTCTGCAGTTAGAATCGAAATCCGCCTGGCTTGTGCAGATTCGCCTAAAACGGTGAGATTGGCTGTAAGGTATTGCAGTCTTGCAGTGCCTGACATGGCTGCTGTGGAAGTGCAAATACTGGCGCGTGTCCGTAGGTTTCCTGTAGAGATTAGTCTGAAGTCTGCCCTGAGAAACTGTGACAGTAACATCCAGGAAATTTATGCTGTGCTTAGAGTAGGAATGAGAGAGGGAGATGGTAGGATGCGCAAGGTTAAAAGCCTCAATAAACGCAAGAAGTTCCATTTCACCGTGCTGCCAAATCATGAATATATCATCTATATACCTTTTGTAGTACAATGGCTTCAAACTTTGGGTTGCGAGGAAGTTTGTCTCTAGACATCCCATAAAGATGTTCGCATAGTTGGGCCCGATTTTGGTTCCCATTGATGTTCCGCTGACTTGCACGTAATTGACACCATCAAACTCAAAATTGTTAAGTTCAAGGATAAGGTGAAGGAAAGTTTCAAGGGTGAGAGAATCGATAGGTTTGTCACCCGCCGACCCCTCATACGCACATGATACAGCGGTGATCCCATCGGCATGCGGAATGTTAGTGTACAGCGACACGACATCTAGGGTAACAAGTAAACAGTTGTTGGGAATTTCCATCTTCATGATATCTGAGAGAAAATCATTTGTATCCTTAATGAAGGATGGAAAGCTGGGAGGAATGTCGCGAATGAGAGAGTCGACATACCGCGAGAGGTTCTCGGTGACAGTACCAATGCCAGAGACAATGGGGCGACCTGGGTTGTTATTTTTATGAATCTTAGGAAGAAGGTAGAATCTACCGGCTACTGGGCTTAAAGGGATAAGAGAACGAGCAGTTGTTTCAGTTATTTCCTGATTTTGAACAAGTTCAGTGAGTTTTTCTTTTACAATTAGCTTATACTCATTAGTGGGATCGCTAGGGAGTACTTTGTAGAACGCAGATTCTGATAGTTGTCTATGAGCCTCGTTGACATAGTCAGCTTTGTCGAGGATCACGATGGCGCCTCCTTTATCGGCCGGTTTGATTACTATTTCGGGGCAACCTGCGAGTTCCTCCAAGGCTTTCTTTTCCTTGTTGGTGATGTTACAGCGGAAAGGGATTTGCTTTTGGTATGCTGCTCGTACATCGCGATGAACTGCTTTAATATACATGTCGAGGCATGTATCGCGCTGCGTGGGAGGGGTCCAGTGCTTATGGCTAGGTAATGCGGTTCGGGCTTCGTCGGTTGGAGGACGGTCATGGAAGTACTCTCTCAGTCTCATATTTCTGGCGAAGTTGTCTAAGTCCTTAAAAAGTTGAAATTCGTTGAAACCGCCAGTTGCCGGGCAAAAATTCAGACCTTTTGACAAGGCGCTCATCTGATCTGGTGACAGGGTAATACTAGAGAGGTTCATCACATTTCCGGTGAGATTTTTGTTAGTTTCAGTAGCCTGGGGAGAGGTTACAGAAGGGGAATAAAAATTTGGGTTTGCGTTGGCAGACTCGCTAGTACTGGCACTAATGAGAGCTTGTGAATGGTTAGTATTTGGCGCGTTTAAGGGGCGATTTTCATGTGCATTCCCAGATAATGGACAGCCATTAGTAATGGGGCTAACTTTATTCTTGCGGATGTTGTCATTGCTAGGGATATTATCTCGGGAAAATTTACGGACTTTTGTTTCGGATATAGCGGATGCCTTTTTGGATTCGTAGCTGCGTAGAAGGCCTGATTCTCTTTCGCTTAGATCCTTACTAAGAATTTCCTCTTCCTGGCGGAGGGAATGGGACATAGTCTCGTAGTGATCTAGAATTATCTGCGTTAATTGCAAGGATGCGTTGTCTAGTACTTGTTGCCACTTTTTTTTGTTGGAAGGGGACAGTTCGGCAGTTGCAGGTCTCAGTCTAACCCTCAAACCCATGGGAGCTACCTCGGCAGACAAATACTGTGAAAGTGCGGAAACGTGCATTTGGGAACGTATGCGTTTTTCAGTAATCTTTCTTAATTTTAAGAACTGTTTTGATACTGGGTAGGAAGCTGCATTACCGGGTTTTTTGGAGCTTAGTCACTTTGTCGGCGCAGAAGACACTTTCTTGCGGAGGTTGTAGGCTGGCTTTGGGGCGTCCGATAGCAGTGCGGATCCGCTGCTGGCGTTTCGCAGTGGCTCGGTGGTGGTTGAGGCTCCGGTGGGCGTTGTAGTTCCCGAGGGCGGGCGTGGCAGGCTCTTGGCGCGGCGCACTCTCGGGGTTGGGCTGCAGGCGATGCGTCGGTGCTCCGAGGCCGTGGTCGCAGGAGCACGTACGGGTTGCAGGCTGCGGCGGACGTCCGGGGACTCCGGGTGTGGGTCCCTGGCGCTCAGCTGAAGGTCCGTGGCCACGGTGGTCACGGCGGCACACGGGGCTGGCCGGTTAGACCGTGTGTCCGGGGACGTCGTGGAGGAGGTTGGGCTGGAGGGGAGCAGGGGCAGCGGTGGGAAGTCATGGTCGTATGAGGCCCCTGCGCGAGCTTGGGCGGCGGTGCATGCGACCTCGCGCCACCCGGGAGGGTTGCAGCGCTTTTGCGTGAAGCAAAGTTCGCGGATGTGGCTAGCAAGCACAGCCACACCCTCGAAGCTGGGGTGCAGGCCATCCGCAGCAAGGACTCGGCGGGCGGGAAGGTGCTGGAAGCCGTGGTCAATGAAGCGCACGCAGCGAGAGTGGCGGCAGAATTCACGCAGGAGAGAGTTAAAGCGTCGTGCTTTTTCATTGCAGCCAATGGCAAAGCGGGAGATGCGGTAGTCACGGCGGCGGTTAGCAGAGCGCGGAAGAATCAAGCTGGCATAGATGGTGGAGACGTTAGGCCGAGATTGAAGGATCAGGTCAGTCAGCGAGCGATAGTCACAGAAAGCGCGTTCAGCAGAAGAAGAGGTCAGGTCATTCGTACCAACATGCAGAAAAACTGTGTTAGAGCAAGCAGGTATAGAGTCAATGAGTAAGCGTGCGTAAGCGTGTTTGACCTTGTCTTTTTTCCCCTATCAATGTAAACTCATTTCGAGTCGAAACAACCTATCCTACTGCTTTTGGGCGCGACCCCTGCCTCCCACCAACAGAAGCCACGTGTCTCACGTTTCAATTACCTTACCAGGATTCTTAGAACGGGTGTGAATGGGCAGGTGTTCATCCTTTGTGTGCATTTGCATATCTTCGTTTCCTTGTTCCGCGTGACTAATCTTTTTGCCCATGTCAAACACGTGCATGGACATATCTTGTTTTGACCCCTCTTTCACCCCTGTTGCCACAAGGGAGGGGAAAATTTCCTGGTTATTTTTATTTATTTATTATTTTTTTCGCTCTTTGTATACCAATGTACACTCTTTCCTGTCGAAACTGCCTGTCCTACTGCTTTTGGGCGCGACCCCCGCCTCCCACCAACAGAAGCCACGTATCTCTTGTTTCAATGACCTTACTTGGATTCCTAGAACAGGTGTGAATGGGCAGATGTTCGCCCTTTGTGTGCATATCTTCTTTGGAACGTCTTCCGCGTGACTAATCTTTTTGCCCATGTCAAACACGGGCATGGGCCTATCTTGTTTTGACCCCTCTTTCACCCCCGTTGCCACGGGGGAGGAAAATTACCTTGTTATTTATTATTATTTTTATTTTTTAATTATGTATTATTTTTTCTCTGTGTTTGGTTCTTCTCTCTCTCTTTTTTTCCAAGTTCGTACCGCGTGACTGTGTGTTCTTATTATCCTTGTTGTAATTAATTTTCCCGCTCTCCCTTCATTCTTTTGCTACCCACCAACCATGAATCCATTTGTACAAACTCTCCCTCCTCTTACCTTGCCCTCGCGCTTGCTACATTTTCTGTATATATAGCTCTGAAACGAACTTATTTTGTACTCTGAAGAAAGGGAGTCCTCTCCCTGAAACGTCAGTAAACTTATTTTTATTTTCTAAGTCTTTCTCGTTTGTCTCTGTCTCTACTAACCTTATTTTTTTCGCGCTCTGTGTGAGTTTTTATCTTTTCAGTCTATCTTTAACCATGAGCGCTGCCAGGACAACGAAGAAAGACGTCATCCGGAAGTTCCCGCAGACTGCCCCATCTAGTGTTGTGATAGGCGACTCTCAGACTAAGTACCTTTTTGAACATTTTGACCCGCTCTGTGTTGGAACCCCTGCTTTTGTTTCGCAACCCGGCGCATGCATTTCTGACGCACGCTTACTCATTGACTCTATACCTGCTTGCTCTAACACAGTTTTTCTGCATGTTGGTACGAATGACCTGACCTCTTCTTCTGCTGAACGCGCTTTCTGTGACTATCGCTCGCTGACTGACCTGATCCTTCAATCTCGGCCTAACGTCTCCACCATCTATGCCAGCTTGATTCTTCCGCGCTCTGCTAACCGCCGCCGTGACTACCGCATCTCCCGCTTTGCCATTGGCTGCAATGAAAAAGCACGACGCTTTAACTCTCTCCTGCGTGAATTCTGCCGCCACTCTCGCTGCGTGCGCTTCATTGACCACGGCTTCCAGCACCTTCCCGCCCGCCGAGTCCTTGCTGCGGATGGCCTGCACCCCAGCTTCGAGGGTGTGGCTGTGCTTGCTAGCCACATCCGCGAACTTTGCTTCACGCAAAAGCGCTGCAACCCTCCCGGGTGGCGCGAGGTCGCATGCACCGCCGCCCAAGCTCGCGCAGGGGCCTCATACGACCATGACTTCCCACCGCTGCCCCTGCTCCCCTCCAGCCCAACCTCCTCCACGACGTCCCCGGACACACGGTCTAACCGGCCAGCCCCGTGTGCCGCCGTGACCACCGTGGCCACGGACCTTCAGCTGAGCGCCAGGGACCCACACCCGGAGTCCCCGGACGTCCGCCGCAGCCTGCAACCCGTACGTGCTCCTGCGACCACGGCCTCGGAGCACCGACGCATCGCCTGCAGCCCAACCCCGAGAGTGCGCCGCGCCAAGAGCCTGCCACGCCCGCCCTCGGGAACTACAACGCCCACCGGAGCCTCAACCACCACCGAGCCACTGCGAAACGCCAGCAGCGGATCCGCACTGCTATCGGACGCCCCAAAGCCAGCCTACAACCTCCGCAAGAAAGTGTCTTCTGCGCCGACAAAGTGACTAAGCTCCAAAAAACCCGGTAATGCAGCTTCCTACCCAGTATCAAAACAGTTCTTAAAATTAAGAAAGATTACTGAAAAACGCATACGTTCCCAAATGCACGTTTCCGCACTTTCACAGTATTTGTCTGCCGAGGTAGCTCCCATGGGTTTGAGGGTTAGACTGAGACCTGCAACTGCCGAACTGTCCCCTTCCAACAAAAAAAAGTGGCAACAAGTACTAGACAACGCATCCTTGCAATTAACGCAGATAATTCTAGATCACTACGAGACTATGTCCCATTCCCTCCGCCAGGAAGAGGAAATTCTTAGTAAGGATCTAAGCGAAAGAGAATCTGGCCTTCTACGCAGCTACGAATCCAAAAAGGCATCCGCTATATCCGAAACAAAAGTCCGTAAATTTTCCCGAGATAATATCCCTAGCAATGACAACATCCGCAAGAATAAAGTTAGCCCCATTACTAATGGCTGTCCATTATCTGGGAATGCACATGAAAATCGCCCCTTAAACGCGCCAAATACTAACCATTCACAAGCTCTCATTAGTGCCAGTACTAGCGAGTCTGCCAACGCAAACCCAAATTTTTATTCCCCTTCTGTAACCTCTCCCCAGGCTACTGAAACTAACAAAAATCTCACCGGAAATGTGATGAACCTCTCTAGTATTACCCTGTCACCAGATCAGATGAGCGCCTTGTCAAAAGGTCTGAATTTTTGCCCGGCAACTGGCGGTTTCAACGAATTTCAACTTTTTAAGGACTTAGACAACTTCGCCAGAAATATGAGACTGAGAGAGTACTTCCATGACCGTCCTCCAACCGACGAAGCCCGAACCGCATTACCTAGCCATAAGCACTGGACCCCTCCCACGCAGCGCGATACATGCCTCGACATGTATATTAAAGCAGTTCATCGCGATGTACGAGCAGCATACCAAAAGCAAATCCCTTTCCGCTGTAACATCACCAACAAGGAAAAGAAAGCCTTGGAGGAACTCGCAGGTTGCCCCGAAATAGTAATCAAACCGGCCGATAAAGGAGGCGCCATCGTGATCCTCGACAAAGCTGACTATGTCAACGAGGCTCATAGACAACTATCAGAATCTGCGTTCTACAAAGTACTCCCTAGCGATCCCACTAATGAGTATAAGCTAATTGTAAAAGAAAAACTCACTGAACTTGTTCAAAATCAGGAAATAACTGAAACAACTGCTCGTTCTCTTATCCCTTTAAGCCCAGTAGCCGGTAGATTCTACCTTCTTCCTAAGATTCATAAAAATAACAACCCAGGTCGCCCCATTGTCTCTGGCATTGGTACTGTCACCGAGAACCTCTCGCGGTATGTCGACTCTCTCATTCGCGACATTCCTCCCAGCTTTCCATCCTTCATTAAGGATACAAATGATTTTCTCTCAGATATCATGAAGATGGAAATTCCCAACAACTGTTTACTTGTTACCCTAGATGTCGTGTCGCTGTACACTAACATTCCGCATGCCGATGGGATCACCGCTGTATCATGTGCGTATGAGGGGTCGGCGGGTGACAAACCTATCGATTCTCTCACCCTTGAAACTTTCCTTCACCTTATCCTTGAACTTAACAATTTTGAGTTTGATGGTGTCAATTACGTGCAAGTCAGCGGAACATCAATGGGAACCAAAATCGGGCCCAACTATGCGAACATCTTTATGGGATGTCTAGAGACAAACTTCCTCGCAACCCAAAGTTTGAAGCCATTGTACTACAAAAGGTATATAGATGATATATTCATGATTTGGCAGCACGGTGAAATGGAACTTCTTGCGTTTATTGAGGCTTTTAACCTTGCGCATCCTACCATCTCCCTCTCTCATTCCTACTCTAAGCACAGCATAAATTTCCTGGATGTTACTGTCACAGTTTCTCAGGGCAGACTTCAGACTAATCTCTACAGGAAACCTACGGACACGCGCCAGTATTTGCACTTCCACAGCAGCCATGTCAGGCACTGCAAGACTGCAATACCTTACAGCCAATCTCACCGTTTTAGGCGAATCTGCACAAGCCAGGCGGATTTCGATTCTAACTGCAGAGAACTTAAAACCGCACTCTTAAATCAAAAATACCCAGAGCAGGTCATCGATGACGCGATTACACGAGCTAACGAGTTGAACCGCACCGAAATTCTCCGAAAAAAAGCTCCAAAACCCAATCAACAAACCAACCTCGTTTTGACCCATTCGGCCTCTTCTCCGAAAGTTGCTTCCATACTAAGGAAACATCACAATATCCTCGCTCAAAGTGAACGCCTAAAGAGAATATTCCCCGAGCCACCACGTGTTGTTTATAGACGCAGCAAAAATTTGGGCGACGTTCTCACTAAATCCAGCATCAGCCGACCACAGACTACTGGTTGCATGCCCTGTAACAAACCACGGTGTAAGGTATGCCCACAAATGACCACCACACAGCGCGCCGCCAGCACAGCTTCAAACTATTATGTTAATGTAAAAGGGAACTTTAACTGTGATTCCGCCAACGTCGTATACCTGCTGGAATGCACCCTCTGCGGCAAACAATACATTGGCCAGACTGAAACACCCTTTCGTTTGAGGTTTAACAATCACCGCTCCCATGCAAAAACCTGCCCTTCTTTGCCTCTATCAAAGCATGTTAACACTCCTGGTCATTCTTTTGAACAACTGAAGGCCACAATTCTTGAATCTAGTTTTAAAACGCATCACGATCGCGAGGTTCGTGAGTCTTACCTTATCTATAAGTTTAAATCAGCGTCGTTTGGCATAAATGAAAGTTATGGGAAATTAACCTGTCTTTCCTCCGATTAAAATTTCGGCTGCATTTCTCAGGCTAGTGTTATGCCTGTTCATTTCTTTCCCTCAATAATATTCTCCCATTAGTTGGCGAGCTCTCGTAGTTGGGTATAATTTCGTGCTAGCACGACGTTTTTTAGCACAATGGCTTCACTGAAGCAAATTCGATGAACAAGTCTGGACATTGTGTTCTGGGTAGAAGGCTGCAGTACCATTTTTAGCTTTGATATTCTCACCTTGCAATTAATTTGTGAACGCGAGCGTGTGTGATTGTTTTCGTGTCCTGTTTCTTTCTTTTTTGTATTGTTGTTTTCTAATATTCGTTGCTGACCGCCTCGGCATTCCCTGAACTGGCACCATGCGCCGGGCAGATGAATACCACTTGCTGCCGCGTCATACGCGCGCACCTGCCTGTTTTTTTTTTTTTTTTTTTTCCATGACTTGTTTGACCTTGTCTTTTTTCCCCTATCAATGTAAACTCATTTCGAGTCGAAACAACCTATCCTACTGCTTTTGGGCGCGACCCCTGCCTCCCACCAACAGAAGCCACGTGTCTCACGTTTCAATTACCTTACCAGGATTCTTAGAACGGGTGTGAATGGGCAGGTGTTCATCCTTTGTGTGCATTTGCATATCTTCGTTTCCTTGTTCCGCGTGACTAATCTTTTTGCCCATGTCAAACACGTGCATGGACATATCTTGTTTTGACCCCTCTTTCACCCCTGTTGCCACAAGGGAGGGGAAAATTTCCTGGTTATTTTTATTTATTTATTATTTTTTTCGCTCTTTGTATACCAATGTACACTCTTTCCTGTCGAAACTGCCTGTCCTACTGCTTTTGGGCGCGACCCCCGCCTCCCACCAACAGAAGCCACGTATCTCTTGTTTCAATGACCTTACTTGGATTCCTAGAACAGGTGTGAATGGGCAGATGTTCGCCCTTTGTGTGCATATCTTCTTTGGAACGTCTTCCGCGTGACTAATCTTTTTGCCCATGTCAAACACGGGCATGGGCCTATCTTGTTTTGACCCCTCTTTCACCCCCGTTGCCACGGGGGAGGAAAATTACCTTGTTATTTATTATTATTTTTATTTTTTAATTATGTATTATTTTTTCTCTGTGTTTGGTTCTTCTCTCTCTCTTTTTTTCCAAGTTCGTACCGCGTGACTGTGTGTTCTTATTATCCTTGTTGTAATTAATTTTCCCGCTCTCCCTTCATTCTTTTGCTACCCACCAACCATGAATCCATTTGTACAAACTCTCCCTCCTCTTACCTTGCCCTCGCGCTTGCTACATTTTCTGTATATATAGCTCTGAAACGAACTTATTTTGTACTCTGAAGAAAGGGAGTCCTCTCCCTGAAACGTCAGTAAACTTATTTTTATTTTCTAAGTCTTTCTCGTTTGTCTCTGTCTCTACTAACCTTATTTTTTTCGCGCTCTGTGTGAGTTTTTATCTTTTCAGTCTATCTTTAACCATGAGCGCTGCCAGGACAACGAAGAAAGACGTCATCCGGAAGTTCCCGCAGACTGCCCCATCTAGTGTTGTGATAGGCGACTCTCAGACTAAGTACCTTTTTGAACATTTTGACCCGCTCTGTGTTGGAACCCCTGCTTTTGTTTCGCAACCCGGCGCATGCATTTCTGACGCACGCTTACTCATTGACTCTATACCTGCTTGCTCTAACACAGTTTTTCTGCATGTTGGTACGAATGACCTGACCTCTTCTTCTGCTGAACGCGCTTTCTGTGACTATCGCTCGCTGACTGACCTGATCCTTCAATCTCGGCCTAACGTCTCCACCATCTATGCCAGCTTGATTCTTCCGCGCTCTGCTAACCGCCGCCGTGACTACCGCATCTCCCGCTTTGCCATTGGCTGCAATGAAAAAGCACGACGCTTTAACTCTCTCCTGCGTGAATTCTGCCGCCACTCTCGCTGCGTGCGCTTCATTGACCACGGCTTCCAGCACCTTCCCGCCCGCCGAGTCCTTGCTGCGGATGGCCTGCACCCCAGCTTCGAGGGTGTGGCTGTGCTTGCTAGCCACATCCGCGAACTTTGCTTCACGCAAAAGCGCTGCAACCCTCCCGGGTGGCGCGAGGTCGCATGCACCGCCGCCCAAGCTCGCGCAGGGGCCTCATACGACCATGACTTCCCACCGCTGCCCCTGCTCCCCTCCAGCCCAACCTCCTCCACGACGTCCCCGGACACACGGTCTAACCGGCCAGCCCCGTGTGCCGCCGTGACCACCGTGGCCACGGACCTTCAGCTGAGCGCCAGGGACCCACACCCGGAGTCCCCGGACGTCCGCCGCAGCCTGCAACCCGTACGTGCTCCTGCGACCACGGCCTCGGAGCACCGACGCATCGCCTGCAGCCCAACCCCGAGAGTGCGCCGCGCCAAGAGCCTGCCACGCCCGCCCTCGGGAACTACAACGCCCACCGGAGCCTCAACCACCACCGAGCCACTGCGAAACGCCAGCAGCGGATCCGCACTGCTATCGGACGCCCCAAAGCCAGCCTACAACCTCCGCAAGAAAGTGTCTTCTGCGCCGACAAAGTGACTAAGCTCCAAAAAACCCGGTAATGCAGCTTCCTACCCAGTATCAAAACAGTTCTTAAAATTAAGAAAGATTACTGAAAAACGCATACGTTCCCAAATGCACGTTTCCGCACTTTCACAGTATTTGTCTGCCGAGGTAGCTCCCATGGGTTTGAGGGTTAGACTGAGACCTGCAACTGCCGAACTGTCCCCTTCCAACAAAAAAAAGTGGCAACAAGTACTAGACAACGCATCCTTGCAATTAACGCAGATAATTCTAGATCACTACGAGACTATGTCCCATTCCCTCCGCCAGGAAGAGGAAATTCTTAGTAAGGATCTAAGCGAAAGAGAATCAGGCCTTCTACGCAGCTACGAATCCAAAAAGGCATCCGCTATATCCGAAACAAAAGTCCGTAAATTTTCCCGAGATAATATCCCTAGCAATGACAACATCCGCAAGAATAAAGTTAGCCCCATTACTAATGGCTGTCCATTATCTGGGAATGCACATGAAAATCGCCCCTTAAACGCGCCAAATACTAACCATTCACAAGCTCTCATTAGTGCCAGTACTAGCGAGTCTGCCAACGCAAACCCAAATTTTTATTCCCCTTCTGTAACCTCTCCCCAGGCTACTGAAACTAACAAAAATCTCACCGGAAATGTGATGAACCTCTCTAGTATTACCCTGTCACCAGATCAGATGAGCGCCTTGTCAAAAGGTCTGAATTTTTGCCCGGCAACTGGCGGTTTCAACGAATTTCAACTTTTTAAGGACTTAGACAACTTCGCCAGAAATATGAGACTGAGAGAGTACTTCCATGACCGTCCTCCAACCGACGAAGCCCGAACCGCATTACCTAGTCATAAGCACTGGACCCCTCCCACGCAGCGCGATACATGCCTCGACATGTATATTAAAGCAGTTCATCGCGATGTACGAGCAGCATACCAAAAGCAAATCCCTTTCCGCTGTAACATCACCAACAAGGAAAAGAAAGCCTTGGAGGAACTCGCAGGTTGCCCCGAAATAGTAATCAAACCGGCCGATAAAGGAGGCGCCATCGTGATCCTCGACAAAGCTGACTATGTCAACGAGGCTCATAGACAACTATCAGAATCTGCGTTCTACAAAGTACTCCCTAGCGATCCCACTAATGAGTATAAGCTAATTGTAAAAGAAAAACTCACTGAACTTGTTCAAAATCAGGAAATAACTGAAACAACTGCTCGTTCTCTTATCCCTTTAAGCCCAGTAGCCGGTAGATTCTACCTTCTTCCTAAGATTCATAAAAATAACAACCCAGGTCGCCCCATTGTCTCTGGCATTGGTACTGTCACCGAGAACCTCTCGCGGTATGTCGACTCTCTCATTCGCGACATTCCTCCCAGCTTTCCATCCTTCATTAAGGATACAAATGATTTTCTCTCAGATATCATGAAGATGGAAATTCCCAACAACTGTTTACTTGTTACCCTAGATGTCGTGTCGCTGTACACTAACATTCCGCATGCCGATGGGATCACCGCTGTATCATGTGCGTATGAGGGGTCGGCGGGTGACAAACCTATCGATTCTCTCACCCTTGAAACTTTCCTTCACCTTATCCTTGAACTTAACAATTTTGAGTTTGATGGTGTCAATTACGTGCAAGTCAGCGGAACATCAATGGGAACCAAAATCGGGCCCAACTATGCGAACATCTTTATGGGATGTCTAGAGACAAACTTCCTCGCAACCCAAAGTTTGAAGCCATTGTACTACAAAAGGTATATAGATGATATATTCATGATTTGGCAGCACGGTGAAATGGAACTTCTTGCGTTTATTGAGGCTTTTAACCTTGCGCATCCTACCATCTCCCTCTCTCATTCCTACTCTAAGCACAGCATAAATTTCCTGGATGTTACTGTCACAGTTTCTCAGGGCAGACTTCAGACTAATCTCTACAGGAAACCTACGGACACGCGCCAGTATTTGCACTTCCACAGCAGCCATGTCAGGCACTGCAAGACTGCAATACCTTACAGCCAATCTCACCGTTTTAGGCGAATCTGCACAAGCCAGGCGGATTTCGATTCTAACTGCAGAGAACTTAAAACCGCACTCTTAAATCAAAAATACCCAGAGCAGGTCATCGATGACGCGATTACACGAGCTAACGAGTTGAACCGCACCGAAATTCTCCGAAAAAAAGCTCCAAAACCCAATCAACAAACCAACCTCGTTTTGACCCATTCGGCCTCTTCTCCGAAAGTTGCTTCCATACTAAGGAAACATCACAATATCCTCGCTCAAAGTGAACGCCTAAAGAGAATATTCCCCGAGCCACCACGTGTTGTTTATAGACGCAGCAAAAATTTGGGCGACGTTCTCACTAAATCCAGCATCAGCCGACCACAGACTACTGGTTGCATGCCCTGTAACAAACCACGGTGTAAGGTATGCCCACAAATGACCACCACACAGCGCGCCGCCAGCACAGCTTCAAACTATTATGTTAATGTAAAAGGGAACTTTAACTGTGATTCCGCCAACGTCGTATACCTGCTGGAATGCACCCTCTGCGGCAAACAATACATTGGCCAGACTGAAACACCCTTTCGTTTGAGGTTTAACAATCACCGCTCCCATGCAAAAACCTGCCCTTCTTTGCCTCTATCAAAGCATGTTAACACTCCTGGTCATTCTTTTGAACAACTGAAGGCCACAATTCTTGAATCTAGTTTTAAAACGCATCACGATCGCGAGGTTCGTGAGTCTTACCTTATCTATAAGTTTAAATCAGCGTCGTTTGGCATAAATGAAAGTTATGGGAAATTAACCTGTCTTTCCTCCGATTAAAATTTCGGCTGCATTTCTCAGGCTAGTGTTATGCCTGTTCATTTCTTTCCCTCAATAATATTCTCCCATTAGTTGGCGAGCTCTCGTAGTTGGGTATAATTTCGTGCTAGCACGACGTTTTTTAGCACAATGGCTTCACTGAAGCAAATTCGATGAACAAGTCTGGACATTGTGTTCTGGGTAGAAGGCTGCAGTACCATTTTTAGCTTTGATATTCTCACCTTGCAATTAATTTGTGAACGCGAGCGTGTGTGATTGTTTTCGTGTCCTGTTTCTTTCTTTTTTGTATTGTTGTTTTCTAATATTCGTTGCTGACCGCCTCGGCATTCCCTGAACTGGCACCATGCGCCGGGCAGATGAATACCACTTGCTGCCGCGTCATACGCGCGCACCTGCCTGTTTTTTTTTTTTTTTTTTTTTTTTTTCCATGACTTGTTTGACCTTGTCTTTTTTCCCCTATCAATGTAAACTCATTTCGAGTCGAAACAACCTATCCTACTGCTTTTGGGCGCGACCCCTGCCTCCCACCAACAGAAGCCACGTGTCTCACGTTTCAATTACCTTACCAGGATTCTTAGAACGGGTGTGAATGGGCAGGTGTTCATCCTTTGTGTGCATTTGCATATCTTCGTTTCCTTGTTCCGCGTGACTAATCTTTTTGCCCATGTCAAACACGTGCATGGACATATCTTGTTTTGACCCCTCTTTCACCCCTGTTGCCACAAGGGAGGGGAAAATTTCCTGGTTATTTTTATTTATTTATTATTTTTTTCGCTCTTTGTATACCAATGTACACTCTTTCCTGTCGAAACTGCCTGTCCTACTGCTTTTGGGCGCGACCCCCGCCTCCCACCAACAGAAGCCACGTATCTCTTGTTTCAATGACCTTACTTGGATTCCTAGAACAGGTGTGAATGGGCAGATGTTCGCCCTTTGTGTGCATATCTTCTTTGGAACGTCTTCCGCGTGACTAATCTTTTTGCCCATGTCAAACACGGGCATGGGCCTATCTTGTTTTGACCCCTCTTTCACCCCCGTTGCCACGGGGGAGGAAAATTACCTTGTTATTTATTATTATTTTTATTTTTTAATTATGTATTATTTTTTCTCTGTGTTTGGTTCTTCTCTCTCTCTTTTTTTCCAAGTTCGTACCGCGTGACTGTGTGTTCTTATTATCCTTGTTGTAATTAATTTTCCCGCTCTCCCTTCATTCTTTTGCTACCCACCAACCATGAATCCATTTGTACAAACTCTCCCTCCTCTTACCTTGCCCTCGCGCTTGCTACATTTTCTGTATATATAGCTCTGAAACGAACTTATTTTGTACTCTGAAGAAAGGGAGTCCTCTCCCTGAAACGTCAGTAAACTTATTTTTATTTTCTAAGTCTTTCTCGTTTGTCTCTGTCTCTACTAACCTTATTTTTTTCGCGCTCTGTGTGAGTTTTTATCTTTTCAGTCTATATATATATATATATATATATATCGAGGATCCCACCTGGCGGGCATTTTTTCTGCACTTTCTTTCTTTCCAAATTCTTCTTTATCTGTTTCAGTGACCTACCACAACCTCCCCTTTGCTTTCCGAGGTTTTCTTGACTGCCAACCCTTATTTCGGTCTTAATTCAACAAGTCCCTCATTTCCTATTCTGATTCGCTACTGTTTCCAAATCAGCGATCACGGAGCATACAAATAACGTGCCGTAGTTTGCTTTTATGTTTGGCAATAAGATAAAAATTATTTGTTTGGCGTAACCGCAACATTACAGGGCAGTACAAGCCTCTCCATGACAAAGAGAACCCAATGCATGGCATTTGTTCACACTCGTCCTAGTGAGCTTCTGGGTCACATGATCGAACTCAAGAGAAAAATAGCAAAGAAAAATGTCTCGTTTGTTCATTACAGCGTAGATTGAAGTCGAGCTTGAAGAATGAGTGATTCGGCGACATCGGTGCGCGGCGCGGTTATCAGGCGTATCGCTTTGCTGCTCTTATGTGTCACACAAGCGATGGTCGCCGCCGTCTTTGATCACGCCATAAACTTGTAACATAGTAGCAGACGATAGCGTGGAGGCGCGGGAAGGTGATAACGCAACAAAGCTTACATTGAAGCAGAGAGCCCAACTATGTTACTAAAACCGATTGACAGAAATAAATATATACGGTAGAAAAAGTGTGTAATGTTCTTTAGCTTGACATCCGCCTTTCGCTCACTTTTGGATCAACGTTTCTCGATCGCCTTGTGGTGTTGACGCCAATTTTGACCTGCAGAAATGTGTTTTTCTTGTCAGCCTCAGCTACCGTCTTAATTTTTATAGTACATGCCAAGTGTGTTTATATCTTTCTTGCGCAATATTTGATACCTTGATTGCGATCTTTATGAGTGAATGGTTAAATTACACTGCATGTCGTCATAGCTATACGTGCAGCACGTCGATGATCGCTTACGTCGTGCTAGCGCAAAAAAAAACATGGCGAATTGTCGGCAATTTGTGCAGTCGAGAATAGGGCCCAAAGTGTTGTCGTTTGTTAGTTTTATTTTTAGATGAGGTCGTTGTTTATTCGTGCTGACGGCCATTTCAATAATGTGGTGTTATGGTTGGATCTTACATATTTTTGCGCCTCGTGGATAAGTGAAGGGCAAGCATAATACTTACATTCTCCAAAAATAAACTATTATTCCTGCTTTTTGCGTCTCGACTATTTCTCACTGATCGTTAAATTATGGAAATTATTACTTAATACTTTTGCATCAACAACTCGCAAGAACCGCCTAAGCGTCCTTAAAGGGACCCAGAAAAGCCTTCTGTAAAAGTTACAAAAGGCCTGTATTGCCACGTAGCACCAATATAGCGATGCAATGCCGTTGGAATTATTGATCTACATTCAGTATTAGCTGCGCCAGAAGCAATTAAAGGCACCTCTCCCCACTTGCCGATCGACTCCTCCTCCCTCTCTGCCTCCTTCAAAGCAGCTAGCTACATTCCTGCGCCTAGGCTCGCGTCAATCACTGCGGACCCGCCTTTGCCGCCTTTGCCTCGGGATCGCGCAGGAAGGAGGAAGAGCAGCCGGAAGCCAATGGCAGTGACGCCGCCGGCGGCCGACCTTGCCGGCGGTTGGGCGAATCAGGGGGCGCCTTCGCCGTTGCGTCAGCAGCGATCGCCGTTGCGTCACCCGCGGTCGCCGTTGCGTCAGCCGCGGTCGGCTCGCTGCGGCGTCGCGCTCATCGGCTGAGAAAGGCGATCTTGAAAAATTGTTTACAAATTATCTGTACAACGTATGGGGCTCAAACTTGGCTCAAAAATCCCCCGTTATGTGTTCTACCACCTGAATGCATTTGATTGCCACCTTCACAAAGCTTTTCGGGGTCCCTTTAAAGGACAACTGCACTCATAATTTCAACCTGTTAAAAACCCTATTTCTGTGCAGTCTACTTAAAAAGAAAGCAACATGCAAAATACAACACCTGAAATACGCGCGTGGACGCCGCAAGCGGGCAGCGAAAATCGGCGATTTTGAAACCGAAACCGAGGAGAGCGCGGCCATTGCTGTGACGTTGCAGCCGTCCAGAGAGCGGCCGGACGGTCACCAGCTCGGGAGAAAGTCTGCGCGCAAGCTCTACGCGCGCACGGGTCAGCAGAGCTCGACAGGTTTCTGCAGCTGCGGGGCTGGCCAGAGGAAGAAGCCCCCGTCGGCTGGAACGTCACAGGAGCGTCATGGCTGTTTACGTGATCCGCCGGCAGGTGCAGCATGGTCTGCGGCGGAGCTTTTTTAAACGCTTCTAACTAATTAACGAGGCGTTTCACGGGGCTACCACTTGCGTCACAGCTTATTTTGGGGTACTTACTACGCATTGAAAATAAATTTGGTCGAGGTGAAATTTGAGTGCAGTTGGCCTTTAAGTGCCGTGATACCCACTGAAGGAGGCGTATGCTGTGGTATTCCCCATTTTAGTGCGCAACACTCTGGCGCCCGCTACAGTTGTTTGGCGGCGACGACGGCGTTGTAACCGAGCGAGCGAAGGCAGAAAGAAAACGGAGCAAGAAAATGTGGCGAATGTGTGAGGGGGCGGGAGGCGCGGCTGAGCAGAAGCCCAGCACCCGCTGCGTGCTGCACATGGATCTTCGGCGTCGTCCTTGCTGCGTGGCTCATCCGAACCACGTGAGATTCGCACGAAAGGTTCAAACACGATTTAAATCAAACAAATGAGCTTTAATTCCCCGTATACATGGTTACAGCTGGAAGGAGCAGCCATAGAAAGCTGCGCGGAGCAGCTTGACGGAGCGGCTTCCCCCGTGTGGGTGACAGCAATGGGGTCGAACAGATGAAAAAGTACAGCCGAGGAAAAAAAGAAGCTTGAAACACGTATCAAGTAAATGTAACAAAAAGTGCTAAACAGTCATGTTTAGCAGGGTAACAGAAGCAGCAAAATGAGCAACATATGCATGTCACAGGTACTTACAACAACAAAAATACAAGAGATATACAACACGTGTTACAGGAAATATTATTTCAATGCCGATTTAGAAAGTTTACCGATCTCAACTGAGTTACTGGTAAAGTTGTTCAACAAATTGGATGAAGTGAATGTGAAGGATTGACAGTCGTTGTAGGAGTATACCACGTGTCGGGATTGCGTGTGTTGTATGCAATAAAGTTTTTCTTTATTTTTTTTTCTTTAATTAAGCCCTCGTAAAAGCAGGTGTTACATTTTATAGTAGCTGCAAGGTATGACTGCGCCAAGCGGTATCCGTACGGTTGCTAACTTTATTTTAAATTTCTTGAAGAGTTTGGGCGTATGGAAATTATATGGCCCATTCGCTGTTCTCCTTGACACTTTTTATCGACTAGAAGAAGCTGGTTTAAGAAGCTTCTTCTACTGTCTGTTGTGCAGCGCGCGGAGAAAATTTTTAGAGTTAGCAAAACAGTGAATTTTCATAGCAGTATTTACACGGCAGAAGCGTATGGCATGTTACTCGTTTCAAATATCATCAAACATAAAATTCCAAAGTCCATCGTGTACACAGATTCTCTAAGTGTTGTGCAGGCGCTGTTATCAGGAAGGTCGTCTAAAAACTATGCTTCAAATTTAGAAATAACAATATGCTCGGTACCAGGGCACTCTGGGATACCTGGCAATGAGACCGTTGATAAAATGGCTGGTGCTGCTGCTCTCATGACCACAGTTGACATAACAACAGTACCTTACACCGAGACGACAGCTTCGTAACACATTGCAACTAAACTGCAGTCGACAAACAGACAACAAACTACACGTAATAAAACCTCAATTGGGACGCTATACAACTGCCTCACACAACAGATACACTGAAGTCGCTCTGGCTCGGCTGCGGATAGGCCACTCACATGCAACGCACTCCCACCTGCTCACTAGATCTTCGCGGCCCATGGGTAGCAGGTAGTCCACATAATAATCACATGCAAGGCACTTGACCCAACAAGACACAAACATTTCCCTGAATTCTACAGGCGACACATTCCACTGCTCCCATCATACTTTTTAGCCGATGAACCAATGTTTTCTAGTCAACGTGTTCTTAAGTTTTTAGCTGAGGTAAAATTTCCGCCCCTCTTTTCATATCACGTGTAATCATCCTGGCCCTATACACCGGCCATCTCCATTGACTTTTGTTTTGCATCACTTTTACTTCTACTCACAGGTTTTAGTATTTACTGAATCATCAACCACCAAATAACTTCTTCTCTGGCGCTCTTTGCCCTTGTTGGCCTTGCGTCATCAAACACCAACCATCATCATCATCATCAAGCTGGTTTAAGTTGTTGATTGTCGTGCCCCACACCAGGTTCGCATACGTAAGTTGCGGTAAAAGTAGTGGATTTTATAGTAACAGTTTATTATGTTCAGGTACTGCAGCGGTGGCATAGAAGTAGAGCACCCGCCTCGCATGCAGAAGGACCGCGGTTCGAATCCCGGTGCCGGACAGTTCCCACCGGATTAAAAAAAACAAATCCGCGTGTTGGAAGACCTTCTCAATAACCTTCCGAAGCATCACAAACACTGTATCCTCGATCTCGACATCAAGAGCGCGTTCGATAACGTTTCCCACGACGGCCTACTAAACAGCCTGGCCACTCTCCATGTTGGGACACGACTATACAACTACGTGAGAGCCTTCCTTACCAACCGCACCGCTACAGTGGGGATCTCTCATTTACGCACACCCTCCTTCCCAGCGCTTCCCCGAGGAACACCACAAGGCTCCGTCATTTCTCCTTTGCTATTTAATATAGCTCTCAAAGATCTGCCTCCACTACTGGACACCGTCCCATCCCTCCACCATGCCCTATATGCCGACGACCTTACCATATGGACCAACTCAGGTTCCATGGGCGAACAACAAGAATCGCTTCAACGAGCCATCGACATCACTACCATATATCTCTCTAAATGTGGTCTTACCTGCTCCCCGGAAAAATCCGCACTGCTAACCCTTCAGCAGAGAACTCGGGGACGACACACGGCGCCGACGCCGGACCCGGCTCTTACTATAGAGACTCGCCCCGTTCCTGTAGTAACCCATCTCAGGGCACTCGGACTGACAATCCCACGAGATGGCTCTGGCTCGCACAACATCCTCGCACCTACACGCACAGTTACTCAATTGGCACAACTAGTTAAGCGCATCACCCACCAACGCACTGGTCTCAAAGAAGCTGAAACTGCCCGTCTGGTTCAAGCTTTTCTCATCTGTCGCCTCACATACGGAGCTCCTTACCTGTCCCTCAAACCAGCAGAGCACAAGAAACTTGACATTTTAATTAGGCAAGCATACAAAATTGCACTCGGCCTCCCCACTAACACCTCTACTGACTTGTTTTTACGCTTGGGAATACATAATACTTGGACAGAGCTGTGCGAAGCTCAACGAACTTCGCAATTCCAACGCCTTAAGCTTACACCCACTGGCTGTAGTACTTTAGCTCGCCTGGGCTATCCGACCCCGACTCAGCCTCACCGCCTGGCACGTCTTCCCCCCCTACTACGCGCTCGCATTAAAGTCGCCCCGCTACCCCGGAACATGCACCCAGGCATCCACGATGGTCGTCGCACCGCGCGAACCAACTACATCCGCACCCACTACCAGCATCTGCCGGACACGCTTTACGTCGATGCATCCCCATACCCCAACCGATCGACTTACGCCGTCGCGACTGTAGATATTCAAAAACGTACCGTCGCCACTGCCTCCACGCGAGCCTCAACACAAACTGAAGCGGAAGAGATAACCATTGCGCTGTCCCTTACCTCCACTCGTCGCGACTACGTGACAGTAATCACGGACTCGCAGGAAGCCTGCCGACACCTTCAAAAAGGTCTACTCCCTCGCACTGCCCTACGCATCATTGAACACTCCTCTTACCTCCCTGAGGAGTGCCACATTTTATGGACCCCTGGCCATTGTGGGTTGGCCGGTAATGAAGCGGCGCACGACGCGGCCCGAGAAGTGGTACACCGGGCCATTGCCCCCGACCCCCCTCCTACCACCCTGGATGCCCACCCCCTACTCACCTACAATGACATACTCACACACTACAAGCTCTCTCGTCGCACCTTCCCTCCACCTCACCTGTCTCTAACAAAAGCCGATGAAATCACTCTCCGTCAACTTCAAACCCTTGGACCTTCCCTCACAATACACTTTGGCATTTGATCTTCCCCACCTCTCTCACTCACCACAGTGCAAGTCTTGCCCCGAAAGGGGTACACTTTATCACATCGTATGGGAATGCTCCCACACACCCAACCTCCCTCCCGATCCCCACCCCTCCCCCTCACAGTGGGCGGCGCAGCTGTCCAGCTCTGAACCCGGCTCCCAGCTTAACCTGGTGAGACGGGCCCGGACTGCCAGCCAGAGCCAGGGACTCCTGGACTAAGGAGTCTCTCCACTGGTCTGCCTCCACACACGGAGTCAGATTGGGCCTGAATAAAAGTTTATTCCTCCTCCTCCTCCTCCTCCGCGTGTTGATGGAATTGCAGAAGGAGGCTTGGGGTGCGGCCTGATCCCGGCGACCGTTGCCGATAACGCACTCCCGCACCATAGCAGGAAAGGCCACCCTGATATAGTAATGGCCACAACCTCCCATGACTGTGCCAATTAACCCTCGGCCCTCAGTACCAGGGGCGGCGAAGCAACTGACCACGGCGGCGGTCAGGCCTGTGACACAGCAGAGGGTGCTAAGAATCACTGAATCCGGACAGGCCGCCATTGAAATTTGAACCACGCAACATTTAACATGACAACCTTATCTAGCGAGGCGAGTCTCGAAGTGTTGTCCAAGGAATTAGAGGGCATTAAATGGGAAGCAACAGGGCTGAGTGAGGCTAAGAGCACCCCCCGCAGGACTGAAAAATGGACATGCCCTATGTTACCATGGCCTAGTGGACAGAAGAGAACTGGCATGGGATTTATAGTCAATAAAATCATAGCTGACAGAAGACGAATAATATAGCAATAACGTAAGGGCAGCCGGTCTCGCAGATCGGCGCAATAAGAGGTACAAACTCAAGATGGTACATCCAGCCATGACGCCTCTATGAAGGCAGGGAACCGGCAATGCCTAAAGTAAAGACCCATTACACCGTAGTTATAGGAGACTTCAATGCTAAAGTAGGCAAGAAGCAGGCTAGAGACACGGCAGCTGGCAACGGTGGTCGGGGTTTTAGCAATAACAGAGGGGACTTATTAGTAGAGCTCGCAGAACGGAATAATGTACGCATCATGAATACCTTCTTCCCCAAACCGGAGAGACGGAAGTGGAAGCAAAGGAGCCCGAATAGGGCGCATAAAAATGAAACAGACATCATACTATGCAATGACCCTGGCGTCGCGGAGGATGTGGAAGCACCCGGAAGGGTGAGGTGTAGTGACCACCGTATGGTAACATCTCGATTTATGGTAGATGTGGGGAGGAACCGCAACGAGCTAGTACCAAGGAAGCCGATCTAAAAGCAAGACGAAGCAAGACGAGGAAGCTAAAAGCAAGACGAAGAGTTGGAGTTCTCAGAATCGCGCTGCACAATCGATATTCAGCTCTTACCGAGGAAGCAGAGCTTACGACACAAGAAGCGAGCGACACTCTTACACGCATTATAACAGAATGTGCAATAGAACTCGTACGCAAGATCGCCTGAAGGGATGATGGCAAACCTTCCCAGGACACGAAAGATTTAATTAGGAAATGGCAAAGCATGAAGCCTTCCCCCCCGCGGACAGAATAGAACCAGTGGAGTCTTCGAACTTAATCAATAAGCGTAAGACAGCTGACACACGGAAGTATAATATGGAGAGGATCGAATACGCTGTAAAGAACGGAGGTAGCCTGAAAGCAGTGAAGAGACGTCTTGGCGTGGGGAAAAATCACATGTATGCACTTAAAGACAAGCAAGGCAATGTCAACACGAATAGGGATAAAAGAGTTATACTAGCCAAAGTGTTTTATACAGACCTGCACAGTAGCCGGGACATCCAGGATAATACCGAACGAGGAAGTAGTTCAGAGGAGGTAGACATCCCTATAGTAGAAGTAAAGAAGTCTTTGAATGAAATGCAAGGGGGAAAAGCACCTGGTGAGGGTTAGATAACCGCAGACCTCTTGAAGGATGGCGGGCACATTTTACTAAAAAAACTGCGAAACCTGTACACGAAATGCCTCGCGAGTGTACCGGAATCTTGGAAGAACGTGAGCATCATCCTAAATCATGCGAAAAGTAACAAGAAGGACTTGGAGAATTATAGCCAGACCAGCTTACTCTCAGTTGTCTACAAGGTAAACTTACCAATTTAATCGCTAACAGAATCTCTGCTACCTTAGATTTGAGTCAACCTAATGAACAAGCAGGGTTTTGTAGAGGCTATTCAATAATAGACCGTATTCATACGATCAATAAGGTGATAGAGAAATGTCCGGAGTGTACTCGACCGCCATATTAGCCTTCGTAGATTATGAGAAAGCATTTCACCCGTTTGAAACCTCAGCAGTCATTCAGGCATTACGGTACGAGGGTGTAGACGAGCATTACGTCAGAATACTCAGGGTATATACAAGAGGTTCACAGCTACCATAGTCCTCTATAGGAAGAGCAGTAAAACATCCTATAAGGAAGGGCGTCAGACAAGGAGACACATTCTCCCCAATGTTATTCACAGCATGTTTACAAGAGGTATTCAGAACATTGGATGGGGAACAGGTGGGCGTAAGGGCTAATGGGGAATACCTCAGTAACCTCAGATTTGCCGATGATGTTGCCTTGCTCAGTAACTAGGGGGACGAATTGCAAAGCATGATTATCGCACTGGACAAGCAGAGAGACTCTTCGTCATGAAAACTAATATGCATCTAGAACTAAATCAATGATCAATAACCTCGGGACAGCACAGCGGTTTGAGATAGATGGAGAGGCAGTGGAAGTGGTAAGCGAATATATCAGCTTAGGCCATGTTTTGACCCCGGATCCCAACCATGAGTCAAAGATAATTGAAAGGATAAGAATGGGGTGGAGTGCATTCAGCAGGCATTCTCAGATAATGAATGGCAGCCTACAATTGTCCCTGAAGAATGATAGTGTATGACAGCTGCATCTTACCGGCACTCACCTACAGGGCAGAAACGAGGCACACTAAGAGAGTTCAACTTAATTTGGGGAAGACTCAGCGAGCAATGGAACGGACGACGATAGGTGTAAAAATAAAGGACAAGACTATAGCGGAGTGAGTGAGAGAACAAACACATGTTAAGGATTAAGGACATATTAGTAGAAATTAAGAAGAAGACACGGATTTGGGCAGGGCATGTAATGCGAAGGCAAAATGACCGTTGGTCATTAAGGGCAACAGAGTGGATCCTTAGAGAAGGCAAGCGTGGCAGGGGACGGCAGAAAGTTAGGTGGGCAGATGAGGCTAAGAAGCTTTCGGAAATAAATTTGTCGCATGCTGTTAGCATAGGACCGGGATCATTGGAAAACTATGGGAGAGGCTTCTGCCCTGCAGTGGACGTACACAGACTGATGATGATGTTCAGGTAGTATATGGCAACATTTATTGATGACGCCAGCGGTTTTACAGCTGTTCTTATAAATGTGTTCGACGTGACAGTCCCAGGTCAGGTTTTTAGAAAAATGTACTCCAAAAACTTTCACACTATCCCCCACATGGATTATATGTCTCTCCCAAGGTAAACCGTTGGTGCAGCAGAGAGTTTGTCTTTCGGTCGAAAAAGTACTGCTTTTGTTTTATTCACATTTATCAGTAAAAATTGAACGCAATCAGTAAAGAATTTACACACGACATTCTCGGCGGTGGCGGCTACGCGCTGCGAGAGGACGGCAGAGTAGCGTACGTGTGCCGCCGTGCTTTCGTTGACCACATGATCACTTCCTGAGGCGCAGATATATGCGCTGTGAACGAGAATACCGCAGTTCGCGCTGTGCAAAAATATTACATTAGGGAGTACAGTAATCGTGATTAATTTTTTCCCTATATGCTAAAAAATAACCTGACGCCGATTCTACCGCGCAGATATAAAAGACGTGACACCACGTACCTGGCAGAATACATTTTATTTGACGCACACAACTGTGGCAGCAAAAATACCATCCGCTTATTAAACTTTCCTATCCAGCTCCTGCTTACTTAAATACTGGAGCGGTGAACATCGAAAGACGATTTTGGTTTTGGTGCCCCATTGTAACGCTCACGCAAATTTTCATCCTACTTTTAGCGAAAAAAAGGTGCGCGTTAGAATCGTGAAAATACGGTACACAGAATGTTATCCGAAAGTCAAAGAGTTCAGTTCGACCTTTTAACAGTATGAGCATAAATTAAAGTTACACAAAGAAGCACATGAGATAAACAGCTTAAATGATCAATTGCGCGCACATGGTAATAAATAGTCGTTACAGCCATTTAAGAAACTGCATATTGTGTACAAGACATTAAGAACAATACCAACAAATCTTCAAAACCAAGAAAGTACATAAAAACATGACACACATGAATAGTTACCGGTCATAGCAATTGAAAAGGAAGATAAGATGCTTAAACGGGTAAAGGTATGAAGTCGTCATGACTACGGCAACGGACAGTGATAAATATAAATGGATGACCCAAGAAATTAAAGCATTTTTTATGTGATGCAATGTATTTACTTCTTAATAGACTTGGGTAGGGAGTTCCAAACAGCAATCGATGAAAATGGAACATTTCTTTGCCGTAATTAGTTCAGACTGTAAGGAAAAAAATATTTACAATAGCTGAGACCCCCCTCAGCCCCAGCTTTCTCGAATTCTGAGGAACCTAGAGGAACCACTGCAGGAAAGTGATATTTCGCATGGAGCAGGGTGTCGACTTGTACACGAACGCTGTAAACATTCCTTCCAGAAATCTAAATAGTTTTGCGTTACTCGCTGTCAAACGCCACGACCCATACATTTCAATTGGATAGTTTCCATGGCTGTGGAACGTAGTAGAGTTAATAGCAAAACTTGAAACTCCGCACAATGCAAGCTTTTACCCTCAGTATTAACAATGCCAAAATTCTTTAAATTACCTCTAGAGTAATTTCATCTGAAAGAACTGCGATGAGCCTGAAAGCTGCACCTGATTGTTTTGATTGATACAAGTATTGGAGAAAATTACCGAAGGAGGGCCGTTATTAATAGTACGGAAAAGTAAGCCATTGAGGTTGCATTTAGCAAGATTTGCAACGGAAAGAATGCTGTAATTTTTTAACAGTGACTTAGCATTTGTATAAAATGAGCAGGCTATATCTTAATTACGGTGGCTTTATATTGTATCGTTTGAACTGGGGTAAGATTGCCACAGGATGTATATAGCATGTATATAGAGCATGTCATGTGAGAGTGGACAAATAAATAGTGCTGTGAGAAGAGTGTGTCAAGAAAAAAGTATGGGCGGGTTTTCATTAGCACCCGTATGCAATAGGCGCATGATGGATACAACGCAAAACAAAACTTGGACAAGACCACGGAACTAAGCGCTACTAGCCACTGAAACGGTTAATCGTAAACATACATACATACATATATACATACACTGAAAAACGGTGTTAATGCGGGCTTGTTGGTACATACTTAGTTTGATAACAGCGCTATGACAGCGCCGAGTCTCGTGTCGTCTCCTCTGTATCCTGTTCTAGCGCTGTTATCGAACTAAGTACAACATACATCCATACACACATACATGCATGCATACATACATACATACATACAAACATACATACATGCATGCATGCATGCATGCATGTATGCATGCATACATACATACATACATACATACATATATACATACATACATACATACATACATACATACATACATACATACATACATAAATAGATGCATACACATACATGCATATATACGCTCGTACATACACACTTATATACATATGTGTGCGTATGCGCATGCATATGTACATACGTACATACGTATACATACGTACCTACGTACGTACATACATACATATATAGTGTGAGGCACATGCCAGGAGTCGTCGGGCACCGGTTTATTAAACTAATCCCGCAGAGAGCGACAGGCTAGCGATCTCAGGTCGAGCGCCGAGATTCCAAAACACACCGGAGATGATAGCGTGGATGACGATGTGCGCGGCGAGTGAGGCCGGTGGCACATAGCATCTGGCGCATAGCCACTAAGGAAAATGTCCACATACGGCTTCTAATGTCTGCCGCCGTAGGGAGTGCTTACAATACATACATACATACATACATACATACATACATACATACATACATACATACACACATACATACATACATACATACGCACATACACACAGGGAGCAGTTGAACTTTTGAAGATGGTAGAGAACACAAGAAAACTTTGAACAAGGTAAAAGCACGATTGTTGCCAACGTTTCAGCAGAGACTTGCGTTCGTCAGCAAGTCTGCTGAAACGTTGGCAACAATGGTGCTTTTACCTTGTTCAGTTTTCTTTTCACATACATACATAAATACGCACATACGCACATACATACATAAATACATACATACACACATACATTGAAAAACGGTATTAATACGGGCATGTTGGTAGTTTGATAACAGCGCTAGGACAGCGCCCAGTCTCGTGTCGTCTCCTCTGTGTCCTGTCTTAGCGGTGTTATCAAATTAAGTACATACATACATACATACATACATACATACAGACATACATACATACATACATGCATACATACATACTTGCATGCATGCATGCATACATACAGACATGTGTATGCATTTACATATGTGCATGCATACATGCATACAAACGTGCCTACGTACATACATACATACATGCATGCATTAATACATACGTACTTACATACGTACATACATACATAAATGCATGCATATATACGTACATCCATCCATCCATGCGCACATACATACATACATGTGTATGTACATATGTGCATGCATGCATGCATATGTAGATACGTACATACGTATACATACGTACCTACGTACATACATACATACATACATACATACGCACATACATACATACATACATACATACATACATACATACATACATACATACATACATACATACATACATACATACATACATACATACATACATACATACATACATACATACATACATACATACATACATACAGACAGACAGACATACATACTGTAATGAATGGGCCCAGGATTGGCGTGAAAGTCACGAGTCAGTGGCCAGTGCGTGCGCGAGTAAACGTTGCTTTATACATGACGCGAGAAAAAGCAGAAGACAGGGCAGGGAAGCACACACGCGAGGCTAAAGATATAAGCGTTACAAAAATGGCAAAAGGCTAACACGGAAATGTTCGCAATAAAGAAAGAAAGCGTCCTACGGGGTTTTGTCTCAGCCCCTCAGGGTGTTGAAGTCCCGGTGCATGCGGGGTCGACGGGGACGTCACGGCGCGGCTGGCTCGATGACCGGTTCTAGGCCACGTCGCAACCAGGCACAGGACGTCGGGAAGGCATCGTCGACCTTGCGATGAGTCACGGCTCGATGGCGTAGCAGCGGGTGGGGGCGAAGGGTTCCACCTCCAGGTGAATCCAGACCCGCGCCCTCTCGCCCAGCGCGTCACCAACTCCAGGCATGGCCAGCCCACGGGTTGTCGTGATAAGCGGCGGACGGCTCACGGACCCAGCAGCGGTTGCGACCCAGGTTCTCACCCGAACATGATCACAGGGGCGCGCTCTCCAGCCCAGCGCGTCACAAGCATCCACTGTTCACCGGCCAGATTCGATTGGCCGCACGCACTCCTTACAGCTGCGCGCTCGGTCTCCTCTTCTTCCGCGTCCACCGGCACTTCATCACACATACATACATACATACATACATACACACACATACATACATACATACATACATGCATACATACATACATACATACATACATTGAAAAACGGTAGTAATACGGGCATGTTGGTAGTTTGATAACAGCGCTAGGACAGCGCCCAGTCTCGTGTCGTCTCCTCTGTGTCCTGTCCTAGCGCTGTAATCAAACATACATACTTGCATGCATGCATGCATGCATGCATACATACATACATACATACAGACATTTATATGCATTTACATATGTGCATGCATACATGCATACAAACGTGCCTACGTAGATACATACATGCATGTATACATACATACATACATACATACATACATACATACATACATACATTGAAAAACGGTAGTAATACGGGCATGTTGGTAGTTTGATAACAGCGCTAGGACAGCGCCCAGTCTCGTGTCGTCTCCTCTGTGTCCTGTCCTAGCGCTGTTATCAAACATACATACTTGCATGCATGCATGCATGCATACATACATACATACATACATACATACATACATACATACATACATACATACATACATACATACATACATACATACATACATACATACATACATACATACATACATACATACATACATACATACATACATACATACATACATACATACATACATACATATGTAGCAGATGAACCGCGGCTGCCGAGGGAGCTCGCACCGCCGGAACAGTGCACCGCATGACTGCAGATCGTCCCGAGCCGCGAGCCACGAGGCACGAGTCACGCGGCCGGCAGTTTGAATCGAGCCATGGAGCCGACAGAACCGCGCTCGCACTCTTCCACGCAGGATCACCACCGGCGACGGCCACATCGAAACGACACTACAAGAGGCAGTCGACGCCATTGAAGACCACCTGGCCAACACCGGGCTGAGGTGTTCCCCGCAAAAGTCCGAACTGCTCATCATCCCACCACCGGGCAGGTACCGCAAGAAAGCAGAGGAAGACTCCACCACGATCACACTACGCACGAGCGACGGCACCGTCATCCCCAAAGTGAGCAACCTCCGAGTCCTCGGCATGCTCCTCGAAGCAAGCCGAAGCAACGGCGCCACGGTGGACCGCTTCATCACGAAGCTGGGCATCGCCACCCGCCTCATCAAACGCATATCCACAAGACGTCACGGAATGAAAGAGACCAGCCTCCTACGGCTGGTACAATCCTTCGCCATGAGCCACGTGGCCTACGTGGGGGCCTTTCACCCGTGGAAGAAACACGAGAGAGACAAGATCAACGCGGCCATTCGCAAGACCTACAAAGCCGCGCTGGGGCTACTCAACAGCACCAGCACAGAACGACTACTGCAACTGGGCCTCCATAACACCCTGGAGGAAATCAGCGAGGCCCAGAGAACAACGCAACTCGACCGCCTCTCATCCACGAGGGCCGGTAGGAATATCCTCGAACGGCTTGGCTACGGCCGCGGCCGAGCGGGGACGGAACCGCAAAACACACAGAGCCTCCCAAGAGAGATGCTCCAACGCATCAAGGTACTCCCGCTGCCCCGCAACGTCCACCCCGATCACAATCCGGGACGCAGGGCGGCCAGGGCCAAGGCCCTCACCGAGGCGCACACAAACGATACGGGCGCCCTCTACGTGGACGCAGCGAGATACCCAGACCGCCCGAACACCTACGTGGCCGTGGCGGTGAAGGCTACAACTGGTGATGTATACAGTGCGTGCAGTGTCCGTGCTCCGACCGCCTTACAGGCAGAGGAGGTGGCGATCGCGCTCGCGCTAACACACCCGCGGTGTACCACAGTGCTTAGTGACTCGCGTTCGGCCATCGCGAACTACGCTAAGAACACAGTGTGCGATAGGGCAGTGAGTACATTGCAGTGTCGTGCAACGTCCGGCGAGCTGGCGACGCCGGTCACTCACATCCGCTGGTTTCCGGCGCACACGACCGTCGAAGCCAGCAGGCACCCCAACCGCAACGAGACAGCGGACGCCGCCGCGCGAGAACTTTCCAACCGCGAGGCGCCCCCCCGCTCCTCCCCGGCGGACGGGCACCCAGAAACCGAACAAGAACCCCTCGCGTCGTACGGGGAAATACTACAGTGGTACAGGCTCGGCAGGCGACTCAAGCCACCCCCCCACCCCAACCTCACCAGAGCGG
Source organism: Haemaphysalis longicornis (assembly GCF_048455015.1). Lineage (NCBI taxonomy): Eukaryota > Metazoa > Arthropoda > Arachnida > Ixodida > Ixodidae > Haemaphysalis > Haemaphysalis longicornis. The sequence goes on along the minus strand of NW_027526225.1, from coordinate 51,404,165 downwards.
AAGCCGTGCTATACAGACAACTGCAAACGAACTCGGTGATCACCCCGGTGCTGGCGCGCCACGTGTGTCCAGAGGTCTACGAAAGTGTGCTGTGCAGTGTGTGCGCGAGAACGAACGCAACGCTAGCCCACTTGCTGTGGGGATGTGAGCGACACTCGCTGGAGGCAGACGGTGCAACGCGCCTGCCCGAGGACATTACGTATGCCATGAACTCGGGTGAGCACGAGGTGCAACTACGAACTATCCAGCGGCTCGAGGCTGCTCTCGCAGGGCAGAAGCGCAGGGAAGCGTCGTCGGGGGGTCGGCGGGTCAACACCCGAACACCCACCACGCACCGACCGCGCCGACGCCCGCGAGGCACTGCTTCGGGGACGACGTAATACTCGTCTAGGAAGGGCAGGCCCAGCGTGGCCGAGGTCCCTACCCTCCGCAGGAACCTTCAATAAAGTCATTTTCTCTCTCTCTCTCACCACCGGCGCTCGCCCGTCTCCGTCGCAGTTCGCCTGCTTCTGATCGCTCGGCACTCAGGCAGGACGTATCCTCACGCCCCCTTCATATACATACATACATATAATCAAAGCCACCGTCATCGCATCGTGTGCATTACAATCTACCACCTGGCAAGATCGCGGGGAACAACAATCAAATCACTGAATAAAATCATACAACACGTGTACAAACCCACAAAAATGCCACTGCACAATCTATAAGTCTTTTTCCAAAATCGTGTGCGCGTTGTTTATATGTTTATTTCTGTTGTCTAACAGTAAAACAATCACAGATAGCTTTGATTTAAGTATAAAATACACCGGGAATAGTTTCTATCAAGAATAACCTTTGTTTTAGTGAGTAATTTTTTTTTCTCCTGAGCCAGTTTTCAATGAGGACGACTTTTTCTTTTTCCTGTGAAAATCATTCATTCTTCGGAATGAAACATATATAAACGACATCATAATCAGATGGTTATACTGTCAGCCGCTCATATTAGTAATCATGGGTATAAACAACTGCAATATAACGAACTATTTTTTCTAACCACGGAGAGTCAGCTAGCGGCCAAACAACGCTTGTGGGCGGAGCTGCACTCTTACCCTGTCATCAACTATAGTCCCAGTGCTTTTACTACCCTCTCCCCTTTCCATTCCCCTGTTTAGACCAGCGGTCTCCCGTTTTCAATAAAAGCAAATCGCGTCGCATATGACAGATGGCGCCACCAGTCCACGGCGCGCGCGCCGCTCGTGGGACCTTGTTCTCGGCGGTTGCACTCGGTCTCTGCAAGAGGTAGCGTCAACATCCCCCTCGCGAGGGGCACGATCAAATGCAGAGCATTTCCGGGGGCGCACGACGTTAAGTAGTTTGCGTTACGTTAATGTTGTTGCACTTGTGGCAACTGCTGACGAGAGAGCGCTCGTCACCAGTAAAATGAGTCAAGGATATAAGGCGCGTCCGTAGCCTCCAATTCTGTGTCGGCTTTGTGGCGCAGTGGGTAGAGCACCATGTACATTGCGTTCCGCCCGCAGGGTCGAGGGATCGAAACCTGGCGCCGGATAGTATTTTCTTTTATATAGTGTAGGGGGAGGGGTGCGGACTACGACGGGACAACGCGGGTGACATCGTGAGTTACTGAAATGCTCTGCATTTAAAAGGCAAACTCGGCGACTGATAGCATAACAGGCGGTTGGCTGGCATCCTTCCTTTTCGATGCAAAATGCTTCAATTACCCCCTAGTGGCAATAGGCCATTTTATTTTTCATACATGTGATGTGATAGTTATACTTGATCTTAGAACCTAGCTGGACATCTAAACGTGTCGAACCGGGTGCTGCTATGTATAAATGGGGGCGTTACACTTGGAGCTCGTCGGCAAGCAGGGAAAACTTCAAATGTTGTTTTCGTATTGCTGTTTTAACACCATCTAAAAGCGTTTTCTTTGTCAGATTTCAATTTCGAAACTAGATATCTAACGTTAAAGGAACCTTAACGTTAAAGAATACATATAAAAGTTAAAGGAACCACGAAGACAATTTACAACTTTGTTTAACTTGAAAGAACTAGCCTCCTTTGGAATCTCGCCAGTGCAACCACGAGAGACTTTTTATAACCGAAAAAAAAAAAAATGAAAGGAACGCTGACAAACTTTCCAATATCGCGGTGCAGTGACATGCGACAGGACAGGAGTGGCGTAACATGTGCAAGCAGTGAAAAGGTAGTTTTAGTGTGTCCACTGCACGTTAGCGTTCAGGTTGGACGATCATACACGACAGGAGGCTTCACTGCAATCCCACTGTCATGCTTCTTGGCGGTGGCATGCATCGTTCGGTGGCCATTAACCGCATACAAGTTTCAGTGACGTCACAATAGAAAAGTCGCTAAAAAGTGGCCGCGGAGCCATCACTGCCTCGCATGTTTTCTTTAATATCTCGATTGTTTGTTTGAAGAATGCGACGAAATTGGTATCATTTTTATCGGAACCAAGCAGTGGCTTTACTGAACCAAACTTGCATTTTGTCTTCATGGCCGCTTCAAAAAGAGTTACGCGGAAATTTCGTCTAATTTAGAATAATGGGTTGTCGGTGTCTCACAGCGCTAGCACAACTTTCGCGAAAAAAAAGAGAAAAAATATCCGGCACGTGACCTAAGTGTTCACCGCCAAAGTATGCCCTCAAGTGCGCTTCCATATATGCATAGCCTTTTTGGTTTCGTCAAAAGCGTAATCAATAAGGCCCTGCCTCGTACGGCAGCAGCTGTGACCAGTTACAACCCGCTCATGTAGAATTTAACTCCATACCCGTTTGTTTCGTTCTTGCCCTAAACCACACGTAACACGCACCACTACGGAAGTTTGCGTAAGAGTCAGACCCCTGAGTCATGTGTTTAGACGCATAAGAGCCGATCTTTTTGTAAACAAGATGAAATGCGAGCTTAGGAGACAGTAAGCACTCTCAGGAAAGATGCTCTTCCCGCCAGCTCAGCGGCCGAATTAAAAAATTGGCCGCGTATCTGCTGCTTTCGTTGCAAATGTCGTTAAAAGACGATAGTCTTTATCCCCTTCGTTTTCCTGCTCACCTCTCATGTCGTTCCTGTTGCGTCGCGCTCCTCCCAAGGTAAAGACGCCAAAGGTTTGCTTAAATCATTTTAAATTTCCCGCGTTCCACTGCTCCAAACCGGGTGTCTCGATGCCAACGCTGCCGTACGGCGAAGACGCGTGTCAATCGAGGCGCCCTACTTCAACGTTTATAGAACCGCGTTTCCCTAGTCCACGTGCGTTCTAAGCAGAACGTGGAACCTATCTAGTGGGACCTTTCGTAACTCGTGCCACTTGATTTCTTCAAATGACGCCAGAAGCTATATGGCGCGGGCGACAGCAGGCGACGGCGGAGTGATATTTTTTTCTTCAGTTGATGAATTATTTAATCTCGCCAAAATCAAACATGTACGATTTTTTATAAAGGAACGCTGCAAATATCACTTCTGTATTAATTTGTTGTCTTATATATGCGTAATATCTTGTTGTTCTTCAACAATATTGGCATCTCAGCGTCACCGACATGAAAGCATCCCTCTCCCTCCCCTCTCTGACAATTAGACGTGAAATCGGACAGATATGCCTCTTCCACAAACTGTATTATCACTTTCACCATCTCCGTACTTCCCTCTTGCTCACACCGTCCCGTTACTCAAGCCGTCTGTTCAATTCCATGAGCATACAACGATTGCATGGTTCATCTAACGCATTCAACATGTCATTCCTACCACGTGCCATCGAAGAATGGAACAAGCTGCCTGACTCTGTTGTCCGTGAACGGAATCCGACGAAATTCAAAGAATTATTATTATCTCACCTTAGACTTTAATTTTATATAATCCCCAAGACTTGCCGCTGCTGCCTTTTTTAGTTTATTATTATTTTGGTTGTTGTTAAATTCTTAATTAGATTTGTTGTTGTATAAATTGTCTAATGAACCATGTACCCAAACGTATTTTTCTTGTACCACATATGCACTACTGATGTCTCTGCCCCCCCCTTATGTAATACCCCTCTGGGGTCCTTAAGGGTTTAATAAATGATGATGAAGTATGAACATTACACCGGACTTAGACGGGCACATTTAGCTGTGACTATATAAGACTATTGCGCAGGCATAGTTTTACTTTGGCCGGGTGGCTGAATCGAGTCACAGACAGACAGACGGACAGACAGACAGACAGACATACAGACAGACCAAAATTTCTGGGTTTAAGTAGCCCAAGAAAGACTATCGTCTTTAAAACACGCTTTTTTTCTAGAAGCACCTGGGTCACGGAGAAGAACAAAGCCATAATGCCTCCAGAGCTGCAAACGGGAACGTGCTCTACGATGATGAGACAGCCGGGACGCATTCGTTTGTATACCAGTGCAATTCGCGGCTGCTATCACAGGCGGCCAGTCTTTGCGCGGGTAATTAAAGGAGCTCTCCCACAGCCTCCGTGGTGGTGGAATGAAGGCGCACCTGTTTCTCCTAGGCCTCCGAAAGCAACGGCCGGCACGCTTCTTCACGCTGGCACGAAAGCGCGTGCCTCGCGAGCAAGGCCGACTCGGGAATCAGAGCGGTGCGGCGTTGAGAGGCAGACGAAAACGGACGTCGGTCGAGCAACGCTGAAGTAAAGACGCTTGGGCCTCGGCCGTCATGACTGAAAAACAGTAACCATAGAGAAAGAAATACTATGAGCAGAGCACTATACCATGAGATAGGCAACGCCAACGTTCGTGTTTTCCCCCTCCGTGGTCCGCAGTGTTGTTGCTCGTACACCGTCCAGAGGCGGTGCGACATTTGGTGGCGTCTGCGCGGCTAATTACACGCTTCGCTGAGGGAATTCGAAGAAGTGTTGCCCGTCGCTTAAGAAGGCCGACCGAGTTTATCTGTACTGCAGGTCCTATAGCGAAATTCGCGCGTTTTTACAATACGTGGCGTGTAGCGGGGACTCAGATCCACGCTTTTAAGTGCTAACGCACTTCTTAAGCGACCCTGAACCTGCGTCCACCGGCGATGTCCGCGCACGTGGAGATGGGCGCGCGCAGCCTGGCCGCTGACATGGCACATACCCACGTGGGGGATTGGCCAGGAATCTCCTCGTCTTCCTTGGCAACGGGGGGAGATGGGCGCGCGCTGCCTGGCCGCTGACATGGCACATACCCACGTGGGGGATTGGCCAAGAATCGGGCGTGAGAAGGGCTAATGCACCCGCTTAAAGGAGTACTGACACGAAATTTCAAAGCTGAGATCCGCTCTAGCAATCAAGTACAACGACAACACAAATAGGTGTCTGCGAATAAATGCATCTTTCTTTCTTTGTAGTTGTGTGTGTGTGTGTGTGATCTCTCTTTCGCGAACATTACCGAACCGCGCAAATTCAACTCGTGCATTCGCACTTTCACATTCTTCCCCTCGGGGAAATGCGGGGAATTTTTTGACCTTCCACTAGCAAAGTTTTGGCGGGGGCGAGCCGGGTGTTGCCTGGGGCGCGCTTAAAGGTCCATAAAATAAAAATGGAGGAGTACAGATTGCCCCTGTAACGGAACTGGAAGTTCCTTCAGGAAGTTTAGGAACTTCCTTCCTGAGGGAGCAGTCTCTTGCTCCGCTAGAGGCCGACAAAGAGGGCGGTTTCGCCGTTTTGCCAACTTCCTCGTATCGTGCAAAAGCGCGGAATGCAATCGATGCTTCCTTTCAGACGAAAAGCAATGTGTACCTGTCGCGTGGCGGAACAGATGCCAAGAAACTGTGTGAAAGACTAAATCTCACCCGATTAGCTCAGAGCGTTTGTAAAGGACCAAGAGTAGGTTTAAGAATGTTTTTTTTTCAACGAAGACGCCTAAGGTTGACTGGCCCCTTAGGGTTATGGTTTATGAGAGGGACACTTGGCAGAAACCCTTCGCACTGTTTCTCAAAAAAAAAAAAAAAAAGGAAATGTTAGCGATCGATGATAAGACGCTCGGAGGACGTCATTAGCATTTTGAAAGAAAATGACCACAAATAACGTGTTGGTTTTTCTATTGACGTTAACGACTTGTACTATTCCGTACCGCACAATAATCTGCTATATACTTTGCTTGGAGGATTGCATTGACCGCTATGATGCCGTACGCTTCCAGAACGCGTGTGGAATCTCGACAAGCAGTTTACTGGCAATGCTTTCCTTCTACCTGAATTCAACGTACGCGACACGGGAGGACAGTTTATATTCAGAGAAAAGGCATTTGCATAGGGTCGTGCTTAGCTCCCCTCCTGAGCGACTTGTACCTAGGTTCACTGAACAGGCTCCTAGCTCCTCGCTTAGAGCGATCGGCCGTCATTAAGGTGTGCCGATATGTCGACGACTTTCTTGTGCTCCTAGACTGTGGGCGTAGTGCTTTCACTTCCGCCGTAACCAGTGTTCTGTCACACTTTCGACAGTGTCTCGGACCTCTTGTTTTGACACATGAAACTCCAAGTGAGTGTTCCGTAAAATTACTTGATCTCAGACTCTCGTTCGTTCCCAATCACGTCTGTTGGGAGTATGATAGCCAGAAACCGATTTTGACTTTTCAGTCGGTGCACTCGAAGCTGACTAAACGTGGGATCGCCAGGCATTGTTTTACCAATGCGCCAAAGAAATCCTGCTCCCACGTCCTAGAAGATAGTTTCAAAAAACAGACTATTCGTCTAAAGTCTGCCGGGAGGTACCCTTCATTTCTTCTGGTGTCGGTCGCCGATAAGATGCGTAAACAGCTTAGGAAAAAGCCAGACGCGGAACCCAGGGAGAAAGAAAATGAAAAGTTGAAGTGCGCAGTCGTGCCGTGCCTGCACGGTACTTCGCACAATCTCAAGAAAATAGGAAAACACGTCAACGTTAACGTTGTCTTCTCTGCTCCCAACAAATTGTCGAAACTAATGAACAGGGTCAATGGAAGGGGGAAAAAAAAGAAAACAGAGTGCGCAACGCAGCATCGCGACCGGTTCGTGAATTGTTCAGAAGGCAGAGTTCATTCCATTCCTTTACCGTGTGGCAGGTAGTACGTCGGACAGTCAGGTCGTTGCTTAAAGGGGCACTGACACAAAAATGTTGCATCTTGTCTTTTTTTTTTTGTTGCGATAAGTAGCTAGTGACCTACTTATAACCTGTAGAAACCTCATTTGCTTCAGCGTGCGACGGTTGCTTAATTAGAGGCATTTTAAATGCGGCCAGTCGCAGTTTCGGTTTCAGCGGGTGCCGCGAAACGATGGATTTTGTGGATTTTGTGTGAACAAAGCGGACCACGTGACCGTCGGAGGGATATCACAGAGCAGAGCCGCCGTAGCACTGTCGAATCCGCATAGACGGCAGTTTCTGCGAATTCCCCCACGTACTGATCTCGTGCGGCGCTTAATTAAAAAGCGACCGTGGATATGACGCAGGCGCTGTGTGCAAGACGCGCGCTGGGAGCAGCCGGCCCGCCTACAGGTCCGCCTACAGATGTGTTCGGCTTAGCACTGCGGCGGATATTCGAGTGCCGCTCTCGTAAGCGGTGCAGATGACAATTTTTAATGCAACCCGCCATCGCATCATTAACTCCTTTCTAATGTAAGCCACCATGGTCGGGACTTGGGGACAATTTCGTGCAGCGGTAACAAGCTATCACTCGACCTACCTGCGCCGGCCTGAGCCACTTCGCGGCCGTGGCCGCCGCCTGCACAGCGACCGTGCGGCTAGCTCAGTGGGCTTTTCGTGCCTCCGGCGCGTTTTCGCATCCAATGGTAATAAACAGTAATAGAAACAGAGTGCCTGGAATCGCTGTAGAATTTTGGTCGCGGCCAGCTGCCCGATGAGCTGACGAAATCACGGCGCCTCCGCCGCCAACGATCGGGTCGTGCGTTCTCGAGAGCAGAAGCTCCGGCCTCCGGCCCTCCGATTGGAGCGCGAGCCGGGCGAGCCGGCGAAAAACGCCCGCAGTGCGGAAGCGGCAAACACAAACTCGTGACGTGTTTGGATGTTGTTTATTTACACGATATCCTCGGGATGTCGATTGCACGTGGTCCTCTGCTGGCTGCTCGGTTGCGTTTCGCACACTTTAAAATTGATTTTAAATATGTTCTAGGCTGTATTCGCCGCTGATATTTTGCAGATGATGTATATGTGTTCCCACCAATCTATCTCCGAAGTTATCTCGCCTTCAAAATTTTGTGTCAGTGCCCCTTTAAATGAGCGGCTTAGAGAGAATAGGAATAATGTAGATAAAACGATTGAAAGACATCTGGGCATACACTGCAGAGACTGCGGAGATTGTGAGTGTAGGCCACATTTGGTAAGACTAGGATTGTAGCCCGACACGAGGATCAGTTAACAAGAGAAATCATCGAGGCCTACCAGATAGTTTATTTGAAAGACAAATGCGTTAGCACATCTTTAGCATTGACAAAGAAAGAACTGAAATTCTTATCCAATCATTAGATTTTACCTTGGAAAAGTGCCTTTGTAACGCGGGCGTTTGAACTGTCATCCTTCACTTTTTTTTGTTTTTTTTTATTTGCTTGTTCTCCTCCCCATTTCCTTCTTTCTTTCGTTCGCTGCGTATCTCCCCGTATAAAATCGGACATATCAGAGTGAAAATAAGCGAGCTGATAGTAGTGCCGTGTCCCGACCGCTTCGTTCGTCCTTGTTCCTTTCGCGCTTACTTACACCATGAATGACCAACTCGCCCAATAAACCACTGGAAGGCTTGGAACGCCTCGCCATCATCGGCAGGCTGCTCGGTTTCCACCGGGCTGACATCTTTCCGCTATAGTTTTCTGCATTATCGAGAATTTCCGATGTGTGCCTCACGATGCTGTGTATACCTGTTGACTCATACGCTTATTCATTCGAGCCGGTTTTTCTGTCTGAATCTACTATTTTCGTTCAACGAGCCACTCATTTTTATTCATAAATGGTCCTTTTCTCGCAATGTACCGCGATGAAGCAAGTTCATTTATTCCCCACCTGGCGTGGCTTCCTTCCCTAGTGAGGCATAATTATCGATAGTGCTATTAATAACGGGCTATCGATGGTGGTGGTGGTTGTGGTATGCGGGAGAGAAAAGGGAAAGGAAATGCAAAATGCACTGGGGATATTGTGAGCTCGGCAGGGAGCTCAACTGCATACAACCCTGTGCAGGGGAAGAGAAGTAGAGGGGGAGTGACAGGATAAATGGGAGAGAGAGAGAGAAAGGGAGGGATATATATATATATATATATATATATATATATATATATATATATATATATATATATATATATATATATATATATATATATATATATATATATATATATATATATATATATATAAGGTTAGTAGAGATAGAGGCAAACGAAAAAGATGTAGAAAAAAGAAAGAAGTTTACTGACGTTTCATGGAGAGGACTCCCTTTCTTCAGAGTGTATATATTGTTACAAGACGACGACGAGGATGAGGACAAGGAAGAAGAAGTAGGGCAGGCGCGCGGCCAGCGCCGATTCGGTCTCATGGCCGACATCTTGTAAATAGTGAGAATACATTGTTCGCCCATCTCATGGTTCACGTCATTTGTCCTGCCACCACGTAACATGTTTGGTGGAGTGTGCGGGGCGATCACCTTCATCCTGGCCCACAGCATCTCACCGTCTTGACTCCTGAAGCGGTCTTCTCCAGGCTCTTGGAACGCGTCGGCATGCCCCAGCCCCGGTGAGCCATCATGGCATCTGTTCCCCAGCCCGAGCCCCAGCCTATGACGTGCCGAAATCAGCCAAGACGTGAGAAGCCGCGACCCGACAAAACGACGATGCCATCCCCCTGCCCCGTTCGCCGGCGCGTCTTCTCAAGGGCTTTGGACATTGCTTCATGACGTCGGCGGGCATGGGTGTTCTGGGGCCAGTGTTCACCAAGCTCTTCATCCTCACCGTGGTGGCAACGACGTATTCACTGTGTATTATAATTTCATCGTTCGTACTCACTACACTCGTTCATCTACTAAGGCCTCGACCGGGACGGTCTCCCTCGACGGCGGGGTAATGTTACAAGACGACGACGAGGATGAGGACAAGGAAGAAGAAGTAGGGCAGGCGCGCGGCCAGCGCGGATTCGGTCTCATGGCCGACATCTTGTAAATAGTGAGAATACATTGTTCGCCCATCTCATGGTTCACGTCATTTGTCCTGCCACCACGTAACAATATATATATATATATATATATATATATATATATATATAATATATATATATATATATTGTAACGAGAAGACGAGGAAGTGGACTGTGCAGCCTATTGTGATGGGCATCTTACACCGACGAAGACGAAGACGGTTGGCGTGGGGTTATCGCTGGTGCTGTGATGGCCGACTTGTAAATAGCCTGCATCTCTTTCTGTAAATGGATCGCTTCAGCATCGACCATGGTTCATGTCATCCGTCCTACCGCCACGTAACATGTTTTGGTGGAGGTTGCGGTTCTGATCCCCTTCGTAGACCTCCAGCTACGCCCGTCTCGGTTTCTGAAGCGACCACCTCAAGGATCAAGGATCGCGTCGGTCCGCCCCAGCCCCGGTGAGCCATTGGCCTGCGCATTCCCCAGCACGGTGTCCCCTGCCCGTGATCCGACGAGACCAGCCGACCTGACTTGCCGCGACGAGACCATAAGCCGACGACATTCCCCTGCCCAGTTCTCCGGCGCGATTCCAAGAGCTTGAGGATCCTTCGTGGCGTCGGCGGCATCGCTGTTCTGGGGCCCATCTTCATGGACCGATCACCCTGTGCAGTGGCGGCAAGGACTTCACTATTTATATTCATTTCATCTTCACCGCACGGGTTCATCGACTGTGATCTCGACCGGGACGGTCTTTTTGGATGGCGGGGGGATATGTAACGAGAAGACGAGGAAGTGGACTGTGCAGCCTATTGTGATGGGCATCTTACACCGACGAAGACGAAGACGGTTGGCGTGGGGTTATCGCTCGTGCTGCGATGGCCGACTTGTAAATAGCCTGCATCTCTTTCTGTAAATAGATCGCTTCAACATCGACCATGGTTCATGTCATCCGTCCTACCGCCACGTAACAATATATATATTTATATATATATATATATATATATATATATATATATATATATATATATATATATATATATATATATATATATATATATATATAGAGAGAGAGAGAGAGAGAGAGAGAGAGAGAGGTATAAAGAGAGCTGTCGGTACGAGAAAGCTGTCAGTCCGGGCACACCAGTCAGTCACTACAGTCCGGGCTACAGCCGCTGCGTGAAGCCGGTCGTCTGCAGGTAATGGAGGCTATCGATGGTATGCACTGACAAGAAACTCTCGCTACAACGCTATCAGCAGTCGACTTATGATAAACTGTCAATGTAGTATGGTCGATTTTTGACTGTCATAGATTGTCGATATGATGGTATCATTAACTGTTTACAAGAAAATGCCAATAATAATCCTTACAGGTTGTGAAGGACACCGGGCGACCTCCCATCATGAGCCGGTGGCAGGTCCTCCCTCCCAAGCGTCCTCCGAAACAAGTGCTTCCCATCCCCGTGCCACTTCGCCACCGCGTACCTCCCACCCGAAAAAGTTAGTCTGGATCCACTACTGCCGTCACGTCGCGTCTGAAAAGTGTTCAGCAACTGTAGAAACGAAGATAATTTGGTTTATCTGATGATCTCGAGAATATATTAAGTAAGAAATCCCGGCTTCAGCTAACAAACGTAGTAAAGGCGTTGAGGCCTTTTTTTTTTTCGTTATGCGTTGACACCTCCAACTTAGAAACGTGTGTTAGAAATTTGTATTCATACCCAGCTTTCTCGCTCAAAATTACAACCTCTCGGGAACCTAGCAAAACCACTTTAGGAAAATAATATTTGGCATAAAGCTAGACGCCAACGCGAAGATTAAAACGCTAAAAGAACATTTCAGGTTTCCGACTATTTGTTTGTGTAATTCGCTATCAAATCTAACTCCCCATGCATTTCTATGGGATAGTTCCCATGGCTCAGGAACCCAGTCGCGCAACGTGCGCGACTTGAAACTGTGCACAAAGCAAGTATTCACCCCAAGTATTAGCTGTGCAAAATAACTTTTCATTTCGCTAAAATATTACAGTGTAATCACTGTTGAAAGGACTGCCATGAGCGGGAAAGCTGCACATGGGTTTCACAACGGAAGCTGTGAAACGTGGTCGCTTACGGAGCACCCCTCGGGAGAAGATGCAAGGGAGCGCAAGAATGCCGCCCCTGAGAAAACATGCACGCACTCGCTCCATCTAAAACCACCTCCAGCCGACACCACCGCACTGATGAATACTGCCCAGCACATATCCCTTTTGTGGCGATCACATTGCCGCAACAAATGGCATAATCACGAAAGACCGGCCACTATATACACGGGATCGCAAAGCTTGAAATAAATTGTAGTGTGTTCGCAATCCCACCCTTACGCGGTCTTCACTGCCTCTCTCATTTTTTTTAACAGCGAAGGTGTTTAGCAAATCGTAATTTTTTGTGTCCGCAGTTAAAAATACTTAGAAATGGCCGAGCGCTCGCACGTGAGCGCAGGCCGAGCGGCGACTTATATATAGAAAACCAAGTGCGTGCCTCGCGACGACAGCCTAGCGTCCCCTGGGCACGTTCCACAAGCCCAGCATTCATTTAGGGAGATTGGCCCCCACCCAAAAAAATAATAAAGAACTCCAGCGTTCGCCGTAATCACGGCAACACTTGCTCGGAACGAGAAAGACTCCAGCGGTCGCCGTAATCACGGCAACAGCCGCTCGGAATAAGAAAGACAGGACGTAGCGCATGCCATTCGAAGGTGATGTCCAACGATTATCGCTTCCAACAAAATCAGGAGGAGGAGATAGCCTTTATTACATCATTAAGACGCTTGGTCAAGTGGGGGAAGTGGGAGTAGAGGGTGGGATATTCGTAGCTTGGGACATCTTGGAAACAAACCGTTCAAGTTGAAGCTGGTTGGCTCCTTACGAAGGCGGAAGAAGGCACGTGGGGTGAGGAGAGCCGGCTCACGGCTCTGAACTGCTCGCGCTAGACCGCTTTCTAGGGAGTAATGCGCAGTTAAAGTCAGCGTGAAGGGTTCCAGTGTTCGAGGGTCAATGTATTAGGAGGAGGCATTTGGAGGAGGCTTGAAGTTTCTGTAACGCGTAAATTTCGGACAGTGCCAAATTAGGTGCTGGAGATTGGCGGGTGTGAGGGAGGCGCAGAAGGGACATCGAGGCGGCAGGGATGGGGTGCACCATTTACGGAATGTCTCTGTGGTTAAGCTATAGCATTTGCAAAATATTTCTTCACAAAAATTTCGAATGATCTTGGGAGCGGGGGTAGAGCAGATAAAAAGCCGGTTGGAGTGAGGGCCTTGAGGCGGTCTTTTTTGTCTTTTTTGTACCGTAGAATCTGTATGGCTGGCGGTAATGACTCAGGAGGCGGAGGAGCCAAGTCGGGTATCAGCGGAGGACTGGAGGTTATACACTCCCGTGCAGCCGAGTGGGCTGCCTGGTTCCCCGGTGATGAATCTTCGTGTTCAGGCGACCAGTCGATGCGAAGATGGATGCCGCTAGATTTTAGGATGGAGATTTGATGCAGGATTTTGTTGGCAATGAGATTGGTCGATGTGGGATTTGTAGTGTCTTTAGGGCTTCGAATGAGTCCGTCAGGATGCGTATTTGTGAAGGGACGGAGGAGTGAAAGTTGAACATGAGGAAGTCGACGGCTTGAATGATGGCATGCAGTTCCGCTTCCAGAATGGTAGCACATGGAATATCAAGGGTTCGTTTGCCTTGGATGGAGGGGAGATCAGGTGATGTCCATGCGATGCCAACTAGTGGATTAGCTATGCTTGCGTCGGTGTAAATGTCAATTTCTTGGGGGCGTTTACTGTTCCGGAGGGCGTTGATGCGAGCTGCGCGGACGGGGTGGGCGTTACGCGGGACGGGATGGGTGGCTGTTGAGTCCGTGACAGAAGGGCGGTTCCAGGGAGCCAAAGGCGGTGGGATGTCGTTGGGTTGTAACGGATTCAGATTGTCCCAGGCGATGATGAAGACACCTTGATGAGTTAATGAGCGTTTATGAAGGGATTGATGCAATTGCTCTTGAATGATATTTTCCAAAGGGGAAGAGCAACTGCAGCTTGCAGGTTCTCAAGACGAGTATGTTTGGGTAGTCCACTGATGTTGCGAAGGGTGGCTCTGTGCAGATAGAAAGCTCAGAGTATTTCACGCAGGAAGCAAACCCAAACATATGTGTGGGCTGGGCTTCTATTCGTATGATCTGCGCGTAGTAAGATCGAATACCTTAAAGGAGCCATGAAGACAAAATACAAGTTGGGTTTATTAGAAAGACTGCTTAGTCCCGATAACAATGATACCAATATCATCGCAATATTCGTACAAATAACGGAGATGTCAAAGAAAACGTGTGAAGCAGTCGCGACCCCCTAGCCAATTTCCCGCAACTTTTCTATGATGCCACGGAACCTTGTTTGTGCGATTGGCGGCCGCATAACTGACCTGTCGACATGACTGGACGGCTGTAATGGGGCCTCAAGTTCCATTTGACCGCATCACTTGAATGCTAACGTGCAGTTAACGCACTGAAAATTATGGTTTATTGTTGGCCCGTATGACATCATTCTTGTTCATAACACGTCACCCTGGCGCGAAATTTGAAAGTTTTAAAATACTTCTTGCTTTTTTTTTTGTTAAAAAACATCTTTTGTGGCTGCAATGGAGCGGAGTGAGATACTGAATCCTAGTTCTTTCAAATTAAACGAAGTTGTATTTTCTCTTCATGGCTCCTTTAAAAACGGCATCAGGCGCAGAAAAACTGTATTTTTACGTATTATTTATACGTTTTACATTGTTTTCAGTAGTACTGATATTATAAATCGCATTCTTTGAAACAAATACTTATTGAGTTTTAATTAATATAATTAATAATTATAATTAAAATTATTATCACAAGTAATTACGGAACTAGTTCAAGGTTAATGCGCAAGGAAACATTACCAACGAGCACACACAAAAGCGCGAATAAATGAGACAAAAAGAAAGCAAGAAAAACATAGTTATCGCTAGCGCTGCAGTGCACGAGCCCGTCACCCTGTACCGCCCAGGAAAATTTTTGTGACTCCCTTCCCCTCTTTTCTTAATAAACGTTTTCAACAACAGCAACAACAACAACGACGACGAAAGCCCAGCCCACACATGTGTGGGTGCATTTTTCAAGCGTGACGACGGAACGCACACTGAGGGAATGGGTGTATTTTTTAGCCTATCGTGTTTTTCCAAGTCCTGCAAGTTGTGTCCTGCGCTTGTTATTCAGAAAATACGACAATAGCAAGAAGAAATATCAGTTTTCATCGTGAAAGCGGCTAGCATGGAGGAAAGAATTTCCTCCATGCTAGTTGTTTTCTCCATGCTCCAGGCCGGCTGAGTTGTTGTTGTTTGTGGTTATTAGAGAGGAAAGGGAGTGAGGAAAAAACCCGGTAACTGTCTCTCAGAGAGGACACCTTAACTGGGTTTTGGTTAGGTGGGGGGGAGGGGAAGGAGTGTAGGGGGTGGGAGGTGGTAGGAGGTAGAGGGAGGGTAGGTAGGGTTGAGCTTAGAGGAGTTCAAAGAGGCCGGAGGCTTCGGCGAATTTGACGATGAGGGATGCTACTTTGAGGCGGGTAGAGTCCGGTCCATTTGGGAAGAGCCCATCTTGGCCTCCATGGCTGGGGCGCAGTTTTTAATGTGCGATTTCTCGCCCCCTGGTGGCGAAATGAGTGAACTACCGAAACCAATAAAGTCTCGGAAGCGTTCGCAGCGGCTACCCAGGGCTGTTAAACCGAAACCGAAACAGGTGCCACTTAGAAAACGAATTTGTTGCTGGGACGTAAAGGGTTATATCAACAACGATCAGGGGCATAGGGAGGGGAGGGGGGCTTATGGGGCTTCAGCCCCCCCCCCCCCCCCCCCGAAATTTTGACGCGCTGTCATGCACGGCGACCAAGGCAACCACCTGCACCGGAAACCATCCTAGGATTTTGTCCAGAACCCCAGGAGTCCTGTCCGGAAAGCGCACCAGCTCTCCCTTGGTGGCCCGTTTCCCTCCTGGTGGTCATTAAAGTTTTGAGACGGCGCGCGCGCTTCGGGTCGCCGACAGACATTCAAGCCGATAATTCTAAGTCGCTTTGTCGAGCGCCCCCCCCCCCCCCCCCCCCCCCCCCCCCCCTCTGGCCGCGCACGGCACTTATGCCTTTTTTCCACCGCCGATAGGCGACTAATTGTTTCCCGACGGACCCCCCATTCTCGTTCCACGCGCCCCGCCGTCCCGTTATTGCCGCCCTCGTTGTCAGCCAGACGACGTCGCGTTTTCAGGCCGGAAAGAAGACCACACGTAGCCGGCACGAGACACGCGACTAAATGACCTGCGCGACCCAATGTTTCCAAGCCTAGATCCCCAGAATGACTGGCGGGAGAAGTCCATTCAACCGTCTCGCGGGGACACCTGCAGGCGAAAACAACCCTTCTACCCGCGGTTGGTCCAAAGTGCTCGGGATCGCACAAAACGAGGGCCACTCAGACGGCCTCGTTAGTTCGTCATAGCCCTCCCCGCGAATACTTGCCGCAGTTCGTCGACCTGCCCGATACAGCAGCGGCCAAGCCTACCACTTCCCTCAAACCGAGGCGCCGGCACCGGGCGCTGCGGCATCATTACAAACAAACGAAACGATGCGCAGCGCGCGTCCCTTCTTTGAACCCGCCCCGTGGCCGCCCGCGTCAAGCCCAGAGGCGCGAAGTAATGTGTTTCCGTCTGCGCTCCGCGCTGTCCATTCATCACCGCATCCCAATCGGCAGGAAAAAAAAGAACATATGACAGAATAAACGAGCAGCTCGCGATTTTAGGAAAAGAGGTGATCGAACTTAACAGGTGCCCTCAAGTATTTGCACGTGGTTTCGTTTGTTGTGTTTTACTTAATTGTTTTTCTTTTCCTTTTTTTCTAGTGGTGGGAGAGAGTTACAACGTTTCGGGGTTACGGGGGCGTTGTCCGCCGCAGTTTATGCACGGATTTGTGAATGCAACCAACCAGATCGCCACGAGATGCTGATTGGCACGTGCGTCGTGGGCGGAGCCTAAGTGACCGATCAAAACAACGAGACACGACGTCTCGGGGTCGGATCCTCAGGGTTTCACACAAAGTTAGCTGTCTGATACGCTTATTTTACTTCTTACTCTGCTCAACTTCAACTTCAGTCTGCAAATATTTTTTCTTTCGTTTAAATATACTGTTAAAGAAACCTCCCCTACAATCGTCGTCGTCAGATCATCAGGGAAGATAAGAACCTTTAGTGTAAATATTCAACTTAATATGTCTTCGGAGTTCATCTGTCTGCCCTTCAATGCCGCGTAGCGACTGCACGGAATTCGGCGTTACAATATGTCACAGAAGAGGATATCGACATTTTTTCCTCCTACGTCCAAGCGTCCGTGCCAAGACACTGAAGCCAGCAAAGGTAACTATGCTATTTCTTTTACGGGTTTTCTTGTGTTCAATGTATGGTGCGTAAAATGCATGATCTTGAAGCCTAGAATCGGGTTTTCGTAGGCGGACAGGTATTGGCAGCTACGTTTGCAAAATAGCAACATTATTACTGATAAACCAGTAGTCAAGTGAGGGGAATAAGATGCATTATTTGCGAAAGTAAGCGTTAGCATAACCAACATGTAACAGCAACTCTTTCTCATAAAAGTCAGTTCTCCTGACTTTCATTCGTGGAGACATTTGTTTGCATGCATTCTTTTCAGTACTGAGACCTTTTCTGTATATGTCCTATTTTTTTCCTTCAGTCATGCAACTGCTTGAAATTCAATCATGTTCGGTTTCGAAATCATTATTTCGATGTTGTCGCTGCCTTTCTTAAAGGAGAAGGAATCCCGGATGTACCGAGAGGAGAGGTGCAGACTGCCGGAACCGCACCCCAAACTGACTAGGCAGCAACAGACGATCCTGCGTCGAGCGCAGGCGGGATCGCTTGCGCATCCCGTACTGATGAACCGCATGTACCCTGCGGAACACGATACGCTCTGTCCGTTTTGCAAAAGAGAGAGGGGCACCCTGCCGAACATCTTGGCAGAGTGTACAGAACTCAAGACCCCCCCTCCTTCCCTTCCCCACAACACCCCCAATCCCCAACCCCTTGAGCGATGGGAGACCTTGTTGACCAGCCCCGCCCTGCCGACTCAGCTCGCGCTGACAGACAGGGGCCAGGAGCTGCTGGGAACATATGGGTCCCGTAACTAGGGAACCACCCCGTCTGGTGCCAGCGCGCACCACCGATTTCTTGGGCTCAGTAAAAGTTGATTCCTCCTCCTCCTTTCTTAAAATGTTTTCGCCACGCCGGCGTACAATGCCGACGATGCCGGCAGGACGAAAAGCACTGTGGATCAAGCCTTGCGCTGTCTTTTTATTCAGTAGGTCCTTCAGTCGCGTGATGAGACAACCCTCTTCCCCCTTCAAAGAAAAAAATTCTTCTCTTTTCAAGAACACAGAGGAGCGCTCCCTTCCATGGTTTGCATAAAAAATCGAAAAAATTGCTACTCACGCTAAAAAAATGTCCCCTTCCCTGACATGCAATTTTCACGTCTGGTTTTGATCACGCGTAGGATTGAACAGGCCGGATAACCACGGGGGTGACGGAGCTATGACGAGGCGCAGTCTAAAAAATTTGGTTTTTCTACAACTCGTATTGAGTTTGTCGCCACTGCACCCTTAGCCTAGGTGGCACATCTTACGCTGTTTCCCCTAAACACATATAGATTCCGCTTCTTAGTCCGAAAACAGCTTCTAAGTCACAAACCGGTGAACCAGCGCGTTACGCTGAGCATTGCAGGAAACACCTTGCTCGCGCAGGACAAAGGTGCAGTTTCACACACCGAACATTATGCTACTTATATACATGGCGGTAGGAGCTTATAAACAAAGATGGCGCATTATTGGGCCATTGGGTATAGCGACAAGAGAGGGCTGCTGTTTATTTTTTTCCCTTGTGGTTTGCGCAGGTACTGGTTCAAGACAAAAAATCTCTACTGACACAAGAGACGAAGGACTGGTGCCAGAGCCACATCTGGAAACTCAGAAGCATGCGTCTGTACCGTCTGTACCGACAGGCTCAACATGCTCATCTGGTGAGAATTCGCACATATTTTTCTTATTCGTTCAGTTATTGTGCACAATTTAGAAACAGATCGCTCATGTATCGAACCACGTATAGTGATATCAAATATTTAACTCTTTCAGATGCGCAAACGGTCCTAACAAGCAAATTTGACATAGGGCTGCACTCGAATTACTCAACAATGGAAGACCAGACCAGATATCAGCTTCTGACATCTCCGTGGATTCCACCTCAAGGATACAGATTCAAATCTACGAAAGATTTGAAGCAAAACCGAAGATTTCAGTCGGCATGGCTCGATAGATATCGATGGTTGAGCTACTCAGACCTTCAACAAGGTGCTTTTTGTCGAGTGTGCGTCCTGTTCTGCGGGCCGGAGGTTGGCAAGGGCCAACATGCACGCACTGGAGCCCTCGTGTCTAAGCCTTTCAGAAATGGAAGCACGCTCTCGAAATCTTTGATGCGCACGAAAGCACCAAATATCACCGTGATTGTCAACTGGCGGCTGATAACTTTATCCAAACGTTCTTAGGAAACGCACCTAGTGTGGTTGATCAGCTGGACCAGGGCAGACAAAATCAAATAAGAGAAAACAGAAGAAAATTGCAGCCTGTTGTTGAGACAGTTCTTTTTTGCGCACGGCAGGGTCTGGCTCTGCGTGGCCATAGGGACAGCGGTCCTCTGGACTTGAGCGCCGTCTCCGCGGAAAACGAAGGAAACTTCAGAGCGCTACTTCGAATGCGAGCCGATTGTGGCGATACAGCTCTGAAGGACCACCTGGAGGGCTGCCCCAGTAATGCCTCGTATTTAAGCCCAGCGGTACAAAACCAAATTATAGAAATTTCTGGCGAAGTCATCAAAGAAAGATTGGTTGCAAAAGTAAACGCCTCAGGCTGCTTTGCAGTACTTGCCGATGAAACTACAGACATTGCTGGAATTGAACAGCTTACCGTTTGCGCAAGGTACCTAAACAAGGATACCGACAACATCGAAGAAGTGTTTTTAGGCTTTGTGCCAATACAGGACCAAAGCGGCAGAGCCCTTGCCGACACAATTATCAAATTTCTCATTGACCTAGGAATTAACATGCAACACCTTCGTGGCCAAGGGTATGACGGCGCAAGCTCTATGGCAGGTAGAAACAATGGTGTGCAAGCCGTCGTTCGCGAAAAATATCCGACCGCATTGTACACACATTGCGCCAGCCACTCCCTTAACCTAGTTTTGTGTGCGGCCTGCTCCATTACAGATATCCGAAACTGCTTTGGGACGCTAAAGGAAACATCGAATTTTTTTCGGAAATCTGCTAACCGTTCACGCGTTCTGAGAAAAATGATAAGTTTGATGTGCCCAGAGTCCACAAGGCAGCGGCTTCTGGGATTATGCGAAACGCGCTGGGTGGAAAAGCATGATGCAGTGCTTTCATTTGTCAGTCTTTTTGAAGCGGTGATCGCAGCACTAGAGGAAATTCAAGACAACTTTTGTTGCCGTCATCCAAATATAATCGTCTCGCTTTTTTCTCCACAAGTGTACGTTTTGACTCCTTTTTTTCTGTGAATAATCTTGTTGGAATTATCCGCTGTACGCGACTGTTAACCTACGCCTTATAATGGCGTAAAAGACAGCGGCGTTCAGATTTGTCCCTAACCGTCACATGTCAGCAAAAATGGAAAAAAAATTCTTGAATGACAAAGCGACATTAAAACGTCCGCCCGCAAGTTGTTTCGTGCTTTTCACGTTTATAATATCCACTGCATGCAATCTTTTGTTAGTTTTAGATGAATGTAGTTCTTTACTTCTGTGTCTTTTGCTTTCATGTTTCTTAAGGATATCTGTTTATATTTTTACATATTTCTTTAAGTGTTAGTTGTTATGTAGACAAAACAAAATTACATGCAGTGATAGCAGTTCTGCAGCAATTCTAGGAACATACGAATACATTTTATGAAGAAATATTTTATTTTTCTTGTTCTTGACAGTACGACGGGTTCAATAATTCGTCCCGAACGTGTAACATACATTGTTATCAGTTAATAGTTTTGTATTTATTATGTATATATACATAAATACTTATTATACATATTTATCATATCTTCAAAATGAGTACCTCACGCGAATGGATGGAACCGGACTTTATCAATTCGGAAACCAAGTGGTAAATGAACTTCTATTGCCTTGTCTATGTTATAACATACTCTGTCCACTTTGCTATTGCTGATAGCAACTAGTGAGTGTACAAATTGTGTTATTGCCTTATGTGTGTATAATTTCTTACCATGGTTTTCTTTGTACACTGATCCTATGTTTATTTTTTTCTTTTTCGATCCCCAATATGTAATGCACTTCGGGGCCCTTAGTGTACCTAAACAAATAAATAAAAAACATATTTTAATCCCTTGAAAAATCATATGGAGGAGGTCGAGGTGCAGTCTCAGCCCCCCACCCCCCCGAGCAAAATTTCTGGCTACGCCCCTGCCGTATCCTGTCTAGTGATCGTACCTCCGAGTTCTACCACCCACTCCGTGACAATGCGTGTAAGATTGTCGCTGGCTTCCTGTGCCGTAAACTCTACTTCGTCGATTAGAGCTGAGTACCGGTTCTGCAGCACAATCCTGAATTCTTCAACTTTTCGTCTCACTGTTAGCTCTATCAATGAGAAGGTGTAGGTAGGGTGGGGTTTTCTTGCTTCAGTAAATTCATATATTGTCAGAACTCGATATAATGAAACGCGATCTTTCGCGATCTGACGAACAAATTCGAGCTCCCCCAAAGGAGCCTATGCGGCTCAATGCTTTTATGAACTCAAATTAACGAAATATATTCAACGGCATTCCCGATTTAACCAATAATTTAGAGAAACCGATACAATTTAAAAAGCAGCAATTTTGAATACGTTTCGTAAGAACGCTACGAAGATCATTGGCCCCGTAAGAAACAAAACGACGCATCTGGTCTCGTTTTTACGGAGCTCTACGGTATTCACTGAGTAGTCCCGTGGCTGCAGACCACAGAATCCTGGCCAGAACACTTTCCACAATATTGATTGAAGGGGAAGGACTCCATCATCCATGCCGCTTCGTCTGGAATATTGCGCCGAAGAAAATACTTGACAACCCCTCACAAGAGGTTGGAGGAAGCCCTGTTTATGACGCTTAGGGATGTGAGAGCCAAGAACATTCCTCTCAGTGGGAAAGTGGTAAAACAAAAAAAAAAGCGCTGTGTTTCGCGCGTCTTCTGGGGTGCGACGACTTCAGGGCAAGCCACGGCTTTCTTATTGTTTTCACCGCGGTCTTGATCGCATTGCTCAATCCGCCTCTTTCACAACCCCACTGCGCATGCGCAATCCCCTAGCGGCCAAGTCCCTAAGCAGTCCAGTAGGGGCAGCAGACGACATTCCCCACAGCTCCCGCACAAGCGGGAAGGGGTCGTGGTTGTATTTACATCGTTTGATTTTTTGTGTGTGCTCGTTGTGCGCGGAACAATGCCCACAACTTGTGCTGCGTTCCGCTGTAACTCGGAGTGCCGAAAAGGGAACGGTGTCGGCTTCTATCGCTTCCCGTCGGCCGCACGCGATCGGCTACGGCGGCTTGCGTCGCTCGCGTCGGCTCGGGTGATGGGAACTGTAGGCTTAGCATCCTGGCGGATATTTGATCGCTGCTATCTGTGCAACTGCGAATGACAATCCGCAACACAACTTTTCACTATATATCATACCCTTTCTCGCATGTGGAACTCTATTTAAGTTATAACTGCCGTTTGAGCGATCGGTGACCAAGATACAGTGAACTAGAATAGTATTCTAGTTCACTATAACCAAGATATCTGCGTAGCCTGTTTCGATGCTTCCGCGCAGGTATCGCCATCTCTCGGCTGCTCGGCGCACCGCGCGCCGCGGCGACCGGTCAGCGTAGGCTTGCATCGCGGCAGATATATCTGATCGCCGCTTTTAAAATAAGCCCTGACAACAATCCCTAGCACAATTTTTCACCACACTAACACATACTTTCTCGCGTGTGGAACTTTTTAGCGATCAGATTGATTCAGAAGAGCAGCGACAAGCGCGGTTGCTACCGTGGTCTGCGCCGGTTCGAGCCGCTGAGTGTGCCGAGCTGGCAGGCGCGGCCGGCGTGTGCGCGGACTGTTTCCGAAGGCAGAAAACGCTTCACGATTGCTTGCTTTATCCATTTCTTGCGAACAAACGCGCAGAATCTACAAATTCAGCTCAGCGATCGTCGTAGTTGACCATGGTGCAAAAACTGTGGGCGCAGCGACGCCGACGACGCATCTCATGCGCGCATCGGGCCGTCTCAAATTCACGCGTACGACTAGTGGCGACAGTCGTAACGATCAGTCGCATGCGAATCGCGTGTACCAATCGTACATGTGTCCAGCGCTTAAAGGCATTTTGCGAACTGCCGGCCTTTGTTGAGCTGGCGATCGGACTTCATGCCAGACGACTCCAAGTACTGCTCGAGCTGCCACTCGGACGGCACACGGATCTGTCCGAGATTTCTCTGCCAGCCCTCATTCAGTGATAAGAAGCCGCCTGGTATTATGTGATGATCAGGGGCTGTCGTCTTAAGGCGTTATAACACCAACACAGAAGAAAAACTTCGGCTGCTCCTCGCCGTAATGTGGGATTGCCGTGCATACAACAAGAACGCAGCCGGAGGAAACGCCGGCAAACCCTACAGCTTCAACTTCCGCTAGGCACGCTAGGTGGCAGCACACCGCAATGAAAGAGGCGAATTATCGGCAGGCGAGCGCCACGGCCGCCGCAATTACGATGTCATGCTAACTGCTGGGACACGCCTCCCTTCAGACATCGAATTTATGGAATCAACTGCTTGTAACATGACAGTCCTGATTTTACGAAGTTCTCGATTTATCTAAATAATTCGCGGTTTCCGAAGGCTTCGTTATATCGGGTTTTCACTATCATTATTGACTGAGGTCGGTGTTGCAATTCGCATGCATGATACTTGACGAAGTGGAATCGAGGTGGCGGCTTTACGATCTGCGGTAGCAGCTAGCCGTTGTTTTTGCGCTCATTCGCGCTTTTGTGCGCGCCGACGCTCCTTCAAATCCCGCTCTTGTTCCTCCGAGCGAACGACATGCGTCCGAACCATCGCGAGTTAAAGGGGCCCTAAACAGGGTTGTAGAGGTTGCGATTTTACGTGCGGAAAACCTGGAGTACTGTCCAAGGAACGTCCTGCCGCAAAAATGGTTTGAAGGCGTTCAGTATTAGCCGAGTTATCATTCTTTAAAAAGGGCCAGTAATAAGGTCTGGAGCCCTTCCCCTCTCATCGCGCCTCCAAAGCACTGTCGAAACAGTGACGTCACCGACCGGGCGCAAGACCACCTAGAGAATCAAGGCAAGGTTCGAGATGCGCGCAGCCATTGGCTCCGCTCGGTGGTATACGTCACGCTTTTTTTAGCAGCGCAGGCTCCTCCTACAACTGCCGAGCGGGGCCGGTCGGGCCGCTCGACCCTACCGGCGACCGTGCTCCTCGCGTCGGCCGTGGTCGCGTCAGCACGTCAGCTTTAGAATAGGGGAAATGAGCGTTTGAAGGCCAGGTAGGGGGTCCCAAACACAACGTGCTCGCTCACGACAGTAATTGAAGATTTACACCGACGACTAGCGGCATGCTAGCGTTTCCTCATGCGGCACTGTCGCGGCGAACAGGGATGCCCCAACGCTCGGAAAAGGCTTAGCATCGCCGCGGTTATACAGTCACCGCTTTACGAAGCCGCGCCGACGACGATCGCCAGCGCAATCTTTTACTGCACTATCACCTCCTGTCACGCATTTACAAACTGATTTTGCATTTACAAACTGCTTTTCAGCAATAGTATCGCTCTGCCGTGCGGTGACAAGTTTTAGCTGCTGCGGACCGCGGTGTATGCCGCACCGTGCATACACCGCGCAGTGGGCTCCTTGTCCGCCGTGCAGGCAGATGCTTGCCGCGGTCGCGCGTGTAGCGGCGTTTCCGCCTGCAGATAATATCAGCTGTTTTTCAGCGTTATTCATACGTTGCAAACCTTGTAAAAAAGTTCGTGTGACGGATAGCGACGATCGACATTCGTCCCTACAAGGATACGCTATGCCGTTGGTGCCGGAGCACCGCTAGCCCGGACCGCACCCACGTTTCTCCCAGAGCCGCGAACGCGGATTGGTTGCAGCATTTAAAGGGCGGCACCAATAGCGGCACCGTAAGGTTGGTTCAGTGCTTCGTGCGTCATATATGGGCTACGATAGAGCCAGAATTACGTCAGAGCGAGGCAGTATGGCTGCGAGGAAGCGGTAGGTAAACAAGGAAAGAAAGAAACGACCTTTTTTGCGTGTTTGTGCGGCCCTAGCTGCTTTACGCAGAGGTGTAATATTTGGTATTCGCTGTCGTGAAGGGGTACTCCAGCGATTGCGCGATTGAAATGGCGACCTTTGGAAGGCTATTTAGGGCCCCTTTCAAGTGCAACTACTTATAACGCTGCTAGCGCCGTTATCAGCCGATTGCGCTACCTGTGAAAGAGGCGTCGGCGGTGCAGAGTAGCGTCACTAAATAAAGGTTTTTAGAGTATCGACACTCTTTTCTCTCATTGTTGTGTGCCGCCATGATTTTCATTGGTTGGGCGGCACCACGTGATATTTGTTAACATATTGGCGCAGCCATTTTTTTTTCTGAGCGCGTCTCCCCTCCCTTTCTCCCTGCTGCGCGGACGCTAGAGCGGCCGGTCACACTCTGCCCATCACAAACGGCGGCGGTTTCGTTTGTAGAGATGGCAACACTGCAAGCCAGAAACAAAATGGCCCCCAGACGCTCCCGGGTGCACGAAGTGGCGGCGCTCTAAAGCGTAGCCTATTTAGTGACGCTAGTGCAGAGGCTAACGTATGGAACCTGTGGAAGTGGCATTCACGGTGGCGAGAAGGAGGTACAGCGCGGTACCGAGTAAACCCTCGCCTCTGGAAGAGAAAACCGGAATCCTGCATATACAGCTTTGCTGCAAAAATTGTGACCATCTTAAAATCATGACCCGTAGCAACACACCAGTTGAAATACTGGAGTACGCTTGCGGGAACCGAGGCCGGCCTCACCTGAAAGGGGGCGACGACGCCGCTGACTATACCTACCATCAAATAACGACCTCCGGTAATTCTTCCATGCGTAAGCAATTGAGTAGGCTCAAATCTTTAAAATTTGCGTCACGTCGTGTCTCAGTCCACGGACCCCTTCGGAACGCAGTGCTGCGTGAGCAGTTAGCCGACCGGTCACGCAGTGAAGTTACCGGTTGGCCGAGCGAAAAGCCCTGGACCCACGGCGCGTGCGTGAAAGCAGGGACCGTTTGCCCGTACGCATAAGTTCCCGCTTACGAAAAAGACGCCAATAAGACGAAGTCGGCCACGGCAAATAAGCCGGTTGACAGAAAACCCGACGGAAACACTACCTTAACCGAGCGTTTGTATTAGTTTCGGGCAAACGACTTATTACCTAGACAGAGCTGAAGTCGTAGTTGAGAACTTATTCCCACACTTATCGCGTTCGGGCAAACGGGCGCAGGCTTCGATCCCCTGTGTCAAAAGCGGTTACTTGAAAATCGGGAAATGCGAACAGTTCTAGAGAAGACGGTGCACGCACCGGTCATAAATAGTACACCTTTGTCTCATAAACCACGTATTGGTATACGTTTAAAGAAGCCATGAAGACAAAATACCAGTTGCGTTTATTAGAAAGACTGCTTAGTCCCGATAACAATGATACCAATACCATCGGAATATTCGAACAAATGACGGAGGTAATAAAGAAAACATGTGAAGCAGTCGCGACCCCCTAGCCAATTTCCCGCAACTTTTCTATGACGTCACGGAACCTTGTTTGTGCGATTGGCGGCCGCCTAACTGACCTGTCGCGACGACACATGACTGGACGTCTGTAATGGGGCCTCTAGTTCCATTTGACCGCATCACTTGAATACTAACGTGCAGTTAACGCACTGAAAATTAGGTTTTATTGCTGGCCCGTATGACGTCATTCTTGCTCATAATACGTCACTGTGGCGCGAAATTTGAAAGTTTTTAAATACTTCTTGCTTTTTTTTTCGTTAAAAAAACTTCTTTTGCGGTGTAATGGAGCTGAGTGAGATACTGAATCCTAGTTCTTTCAAATTAAACGAAGTTGTCTTTACTCTTCATGGCTCCTCTAATCAGCGGCGTAACTAAGGGGGGTCAGGGGAGTATGCCCCGGGCGCCACTTGGGAGGGGGCGCCGAGCCGAGTCTGCCCAACTTGTTCCCTAGGGGGAAAAGGGGCAGCGGGGCTATCTTTCAGTAGCAGGGCAGCGCAGCAGCAGAAGTCACTGTTGCAGATAGTTCTAGTTAAAGTTTATTGGTACGGCATTGTAACACAAGGATAGCTCTGCGGAAGGCGAGGACGAAGAGAGGGGACACACACGAGGCGCCTGCACCACCCGCATATCCCCCGGCAAAGCGCCCCGGGAGTGTTGCCCCCTCTTCGTCCTCGTCTTCCGCAGAGCTATCCTTGTGTTACAATGCCTCCGTTCAAACAGCGAAACTGTGATCCGTGTCGGGAGCGCTGTACACATGTATGAATAGAGAGTTTTAGCAGTATACGTCCGTTCCATCGTGTACGTAGCTAGCGTGTTGACCGGCACCCGTCTGGGCACTTGGGCAATCGTCACGGTAGGGGGATTAGTTCCGCCGGCCTGCCCTCGCCATGTCCGCGCCTCCTCGCCCTTCTTCCTCCTCGCCCTTCCGCGCACGTTGGCGCAGACCGGTCCCGGTACCCGGTAACAACGTAACGAACGGAACGGACGGACTGCTAAAACTCTCTAATTAGGTGTGCCCGGATGACGGAGTTCGGGATGCAGCAAGGGATGATATCCAGTGTGCCTGCGTGCATGCTGTTCGCATGTGTTTTCATGTGTTCTCGTTTGTATACAAGCCGCGGCAGGGGGGGGGGGGGTGAGGTTAATATGGGCGCTCTTAAATTTCGATTAGCCCTTTATTCTTGCAAGGGGAGGTGTACAACGAGCAGAAAATCGTAGAGATCCTGATGCCTATTGTTGTCAAGTACGAGTCGGAGGCGGAGTGCAAGGAGGATCAAAGCAGCAAAGCCAGTCAGCAGCACGACCGGCTTTATATATAAAGCCGGTCGTGGTCAGCAGGTACCTTGAAGACGACATATTTGAAGTTTTCTATGTTATGGCAAATAACGACAAAGAAACTGGTGAAACGGGTAGTGGTCGCACACTAGCTATTCCACCAGCGAATGATTTTTTTTATTTAGCTCGGCTTTTGGAACAAGATACTTGTTCGAATAGATCGTGTTTGAAGGCCGCAAGACTCAAAAATTAACTTTTACGAGGCTGCTTTAGACATGAACGCTATTAGAGAACGGTTTCATGACGAAAGGGAAACGCTGGGGAGTGAGTCACTCGATGAAGGGCTTGGTCTCTGTGATCCGTGGGATGTCAATGCAGAAAGGCGTTCGAGACGAAAAAAAAAAAACAGATAGCTGGTGAAAATTCGCAAGGAGAAGCGTGAGCGGCTAAGCAGAAAACGCAGAGGGTCATGAAATCCCCACTCGACCGTCTTCATTCTGAAATCGACGAGAGATTAACTCGCCTACAGGATACCGATGCCAAGTTTGGCTTCCTCCTGGACATAAACAAGTTCTGCTACAGTGACGACAAGAACGAACTAAAACAAATTGTTACACCTTTGGCGAGTTTTATCGTCCCGACGGTAGCGCGCAGGACCTCTGTGAAGCGACTTTAGATTCTGTTTTCACGGCGCGTTGAGCGGAGAATATCAAAACCTCCCACAGTATGGGGATGACAACGTATTTTCCAACTTTCGCGTCGCGATTAAGATAAAGTTAGCCATTTCCGTTTCCATATCGCTGGCTGTGAAAAATCCTTCAGCAAGCTAAAATTAATACTTTCCTATTTGTGGGACACAAGGACCCACGACAGACTTTTTTATGTTGCTCTGCTGAGTGTGGAAAAAAGAAGAAACTGTAAAAACAAACTTTGATGACAATATAGAATAGTTTTCTTTATCGAAAGCAAGAAAAGCGCTGCTCTAGTTTTTAGGGAGTGCCGTAGCCCAGGTAGCACAAAAGAGCTTAAGGACGTCTACTATCAGGGTTTTTCAGGACGAAAGAAACGGCTTTTAAACATCCCAGACAATCCGATAACGCTTTCGCGGCGTTTTAGAGAGGTCTTAAATCACGTCTAATGTCCAGCGGGTATTACTATTTCTAGACAACTTATTTACCCGCTTTAAAACGTCTTTGGAAATCGGTCTAAAAGTGGGATTTTGCAAGAGCCGTACAAGTCCGTCAATGTGGCTTTGCAATCGGCATTTTAGATGGTTTAAAGACGTCTTAAAAATTACGGTCTAGAAAAGGGCTTTGGAAAGACGGTAAGAATCCGTTTCTTGAGATATTTAGAGCCGCATTTTATGCGGATAAAATGCGGCTGCATAAACCCGCTCCCCTACTACCCCCCCTCCCCGGAGGGGGGGCTAGGCGTGAATGCCGCCATTTTCCTGCACGCATTCGCAATAAAAAGGCCTTTGGTTTCAGAAAACATTTTATTTGAGACCAAGCAACGGGGAAAAGTACTGAGCACAAAAATACCATTACCATTCAAAACACACAATTCAGTGGAAAAGCTTCCTTGCACGTGCCAGAAGCATCATTATACAAAAACACTACATTGGTTATTTTAATGGGAGAATTCAGTGCAAATAAAACATTGAACAAAAAAGATCAATTCAAGAAACTTGTACCAGCATGTCCACAAATTTGCACACTTTCTTATTTTTAAAGCAAGAATGGAGCGCACACAAAACATTGAAAACAAAACGAAAAGAATCAACTTGTACAATCAGGTCCACAACTCTGCGCATTTTCTTATGAATATTTGGAGGCAAGAATGCAGCACAAATAATACATTGTACAAAAAAGGGTACATGCAAGAAACTTGCACTATAACGTCCACAACTTTGTACATTTGCGTATGGTTATTTGAAAGCAAGAATGCAACACAAATAAAGCACTGACAAAAAACGGTCAATCCCAAAAAATTTTACCATCAAGTTCACAACTTTATACATTTGCTTTTCACGCTTAAACAATAAAATGCAAGGACAACTGGTTCTGCAAAAAATGACAATCACTTAGGAAAGTGAAACAATTAAACTGAGTTTATTTAAAAGATCACATTGTAAAGATCGTGTACAAGAAAATAGGCAGAATTCCAATGCTCACCTGGCGCCAGCAACGTTAAAAACTTTTAAACAAATAAAAAGCCATGTGTAGCCTTTTTCTCCTTGGAATAAGCACTATAAGCACTGGTTAAACCCCCTTCTAAAAAATGGCTACTGCAAATAGCACTTGCTAACACAGCATAAAACGAACATTTACTGGTCTGGATAACACAAACTGAAACAGTGCCGAAAAGCGCACGCAATGAAAAGGTAAATGAGTAACTGGACAAGTCGAATACGGATGACAGCCACTGCAGCTAAACAAATGAGCTTCATTCATGTGCACTGGCTACCACCTTGGGTTACCCCGAATAAGGGCAGGAAAAAAGACTGCCCACTTGCGTTAGAGCAAACAGCAGTGTAGTCAGTTTTCCCTGCCCCGTCATTTAACGTTACACTGTCCACGAGGTTGGTACAATTCACTTACTTGCTGTGCCAAATACCCGTACGTCGTGCTTTTTGAATGAAGGGTCCAGTCGGTCAAGTTGAGTAATTGCTTTTTTTAGCCGTGTTGTACTATAGGCGACCGGCCAAAAGCAAATCTTGTCCCATACCCATGAAGAATGTACCGCCTCCACTTCATCAGTCTTCAGGAACCGCAGAACTGTAAAAGCTGCAAACAGGCACGTTGCATTAGTGCACTTCCAACACGGAAGACTTAAAGCTTTGCACATTTAAGTAAACTCGCGTTTATTGAAATTTGAGCAGGAAGTAACCTCCAGTTGTGAAATTAAAGAAGTCAAAAGCGCACACATGAGAACAATGATGAAAGCTTTTTAGCAGCTGTAAATAGACAGAACGAAAATGAAAAATTCAAGGCTCGCATGCATGGAAGAAATAATGTTTCGAGCTGATATATTTTATAAATCGCTTAAAATATTCAAGAATAACAATCCCAAGAAATTTTCGCACTATTTTAATTTAATGCTGCCCAACGATCGAGCCTTGTCGCGAACCGGGTTTTGACGTAATTACAACGCTTACCACGTCAATCATCGGGCTGGGACGGCATGTCGCCATGTCGACGTCGGGCTCTCAGTTCTGAGACAAAGCAGGTCGTGGTTGGAACCTGCGTACGTAACACCCGGCAATGCATGGATTTGAATTGTTGCAAAAAAAAAAAAGAATAAACAGGCGCAAATAAAAGCGCAGTTCCGCTTAGAGCAGAGAGACACGCACGTTGTAGATGGTTTGCTGAGCTTTATCGGCATCAAAAGACGGACACCTGAAGCGCTACGGGGCGCTAAAGGCCGCGTGCGTTCACCCACGATGCCCACGACGCCTTGCCGTGCAGGCACTACGCCACGTGGTACGACATAATTCTCTCATAAGGAGTGAAACGAACCCCGACCAATGATTCCAAGATAGGGCACAAGTTGTCGCTCAAGTAAACCAAAACACTTAACAAATGTTACAATGCGAACAGTATATTCGAGGTGCATGCAGTTGCTTACCCAAACGCTTCCTGCTTATAACTAGCCATGGCATTTCAATTTCAATACTTCACAACAGCGCGAAACTGCACACGTCAAAACAACGTAACGGCGCTTGTGGATGGAAATAAAATAAAGCTCTCCTTCGCAATCGCTATCACAAATATATCAGAAACATTTACGGTTCATGGCACGGCGGTCACATCGGGCGGAACAGATACTGAAGTACGGACCCGGCACAAACTGCAAATACTTACAAAAATCCTCCCGGTTCTCTGCGCGTACTATGAAAGCGATGCACAAAGAGGCTCCACCACAGCGTCGGCGTCGCAGAACTGGCAGTACAGCGCTGCCGCCAACTCTGGCTCTGGCCTTTGGCGCCAAAACTGATTACTCTCTAACCAGAGCGCGCCCAGACCATAGCCTCTTCCTCCATGATAGCCTCCATACGCATGCGGACGGCGGAGGAGGCAGAGGCGGAGAGCAAAGCTTTTACGTGAATTCTCTCCCACCGCCTTCTCAGTCACACGAGGCTATGAAAAATGGCGAGTTAAGGCATTGGCATGGGAGTTTACGGACGGCTACAAGAAAGCCAGAGGAACAACTGCTTAAAGCAGTTGTAAAAATACGTTTTAAAGACGCAGTTTTCGGAGGGATCTTATCCTTGTAACTATTGACTTCTAGAAGCCGTCTTCTCCTGTCTAAAATCCCTTTCTGACGTTTAATCCATGAATACGACGTTTTCTAGACATTCTGTGCTACCTGGGAGTGTAAAGTATTTTTCATATTTGTGTTATTAATATCCAACTGATCTAATTAAAGCGTTTCAAACTCAAAGAATGCGTTTCTCGGCAACTTGTTCACGATGAATATCAGCGCTGGCGTCACAAGAGGCAATGATATGCTACCAGGAGACAACAGTGATTGGAGGAAGGAGTTTTTGAATGCATCATTAGCCTCGATAACAAAATGTGGGCACAGTATGCAGATTTGAAGTATGCCTTAAATATTCTGAGCAATCTGTTTAACGGTAAAGGCAGCGAAAACAATTCACAGCATATCCACGGGGTGAATGATGATGAGTGGGCGAAGCTCCTGAGGGGAAATCATCGGTAAAACCGTGACTCTTCAGTGAAAGTTCGCCCACTACATCTGTGTCCGAACGTAACGTCTAGAAAGTCTCGCTTAAATCGCGCGTCGGCACCTTGGGGCTGAGCTCGCCTGATGCGTTTTGCAGACGCCTCACGAGCTCTCACTGCATCGGGGTCTGCCTGCCGATACGCGCGCTTTCTCGCCGCTTCCCGTTCTCTGACGTTTTGGAGATCCTCTTCGCGCCGCAGCCGTGCCGCTTCGCGTACGGCAGGGTCCTCGCGCCGTTGCCGTGACGCTTGGGCCTCTCGTTCTCGAACGCTGGGATCTTGGCGTCGTCGTCGCGCAGCCAGACGACACGCTTCGGCCTCCCGCTCTCGTACGGCAGGATCTTGGCAGCGGCGTCGCGCAGCTTCACGGAGCGCTTCTGCCTCGCGGGCTCGCACATCTGCAGCCTTATCCATCGGGCGACTCCGAGCGCGCGCCAACAGCGAACGGATTCTATTACAACGCTCCCCGCCATCTAGTAAACAATCCAAGAACTAAACTAGAGGTAGCCACGCCATCTGGTAAACAATCCAAGCGCATCTTTTCATCATATACAAGTACCGCCACCTAGTAAACAATCCAAGAACTAAACTAGAGGTAGCCACGCCATCTAGTAAACAATCCAAGAACTAAACTAGAGGTGGCTACATACATACGTCGAGGATGGACAGACCCACGCCTTAAGGAGCTTCGCCCCTAACATTAACAACTGTGTACATGCGTATTCGGTCGTTTTCTTCTGTGTGTTTGTACATAATTTATGAGCGTTGCCTTATTCGAGGCCACAATTCAGCTGACCAGCAAGCTCCATTTCTTCTTTCACTATTTTTTTTCTACGCAGTGTCTAGAGTTACCTCCGAGGGATCCCGAAATTGAAAACAAAAGTTTTTTTTTCCTACGGAATTTTAGCCAGTGTCTACAGTTACGTCCGACGGAACCCAAAATTTCCAGGTAAAGACACGTTCGACATAACTTCAACCGAATGAATTCAGCTATGTCCGGCCTAGCCAGGCATTTCACCGTAAAAAAAAAACGAGTGCAAAATACAAAAATAAAACGAGCACGTCGGCAGTACGGAACACCACGTAGGCGATCCGGAATATCCCAAAGGAGCAGAGGATGCCGCACCTGGCAGTCGGCGCCCGATAAAAAAGGAAGGGCCGGGCGGCAGTGTTGTACCGTTACCTCCCAGACAGGAAGGTCGTACACCTACCTCTCAAACAGGAAGGAAAGCTCGTTACTCGTTCCTTGCAAAGTTTGAAACGAGTTCCCGTTGCAAGTTCATTGCGAAAGGAACGCGTTCAGCTTGCTCTCAAACAGGAACGAAAGCTCGTTCCTCGTTCCTTACGAAGTTTGAAACGAGTTCCCGTTGCAAGTTCATTGCGAAACGAATGCGTTCCCGTTACATTTCCAACACTGAAGCTTGTCGCTACATTAACGTTACATTTGATTTTTCTTAAATAAAATATAGTGTCGGATAATAATCCTGAGCAAATGGAATGGCATAAAGACTTTATTGAATGCCTGCAACAAACACAGTGTGTTCACTGCGCCCGGAAGTAGCCAATCGTCGATCCCGACGTCACCCCTACTCGGACCACTCCTGGCTACTCGCTACGGGGTTGGGCGCCGCTGCCCCGTAAGGGAAGACGTCGCCCCACAGCTTTCACTCCGGTGATGCTTTTCGAGGGCCGCCAGGGCCTGCTGGACGGCTGATAGTTAGGTGTCCTTGTCATAACTGCGCACTGCTTTTCGGATACACGGCGGTAGGTCTGTCCTGGTTGCCGCCTCGTTCGGTCGCACTTCACAGTTCCACAGCAAGTGGGCGGTCGTGGCCCTAGCATTGTCACACAACACGCACGTGTCGTCCGTATAGAGTTCTGGCTGTACGTGTTCCATGACGACTGGGGTCATCACTGAATTCGTCTGCAGCTGTCTGAACGTGGACGCTTCCACCCTGGTTATAACTCGGAGTACGGCAGTGCCAGCACCCTCCTGTTGTTTCTGTAATATTGTAGCGTAAGCTATTACAGGCCGAGGTTGAGCAGTTTCGCGTGAACCCTGAAGGGCCGTGCTGCGCAAGCGCGAGGGGCATTGGACTGGATTGGATTGGGTTTGGATTGCATTGGATTGGATTAGGTCAAATCCAATTGGAGTACGGGTGTGTAGAGAATTGGGTATGCACATTCGCTGGTCTGCGCATTCCAGAGGAGTGACGTCATAGCCGCGGCAGACGCACTGGCGCCGGGGCGTGCTTAGCTGTGCGCCTCCGTTGCGCAGTAGCCAAGTCTGACGGTGCGCCGGAGCCGCTTGATAGCCGTTTCGCGTGGCTCCTGGAGAGGCGAGCTGCACATGCGCGAGGAGCAATGACTGGACTGGACTGTATTGGATTTT
This sequence comes from Haemaphysalis longicornis, assembly GCF_048455015.1. Lineage (NCBI taxonomy): Eukaryota > Metazoa > Arthropoda > Arachnida > Ixodida > Ixodidae > Haemaphysalis > Haemaphysalis longicornis. The sequence goes on along the minus strand of NW_027526225.1, from coordinate 51,368,727 downwards.
ATTAAACTAGATTAGACTGGAAATCGTTTTAGCAGCTGTAAGCATGACAATCAGCTAATCCTAGACAACCAGGAAACCTAAGAATAACCAGCTGAACCTTAGCTACGTATATGCTGGCACAGCCGAGCTAAGCCACTGCTAATTTTTTGGTGATACCCTGAAAGGTATGGTACCTGTCCTTCGTCTCGGTCCACCACTCTGCAGACGGGTCCAGACTTTGAAAATTCCTCAGGTTTGGGCCGGGCGGGCTCGGACTCACATTTTAAAAATTTTTCGGGCCCGGGCTGGCAACTCTGACGACGCGGTTGCACACCTTACTCGGGTAGCATCATCGCAGGAGGCCCAAGTTGCCCAACGCATGATAGTCTCTCAGGGAATTCGTTTCCACCAAGGACCCTTCGCTCAGCTAGGTGAAGCACCTATAGATGTTCTTGATAAAGATGTGCGCCAGCTTCATGTGCAGCAAACAAAGCTGACCGAGTATGGCTTCTTTTACACAAATAGGTAGCAGTACAACCTTGCTTGCTTGAGAATAAAATGTTTTAGTCTATCATCTTGTCAGTCTCAGTTTGTTAGTCTCAGTTTGTTAATCTTTGTTTGTTAGTCTGCGCTGTGTGGTGTGCCTTCTTCTGTCGTCCCGTCATTTTTGCGCAATTCTATTTCGATCATGTCACACCAACTAGCCCGTCAAAGTGCTTTGATGCTTCAGGGAAGGTTAGGCGCACTTTTACCTCTTGCGCTTCTCTCAAAACGTACATTCCAAATATAGCGAGGGGAGAAGGCGAGCTCCAGGGCCCGAGCGTGCACCTTACAGGTCGCCAATAAAGAATGGGCCAAGGTCCTGTTTGTGGACGTCGGCCAGCCTATGGCCGCTCGCAGGTTTGGCATGACAGCTATGGATGTCAAAGGAAACCTCGTCACCTCGGCGTCCTTCTATGCACCAATTAGGCCACTACGGCCGAGCAAATCGCCTTAGCCACGACAGAAACATGGTTCAAAAAACAAATCTACACTGGCTCCCATTCGGCGGCAAGAGCCCTCCTCAAAGGAAATATTGCCGAAAAATCGGTCAGGATTCTACAGGTAAGAAAAGAAAAGACGTTCCATAACATCACATGGTCCCCGGCCCGCATGGGCCACGGAGTCCACGACAATCTCCCCAACGCCAACGAGTTCGCTAACGATTACGCGCGAGAAACCGTCAGCTGCGGCGATCAAACAGGCCGAGCTCCAGAAGCCCCGAGAGAGTTCCGAGACACGTCATTCACTGTCAACGAGTAATACTCTAGTTACACGGGCACACCTAAGTCGCACACTACCAACTTACACGAAGAACACTTCCGCTGGCCCACCCTGCCCTCACACACACACAGTCGGATAACGATCGCACTCGCGTAATGATCGCGCCCCTGAAAGTTCGTCGTCAAAGTATGACTTTTTTTATTTCTCGCGCAATGATCGCCCCGTGAACTTGCCGCAGCCATATTATGTCGTATGTGTGCTAAGTCTATATGACGATGATCGTGCTCCCCTTAGTTTCCTCCTCTTTCAAAGCGGACACGGCTACGTTATTGCCGCGGACTTGCCGATATTAGCGATATTGGCAAGCATGAGTTCATTATTGGCGCCTAAGAAACTCGCGCTAAATGCCCACAATGCACACAAGACAACTAAAAAAAAAACGTACTCGGCTTGCTGCATCGGCAGCCGTGTCTTGATGTGCCACACTGTGACAGCAGCAGCTACTTACAGTAAAGCCCGCTTATATCGAACACGGATATATCGAATTATTGCCTATATTGAACCCTTGTAAAATTGCGATAAAAACTACATGCATTTCAAACATTTTATATCGAACGCGATTTTGCTCACAATGGATTATCGAACTCTCCCGCGCCGGATTTTTCGATCTCCTTAGGCATGCGGCAGGCTTTCCCGCAATACTTTTGTGTGCAGCGGTGGCGCGGGTGTCGCTCGCAACTTCCGCGCGAGCTCGAGAGCGTCCTAAACGGCCGTGGCAGGGTGGACCAGCTACAGAGTTACTCATATCCAACTCTGAACCAGCTCCCCGCATGCATGCGGTTGGCTCTGAAAGCGCCACATTGTTCGCGCGGGCTGCGGTGTCAGCGAAATTCAAGCCCGCGCCACTCGCGGCCCGCACTTGCATGGTTCGCTGGGTTCGCCGTTATTCGCTTCTGTCCATGCTTGCCTCCGCTCTGTCGAAGACGCCGAGGACTCCGTACCACTTCCGAGCACGAGCGAAGCCGTCGCTGCCGTGGGCCTGCTACGGCGATACTGCAGTGCCATTAAAGGCAGCGGTCTTGTGCTTGTCGATTGTTTAGATACCGTTGGACAAGCAGTCACCAGCAACGCGTTGCGCTCCAAGAAGCATGCGGCTACATTCACGCAGTTCTTCCGCCCGAATAAATGATTGTTTTCTTTCCGAGAAAGTGTCGTATCAGCGTTAGCTCGTGACTCTGTCGGCAGGATTGCTCTCATCTAAGTTTTTTTTGCTTCACTTTCTATATGAAATTTTCGCTATATCGAACTATTTTACAATCCTCGCGCTGTGCGATATAAGCGGGCTTTACTGTACTGGTCGACCTTCGCAGCAAACGCGTTCCGGCGCGTTCCGCAATTCATGAAAACACTGCATTTTGCATCATTTTGCAACGTGACTGGCGGTGGTCCGTGGAGTTTTAATATGTTTATTATGTTCATGAGACCTGTGGTACAAATTCTGACCTGCAACTTGCGTTTTCTGCGCTGACACTTTTTTCCAGAAAAATTTACCTCGCGTAATGAACGCACCCCTAAATTTTCATCATATATTTGGAAACAAAGTGCGATCATTGCGTCAGTAGATACGGTATTTCACCCGGACATAGACCCTGTGGCGACGTTGTCATCCCACCGCTGACAACCCGTTGCTGCGTACGGAAAGGCTGACCCGAGCCGAGCCCCGTCGCCTCCGACATACGTGTGGTTTGAAGCGAGTGGCCAGCCAATGTTGCAGCCATGAAGAAGTCCAGAAGCCGTAGACAAAACGTAACTCGTTTACTTCATAGCGAGAGATGAGCCGAAGCCAAAGAACAATGCCCCGACGGGCGAGGTTACAGTACAGTATACTCGAGCAGAGTGACAGCATTGATTCACTGCTCAAACAGGAATGAATTACAGCGCTTGGAGAGTTCGTATTTATACCCAAAGCGCTAACGGTCGAAACAAGCGTTCCCTTTAGATTGTGCACCCGACACAAACGGCACAGACACACACACCACTTTCCAGAGTTCGTGAGCAGTCGGTAGTAGCGGCGCACGCTGAGTCCGAGAGAGGGGAGAGAGGAGTTCTCCGCCGTGGACGCGGGGATTCTGCGTCCTTGGGGCAAGTCTCTACGTGTTGCGTCGACACGCCACCGCAGTTTGATCGCGCCGATAGATAAGAGCCAGAGACCCAGGCTTGTGGGAGCTTGCTGCAAGCGTGAGTCACCGACAGGGAGGGCCTGCTTGAAAGGCGCACGTAGTGGAAGCTTCGCCGCACAGCTGAGGAGTATTGGAACAAAGCCCAGCGGCGGGCTCATTCGTAACAACCCTCACTGTCCCCTCTGCGACGCAGCTTACTGTAACTTAGCTCATATGCTATGACAGTGCCCAGTGTCACAAGAGTATGCCGAACTCACCAGAGAGGGAGAATGGGCCATGGCGCTCCATAGCGAAGGGTACTACACTCAACCAACTCAACTCCGGGCTGTCCAGAAGGCCTGCGTTAGGGCGAAGTACCTAAACTTCCGGCGGCCACCCCCGCAGGTACGGCCGGCGTCTACTATGGACGGTTCTCTGGGCCACTAGGTTAGACTGTCCCGACTTAATAGGTTCAATTTCTGTCTGTCTGCCCTACTCAAGAACAACAGGACCGCAGCGGATCAGCACGGACGAGACGACTCCTTCCCGGAGCTCCTGCAACGCGAGCATCAGAGCCGACGAGATGGCAGTCGCGGGGCAGGATTCCGCGACATCTCCCTGCCCTTCGTCTATTTCTGGGTTTTGTAGCCACTGCTGCAAGTCGCTGCCTTCTGTTGAGGTGGGATTCTTGTGAACGCGTTTGCCCGCACGTCGCTGTTATCAGAGAATATCGTGCCCATGCCCCTGCAGAAGAGCTGTGAGCTACTTATTCTCACTAGTGACATTTACCCTGTCCTAGAGCTTACACTTTCACTAGTACGAACTTGGCATTTAGTCTTCAGTGTGAAGTCGTTCGTTGTGTTCATTATTGTTTCCTCTGTCCCAACCGTGCCAAGTGTTTAACCCCTAACCTAAATGTATCCCGCTTTCCTTGAAAATCGTGTCACCTCTTGTTTTTTGCCTCTCTTGTGTGCACGCCTTGTTATAATTAAACCCCACCTGCAAATCATCAGATGAGCCTACAGCCGAGCTGAAACACAAAAGGGTGTTTGTGGAGAAGTGCAAAACGAGATTGAAAAGCAAAACAATTTCAGGGCCAACTGGGGAAGTGTAAGAACGTTTCACCAAAAGTCCTTGATAATACATCAATGAAAACGTGATAATATTTCCCTCTGGGGCAGCCAGGTTGATCCATTCAGTGGTCTGAGTACAACACCGGATGGCAATTGCTGTTGCAGCCTTGGGTACTGCGTAGCTGTCGCCTGCTGAGGAGGCCCAGCCAAAGGTAACGTCGGATGCCAAGCATGTTGCTTCACATAACCAAAATTGATTTGAATTCCAATATTGGACATTGTCCAATCACATCCAGTTGCTGCGACTTCCGCAAATGTCGCATGGTATTGTTTTCTTCTGTCCGCCTATATAAATTAAATATTGCTTTATCGACTGTACAAACGATACAACTGTGTTTATCTGAGCCAGTCTCAGCAATTGCAAACAAAAAGAGAACTTTGATAAATTCACTTCAGTGTCTCCATCAGACTTTTTCAACACGTTTTCTTGCTTTTCCAGCCATGAATTGCTAGAGACCATAGCTAAAATGGTTATTCGACTTATGGTTAATGGACTTATTCACATGATTAATCGACTTATTCACAAGATTACGCTACTGAACATCGACTCGGCTGTTATAACATGGATAAAAGACTTTCTTTCTAACAGGATGCAATTTACATCAGGTAACAATCACAACTCCTCTCTAGTCCCCGTAACATCTGGTGTTCCTCAGGGAAGTGTACTCGGGCCCTTGCTTTTTCTAGTTTATATTAATGATCTACCAGACTGCCTTAAATCTAACATAAGGTTATTTGCGGATGACTGCGTATTATACCGTAAAATTAAATCTAACCATGACCACGATATTCTACAATCTGACCTTAATGCTATAATCACATGGTGCTCAACCTGGCTAATGCCTCTAAACCTTGCTAAAACAAAACTAGTGTCCTTTACTAATCATGCCTCCCAAAATTCAGCATCCTACATATTAAACGACAGCCTCGTGGACAGAACTTCCACCTATAAATACCTTGGTGTACATCTAACCAGTACCTTGACATGGAATAATCACATTAACCATATCCTCGCGTCCGCTAACCGTTCGCTTGGTTTCCTTAAACGTAACCTCAGACATGCACCCGCGCGTTTACGAAAGTTAGCATATATTACATTAATACGCCCTAAACTAGAGTACGCGGCAGCCATTTGGGACCCTCATCAGGCATATCTAATAAATGACTTAGAAGCTTTACAAAACCGTGCTGTCCGCTTCATCTTATCTGATTACTCACCCTATACCAGCGTATCCGAATTAAAAAATCGTGCTGAACCTGAAACCTTATTGCAACGTCGCAACATATCTCGTTTAACATTATTTCATAAAGTGTACTACCATGCATGCCTTCATAACGAATTTATGTGTGAACCCGCCGCCATTTTTCCGCGTCGAGATCATTCATGCAAAATCAAACGCATCACATGTCATACCGTTGCTTTTGCCGAATCATTTGCTCCTCGTACCACAATAGACTGGAATAATCTACCATCAAACATTGTTACTGAACCGAATACCACAAAATTTACTAATGCGTTGAGCAAAAATATCAATGTATAATATGTATCATTTCACTGCCTCATTTCATTCAGTTCTTGCGTTGTCAGATGACATGTGGTAATATACCATGTGGTTATAATCGGTGTAGTTTGTTCTAGTTACTGTACCAATAGCTGTTCTTATTGTTCTACCGAATTTTTGTATTTGTTTTCACTCTAGCAATGTTAATTATTTCTACCATTTTTTAGTTCTTGTGTTTATTTTGTTCTTGTTCCAGTTTATGTGACACCTTTGTAACCCCCCCTACCCTATGTAATACCCTCCCCAGAGGGCCTTTAGGGTTTTTTCGAAATAAAATAAAAAACAACTATTATTACACTCATTAAAAAAAGAGGGTGCTCAACTTGAACTGCATTTATTTCACAAAAAACATCAAAGATTTATATCAAACAACTATTATCACACTCATTAAAAAAGAGGGCAGGTATGCTTAAGGGAGCCGTGCAGGATGCCTCAGTAAGGTGGGGCATTTCCGGTGGTGTCCCCGATGTCATAAAGCTTCAGGTAGCGGCGCACTGCGCTCCAGCAGTCCTCGTTCAAGGCGTCCAACTGCGTGCGGCCGTCCTCACGCGGATGACAAGAGACGCGTTCCTTGACGACCCCGGCGAATCGCATGAAGTCATCCATTCCCTCCATTCTCCGGAGGCCATCACAGACCATGGTGGCTGCTCGTGCCTCGTCCACCTTCTCCAGCCTCGCCACCTCTTCCACCAGCTCCGGGTGGTCGCGCATTCGGTCCAGTGCCAGCGCGCAGTACCTGCGGACGGGACAGCGTATTCTGTTCCAAGATAGGCACAGGCCGGGCACCTTCGGTGCGATGTAGAAGTTTAATTAAATGTGAAGATTTGCTGCTCCCCGCCACTCAGCCAACCTACGTGATACCGAACTGCCCTTATTCACGAATACGGTGAACAGAATTGAGCCAAGAGAACATGTTAGAGTAAAAAAAAATCACGGCTTTTGCATAATTTCTTCCGTTTCTGCGGTTCAAACCCACGCAATTCCCGCCAAAACATGTGGTTCCATCCACTGGACTACTGAGGCCAAACAGCTGGGCCCTCGTTGCAGTTGCTCAAAACAATGGAAGGAGTGTTCGAAGTGAACCATTAGGTGGCACTGCATGCTCGCAGGAAGCCTTCCTGTAGCAATGAAATCTCAGAGACACGATGCCGCAGTCATCGAGACGCCCAGCTGGGACGCAGGTGTTGGCTTGGTTAGGGCCCAAGGGAGAAACACCAAACACAGTAGCACTGAACTAAGAAATTCAGGTGGCTGTTCAGTTCAGTACTATTTCCTAGTAAATGCGGTGTGGCCTTCGACGTAGAAACACGTCTTGGAAGCATGGGACTGATGCCTATGTGAGTAGTTTGAGCATGCTAATTAGAGGAGCTGAATCGGGCAAATGGCAAAGTCACATTCCGCCAAGATTTCCCCCCCGCTTGGACATGCCAACACGAGTATGTGCTGAGTCATATTAAGCAAGAGAGACGCAAAATGAGGATGCTGATAATTACAAGAGGATTAAATGATAGATTGATTGTAGGGTTTACTGCGCCGACGCAACGCGGGCAATGAGGCGCACAGAGGGCTCCAGATTAATTTTAACCACCTGGGGATATTTAAAGTGCGGCGAAATCTCGCACAAACAGGCATTTTTGCTTTTCACCTCCATCAGAAAAGCCGCCGCTGCGGCCAATTACAATAGGACACGTTGGGCAGTTGGACACTCAAGTTTTTGCAGTACCTGCATCATAAGGAACGCTGTGTGTCCTGATAATTTTTCTCTCACAACGAGAAAAGGGAGACTAGCACTGGTGGACCGTCCTTGTGAAAAATATGCGCTGTTCGTTTAGCTGTTAAGGGTTACCAACTAGCTCTTCGTTCTGTGGCATAGCGGAACGGCTATGAGGATCGGGGAATCCAGTGAAGCTGTGTTTTGCGCTGGTTGGTGAGCCCCGACAGCTAAACGAACACACATATCTTTGACGAGGATGTCGGTGCCAGTCCGCTTTTCGCCAGTGTGAGAAAAATGTGGAAATGGTTACATGAAAACGGATGTTTCTACCATAATACACTCAATAGGAAATAAAACTTCAATGAACTCGTTAAGTTTGAGCCAAACTGCGCAAATCGCATTAGGTGGATAACAAAGCACCCAAAGCTACATGAGGACCCACAAGGCAATGCACGCATTTTTGAACCAGCAATTTCAGGTACTCGCTTGCTTGCTTACTTATATAAATATTTTCCCTGCATTCCAGATACAGGTTTTCACATTTTATTATTGAATGCCGTATGACATACTACGTAGTATTAAAATGTACCACCACAAACATCAAACACAAGAACAATGGAGGCTGCCGGGATATTGACAGATTAAAAGACCATTACGCCATCTGTATCGCTGTCGCAGAAAGAACTTTATCATCTGTCGTCACGCGTCCGACACAGAAAGCGAAGAGCAAGACAACATAACGCACAGGATTGCACCATTTAGGTTCTTGGCTGGAGTGACCATATCGGTGCGTCTCCAAACAAAAAAATCACTCGTGAGAAAAGCTTCATTTTGAAGCGAAGCTTTCTACGCCTCTCTGATGGCCCTCAATGTCGTGCCAAAACGCACTGCAGGAAAGCCACTTGGCACAACGGGTTTCACGAAATGATGATGATGATACAAACAAACAAACACAAACAAAAACCCAACAAACACCTCACAAAAGAAACGCTTCCAGTGATCAGAATCACACCTGAGTGCATTGCGTTACGGAGCTGATGCCTATCCCATTGCGCTGTTCCGGCACAGTCGAAGCAGTCTGGATTTTTAACTTCATCTGAGGTTGCAAGAAAGAAAGCTTCACGTTTTAACCATCTATCTATAACAAAGGGGCTTGGTCTTGTCAACAACAATAGCGCACGCAAGCAAGAAGAAAGGCCAGTATGTTTTGCTTTTCCTCACCTTCTCAAGTATAAGAAAAAAAACGAGGTCCGCTGGCTACAGCTGTCTTGGGCATTTGGCTACTTCGCAGTTCTAACTTCGGCTTAAGGATGCACTGAAGTGATGTTGACAATTTGTTCAAGACCTACTTGTGGCTGCATTGCACTGTTTAACTGGTACCATTATGTGGTCATTCAGCACTGCAATGTGCAGCAGAATACACAAACCAGGTGTTAACTACTGCAACAACATCACACAGGTGTTCAACACATTTTCGATCTATGTCAGCCTTCAAAATTTTGATTTTCCCCAGTATAACGGTTAACACAAACACTGTTTATGCACTGATTTGACAGGTTGAACATACCGTATTTTCCCGTGTATAATTCGCCCTCCCCCCCCTTCTCAAAAAGGCAGTTTTTCCGAAAAAAATGTATATAGGTCATACCAGTGTACAAATGCACTTGTTAATCAGGTAAACTCATAGAGGATCAGTTCGTTAGAAAGTGCGGAAAGTACATGGTTGCGGTGGCCGCCGCCTCTAGACACATGCATCTACTGTCCCAAGTCTTGACACATGCATCTACTGTCCCAAGTCTTGACACATGCATCTACTGTCCCAAGTCTTGACACAAGCGCTAGACACATGCATCTACTGTCCCAAGTCTTGACAGAGCTAACTTCTCAAAAATGGTTTACTGATACACACAGTTGTCATGTACTTACAGACAGCGTTTAGGCAAAACCATCGAAGCCTTCTTCCTCCGACACGCTAACAAATAATTTATTCATTTAGACCGTAGTAGAGCTATGTCTCTTAACGTGCGCTGACATCGCGCAGCACACAGGCACCTTTTCGAGCACGGACAACCCGCGGCCGTCACTTACCAAGTTTATTCCATACATAAGTTGCAGCGGTGGATAAGACGCACCAACGAAAATTTCACACAAAAAAACGCGACTTATACACTGGAAAATACGGTACTAGCAATCTGCAGGTTAGCTATTCTGCCATTACAGCAGATGCCAGCAAATCAGCAGGGAGGATGGAGTGAAGGGATCGGTATCTCCAACAAACCTTGCTTGTAGACAAGACAAGAAAAGACTGCAAAACCCGAGAAATGCTGACTTTCGATGAAAACTAGATATTTTCAACAAGACTCGATGCTGCCACACTATTATGCACTAGCCAGTGCTGTTATTGCAATTCTCCAAAAACAAAAAAATTTCTAGGGGGCACTCAGGTCTGCTTGCTTGCTTTGAATGTGAAAGCCTGGCAATACTTATTAACAAACTATTTCCCGCTACATCGTATTGGCGTCTCTTTCATTACTTTTATTTATTCGTTTCAGCGTGAACAATTTCAACAGCTTTTTCCTTGCCGTGCCATGTTTCCTTTTTTCCTTTTTTAACAACGAAGCTATTGAGCAAATAGTGTACAGGGTCCACAGTTTTATGTACCAAGAAAATGTTGGCCACTTGAGCACGCGTGCCTTGAGCGCAGGTTCGTCAAGATAAGCTTGGGGAGATTGGCCGATATGGGCAAAAATATTAACCGCATGCTTTAAGTGCACATATGTCAAGCTAAGTATACCCACTTAAAGGGGCCATGCAGACAAAATACAAGTTTGTTTTATTCTTAAGATTTCGTCTTCTATAGAGCCCCCAGCTTGTCCGGAAGCAAACGATGCTTAATTATTCACTGCGAAATAATTCAATTTCAGCTAAATTTTTGATTCTCGCGCCAAAACGAGTGCTTGAACGACGTCTGCAATGACATCATACCAACAGGTCCTTTTGCTAAACTTGATGTGGAGCTGAGTCTTTCTTACTGTTAGCCAACCTAGATGCCGCCGCCACACTGCGGCAAGGCGTTTTCTGCCTCTAGTTTCTTTGTGACGGTAATTGAACCTGGCTTGTTTTTGTTCATGGAGAAAATAATCGTTTTGTGAAACATGGCGCTTGCTCGACAAATATGGTCACGTAAGACACCGTCGCTTGCGTCAATTGGCCGGTGTCGTCTGAGACAACCCCGAAGCCCGCACTGCTGTGCATCTTAACCAAGCATATTGTGCGCAGTACCAACAGCAGTACTCATCGGTACTTCTATGTTTACGTGCGCTTTCGTAACTTCCACTATTTGACATACCATTCTTACTGATGTAAAAAGAATGTTCTCTAAATTTAGGCGCAAATAGCTCGCTCGGCAAGCTTATAAGCTCTGCCTGACTAGCGTTTGCTTTTTCGGGCTTCCACCAATCGCAGAGCTGTCTGGTACGACATCACAGGTTCTGTTGCGGGAAATGAGCTATAGTGGGACGCACGGCCGTTCACTTTTTTCCTAACTATACAGCTTATTTGAGCGACGTTCACTATAAAAGTGCGATTCTAACGAGGCAATCTTTTGAATGAACCAAACTTGCATTTTGTCTTCAGGGCCCCTTTAAGGAGATTGGCCGACATCGGCCACAACAAAGCTCCAGTGCTCGCCGTATCATGGCAACACTAGCTCAGAACGAGAGGCACATCATAGCAGCGTACGCCCCTCGTTCGCTCTTCCTCGTGGGACTGTGCGCATGCGCTCCGTACCGCAGACTTGACTGTCAAGGAGCCCGCGCTTCGAGAAGCTCGGCGTGCAAAGCATCATCCGCTGGAGACCGTCTGTCATCACACTTGCGAAAATGGCGTACCAAAACATTGGCCAAAACGACGAGCTCATTCAGGCCCCGCTCAAAATAATACAGTCATTGAAATGCTACGCCACCAACTTTAACCACGATACCGCAAAGATACTAAAAGGCAACTTTGTGTCCGTCAATGAACCCCTACAACAGCTTCGCCGTTCAAATCTTGCGCGTGCGTGCAAGCTTCCCTGACTTTTTTCGCTTCCGTTTCTTTGTCCTGTGGCGTGAATCGCATTAGCAAATAGACTGGCACACACACCCGTTTCCTCGGTATCGGGGTTCTGCGTCGCCAGTATGCGCCTGTTCTACTCACGTGACATCACTTTCAGGTGTCAGGCCGCATGCACTATCCTACAACTTTACATTTCCAATTCACAGTTTTGTCAATTTTATTATCTCCTTAAAGTTCCCAATTCCTGGTAAAAAAATAGTGGATATGTGCCACGAAGAAAGGAACAACAGCGCCAACTTGTTCTGCTGCTCGCAAGGTGCGGGTACAACACGGCGTAATCAGTCTTCTCCAGTGGAGACCCTTGCTTGTTGCAGTGGCGTCCTTATTCTTGACCGGAAAACGACAGTTTTTAACTGAAGGCTCTTGCCTTAAAATCTGGTTTAACTCAACCGCAATCCTGAGCCTCTCTGGGCCAGGGGGTACGTACCTGTCACGTCGCGTTCCCCTGGCGAAGTGGGCAGCAGCGGTCAACAAGCCACAGTTGCGCCTTGTTGTGTCCAAAACTTTGAACCAGAACAACGTCTTTGCCATTGCCCATGAATCCATAGCTGGCAGGGTGACGCTGAGGAGGTTGTAGTTGTCTGCAATTCCTGTGGACAGTATCTGCAAGGTGCGTTCTCGGACACGTGAATTTCCGGTGTGCATGTCAAACCTGCAGATGTTCTTGCTTGTGTTGATGGTGGCTGCTAGAAGATTGGCAAGCACTGAGATGTCCTCCGAAACTCGCCATACTTCGATTCCCAATTTCCTCAGGCTTGTATTAACAGCCAAGCCCCGAAGCACGGTGTCCTGCCAGTAATGCAGCGAGTCGTCTACCCATATGCTGAAAGTGAGGGTCTTAAGACTACGAGTTGCTCCTAAAAATGTGGTGAGAGCTGAGAACAGAACTGGATTCTGGTCATCAACCCCGCGAAGTTCCAGGTGCATCGTTGTTATGTGACCAAGCGACGGCATGCGATCCAAAAGCCCACAAGCTGCTTCCCTGTTTTCACCAGTGGCAGACAGTGTGACACTTGAAAATGCCTTGCACATACAGCTCTCGTGAAGCATTTCGTTATCAAAGGGGCAGTCAAAGGAAACCTTCTCCTCTGCAGCCGTTCCTTTGAGGGAAACACAGAGAGTACCCACGAGAGGAGGATATTCTTCGTAAAGAAATCCTCTGTCGGGAACTCCGATGATCACCTTCCGCAGGTTCCTCTTGCTTGGCAGTGCCTCAAACAACTCCTTCCACTGGCCCTCATTCCAAACTTCAATGGGCAAGGCGACCTGCTCAAGGGTGCGATTTCCAACGAGCGCCTTGAGGCAGCGGTCAGAATCAACCTTAGCAAAAGCTCCCTCTGAATAAAACTCAGAATCCCTTGCTATTCTAAAGCTCTGCAGAACGCTGTTGTGCTCAAAGATCTGAGAGATGAGCTGGACATCAGCATGGCCAATTTTACTACATGTTACGTCCACAGAAAGAACACTCCGGCTCTCAACGAGGCCTTCCAGAATGCACCCGAGCGGCAAGTACCTTACGCTGTCATCCAGTGCCACAGTCAAGCTTGTCAACGAGGTACTGTTCTTCAGACATTCCGTGAGCGCTGCCTTTGCCATGGGTGGGGCACGGGCAATGACATAACCCGAAAGCACAAGTTCCTTCAAGGACAAGCTTTGCCCAACTGCCCTGAAAAAGTCCTCCAAGATCGAATCATCAATGTATGCATCTGGAAGCCTCAGGGCTGTCAGAGACGTCGAACCTTGCAGAAAAGTAGGAAGCATGACCATAATGGCCTGTGTGTGTTCTCCACACTCGAGCTCCAACAGATGTGGCAGAGAGAGAACGGCAGAAACTAGATCTTTATCAAGGCGGGAAGACAAATCCGCAAGCTTCACACTTGTGATAGACTCACTTGCTCGAATGGCATCTACCAGGAGCTCACCAAGGGAATGGACTAAACCGAAGGGAGCGCCACGCCATTCGACGTGCGTCACACAGCAGTGGGTCTTGAGAAGCCAGCACACATGCTGCGTAGCCTGGCACTGCAGTTGCGGCGAGCAATGCCTCTCACGTGGTTCGTAAAGTGACACAATGAGTTTTCCAGCTGTTCCTGGCATCTCTCGAAGCCGCCAGGAGAGGGGCCAGAGAAACCTGTTCCAGGCCGACAGGTGTGCCACGATCTGACAGGTGGTGCCCTCGGATGCCGAGCAGGGAAGCTGGTAACTAAGGCTTGGACTGGTAAACCATCCGTTTGGGCTGTCCAGGTTGGCCGAGGAATTGGGTCTTGCACATTCCCAATTTTCGCCCGGCAACTCCCAAGTGGTCAGTGAGTGTTCTGAGGAGCTCCCAGAGTCTGCAGTGAAGAAACAAGTAAAACAATAACTATATCTGTATTTCTGGCACGTTCAGAATTGCGCCTCTCACTGGTTAACGGCCACAACTTGCCAAGGCCATTTCAGATCTCTCTGCAGCTAAAATATCGCCTCCTCCTTCACGGCAGCTGTGTTTCACCGTAGAGAAACAAAAGGGCGACTTCCTGAAAGCGTGCACTCGTAAAAAATCTGCACCAGGAGTGGAAACACTAGAGAGTTTTAGCATATTGTTTCAATGTTTGCGTTACCGTAAGCAGGATTTTCCATTTACCGCTGAAAACGGTAGGACACGCTTTGCCCACTGTTGGCAGTTTGCGTATTCCAACCACGCCGGCACAGGTAACGACATCCGATAAATTCGTCTCAAAGCAAATCCCACAAAATTTTGTTGCTCACATCTATTTGCTTTCGCCTAAAGTTGCTTAAACGTTTCATTTTTCGGATGAAGCATTCACAATAACTTCAGTTGTTATGACATCACTGTAGCCATAACGTGAAGAGCTTTAAAAAAGAAAACATGGTGGCGCCATTCACTGAGCATAGAGGGAATCAAGTAAACTAGAATTTATGCTCGCACTAAATATGTCGTCAAGAAACGACTAAAATTTGTAGTAAATTACTGAATAACATACATGTAGTGTCGCGTCGGCGACGGCCCCGAAGGGCGAAGCAGGAGACAAACGCCCGGTGAAAGAGTCAAGCCAAAAGAGAATAATTTATTCAGTGACGTCATATATATAGCTTGGGGTTAGCCCCCTGGTGGTAGAACCACCGAAACACCGAGATGCAAAAACCCCAGATACTACATACTCCTTCCCTTAAATTTTTTGTACTTTATCTTTCCCCCTCACTACTTGAAAATAAAACTTGCGGCCTGTTCGGCGGCTTACATGTTACTGCAGGAATGTCGAGCGCTTACATTTCGGACGGTTCTTGAGTCGGCTGCGCCATTGTAGTGTCGCGTCGGCGACGGCCCCGAAGGGCGAAGCAGGAGAGAAACACCCGGTGAAAGAGTCAAGCCAAAAGAGAATAATTTATTCAGTGACGTCATATATATAGCTTGGGGTTAGCCCCCTGGTGGTAGAACCACCGAAACACCGAGATGCAAAAACCCCAGATACTACAATACACTGCCTTGGCCAGCACAATTTCGGAAGCGTAAAAGCACCTTCCGAGCTCAGAAACTTAACTGAACTATTTAAAGCGGGCGATGCTTAGCACAAGTAGGGATGGCCATTTTGCTCGCCCATTCGAGTAAAATAGTCGCTTGTCCTGCTCCTGATCATTATTTATCAGAAAAAATGTAACAGACAACATCAACCAAGAATACTTTGAACGGCTGTGCCAAGCATCAAGCAGTTACTGTTCGCGGTAGCTCTCGCGCATTCGTAGTCGACTCCCGGAAACACACGTAAACATGGTAACGCTATGCTCCCTCAAACGTTTGCTGTACGGCAAGTTAGCGCAGTGGTTCTGAAATGAGGGCAGTTTCCTCCAAAACGTTTCCCCCCGCGCAATTATTTGCTTCATTTGGTCAGCACTTACTGGCAATGCAAAAAGTTGGCTTCGCCGAGTGACCTGTACGTTTAGTTTTTCTGCGTAGCACGTATCTGCTTTTTGCGCAACACGCCAGCTATGAACGAGAACAAAAAAGACAGAGAAAAAGCAGCATATGGATGTTCGGAAGGCTATTCAAGAGAAAATTGTTGACATTATGACACTGATCAACGTACGTTTCATCGTGGGATCCCCCATCACTTTCGCAAGCCCAAAAGGGGTCCCCGGCGCGCTCATGGCTGAGAACCACTGGCCAAAACAGCACCCTGCATAGTTTCTTTATGACAACAAACCCTGGGTACCTAACATCAGAGCTCTGCCCAGTGCCCCTGTCGACGGAGCGTTCGGAATTTGTACTGTCAGACAGAAGCGCAATGCACGACACCGTCGGCGAGGCGATTGACATTTCAACGAAGCACTTTTTCTGAATTACCTTCTTCGGATCCAAACGCCATTTTTGCCACCACATGTAAAAGTACGATGCCTTATCTCGGTTATCTCCCCTACCGTCGTTCACTTTAACAACAGAACATTACGTCACTCTGCAGTGACGGTGTGACTGAAAACGTAAAAACGGCACCAACAACCACAAAGGTGGTTCGCAAGAAAGATCTCAAATCTGCCGCTGCAGCTACAGAAACAGAAATACGAACGTGATTAGTATAGCGCCTAGAATATACTGGCTAGTGTGCAGAGCGCGCGCATTCTCTACGGGAGGGGGTGGCCCCGCCGGCGATGACTGCGCGCAGAGGCCGCAAGGGGCGCTGCTCGGCGAGAGGGTGCATGAAAGCCGCCAAGCTCCTCTGTAGCGGCGGCGTATTCGGCAGCCCACGCTTTGGTCGGCGGCGGGTGAGCACTACCGAAGTAAACAGGTAGTCCTTTTTCAGAAACTGTTCACCCATCCTTACAGTAAATAAGCTACCAATCGCCTGGCTATTTTGTGATTTCATCAAGAAACTCAAATTTAAGCTGTCCTAAGGCAGTATATTGTATATGCCGACTGAGCGCGAAATTTAATTTGAATGGTTTATTAATAAAATATTCGGAACCTGCGGGGAGCTAATTTTTTTTTAGAAAAAGTGGCGCTTACAGTAAATGAGATGGATACCGAACATGACAAAAATATTTTAATAATAAAACATAGTTCACTGGTAAACAGGTAACAGATTCACATTTTTGCAGGCAATATATATATTTAACAGAAAAAACACATTCCTATTGCATGCGGCTTTTTTTCTCTTAAATTACTAAATAAATAAACAAAATTTTCTATACCTTACGCGCGTTTCGCCGAAATCCAACCTTGAAATGGGGCATGCGTACGTTTTAGCACGCTTTCTGTTTTTATTCGTGTTTTAAGAATAGATAAAAAGTTCTACATGTTTCTACATTCCGTTTCACTCGCTAGTTTCTTGATGATATCCTCATCATTGACGATTTTTGAGAATCTCCGTCCCCACGCTGAGCAGCGACAAATCGCTGAGGGAGCTGTCAGTCACCACTGATCAAAGCGGTTTTTGATCGATTTCCCAAGTAGCACAGAACATTAGAATAACGTTATCTGGAAGTTGCGAAAGTTTAAATAACGTTAAATGTTACGTGGCAATGTTTATGAAACGTTTAAAAAAACATTCAATGTTTATGTTATGTTAGAAACGTTATTTTACGTTGAAAACAAACATGTATGTTAACGTTCTGTTCCCAACATTTATTTTACGTTTAGGAAACAACTTAAAACCAATGTTAGAAATGCTAATGTTATTACAATGCTTATGACTTAACATTAAAGTAATGTAAATATACAAACTTTTATAACAACGTTCCGGCAGGGGTGAATCCAGGGTGGCACCAAGGGGGGGGGCTCCCTACATTTGCATAGCAGGAAACAGGAAGGCGCGGAGAGCGAGATGAAAGTTGCCCCTTGAAGAAATCCACGCAAATACTCAGTGCTTTTTCGTGCTGGTACGTGTACTAAACCTGTGTACTCTAAGCATGCTAATTTAAAGGCGTAGAAGAAAACAACCCTTGCAGCGCTACATAATGTTCTGAAAATGCGCTGAGCTATTTTTGTCCTGAAGAAACTAGGGAAAAGTACGCAGTGTGCACGTGCGACTGGTCAGTTAGTCGCAGTGCAGACAAATCCTAGCACGGCCGTCGTGATTTCTGCCGTTAAGTTCTAGTCAGAGCTGGAAGTACAATTTTTCCGACACATTGAATAAGGAAGGGTTTACTCTATATATGCTATGTATAGGAGGTAAATGTCAAGCAAAAAGCAAAAAAGAGTCAGTATACGTTGTTCTGATAATTTATTTAATGCAAAGAGAGCGTCAGCGACTGAACCACAACGCCGAAAAAGCCCAAACAAAAATTCCAATAAGGCATATCACATACTTTCAGACGCATGGAATCGCTCAAGCACCAGACAGCATAAACTGAAGGTGCATACTGTGCCTAAATAAACATTTCAAATAAATTTCCCAGCTTCTAAACGCACAAATGATTGATGGGAATGATACAAAAAGAGGCATACACTAACGCACCCGACACAAGAAAATCAATCTACAGCCATTCGTTTTTCGCTTGTAGACGGATTACAAAGATAACAGCACTCAATCTACAGCCATTCGTTTTTCCGTTATAGACGGATTACAGAGATAGCAGCAACCTGCGGTTACCACCATGAGCAAATCGCTCAATTACACTATTTACGTCGACGAAAATGTCCCGGTGCGTAGACAGTAAAGCAAGTCCTAACAATCTATCTTCGCACATGGTGGACCGAATCCACGTCTTCAGTCTGCGAAGAGTTGAAAAGCACCTGTTTGCTGTCGCAACGCTGATCGGCAGCGTCACCAGGACCTGCAGGAGTGTGTGAATCGTTGGAAAAATGTCCTTACCGCAAGCGCCGAAGGCCTCAATGACTGTCGACGGAATGCGCGCACCATATTCCTTTTCTCGGCACCACTTCGCATACCACAAGTCGCACTCAACGCGGAACGCCTGTTCAGGATTAGTCGGTGGCATGCGAGTAATTGAGCCATACTTCATTGCAAGCTGCTTCAAATCAAGCTAGCTCCGGAAGTGCAACTAGCAAGTACTAAATTAGAAGGCAACGAAGAAAGAGCTGGAATATATCCAGCGTCTCAGATGGAAATCTTTGGATGATGTCCATGATCACATTGTCCAACAGAGGCACGTAGACAGTTTATCTGAAGTAAGTGACAACGTCACTCGTGGACATATTTGGGGAGCAAGCCTGTCTTTTCGGTGCGCGCTTCAGGCGAAGATATGTCCCGATTTCCTCAGTGAGTGCAGTGGCCTCGTTAAAAATGTTAGAAAATCCGCTTTCGCTCAAACTTCGCTTTTCCCGCAGTACTGTCAGCGTGTCCTGTACAGCGTCTTCAGCCGTCTTAACGTCTATCGATGGCTTTTGAAACACCTTGCTGAGCGGATACGTGTGGGCCAAAAGATCATTCAGGACCACCAAAGCAATAACGAAGTGGCTATCAGATACCGCAGTGAGAAGTGTTGCAGCTCTGGACGCACTCCGGCGTTCTCTCCAGTGGGCAATGTTATCTAACGTTTCGACGATCTTTGGGAGAGAGCTGCGGAACTGCTGAACACTTTCATGGCGTTCGACACATCGGGTTTCGCAGAATCCTGAGAGTCGCCCTCCAAACATCTGTTTGAGAACTTCATTCCTTTTAGACGAAGCTGTTAAGAATGCAATTACTTCTTTTATCACACCGACAGCGTTTCGGATAACTTGCACTTCAGTTGATCTCGAAATTGATAACTTAAAAAGAGCGTGATTGTAGCATGGACATCTTAGACCATGCGGCGCACTTCTCTGAATCTCTGCTACCGCTCCCTTCGTTTTAGACACCATAGTGCTACAACCATCTGTCCCAACTCCGACAGAGTTTTTTAAATTCAGTCCATGCCTTTGTAGGATGGCGAGAACAGTGCGCCCCAGATCTTTACCTGTAATGGTTGGCTCGTGGACATTTTGATTCATGGTCTCAGGGTGCTCGGCAGATGGCCTTCTCAAAGAGAGAAATTGAAGAAAGTCCTCGCGTAATACGCCGTTATGCACGTAGCGCAACACCAGCGCTAGTTGCGATTCGTGGGTGATATGCGTAGTCTCATCAAGCATGATGCTGTATAAAACCGCAGTTTTAGCTCTCTCTGTGATTTATTATTATTATATATTATTATTCTTATTGAATTTTTTGTTCAGAACCTTAAAACATTGTTTTTGACGCGTTTTCTTTCCATTTGCTGTAGTAAAAATCAAGGCCACCTCTATTCTTAATTAAAAGAACGCGGGTAATTCCGGTTACGCCCTTACATTTTGCCTCAAATGTGCCTGGTGTTTTATTCGCGCTATATTCTTCCGACATGTATGACAAATCTTTGCAGTTTTAGAAGTTAGGAAGGGTTTTGCCTATATAAGTGACTCGTTTAACAATACTTCCAAGTTTTGGCCGGGTGGCTGAATTGGTGGAGAGACAGACATACATACATACAGACAGGCAGACCAAAATTTTCTCGTTTAAGTAGCCGAAGAAAGACTATCGTGTTTAAAAATGGGACATTACCTTCATTTATTCTCGTAACAACAATCCTATGATCTCGAAATTAACAAGAAAGTTTCTTGATTTCGGGTGCAAGTTCTTCGTTTCTCTCCAATCTGGCACCCTGCTGTGTGACGAGTGAGTGTCGATCCCACGGGGACGCGGGTTATGCCTCAGCACCAGAACATGACCATGATGACGAGTTACTTGTTTTATAATCTTCATAGCTATCACTGTCCAACGGCCAACATGGTCAGAAACTCAGAAACGTTTTTACGATTCGACTGACGTGCAAAATGTGCACAAATGTGCAAAAAATGTTGCTTGCATTTAGTTATTTTTTGTGAAAAGAATCACCCAACGCGAGTGTTTTCAGTGCTCAATATCAGCTGTCTGTTCATCCCATAACAACTGGAAATGGTTTAATCATGCGAGAATATTCTCGACGTGCTCCAACACCATTCTCCTTTACAGTGAATGATATGACTATTAAATAAAAGAGCGCCCGAAGGACATATCTCGCAACTGAACGGGGCCGTTACACGACTTCGGCGCATGCCTCACGCAGCCGGCCGCCCGGCTGCCAAGAACCATGCGCAAGGCGCCGCCGGGTGCAACATTCGAGAGAAACGAAGCGCTGGAGCATCGCCGGCTGCAGACGAAATTGAAAACGTTCACATACATTGACACGCATGCGTACTCAACTATCTCGACCGCAGGCCCTGGGGTGGAAGGTGTCACGCTAATAGTTCTCGCGCACCGCAACAGACCACTCACCCATTTTACAAAACGAACTGCGTGTTCTCTGAACCGTCTCCGTCTCCCGGCTCGAGGGACCTCGACAGAATCCTGCCACTTCTCTGCCTTGGTTGTCGTGAGCCAGCCCCGGTCCGTTGTGCCTGGCCCAGCCACAGCGTCGACGAGCGTGAGCGCGCGGCCAAATGCATGGCGACGCGGGCTGACGCTCGGGCGACGCCGATATCTACGCTAGCCAGATATCGGCGGAAGCGGAGCTGTTGCCAGTTTCCGGTTGTGCCAGTCCCACTCGCTACCTGACGTTCAGGAACGGTGGACGAGCACTACTGCGCATGCGCCAACTAGACATCAAAAAACAAAGAAAGCGACTTTTTTTTTGCCGGATGTGACGTCATGGTTTTAAAAAAAATGGCCGCTGTTGCGCGGTCATTGCGTTGCGCTCTTCTCGTCGTGATTTTTGCCTGCCGTTGCAGCGGTGCATAGGTGTTTGGCTTACGATTGTGATGAAGGTGCTCTCGAAGAACTTCTGGAGAGCACTTACGGTGGTGTGCAGCGTGTGATCGGGACGCTGAGTGTGTGCGACTGCCTAATTCTCGCGTAGTACGTTGCGACGGGCGCTCTGCATCAGTTCTGCCGCCTCGATTTACGACAGTGATGAGTGCGTTCCCGTCGAATTTCTGCTCTGTGTTTTATTAGAGCGCCGTGTTGAGGCCGCCGGGCGGTTCGCCGCCTACGTACCGTGGCGAGAGGCAGCAACGCCGGTCAGACGAGGGCACTGGGATGGCGCATGACCACTCCCATCGTAACCAAGCTAGCCACTGCAAACGTAGACCACTTCTACGTAGACCACAGGGCTGTGTTTTTGTCCCAGTACAACGGAGTTAACCTGTGCGAAGGTATAATTGTGTGTTCGGAGTCGTGAGGCAGGCAGGTAATGTTCACCATTGCGAAGGTGTAGTAACTCCCATAATCTGTCTGCTAATCACTTTGTTGGTCTGAAACCTTAAGCTAGCTGATAATAGGACATGCAGCCCGGTGGGAGGTAGGGCTGCGCACAGGACAAAAGGTTTTTTTTTGTTGTTGTTACCGGCTGTAGGAACCAAGCCTTAATCCACATCCAGGCCTCAAGTAGTGAATGAGAAAATATTAACTAGTTGCACTTAGCCCTGGTGCTAAGCATTTTTTTTTTCGTGGGCCCTCTCAACTTACCGTTTTTAAAATTATCCCTTCTAAGGCACGTTCAAGCTGGTATAATGCAATGCATTCAACAGATGCTGGACAGTTCACCCAATATGCCCTTGATGTGTGCTGTCACATGCCGAAGAACAATATTGTACTTTAGTTGGTACTTTTAGGAACAGATCTTATGATGTGCAGTGCTTTCAAGTTCATTTCTTCTGTGTTTAGCGTGACTGAGGACTTGCCTGCAGCAATCTTACCGCAAATAAGTGATTGCTTGTCGAACAGCACAAAAGTACCACTACAACTTAAAACTGAAATTAGTCAGGGATGAGGTTTGCTTGTCAGTTTTCTCTCTCCAACAGTGATGGCAATGGAAGCTGAGCAGTGGCGTTGCTGGGTAAACTTGCACCCGAGGCCCAGAAAATTTGTCTCCCCCTCACATATACAAAACAATGATTAATAATAAAACTAGTGTTATTGTTATTATTGATAATATTAATGTCTTCTCTTGTTAGCATATGAACGCTGGTTCACACTTGCGACTAAAGCTACCAAAAGCGATTTCTGTCACTCTTGTCACTTGGCATTGCTCTCATCGCGCGACAAGAGCGATTGGTCTCGACAAATTTTGTCTTTCATTTGGATACCAATGTAAAAAAAAATTTTTACAGCTACTGAATGC
This sequence comes from Haemaphysalis longicornis, assembly GCF_048455015.1. Lineage (NCBI taxonomy): Eukaryota > Metazoa > Arthropoda > Arachnida > Ixodida > Ixodidae > Haemaphysalis > Haemaphysalis longicornis. Next base: position 51,345,695 of record NW_027526225.1, on the reverse strand, counting down.
ATGGGCTTCGAAACGTCAATGCAAGCATGCATAATATGCGACATGCGATGCGAAATGAAGCCACAGGATACTTGATGTGTAGTTATTTATAAGAACTGGCAATATATTAGAAAAGTAGGCAGCAAAATAAGAAGCCGTGTGTTATTTAGGCAATAATAGCTACACGAGCTTGGTTTAGAGAACCCCAGACGACGACTCTGGTGCAGATCTTGATACACAACACTGACCTTTTCAGTGAATTAGGCATCGATAAAAATCCTACCAGTAAGGAGCGTTATGGTGTGTCAGTCGTGAGCACGAAAACACCATTAGCAGCCGAGAAAGGAGTGGCCAAGAGCTACTTGCGGCAGCACAGGGTGTAATGCGCCAAACCAAAGTAGGTTAGGAGAAAAGTGAAGGCTGATATGCGGCAGTGTGAGAGTACCACATCTTACAGCCGATACCAAGCGAATGGATGCCTGCAAGAGCAATGGAGGTGTGAGAGAGTCTCGGGCCTCGTCAGACAACAACACTTATAATAAGTTGGTCGCCAGAGGCGTTCGGAAAGCTTTGCAGCCCGCTGTGTTGACTAAATCATGCAGACGTCCCGCGGGCCTGGAGGAGGGTGGCCAGCAATGATAGGGCTGTTTAAAGGCAACACATGCAAGACAAATAGTCACTTCATTCGCATCAATTTTCCTGTGTCTAGGAACACGCCTTGAACAAATTATGCTTGAAGGACCACAGGCGGAGCCTGGTGAAAGAAGGCTGGGGGAGAAATAGAAGTTGTCCCAGCAAATAAACAACAGCCGGACTTAAAAAAAAGCTATTTCCAAGTATTGTGCAGGACAAGTGGTATAAAATGTGATGGAAACGGCCGCCCCATAAATTAGGAAAAACCGCCTGCGCCTGCCCGTTTGTCACTAAAGGCAGCCTCTGTGGCAGCATGCGACTGCTGGAAATTTCTCTAAGTGAGAATTTCAGTACGTTTGAAATAGATACATTGTCGGGTCTCTATTTCTGTGGTTATGTGATTACTGAGAATGGAAGCAGATAGAAAGGGAGCATTTAGCGGGGAAAGAGATGACTGGCCGTACATGAGTCGTCTAAGCGGCCAGTGCACGGCTAGTCGTGTGGATGTTTGTCTGCGACAATGTTGTCGTTTCCTTTCGTACGTTGTAAAAAGATTCCACCATACATTTGCAAATACGTTAATTGACATTGGCGTCTTGGGAAAACGAACACAGTATAAAGTATAAAATGTGAGGTTCGGGCTTACCAGTGAAGCCGCCACTAGTCAATGGAGGAAATCTGAATCGAAGGAGGTTACGAAGCGATAAAGAAATAACTCTTGAGTAAAATATCAGATTCGTACGGGCCCGAGTGTATCAGCGCCACACGCTGGGTCACAACCGTTCGGTCGCGCCCATCCCGATTTGTTAGTGACGATTTCATTGACGTCGTTGTACAGTCGACTAGCTCAAGACAGATCCTAGATGAAACAACCTTTTCCCAGTAGCTGAGGAAATAATATCGCCCTCTCCAACCAAAAGTAATAACCAAGAACAAGACGTTTGGGACCCATCCAACACCACCTAGACTTTCAAGGCCTGCGGAGTGCCGCCGTGACGTCACACAGCTGGGGCGGCCGCGCGCCGCCCGCAGAGCACGGAAGCGGAGGCACTGAACAGGTTTAGTGCCGTGTCACGGCGAAAATTGTGGGGTCGTAGCATTCTGTTTCTGTTCCCGTGCTTGGACATGACCCCATAGTCAGCCGACCATGTAACGCCAAGCTGTGTTGTTTGAGTAAACATATCGGTGGCCACAAAAATCGTTTCCGCTGTTGCTCGCGAATATTTTCTTGTCTAACCATTAACCGTACTAACTATCAATCCATCAGACAATAGGAGACTGCTCATTGATTACATTGTAGTGTATACGTGGGATTTAAATGTGCTGCACTTGCAACTAACTCTAACGTTTTTAAGCTACAATCACAAACGAGAAGTTAGATAGGTTTGAAGTGAAGTTATAAGCACAAAACATTAACACACGAAGCACACGATTTCGTTTTGGATAATTTTTGGGCAGTACAATGCAATACATGCTAAAAGACTCAACGTAAAGCTAAATTTGAATTTTACCTGTTCTTATTTTAAATATGTTTTTTGTCATGTACGAACAGCATCATTACGAATATTTTGTTGTAACATGCACACCATATTCAAGGTCACTGCCATGTGCCAAAAAGCGCTGTGAGAGCGTAATGAAAAGCAAGACCGAAAAATAGCATTATTATATCACTAACTGGCTGATCATTCGTGGACACCATTATAAGGATAATAAAAATGTTCTATTATGCACGGAGGTGTCTGCAGCCGATGCCTGTAAAAAGAGTGAGTTGATAAAAAGTTTTCACCTCAATAACGACTTTTAATTTTTTTTAATCCATTAGAATTAAGCAGTCCTTCACACACTACGCTGAAACTCGAAGGGGTCAGGACTATTTATCGTATCTCGCAGGAAACTATGCGACCATGTTGAACTATTACGCTTATCTTAAACTTGAAGGCATGTTGCTCCACATTTAGATAAAAGTATCACCACAAAATTACTCGATTTTTTTTATGAACCAGTTCACGTCAATCCTGCGCCATTTACTTTTTGCTATTGCGCGTAAAGTATTTATAGGGGAATTAATACGTCTAGATTAGTGAAACATGTGTTATTAGGACTGTCTTTGCGACTTCTCGGCAAGCAACCTTTTTTTTTTGCAGCGAAACATCCAAATGATGCCAGCTATCTTTTAAAAGCATGCAGATCGAACACTTCAAATGCATTTATGATGACTTTAAACGGATTTATTGCACTAAAAGAACACCAGTCCTGATGTGAACACAGTGACTCACTTGCTCAGCGTTCGAAGCTTTCTTTCTTTTGTTTTTGCGCTAGCGTCCGCGATCTTGTCATTCAGTCGGCAACAGAAGTTCTTAAGCAGAATGTTTGTGCTGCACCACAGCACATGCTTCAGTAGGAGCTCACCCTGGAGTTCAGTGTAGGTTGAAAGTCTTCTCGGCGTATCGCACGTATCCAATTTCGTCGCAACTCGTCCTCTTGAGGAAACCGAAACACCGGCACTTTACACTCTGGTGTGTAATTTCCGCGACACCGCGGAACTGATCACTTGCTCGGCATCACAATTTTAGGGCGCACCATCCCGGCAGAATGACAAATGACAGGCACGAAAAGAAGCTTCGTCAGGATCATGCGCGCAGTACCATGCACGTGGGTGCAGTGAGAAAAAAAGCTGACTGAGAACACAGCAGTTTCAGTTTACAGGCGCTGTCGAAAATAGTGCGGGGTAGGTATCATTCAACCTCCGTCGAACTTGCTTGCAAATGAAGGCTGTAACTTATAAACATAATTGTAAGTTATTTTTGTCGACAATTTACCGAACAATCTGTCCTCATTCTACCGCAAAATATACATCGATATTTGTTGTCACTGCGCGAACTGACACAAACACGGGCATGATGTGTGGCACTACTTGTACCTCTTTACCCTGAAGGAAACTTGTTGTGAGGGGTGGCTATGAAAATTCTGGGAAGTTGTGGTTAGTGAACCCTGCCGCCCAGCCACTACAAAGGATAAGCCGGGAAGTTATGCTGAGTGGGCGCGCCTTTTCTTTTCGCCCCCTTCTCGTTGGGCTTTTGTGGGCCCCATCGGGAGGCAATTAGCGTGTCTCGCGACAATGGCCGTCTTTCTGCTCCTGCAGGGGACAGTGGAAGGGGTGGCAGGGCCCCCGGAAAAGCTTGCAGGCGACGCCAGCAGAAAAGTATTTGGGCTTTGCAGGGAAGACGACCCTGTGCTTTGCCAAGAAGCCGACTTTTTCAATCAGCCCCCGCCCGCCCCAGCACGATGACGTAGGCCGCGTCGCGCAAAAGAGAATTTCGGCTTTATAGTCTAGGTGGTGTTGACCCATCTCGATTCCCTCTTCCTTCAGGGGTGACTGGGGTCGCGTTGTAGCGCCAGTCACTCACGAAGTGCCTCGCTGTGGAGCGCGGTGCCTGCATGTACACAAGTGGAGGGTTCGTAGGGAAGGATTTATGTTCTTTGCAACTTTTCCTCCAGTTGGTCACGCTTCTGGAGCGTTTCACCGAAGTCTCTTTTGTGGTCTGATGTTTTGCAGCCAGACGTCGTCGTTGTGCTGCCGGAGTTGTTCCAGTAGATTTTTCCTCCCCAATGCATGCGGAGGGGCGCTCAGCTCAAAAATCTTCTATACGACACGGGGCGTCCTGTCCTTTGTCGCACAGTCTTCAAAATTTTTTTTCTAGTAATGTTCACAAAGCACTCAGCAGAACGCTCTCACTAACACAGAAACTGCCCCTCACTCCCACCTCAATTAGCGTGGGGTCTCCCGACCATATTCCGGGATGGGAGCACTCAGCGGATCGAATGCCTAATGATAGAAAGTGGGTGACATACCTGGTGTTTAACTTTTTGTTATGCACTTAATTTCGTTGTCCTGTCCTTTTTTTTCTCACCCTCCACCTAGATGATGAACCTACCAGAGCAAAATATTTAGGTCATCAGCTTCAACTATTTCTTCACTTGGAACTCCTTGGGACGGTCACTCGGAAACCATGGTAAAATGGAAAGAAGATGAACACACGGCTATCCACTTTATTTATGTGCGCAACGCAGATACTCATTTATATTGCCCTTAACTTACAGGGGAATGAAATAAAAAAACGTAGATTTACCTGATTAAAAGTTAGGTAAATAAAATAAATGCCTACATAACTGTTCTATTTCTTGCATAATTTGTTCAACAAGCTACTCGTCCGTTGTTCTTTTAGTTTAATTACACGGGGCCGCATGGAATACGCCCCTTCCATATAATTGGCATGTGCTGGCTGCGTCGCTGGGCACGATGAAGGAAAGTCAACGACATAAAAAATGAGCTATCAACACCCGATATCAGATCCTTTGCAATTGCTTAAATTGCGAATTGGTTGGTTAGTGCAAGCACTCAAGGAATCGGGTGCAACCAAGGGGAAATCGCGACAACCCATTTGTCTCACCTAATGTTGGACACCTGAGCTCCCACCCCTCCTCCCAACACAGGCTTAATTTGTACAGTTAGCTCCCCCGCACCAACCTTCATTGCATGTTTCACACTTACTTTCATTTCGTTTTAATTATCAGTCCCCGCTTCCTCAAGATTCAATCTTCCCCATATTTTTTTCTTTCAGGTCATTTTCACCTTGGTTTCCTTCTGAAAATATGACAACCGGACCGGGGTACACGGTCTTCAACGCGTCACTGCGAAGACTCCAGAAAATGCTGAACATTCACCATGACCCGTACACAATATCTGATGTGCGTAAAAAAAGTCACATAAATAACCACCGAGGACACATGACCAAAGTCTCGTAGGCTTGGATGCCTCCCCCTTCACTCCTCCCCCCTACTGATCTCGTCCGCCGCCCCAACAGTGGTCCTGGACGTGATGAAGGGGCTTTGTTAGGCCCCTGTTGTCCCATTGGAAAGCAAGCTCGCTCGCTACACCCCTCCGAGCGTCGCAGTCGTATACCGACGCACCCCCTCTCCAGGAATCGTTCCTTGTTTGCCTCCGCTCACCCTGCAGCCAATTAACTCCTCAAGCCGCACCCATCCTCGACTACCGTGACATTTCTGGATGCCAAAACTCTCCTCGCTTTCTTCCATTGTACCAGGAAACAAATTTGAATAGACTGGTGGGGACGTAAATTGAACAGGCCAAAGCTTTGGTCTCGTTACAGTTGTCTTCCAGTTTTCGACGTCAGCATTGCACGTTGTAGGGGCACAAGTGGCACCTCCCCCCCTTCACCGAGGGGCTGGTACCCCGGGCCCAGGGACCCCCGGCCCCCCCTTAGCGACGCCACTGCAGCTGAGTGTTTCTTGTCACTACAAACGACAACTTACCTTTTGTATATATATTTAGAGGTGTGTGATTATCAACTTTGCGTCTGTGAATTGAACACAAGTTAAACTTGGCTGTGAATTCAATAAAATATTTTTGAATACGAATAGGGCTGCGAATTGAATATTTTCAAACCACACTATCTTTGTTTTGGTGTTTCTAGAGTGTATAAAACATAACTACACCAAAAAAGACAGCTTAGGCAGTCAGAACTAGACACATCTCTGTTCAGGTACTTGCGCTTGACATACAAAAAATTTAATATAACAGAGAAAATAAAACATAGACATGCAAACCAGTGCAACAAGAATTTTGCATATATTGAGATAAAGAAATATGGGTTCCTCAAAATACTGTGAAGACAGTAAGCATATTAGGTATATTTAATATGATAGGCAGCAGTGCCCCCACTCTCCTCAATGATTGAAAGGAGGCTGGGCATGCTAGTTGCTGGTGGGACCTCACCAACAAGCCAGCAATAACGTTTTATTTCTCACTTCTGCTATTATATTTATAGGAAAGCTATTTTAGATTATAAATTTTGCTTTTGTAGTGTGGCACTTGACCTAACATACACCACAGTTAGTGAACACTTGCTTGGTGCAAGGCTTCTGCATTAGGCTTTTGGCACGGCTTCGGTGTCATGCAGAAAAACCAACCCGCAAGGTCTTACCATGTAGTGAAGCTTGAAAGTTTGCACATCTTCAGATAGAGCAAACATTCGTTCCTCTACTATTTGTAAATTTCAAATATTTGAAACAGAGCTGCAAATCGAATATCAAAAAGTACTCGCACAGTATTCTAAGTTGCGAATGTTCACACACCTTCAAACATACTGCCTGGTCACTTGAGTATAAGTGTATAATTTACACAAATAATTTCACGAACGAGAGTTCAAAATGCAGTAAGGTGTTTCATGCAAGTTTGACGCATTTATTTGAAATCACTGATAAGCATTGGGTGCAGTTGATTGGATGCTTAACCGCTCTGTCTTCCCTTTACTATCTCCTACATACCCTCAAACTCAATGGGCATGGCTTCATTTCTCCTACTCCCTTCTTTAAACACTGCTATGCTTTCCTTTCTTCCTCCACCGGATTCGACCTCCCTCGAAGAATACGCCATTGCCCTTGCAATAGAGCATGCTACTCTTAATGTTCCTACCACCACGCCAGTATATATCTTCTCCGACTGTCAGTCAGCCCTTCGTAATTTCGCTAACCATGAGACCCACCCACACACCACTGATTTCGTCACTTCGATACTTGCATCGAATCCTTGGCCACGCTTCACACTGGTTTGGGTTCCTGGCCACGCTGGCATGTGCGGAAACGCCTTAGCAGACGCGCTCACCCGAGTATTTTTCCCGGGTCCGCCCATGTCCTGGCCAACCTTGTACCACCCGCCGACGGTTCGTACTCAACACCGCGCTTCCCACCATTACCAATTAAACGCCCAATGCCTATCACGCACCCTGTACCCACCCCCCAGTTCCTGTCGTAACTCGTGAGGCTGCGTGCCTCATTCGACAGGCTTAAACCTCTTCACTCCCCTCCCATCACATTCTTCACCGCATCTATCGGCGCCCTGGCCATCCTTCCTGCCCCAGGTGTTCTTTCTACCCATCCGTCCCTCATTCTAATTGGGACTTCACCCCACCATCTCTTACCCAATCCCTCACTTTCATCACTTCCTGGGAGCTCTGGCTGTCTCCCCCGCCGACAGTGAACATCTAGGCTGCCCAGGAAGCTCTCTACAAACACGTGCACCGGATCCGCACGGACATTATGGAGAACTACGTGGATCCGGTGAATCGAACTTTCAAATTAGGACCAGGCATTCAGGAGTACTACGCGGATCCGGTAAACTGAACTTTCAAATTAGGACCTGGACTTAGAAATAAGTGTTTGTTCTCTCTCTCTCTCCTTCCTTCCTTTACAGGGTGGGCATTCATAGGGGCATGTGTTGGGTAATATGTTGTGTTGTAGTATGTGTGGATTTGTAGGCATCTGTAAAACGGCTTTATACTTAGAGGTTGGCGAGGGAATCTGGCAGGTCTTTTCTGCTTTCTACGAATCCGTGGCTAGTAAATTTGAGGGCAGCAGTGGGTGCCGCCTCATTCCCTTGTAGAAAGGCGTGATGTCCAGATGAGGTAGATGATCACTAGCTTTTGTATGCGTCGTAGTGTACTTGAGGTGTGATGCATCCTTCTTGATAAAGGGACATGCTAACTGGGAAGCACGGTGGAATCTGTCATGGCTGTGCTTGCATCTGTTTTTTGCAAAGTTGTGGAAGTGGTAGTGGTGAGTGTGGCGGGCATCAAGGATTTCTTATGAGTGATTAATGGCAGACGTCCCAGGGTTTTGTGCTTAAATATGCATCAAACAGTGAACTGAATGGAGGTGGCTATGCAGGTTAGTTGAGACTTCATCTTGGAAATTTTGGTCAAATGTCAGGCATGACTCAAGGAAAGGATAGAGGAAAGCTTCATTTCCCTCTGAGAGTGATTACAAAGTAAACAAAACCCTCATGTGACACTGCTTTAAAGCCACATGTATAAAAAGCAATTACAGCTGCTGCACACTTCACACTAATTATTCAGTATTCTATAGTGCATCTGTCTCCCACCTTTATCACATAGGCCTCAAAGATTTCTCGTTCCTGTTTTGTGCCATACAACTTCAGCACTCTCATCGTATCAAATTCTGGCATGCAGCCACCTGGCGTGCATTGAGTCTTGGAGTGGAGCACCAAATCGGTTTCTGTTCAAGTCGTCACCAATGCGGCATGCTCCCACCACCGCCTGTTAGGGCCTTGTCTGCCCTATGTACCATCAAGATACATTGAAATAGGAACAACAAACTACGTGACTTTCAGTATATGCTGTGCATCATGGTGACGGGCTGTGTAGCCACAGGAGGAACAAAGTTACAAGAATTCGTGTCCAACAGTGTTATGGAAATAGCATTTGAGAATGTTAATGTGGCCCATTGCCGCATGCCGTGCGGGGTCCCGCTACGGTTATCAAACTTTGTCACTGTGTACGCTCAAGCAGAACACGACGAAGGCTGATCGCAGAAGCACAAAAGGGCACCAAATATGGTGGTGGGCGAAATAAATATTTTCACAGACCGAACAGTGCCCTCTCGACACCCACGTGCAAGTTGGTCGAACTGGATAAACTGCACGAAGCTTACCATCACTCCCAAACCTCCCGCCTCAACCACCTACCAGACGAGACACCCTTGAACTCCTCGTATATCCAGCGCCCCAAGAACAGCTACAAAGTGTGCCCGTCCACATCCGTCAACACATTTGTACAGCTCCCATACCGCGATATACGCATCAATACGCTCGTCAGGAAAGCAACCCTCTGGAGACCAACGAAACTAACGTGGATAATTACAAACTTTTCATTTCTGCGCGCCAAGAGTCCTCTGCAACGATTTAACAACATGCAGCAGGACCATGACCTCCTGAATATAATGTCAAGAGCTTATGACAGCACGCAGCTATTACAAGACACGGGGTTCGACGAACCAAAGCGACGCGCAGGAATCACCTTTGTAGCCTGTAGGTCGGAATAGTCTTGTTATTTCTTAGTCAACGACCGTGTGGTGAGCGCCAAGAGTTTCGTGCGAACGATCGTTTGTGGCTGGCCGGTCGCAATAGTCTTGTCTTGATATTTCTTAGTCAATGACCGTGTGGTGAGCGATAAGAGTTTCGTGCGAACGATCGTTCGCGGCTGGCCATGATAGCACGACCGTTTGATGTTGAAGGCATACGCGCACCCGCACATCGGAGACGAAACGCCCAGCGGCCTCAACACGGTGCTCTAATAAAATGCAGCGCAGAAGCTTGTCGCGAGCGCACTCATCACTCTCGCAAATTGAGGCGGCACAACTGATGCAGAACGCCCGTGTTCACCGTCGTAACGCACTACGCGCAAATAAGGCGGCCGCACACACTCAGCGTCTCAATCATTACACGCTGCACACCACCGTGAGCGCTCTCCAGAAGTTCTTTGAGAGCGCCCTTATCACAATCGCAAGCCGAACACCTATGCACCGCTGCAACGGCAGACAAAAATCACGCCGAGAAGATCGCAGCGAGGTAAACGTACAGTGAACTAGAATACTAGAATTCTAGTTCACTCTAGCGTTGCTCTAGTAAACGTACAACAGCTGCCATTTTTTTTAATTATGACGTCACATCCGGCAAAAAAAGTCGCTTTCTTTGTTTTTTGATGTCTAGTTGGCGCATGCGCAGTAGGGCTCGTCCACCTTTCCTGAACGTCAGGTCCACTCGCTGTTTTCAGGGAGGAAGTAAATTTGTTTGTAGGGAGCATGACGTCAGGCGGCTCAGCTTTGGCAAGCCAACCTCCTCTGACGCCGCATTCTCCACTCCTCGGGCTCCTCCCGCGCAATGCATTGTGGAAGATGCACCACTCTCAGGCCCGCGGTAGCATTTAGTGGCTCCGGCTGGCTGCCGGTGGAGGAGGAGGCGAGTGGCGTTGCCGAAGGCGCCGTACGTGATTTTCCGCCAGCGTTGCGCTCCCACCCTCGTATCCCTCGTATCGTGGAAGTACTGTCGCTGTTCAAAGCTACACGATACGTAGATCCCATGCTCACGGAGCACCTTCACGAGCTGCGAGCCGACTTTGACGCTTACCGCTGGAACCACGACCGGCTTTGCTCGAACGCGCCGCTGTAAACATTCACAAGCACGGAGCGGCCTACGGGTGCGTGGTTTTTGCCAGGTGTGCTTTGACGATTGCGTTTCCAATTTTGCTGGGAGTTATCGCGCCACCTTTCCTTTACATCATAGCTCTGTAACGAGTGTCCCATCAGCTGAGAGGTTGTGCGAGAAGCTTCGATTTCGCTCGCGTGCGCATTTGCATACATTCGCCTTATCGGTGCTCCGGCACGGTGGCACGTTGTACATGCAACAATTGTCGTGACGATGTCTGTTTTGCGTTGCTGTCTCCTTCAGGCATTAGAAAAGAAAAGGTGCAGAACCACTGACGTTGGGTGCGGGCGCGGGAAGAACAAATCCTTTTCCGCCTCGCGTCGCAGGCAGAACACGGGCTGGTTGTCCGAGAACTGCTCAATCCGTGCGATAGGTATATGGGTAACGAACGCTAAATTACGCCTGGGAGGTGAAAATATAAAATTACCAGAATCAAGGAAGTGAGGTGTGTTTGTGAAATAAAATGTGAGGCACGGATGTCGTACTCTGACATACCCGCTTTTGCACTGCGGCGGAACACGACACTTCGACTGCGGTGCACTTCGACGGATCCCAGAGCTCAATAAATAAAGATGTTTTCTGTCTCTCCCGTCCGAACACTTTGCCTGCACGATCAGCCCGCTGCGCGTTTAGGGTTGCAGGCAGCGCTGCGCGCAACGCCCGGACGGGGACTTGTCGCCGAAACCCGAATACCCGGACGGCCCGGCAACCAAACGGAACGACGCAGCATAGCGCGGCAGGCGGGCGGCCGCGTGAGGCGCAAAGAACTACCGCTTGCCTGTAACGTGAGGCAGGGCATCTCCCAGCAGTCTCCTTTTTATTTTTTATGACTTGGCTTCACGATAGTCACGTGACGCTCCCTCCTAAACTTTTATTTCCTCCATGGCTGTTTTACTGGTGGCCGGCATGCCGAACATCGACGCTGCGGCATTAATAACTGTAGTCGCAGCCCACCCCGCTCTATGGCAGGCTAAACACAAAGATAACAAGAACAAACCCTGCAAACAGACGTTGTGGGATGAAGTGGCAGCAGCCGTGGCGCCTGGTGTTGCGGACGGAGGTAAGGCACTTGTTACCTGCGCTGCAGCCTGTGCGCATAGTTATTGTAACAAGTCGTCATTGTTTTCGTGTGTTTGTGCCACAGAAACCGTGCAGAAAAAATCGAAGTCCCTGCGCGACAAGTACCGGCGACTGTTCAATCTCGTGCTGGACGCCGAAAGAAGCGTCGAGCGCGCACGCCGGCGCGTGATTTCGCCGGTCCCATGCGGTTACTCGCCCTCTCCTGCGGGCCCGCGCGTTGACGCCGAAAATACGCTGCATGTGGTTGGGCGCGCCAGGCAGTGTTGTACACGTTCCTCCAAAATAGGAACGAAAGCTCGTTCCTCGTTCCTTGCCAATTTTGAAACGAGTTCCCGTTACAAGTTCCTTTATTGCGAAAGGAACGCGTTCCAGTTCCACTTCGAAAGTTGGAACGTGTCGTTACATTAACGTTACAATTAGGTTTTTAAATTAAAATATAGTGTCGGATAATCCTGGGTAGAAATTAAGTGGGACATTTAAAACTCACATCGAACTACGTATATTATAAGAATATTAACACCACCGGCAGCAGATTATGTGGAGATAAAGATAATCAAAAGAAACGCTCCTAGGCGAATTTTTTCAGGAAGCACTGGACAAACTCCAGACGGCTCGGGGACATTTCGGTGCAGGATATTTCGGTGCGGAAATTTCGGTGTCCAAATTTCGGCGACCAAATTATCCGGTGCTTGCCTGTTTGCGACAGCCGTTATATTTTTATTTCCGCTTAACGTGGGTTATGGACAACAATCTGGAGCAGTGAATTTATTTTTTTTATTGATGCCATGTTCGATCTTTGCCAGGTATTTTTAGAAATTCTACATTTCTATATTTTTGTTTAATACCTCTTCCTGGGGCACCTGTTATGCAGCCGATTGAAATCTTTAGCACACGTTTTTGTTTTTGCATTTATGAGAGATTGTTAATTTATATTCGCTCTTTTTTAGCTAAGACAATTGCCCGTGTTTACGATGGTCTACCGCCTCTTTTGTATTTTTTTAAATCACACCCTCAAATTACAAAAATTACATGCACACTCTCAATATCCAAAAAGTAACAAACATTAGCTAGCCCATCAGAATGAAGAAAACATTATGAAGAGTATTACGTAGGCTTGGCTGCCTTGCTAAAATGAATTCGCGAACACTGGTCTAGGATATTGTCGGGGAGGAAAAACGGGCATTTTGGAAAGCAGCCGCAGGTTCTAATGTCCTAAATGCTGATTAAGCACGTACCGGTTGTGCATACAAAATCCAGCCATTGTGTTCGGGACAACCAACCTTTGTTTAATGTTTACAAGCCTACATTTACCACATTTTAATTCTTTGTTCTGGCGCCCCCCCCCCCCCCCCACCTTCCACCTCCCGCCTGTACGCTCGAATCTCGACCAGATTTCTTTTTCAGCCGTATTATTTTCGGTTCCCCTGAAAATCCTACATGCGTGCTGGAGTTCTTTGTCTCCGAAGTGTCACCGCAGTGATTTTTTATTTTTTATTTAGAACATACTGCTAGCCTCTTAGTGGAGGCTTTTGCAGGAATTGGGTGATACATTCAGAACAATTAGATAGCACACTTCGCGTTTAAAACATAGAAAAAGCTTTACATTCACCATGGGCGCACGAAACCTCTATAATGTGACACAAAAAGGCACCCATAAAGCCGCTGAGAACACAATGGCCACTATCGTATGCTGGCTACGCCCTTCCGCGCGCCGCTGTGATATCGACGGCGCCCCCACTCCAGGAATCGCTCTTTATACGCCTTCAGTCGCCCCCTTATGAATTAACTCATCAAGTCGCGCATATCATGGACACCCCAGCCATACATCGCTTCCTCCCATTATAAGGAGCAAAAAAAAATGAATAGGCTAGTGTGACGAGAGCGGCAACAGTCGCCTTCAAGTTTTCGAAGTCCAGTCGACGCAATGGTGAAGCACAAGTGACACCCCTCTCTCTCTACTTAGGGGGGTGATTGCCGGCGGGGCTCAGCTTTCCCCTCCCCTAAGTAACGCCACCGTAAGTGCGATGGTTGGTTTGTTAGTTTTAAGTAGAACTGACACCGAATGGGTTATCACGACGGTGATATTGATTGAGAGATTAATTAAGCCGAAATGCACACGCGCCTAATCGAACTCGTTTTTCTGTTGTTTTTTGCGGAAGTTTTCCTGGGGGGGGGAAGGGGGGGGAATAGACTAAAAGCAGCAGCGTCTTGCACCGTTGGGTGAAGTGAAAGGAAAGCGCTTTGGTAACACTTAAAGTATTAGGGTTGTTCACATGAATGTTAAAATAACAGAAACATGGTTGAACGGATCCAAAATAACAACGTTAATTTTTACCATCTGCTACAGAAATTGGGTTTCACGTGGCAATGCTCCGTTCGTTTCCACGAACGGCGGCGCAAGCACAAGTCTCGAACGTAAAATCATATCAAGTCACGAAATTACAATATTAAATCTAAAATGTTCAAACAATCCTTGGGACATCCACTCACTCAAAATGTCTGGGTCAAGACGTCGTGCACCAAAATGTCCGTGTACAGAAATCTCCACACCGAAACGTGCTGGACCGAAATGTCCAGCACCGAAATGTCCGGATCCCGTTTAGCAGTCCGTCCGTTTCGTTGGCTACCTTGTTACCGGGTTGGCCAGGATCGGTCTGCTCCTGAGCGCGCGGAAGGGCGAGTAGGAAGAATGCGGAGGCACGGACATGGCGAAGGCAGGCCCGCGGAACTAATTCCCCTACCGCGACGAATGCCCAAGTGCCCAGCCAGGTCCGGGTCAACCCAGTAACAACGCAAACGACAGAACCGACGGACTGCTAAAACTCTCTATTCTTTCCCCGCCAGGGAACAATTCCATAGGCCAGACGCGCATTCTGGCCTCCCCAGACAAACGATGAAGGGTGAAAAGCATTCTCGTGGCTACGCTATTCACCCGTGGAACGCCGCGCAAGCAACCAGCATGAAAGCAAACACAAGCTGCGGCCTGCTGCGTGGTTATTCTTCTGACTTTGACCTTCGAGGAAGCACATATGGCTGAAGGGCGGGCAAATTGACCATCTAGGAAGAGAAACGCAGTAGCGCTTTGTGGATTTTTGTACTCGAGCCTTGGCATCAAAAACAGCCAAATCCTAGCGATGCAATGGCAGGAACGCCAATCCTGCCGTTCCTTCAAAAACGTAACGAGTTACCGTTACAGTTCCAACGACCTTAATGAAACGGTGGCGTACCTCCCTTCCTCCAAAAAGGAACTAGTTCCAGGAACGCCGTTCCTTGTAACGCCGTTCCGTACAACACTGGCGCCAGGTCGGCGATGCCTCGTTACGGCCATGGAGGAAAGAAAGGCCACGGCCCGCGCGCAGCTAGGTCTGTCCATCGCCTCCTTTCTGTCTCTTCAACCGGCTCCGGAACGGCGCAGGCGCAGTTGCCTACAGCTGCAGATGCGCATGCGCAGTGATACGCAGAATGCCGCGCCACCGCGTCCGCCCGAGAAACAAGAGGTCTCTTTTTTAGATGCAGAGCATCTGATTCACTCGCCTTGTCCCTCCGGCGTCGTCGTCGTTGTTGTCGGCGTTGTCCACCCCTCTGCCATTCTCCTCCCCGCGCGAGCTGCGCTCTCCGCCGCTCTCCGTCGCTCACCCCTCTCCTCTCCGATAACGAACACTCTCGCGAGGGGCTTTGGATTGGATTTGATTTGATTGGATTGGATTGGATTGGATTGGCTTGGCTTGGCCTGGCTTGGATTCGGTTGGATTGGATTTGGATTGGATTGGATTAAAGTGGATTGTGTTGGATTGTGTTGCGTCATAGCCGCGGCACGTTGCGTCATAGCCGCGGCAGACGCGCTGGGGCCGGCGCATGTGCAGTACTCTCTCTTCCGCCGTTTCCTCTCCTTCGGGCGCGCTGCGCATATAACCGGTGTGCCGTTCTCCGGCGAAGCAACATCCACGCTTGGCTCAAACACCTAGAGTCCACGCCGCTTTACAAGTACGCCAACGTCGTCATCGACTGGGACCAGCTTCGCCGCTCCGCCTATGCGTCGCATCTACACAGAAGTTCCCGCGAGGGGAGGTGGGAGTTTTTATTTGTCATTTTGGACTGCTCAGAACTGCCCAAACCAGCTCCGTACTTCATTTGCCCAATTGCACATATTTCATTTGCCTTATGCGGGGGCAGTTCTGGACTGCCCAGGAGCTGTTAAAAACTGCTCTGGACAGGCAAAGAGACCGAAGGTGTTGCACAAATCTCTGGAGCTTTCTTTTTCTTTTTTTTTTTTTTTGATCAGTCATTGTCGTCTGCATGGGCGCTGCCGAGCCGTGCTCCCTTGCTCATGACCTTGCCGGCTGCTGTGGGGCAGCGCTTGGCAGCGAAAACCGCGGGAATGGGAAACATTGAACGAGCCGCCGGGGTGAGAAGAAGGGGGCGGGGTGATATGTCAGGCGACGCGAAGTCGACATGGGCCCGCTATGAGCCCAAAGCCATGCACACATGGAGGAACATTACGTTGTTGGCGGATGAAACGAATGGGTGGGGGGGCGGCCCCCAGGGCCCCCTCTGGATCCGCCACTGCGTTCAGGGCATGTTCAGGAAACCACTTATGACCAATGTTAGAATTGGTAACGTTATTACAATGCTCAGAACTCAACATTAAAGTAATGTAAAAATTCAAACATTATAATAACTTTCAGAGCATGTTCACGACAGAACATTAATGGAATGTAAAAATGTAAACATTATTATAATGTTAGGAGGCAACCGCACAGCAACGTTATAGGTAACACCTTTATTGCAACATTATTACAATGTTCAAGGCATAACGTTGAAGTAACTGTAGAAACTTAACGTTATTAAAATGCTCGATGTAATACTGTCAGGTAACATTATAAATCTGAACGTAAGCATAACATTTAAATTACAATGGCAGGGTAATTTTATGCTTGAAGCATTAACGAAATGTTCAAACTAATTGCACAATACGGCAACTGGCTTTTACCAAAGTCCTCAGGGGTACAGGAGGTCAAAACACGCCCTCCCCCCGAAATTTCTCGTGAGGAAGGTGGGGAGGGGGAGGGGGGGGTCATCTAGGACGGGTATTTCGTGTAGACGTGAATCGCACGCGCCAGATAACGCTTCCAGGCTCCAGCACGTACCGCTGGGTTCTTCTGGCTCCCTCTTCACCATTTTGACATACTAAAAGGATGAGGATATTTCGGGTTATTTCCTTATTTCACATATATGGAACTTTGCATCTCGTGCCGTCGGCGTGTCGCCACCGATTCTGCTATCTCTGGCGTGTCTTCCGCGGCGAACTTGCGGCTCATTTGAGCAGCTCTGGCAGCTTGGGCCAACAATTCCTAATAACATATTACCAGTCTTAAGCTGACAGACCACTGGAAGCCACATGCTCGTTCAGCCAGTCACGTATATAATTTTTTGCACCAAAGAGGCCACCTTTTTATCTTCTTTTCCGCGATCGACGCGTGCCTCTCCCAGCTTTTTGTTTTAATCTATTCCGCAGCCTTCACGGAACCTCTGTTACCTCCCGTCACAGCTCCTAAAGCATGCGTTGCGCCACGGAAACTAGGTTCGATGAAGTATCACAAGCCTTGGTCGATGACTGGAGAGACAATTAAGGAGGACAGATGTCTGTTTGGGCCCCTGACATTAGAAAGATCAGAGCTCTAGTCAATATGCAGGGAGAGGTAGCTGTTTGAAATTGGTCCGAATGCGTAAACGTGCCGCGATTCTTGTGTCCGAACCCCCATCCACTTCTTCAACTTCAGGCGAATGAAACCAACTCTCTGTTCTTAGCAGACATCGTGACGTAGAGACAGAAAAGCAGTTTAGTGGGTACGCTTTACGGGTGAGGGCGGGAAGGGAGGCTAACAAACACCTCTCCCCCCCCCCCCCCCCCCCGGTATAAAATCCTGGCTACGCGAATGCTTTTAAAAATCGCAGCCACATTATTTCAGTGCTTGACTGCAGTTTGACGCCGGAGATGTGCTGAGACAATGGTTGTCAGTGTGTATGCGCGCGTGTTTATTTTGTGTTATGAGCCCAGCCGCCAGCATGTTGAGGAGGTTAATTACAGCCCCAATCGGGCACCACTTGTGGTTTTTGGCCGCTGCGAGTCCGCGCTAAACATTTCCCAGGCAAGGCGACTTTCCCCTCAGTTGCCTTTGTTCCCTCAGTTCAATCAGAGACATTGAAGGACCCGAATAGCTCCCTCAACAACCGGTCCCATTCATGACCAATCCAAGTGTTGCCCACGGCCCCTCCCCTCGTTTTGCGAGGCCTGTTTCATGCGGGTGCGCGCGGTGGGTGGGGGCTTGCTCCCCCTCTCACGACCCCCAGGGGAAGTCTGTCAAAAGGCTGTTCTTGTCTGTCATCTGCACCGAGCGCAAGAAAGAGCGACAATACAGAGCAGCAGAAGGTGCTTTGCTTCATCGAGAAACACACTTGTTGCCGGGAAACAACGATTTGCAAGTAAAATGCAGGTTACATCAAATATACACGAAAACACGCTTTTAACTATTTTCAGTAAGCATCATAAAGCTAAATTTATTTTAAAAAACAGTAATACTGGAAAAATGAATAGGAATTGATAGTTTTATGTGTAAGTTTTACATCCCTGTCACGTTTGCACCGCAAATTCTGCGCTATTGAAGCAGAAAACAAAATGTGAGACCGACTTGTTATCAATGCGGAGATCGAATTAACACCCATTGGATTATCTGGTAGATTTGCAACGAACTCACACGTACAGTGAAAGTCAGAGTTGCCCTGCGCATGCAACGCGAAACTGCGACACCGCAGTTTCGCGTTATTTTGTTTCGTATTAGCCATGTAAAGTACAACAGTATTGTTATGGTGCGTCAGCCACACAGCAAGGATACACGAACGCCAGTGCCTAGCCTGCTCGGACATGTGCTTAATTGTAGCCAAAACAAGGCGCTGGGCGCGCTGAGGTCGACTCTGAGGTGTACATGTATTGAAAAGGAAGTAGACGAAGCTCTGGCGTTCTTGGTCTGCGCGGGGCCTTCTGTTCTGTAAATACGCCTTGTTGGTTGATGGATTGTAGGGTTTAACGCGGCGATGCAACGCAGGCGATGGAGTCGCGCAGTAGTGGAGGGCATCGGATTAATTTTGAGCACCTCGGGATCTTTAACGTGCGCCAAAATCTCGTACGGACGGGCGTTTTTGCTTTTCGCCTCCATCAGAAAAGCGGCCGCAGAGGCCGGGAATCGAACCAGCATCCTCGTGCCCAGCAGCACGACGCCTTAGCCACTGAGCCACCACAGCGGGTGTGAATACGCCTTGTAAATACATCTTCGTTTCTCGTCTTCCTCTCCGTAACATGTTGATGGCGGTTGCTAACCATACATCCGTGCTCCGCCCTCGAGCCTATACGAGCGCGTAAGTGCTCACAAATGATGATACCCTACGCTCACGCTCGCGCTACAAACGGCTAGCCTCCTGGTTATAAGTTTAGTCGGGAAATAGACTGCATGATGTCGACGGGCACAGGATCCAAGGTGAAGTCGATCAAGCGCCGGAACCCTTGCGAAGTATTTTTATTCCCTTGCGAAGTATCAACCAAGCTGTACAGCCTTTCCTTGTAGCCGCATAACTGTATTTCTAAAGTGGATTTCAACTTTTAACGTCTACGTATATAAACTGCACTCCGCTGTCGCTCCAATTCCTCCCCATAGCGCTGCGCTGGCGGGCACAATGGCTGCCTAAATATTTTTATGACTGCGGCTGCGGTCTTGTTAATTTACTGCAAAAGCTATAATGTTTGACAACTGCATTACCTTCGATGAAATTTCATAAAAATATTTAGAAGACGAAATTGAAACTTTGAAAAGTTTCCTTTGCGGCAGGCGTAACCAATTCGTCAATTTTGATGCAAGTCTAGGTTTATAACCTGGAGGTAACGAAGATGATAAAAATTTAATTTTTCGTTGCATGCAGGTCTGTATCATATGCAAGTTTCGATTTAGGGCACGCGTAAATGAAGCAGAAACTAAATCAAAATCCTTGACATCAGGGATCGTGAACTCTCCCTTCTGGAATTTATTTCACAGTGAAAAAATGCGCTATTTGCGGCTTCTGCTTTCCCACGAAGTTTTTCAGTACACGGCAGTCCAAAAAATCAAGGTCATTTACCCCTGTATTCGCTAGCGTAACTTAAGTATCAATTTTGCCTTTTGAAATTCTTCGCTGCCCTAACCAGTTTCAAGGAGCAAATGTATGCTGAAAGGGCGCCTTTTCGCGAACTTGATGCTATTTAATTGCTGCACTCAAACTTTTTGAGAAGGCGCTAGCTGGGATACTGTACCGGACGACAACGT
This sequence comes from Haemaphysalis longicornis, assembly GCF_048455015.1. Taxonomy (NCBI): domain Eukaryota; kingdom Metazoa; phylum Arthropoda; class Arachnida; order Ixodida; family Ixodidae; genus Haemaphysalis; species Haemaphysalis longicornis. The sequence continues at coordinate 51,325,571 of NW_027526225.1, read as the reverse complement.
TTATCCTACTTGCCGGCGGAGACGGCACCTGAAATTGCTAGCTTGTCTCGAAAAGACAAAGCGTTTCGCTTTCTAGTAGTAGAACCTATCCCCAACGAACCTACACCTCAGAAAGCACCGACAGGTGGGCCTAGCACCTAACCGACACCCCACTCACATTACAAACGCACGGTAGTTTGCGGTGCGGGCAACGTTCGCTAAGTTAGTGCATATCTCCAGCCAATTTTTCAGAAAAGTGCAAAAAACAATGGCTCATCAGCGTAGCGAATTCCTTACATCAAGGTGTCACTGCTGCCATGCCTTCGTTATGTAAAGGTCAGGTCGAAAACGCATCGTTTTCAATGGGGCTGGCAATGGGGATTTGAAAAACGTTGTTAAATCCAGGAATTCGTCACATGGAAGCTCGTTACATCCTGGTTCAAATGTAATTGAAATGACTCCTTTTTTTTCCATTTTGTGCCTTGCAGACATTCTGCTAACTCAAAGCCAGATTTCTTCACACAGGCAAGGACAAGACGATTAGGCAGTATTCGTTCCTGATAATTAGCCGAAGGGCAATATTTAGTCTCGAATTACGCGAACTTCGTTTAACACCTTGAGTTGCGTTTGTTGTTGAAAAGTTGCATACCCATATTTTTCCCATCCTCGTGTGCGGCCCAAAGACACGAAGCCCTCGAAAAATGGGGAGGGTGGAGGGAAGAGGGCGGGAAGATCGAGCCTTTCAGCGCCCACTTGGTTGGCTCTATATGCCATCGAGCTAATATGAAACGAATCATATGATCACAGTGTCTCCCTGTTACTGCTATGACCGGGTCTGGGACATTTCGGTGAAGCACGTTTCGGTGCACCGGCTTTCCGATGCACGGACTTCTCGGTTCACACGCATTTCGATGCGAAAACATTTTGAAGAACCGATATGGTTAGTCGTAGTGTGCTCCTAACGTGCCACGATGGAAGAAGACAACGACGGTAGGGAACGACGACGAAGCGTTTGAGTAGAGCCACTAAATAAGCTACGCTTCATCTAGCGGCTCTACGTTTGAGTACGCAAGCAGTGCACGTGCAGTTTTCTGGAAACCGCGGTAATAAGACAACGCCAGCGGTGCGCTGTCTTGAGCAGGTCATGTAAAATATATTTGTTGGTACCAGCCACTGACTTCTGTCTGGTTCTTGTATGCCTTACTTGCTTTGAACGCATTGTTGTATTTTGATTTTGGTAGACTATTTACTGCACTTACTGAATTTTTTTATTAATACCTCGTTTCAAAAGTTTATCTTACGATTTGTGTCTATTGTTATGTTTTTTCTTTAATACACTTCAAGCAACACCTATTATAAAGCCGATTGATTTTACTCGTTGTGGCTTATTTCCTATTAAGTTGTGGTTCTTTGGGCAGGGGAGAGATTGCTCAAGATTCACTCAGAAAACATTTTAGAAAGCATTAGAAAGAGCAGTTTCTAGCCGTGTTACGTAACATCCAGTGATTTACTGTGAAATGATATCCTATTATTCCTAGTCGTGAGACTAATTGTCGGAGCCGTTTAACGGGGGAGGGACTCCTTGTGCGAAGGCGTTCCTGGCGAAGGCAAGCTTTATCGGCGATCAGGCGAGAAATTACGTAATCGTGTTCGCTAACAGTGCTGAAGGCTGCAGGGGTAACTCGCTTGTTTAAAGCATACATGTGCGAAAAAAAAAACACCTCTTTTTGTAGTTATGTGACCTCACATCAGTAGTTATTCTGTACGTACCAGCCGGACTAGTGAAGTTGCCCAGAATTCTTTTTTCATTGAAGCATCATATTTCTGACTAGTGAGTCAAAACGTTTAAGTTCAAGTTTACAAAAAAAATGTCACTGGTGTTTTTGACACATTTTCTCCCTACATCCCGGACTACTATAAAATTAGACGTGTAGCCACTCGTATTTCATGTTTGGTTATGAAGCGTTTTTTGATTCGTGCATCACGATCGATCAGTCTCGTTCAAAGTCATGCCTTATGAAATAACGTTAAATCTTGCTCGCGAGTCGTCCTCATTCGGTTCGTCGAGACGAACAGGTAAGGCTGTCTTCACATTCAAAGGCGAACCCCGCGGCGCTGTCCCCAAGGGCGGGTGAAGTGTCCGGTCGCATTGTGCGACGTTTCTTTCTGTAGCATCCCCCCACGGCTTTTTGTTCATTCAGACAGGTTTGAGCCGCAGACAGCGGCTGCGGAAAGTTGCTTCGAGATCCACTGCCTTCGCGCCCCATATGAGAGGGAAAAAAAAAAGGGCAAGGGCCCAAGGGGTCTTTTCTCACCACTGCCAAGAGGACTCCGTGCGTACCCAGCTCCAGTCGTTGCACCGGATCGTTTACCTGGCACACTGCAGTTGTAGACATGCTTGTTCAGCCGTAGTCTGTTCGACGGAGTTATATCTTTCTCACTGGTCTGTCCAACCGAGACCCGTTTAATCGCTGGATATTCAAAACGAAGCGCCAGAGGCGGCGTTTGGGCAATGTGAGCGACATACAAGGAAAACAAGAATTGCGGAAGGTGTGCAGGAGCATCTCGTGAGTATTTTCTTGCTTATAAGCCCGTGCACACTTGTGACGAAGCAACGCGATTTCTTTCGCGGCGACAAATTGGCCGAGACTAAACGACAAAACTGTCGCCGGGCGGCAAAAGCTTCCGAAATCGCGTCGCTTCGTGGCAAGTGTGAACGGGCCTAGGCAGTATTGATGGAAGAATCGATGTTACGGGTTCGTTGCATGGAAACAATTTTTGCGCGCCTTGTGCAAAGTGAATTCGGAAATCTAACCTCGCGCACACTCGAATGATTTTCACTTCAGTCTGGCAAGTGAGGTAGTGGCATGGGCACGCGAAACAAAATAATTAGCGTCTTACGTTAGTTCGTTGTGTTAAATTTTGAAAAAAAAAAGCATTACGTTTGCCCCTAATTGCCTGGCGATGCGATAATCATGTTGGGAACGCCGGGGTTCTTTAACGGGAAAAAAAAAAGGGGGGGGGGGAGGTGCAAGCTACTTCGAAATATAGTCGACACCAATGCAAATGAACAGGTCAGAATGCACCCCTTGGTAGCCTATTTTTCTGCTGGTTAACGTAGACAGTATGACGGTGTACCTATCGCAAAAAGTTTGTCCAACTTCTGGGCTATTGTCAAAAGCTGCAAACCTGAGCCGTTTGTCGTAGCTCTCTTCGCTGGCGATAAGCAACGAGACAACCTGCGTGCCAACTTTGTTAGAAAGGGGACTTTGAGGGCTGAAGGTGTCACAGAGGGTGAGAAAAAGTGCGCTGTTCGAGCAGATACGTTCGTTTGCGACTTACATTTTTGAAATGCATTAAGCAGCATAGCGCGTTCTTGAGTTGTGAGAAATGCACCCTAAAAGGCTAGTAAATAGCAGCTGGTAAAGAGTCGAAGTCACTTTCATTGCAGGCTATGGTTTTCAAGATACCCTCAAACCGGGAAAGCCGCGGAGTTCATCGACGATGAGTGCCAATCCCGAAACCATAGAAATTGGTAAGTACATATTGCTCAATTGTGTAAATGGCTAGCGGGTTAGCAAATCAAAATGGAAAAGCGAATTAAATCGATAACGCACAGCACAAGAGGAGCTGGAATGACCAGGGCAGGTGCCACTTTCAACTAATACCCCTGCTACACTAGGGTCCAAATGTCATTTGAACCAAATGTCATTTGACTCAAATGGGTTGCTTCGAATGCCATTCAGAATCCGCCGTGCTACACTACAATTTCGATGGCATTTGAAAGCTTTCACAACTGTTCGCTGTGCTGTAGTGGCGCTGTTGTTGCCCCGTACCGTTTTCGTACACTAATGCAACAATCAAACTTAGGAGCAGTCCGAGGCAGTAAAATGATATCAAATTAGAAGAGACACCAGTTTTGACTCTAAATATGGCTGCCTTGCGTTGTTTTTGTTTGTGTTTTTTGCAACTGACCCACTGGTTTTGAGAGTATGAAAATTAAATATGTTGATTTCGTATTTTAAGTAAATAAACAGTGAACAAAGTTTCACAAACAACAATATTTTGTTTGTTTTACGTACGGAAGTATTGTATTTTTTATTGCCGATCGAAGACGCTGCGTCCGAGAGTGCTGGAAATGGCATTTGAAATCTTAAATGTCTCTCTTGGTGCTCATTTGGCTCGAATGTCATTTGACCCAAATGGCATTTGTAAACCTAGTGTAGCAGCACAACTTGGCATTTGAGTCAAATGACATTTGGTTCAAATGACATTTGGACCCTAGTGTATCAGGGGTATAAGCCGATAAAGATCCGAAGGGGGTAATTGGGGGTAGGAGGTGTGGGAGGTACTTGGTCATGCTAGCGATCACCCATTCCCTCTAAAGGGAGCCGTTCCGCCCAAAAGAGGTCACTCTGGATACAGAATTTTGTCTACTGCACGTACTTTATCAGAAGTTTGGAACCAACACTCTTTCATTGCGGCCACATTGAGCATGAACAGCCGTCGTTCGCCGACATGAAACCGACATGCTTCGGGCAAAAAGGCTGATTCTAGTAGTACTGTCCATCGGTGGTACTATTTCGAACAGCTTGAATCAAAGGCTTTTACTTCCGTGGTTCCAGGCGCACTTCCCAACTTTTGAAAAATCCTGTAAATGCTCAGCAGTGATGAATAACAGGGTGCGTTTCATATGACGAAGTAACAACGCTGAGCGTGAAAAAACAAAACCCATGGTTAAAGTGAATTCGCTTACAAATTTAGTGGCTGCAATGATGCGGATGGCTTTGACTGAAAAACTGAACCTTCTGCATTCGTGCAAAAAGAAAAGAATGCCCCGGTTGTTGTAAAATGCTCAAATTCTTCCTCCTTTCTTCCCCTAGCCTGCTCCAGGCATGTATTAAAACATGCAAAACAACTTTTTTCAGTGCTGAGAAAGACTAGGATCGAAGTTGTTCGTTTATGAGTTCCCACTTTGGTTCCTTTTACTATGTAAGTAAACTTGGACCATTACACACATTCGTGTTTAATGGGTGCGTTCTTTTGTGTGACCCATCTGTAATACCTTTTAGCACTTTGTGCACTTTTTTAGGTGAAAGATCTGCCGGACGGGGGGAGCAAACGTCGCTTCTACAACCAAGCGAATTTTCAGATTTGTTGTTCCGATTGAGGTAGCTGTCATCTATATACAGTTCGACAGGAATAAAAGAAGAAAAAGGTCCAAGAGGCTTAGAGTCCGTTCCCTAGTAGTATTTGGTGAGTGTATAAAATTTCTGAGAGCGTATTTTGATTTGTTTTAGTAGTTGAATTTATGAACTGCTATGCAGCCCATAACTAGTCACGCCCTATGCTTCCAGCTGCTGCGGGTGTGACCCAGGCCACAATCGATAGCGGGACACATCTTTGGTGACTGGCTCCGCTTTGCAAATATTGGGCTTATAGGAACCCACAAGGTAAGCAATAAACTGATATTCTCAAAATTTAATAGTGCATTTATATTTAAATGCTTTTCATCCTAATCTCTGCCTAGTAAAAATACATGAACCATGCAGAACACATAAAACTTCGCAAGCGAGCAACAGTGAACTCGGGAGATTCAAGTTGCGAGTCAGGTCACCCAAAATTTTGTGCGCTTGCTTTCTTCTGTTCATATGATTAGCACGAGTTGCTTGTTCGTTTACTCTCCATTTAGTGTGTGCGTGTGTGCGCTCTCGTTAACTAAACAAATCCTTAGGCGGCAACTACTTTTTCGCGCAAAAACAGCCTACTGCTGCAGCGCACTGCAGTAGGAATTGCTTGCTTTTTCCACGCAGACGCAGCCAGCCCCTGGATGGAGCCTCTTCCTAAGTGTGCTATCCATAGCCTCTCCTGCACAGCAGCAGGAATGAAGTGTAAATAAAAAAAATATGTAACCATGCAAAATGAAATAAAATTTTATTTGAAATTTCACTTTCCCTTGTTATTTTGAAAATGCTTTAAAATATATCGTACCCGGTATACGAGGATAACAGTAACAATGCTAAACGATATACATTCCTTACGTATGGCAAAACGTCAATGTAACGTTCCTCGTCCACATTCTGGAAAGGTTTTGCAACGTTAAAAGATCGTTTCAAGCGTGTTTTCTGCAACGTTAGGTAAATGTAAATCCAACATAATTCATATGTTGTCGAAATGCTTCCTCGCAGTTCCAATAATGTTTGCCGAAACGTTACCGTAACGTTTTTAGTTGTTCTTAAAATGTTTTTCCAGCGTGTTTCTGCAACGTTAGGTAAACGTAACTCAAAAGTATTTGTGTTGCAGAAATGCTTTTTTACTGTTCGCATAACGTTTGGCGAAATGTGATGCAACGTTTTACATTGTTTTTAACGTTTTTTGAACGATATTACCTTGTTTGCTGCAACGTTAGGGAAATGTAACACTAACATTAACAATGTGCTGTAAAAATGTTTTGTGGACGTTTAAATAATGTTTTCCAAAACATTATTGTAACGTTTTTGATAACATTAGTTAAACATTAAAAAAAATGACATTAAGAACATTGCTCTAACGTTAACACCAAACAAAAAAATTACGTTCTTCTAATGTTTTGGTGCCACTTGGGATGCTGCTGCTGATGATGATGATGACGATAAGTGAAGCTACTATCCACGCAAAGAGCAACAAGGAGGAGGTCGCTATCCAGAAAGCCGGTTGTGACACAGAGTAACCCTCCGAGTCCTCGCGCAGAACCTTCGAGCGATTTTCGCTTGGTGAAAATAAAAGATGCCGGATTGCACACCTCGCGCAAAGCGGAAAAAATTGCAAAAAATATTACACAATACCTCAATAAATATAAAGTGCTAAAGAAACTGCTGAAAAAATAATGGCACCTAAGCACGACGCTAAGAAAGGAAAAAAATTAATAAGGAACGGCTCGAGGCTTATGCTGCGTACTTTAGAAGCAGAAGATGCAGAGTGTGCAGCAATAGCCATGCACGTACACAGCCTAAGCCATGCATTTTTGGTGGGGATGCCCAGAACGAGAAAAGCTACCAGTACGGTACACATGTAGTCATTGCGATCGCGGTCAGTGTTCCTTAGATTCTCTCGGAAGTGTAGGTTCTCAGCGTCGGGCCCAGCCTCGGCGGTATCCGGTGGCAAGTCCAAGCTGCTCAATTGTGCAGTGCCGTGTATATGAGCTGCCGTGGAGCCTGAAATTGAAGCCACCCACGTCGGATACCTGCCCGAAATATGTGTTGTCTATTATGCCCGAAAAATACACTTGCTGCATGCTGAAGAAGACTACCCCGATACGCATACTGTCTTGGCTCCCGAATCTGTCAACCTACAGGGTATTAGCCACATGTTGCAGGCTTCTCGAGATGCCGGGCAGTCGTTCATGGTGCACTTCATGTCGTAGATACACGAAAAATGCCAAGCAGCTGGAAGAATTGAGACTCTTTCTGCCGCAAATACTTCCGGGTCAGCATTTTGAGAAGGTAGCCGAAGACGTGAGCTCCGTGAAAGACGGGGTACTTGACACTGTCCGAGAGGACGATGCCGGGTGTCGCGCACATCTCAGCAGTCTCGTTGGGGTCGATGCCACCTCGCTGGTGCCTGTAAAATTCCATGCCGGATTCAGTAATAAAGCGGACAGAGTCCTCCGCAGGGACGTCCTCTTCAATGTTGACCTTGAAGTTAAATTGCCGTGCGCAGCAGGCAGCAGCCTGGTGCTGGATGGTCCTTCTCGTCGAAAAAACAAATCCCCAGCAGGACGAGCTTCACCAGAGTCACGTTGCCCCTCACCAACGGGTATAGTGGTGAACAGCTGTTTTGAGGAGTTGAGGGTTCGCGGGCCTCACCAGAACCCCCAGAAACTACATGTCCACTGTGACGTAGTTGTCCTCCTGGACGAGGGGCATGGTGACGTCGAATTCCTACTCCATGTTCGAGTCCCGGACACCTCCGGTGGTGCAGAGATCGGTAGGATCTGTGAGCCCGTTGCTCACCTCGTTGTCGTTGGTTCTGAGGCCTGTGGAGCTGGGATGGAGCGTGACGAGTGGTCGGGAGGCGAACTCACGTACCTTGTTCTAGAGAAGCAGTGGCTTCTGTGGTAATGGCGGTGTTGGCCCGAAAAATGACGCATACCCACTAAAGGGTATTGGCCAAGATGAGTTCTTTTTCCATTATAAACAATCATACGATGCAAAATAACGGAGCAGAAGAAAGAATTTAGTCTAAGTTCAAGAGAGAGAGAAAAACACGAGAAAACAACAGAGGGAAGAGTAGGAAAACTAGGTAAATGTCAGCTTAATCGGAATATTTTTAACACTGCAGACGAGCTGTCTCCGCAATGAAGAAGTAGATGGCGTTGCACACGTTCCCATGGCACCGGCCCACCCTAGTGCCCCCAAAACGACAAAAGCACCGGTACAGTCAAATGCAGTCCAACACTTCGCAGGTGAATCTCCAGCAGCCTTCTCCGTTGGTAAAAAATCGGCGGCAAAAAAGGAAGAAATGTTCTTCGGATTCAATTTCTTGGCAAAAGTGGCACAACGGGGAGGTTTTCAGATTTGCCCGATATAGGTACCGATTAAGTGGAGGCACACCAGAGCGAAAAGAGGTCAGCCATACTTCGCACAAGCGAGATTGGCAGAGACTTCTTTTCCAGCGGAACCTGACACGTTCAAGTTCAGGAGAAGTGTTCAGACCGTGATCAGAGGCATCTTGATTCAACAGGTATTGGCGATAACCTGCCAGCACACCCAAGAAAACGGGGGAAGAACCTCTACAATCGGTAAAGCCAAAGCTGTTTTAGCTAATATTTCAGCGGTTTCGTTGAGGGTTAACCCTCAGTGGTGGTGGTGGTTCCAGTGAAATGGCGCGTACCCACTCAGGGGGATTGGCCAGGAAATGGGCGCCTTACCGAAAGGAATTATGTAGTTTTTGTAGGGAAAGAAAAATATTTAAATATTAGAATGGATAAGCAGTGGATTACTGGAGAAATAAAAGTAAGGAGATTAGAGAAAGAAATTTAAAAAAAAAGTAAAAACGAACACCATTTCATGAAAATTGGAAGTAAGAAACACGAAGAAAAAAGTGGCCGCGCGTGCGAATGGCAACGTCGTCTTCCTCTTCGGCTGAGCTTTGTCAAAAAGCCAGTATCGTCTAGCGAAAGCGAGTGCATCATCATCTCGCAAAGCAAACAGAACATTCGTAATGAAGGCGTTCCTGCTTGCCAGACAAACCCGCCATAATCACAGCGTCATCGATGCAGAAAAAAGGGACGATCACTGCACGGTCCTAGACCTTCCGGATGCAATCACCATATCTCCTATTCTGCAATTTGTGCACATTTTGGGTTCGCGCCTGATGGTGTAATAAATGGCCTGACCACTTGTGGTAACTCCCCCGGGTGGATACGTGCCACATGCGTCATACGGATGAAGAATGCAATGGTGGTGGAGTATCCACGACATGTACTTGTGGCGCCGCTGTTTCCACTTGCGGCGAAATCTAGAAACCAAGGTGAATTTTAACAGCGAAGCTGTACAGCAAATCGTTTGTGTCACGGACTCCGCAGTTAAATATGCGAAGAATATGCCGAGCGCTCGTGCACGCCTGTCTCGAGCGCATGTTCGTCGAACTGCGCGGGGTGGCAAGGGCACGAAGTGACACCCACTGCCCCCAGCCGTTTCGCTTGTCGCTTCGCGCCCTTGCCACACTGCTTTTCTGCGGCTCAGTCCCTTCGCAAAACACCCCAAAGCGACGGCCCCGACCCCAGAACACATGCATTTGCATGGCGCTACCCCGTCGTTTCAAAGCGACGCCCCGTCGTTTTAGAGAATTCGGCCCCAGCTCAACATACTTCCCTCCCCCTCACACTTCCGCCACATTTTCCTCCGCCGTTTTCTTACGGTCTTCGTTGGCTCGGTTACGACGCCGACGTCAAACACCGCATCGGCCGCCAAATTGCTGCGCACAAAACAGAGAAAGAAAGAAAAGGAAATCGTGACCGGCATACGCACACCACAAAGATTTTCGGCAAAGCCAACTTTCATGGCTCATGCCCTGTACCTCTCAGCCTGTGTCTTGGGAAAGAAATCCTAACGCGATGGGCCGTGATGGCGGCTCCATCAAAACACCGAATTTCGTTCACTTGCCATGCAATTACTCCACCGTGGAATTGTCAAAAATTCGAAATTCTCGCTGCCTTTCAAAACGGGGGCTTCCTGCGGGCGCAGAAAACGGCTCTAACACGTGTTTTACGGAAACTATCTAGACGAAATTAAATAACAAATGACCGATAAAACGACTCTTATCATGACTCATTACTTCTCATTAGAGCTCCGGAACTATCGTTTGCTGTCAGTACATGTGCGTCTACCGGAGGAGCATGGTTATTAAAAACGGCTGCAGCTCTCGCTTTATCTAAACACTCTGGAAACAAATTATGTGACAGTGGACTGCTGAGATGACTGCACAAGCGTGACAAGTTTTATTTCAGCGCAGATCGCGGGTAGCTGCAAGTGATAGTTCTAATTAGCTTATAAACCATCAACATCACAAAGCCGTGGTGCACTGTGGAATGGACATCCCCTTGTTTGCCGATTACGGTAGAATTGTCGCCGTTCCAAGTTTGATAAGCTAATTAACTGACAAGTGTACCAATTCGTACGTATACCAAACAGATTGTGTTTTCTTCTTTGCGCGGGTTTGTACTGCGCCCCAGCCAAACGTGTTTTGGGTCATCCACCATGGCTTCGCGGTCTAAACACGCTTACAGGATGTCTTTGGGCCATTTCATCGCCAGAGCTGTTCAGGCCGACACAAACCCCGAAGCATCAAGAAAAGAATGTGGTTAGGGAGATCCCAGGAATTTGGGGCAGCCAAGTAGAAAGAAATGAAAAGGCGCTTCCCGTGGTAGGAATCGAACCCGGGTCCCTCGCATAACGGAACCGGCGTCTATCTGCTTGAGCTATATCACCGCGTTCCGGGCGCAAAGCATTTCCTTTGGGTTCGTACACGTGGGGCGTTGGCCGCGGGTTCCAGCGCGCGGTCCTCTTTGGGAGAGATGTGAAAGCCTGCGGACGAAACGGTCCGGGCCTGCCAGTCATGGAGAACTTTCAGCCGGAAGTTCGGAAACAAACTTATGACATATGGAGCGGATCAACTTGCCGCTAAACAGCTTTAAAGGAAAACTTAGGTCGGTTCAACGGGCCGTGGAACGAATAATGATCGGAGTAACACTTAGAAACCGTTAACGAGCTTCCCGGATCAGAGGAAAAACTAGAGTAGAAGATATCATCGCTCAAATAAAGAAATGAAAATGAACTTGGGCTCGCCATGTCAGTAGGCGAAATGGCAGTCGGTGCACTACCCCGTGACAGAGTGGCCAGCGAGAGACGGGTCTAAAAAAGAGCCAAGCCGATGCCAAGCCAAGCCAAGCCAAGCCAAGCCAACTCGATGGAGGGTCGAAATAAGGAAATTTGGAGACAAAGCATGGACTCGCCCGGCGCGGGAGAGGAGCGGTTGGAGGTGGCCTTCGCCCTGCCGTGGACCTATAGTGGGCTGCTGATTATGATGATGCTGATGATGATGCAGAGGGGGATCTCACGCACTCAGCAAAATTCAAGTACGAGAGAGAGAAAGCTATTTATTAGAGGAGAAAGCCGAGAGCTTTGCCGGAATCGTACCACCGACATGCTACTCGGCGGGGGAATGGGTAGGGGAGGGTAGAAAAGGCCCTATAGATACAGGGCAGAAGGAAGAGAAGAGAAGAAGTAAAAAAAAAGGGCATCATGTAGTTTGTGTGAACAGTTCGACGAACGTCATGTTCTCAGTAGTTTAAATCAGTTCAGTGACGCCGATCTCGTCCAGGTATTCAAACAACGCGTTTAGTGCTTTGCGTTGTGCTGAAGGAGTGTGCCAGGGGCCAAGGAGCACTTGTAGGCTGATTGGTCCTGGGCGTAGGTGTTCGATCTTCTGCTCCAAACGGCACCTTGCGAGCATGTAAGCGGGGCACTCTAGCAGTACGTGTTCCACGGTTTCTGGCGATCCGCAGTTATCGCAGTAAGGATTCGAGGTGGCGCCAAGTCGAAACAGGTAAGTTTTTGTAAGCGCTGCATTGAGTCGTAATCGGTGATACAAAGTTTCTAGTCGGCGCGGAAGTCGCTCTGCCAGCTTAATCCTCAGCTCGGGGTCTATGTATTGCAAGAACGGATAGTGGTGCTCTGGAAGAGACCAGAGACGGTTCCGCTCCATTAAAACAAGTGCCTTCGTCATAGCTGAGGTATCATGTTTGGTGAAGAAGACCTTCCTCATATTATGCATTTAAAGGCCCCTGCGAGCTGCTTCATCTGCCTTTTCATTACCTGGAACACCACAGTGGCCTGGTAGCCACTGAAATGTCACTTGGTGCCCAGTGTCTTTGGCCTGGTGGTGCAAGTAAGTTATTTCACGAGAGGCGTGTTCGTGAATGCTGAAGCAGTCGTTGCGCAGTAGACTTTGGAGGGCTGCCTTGGAATCTGTGAAGATGGTCCATTGCCCCAGCGGTTGGCGGAGAATGTACCGAATGGCTTCCTTGATGGCGTGAAGCTCGGCTGACATAGATGACGTTGCTCGCTCGAGACGATAAGAGAACGTCTGTCCAGTGGACGAGATGAAGATCCCGGAGGAACTGCGGCCAGGCGTACACGACCCGTCTGTAAAAATTTGTTTTGTGCCTGAGTATAGTCGGCAAATGTGGCAGAGTGTCAACTGTAACAAGCCGCTTTGATTCATATTCTTTTTAGAGTCGATTCCCGGGATGTTGCATCTAATATGCAATGGCGATAGGGTCCAGGGCGGGAAATGAGACGGCATTGAATTTGGTGCCTGGGTGGGAGTCGAAAGGTGCAACGACTTCAATGTTCGACCGAAACTTGAGTTCCCATTTTCTATTAGTCGGGTTATTGTACTGGTTTTGGCGTGCATCCGATGTCGCAGGTGTATCCGCACGGTTTCTTGGAGCCTAATCACGTCCAAGGGCAGACAGCCAGCTTCAGCGACAGTATCCAAGCACGACGACCCTCTGGGAAGTCCGAGGCAGATACGGAGGCAATTGTTTCTTGCCGCGTCTAGCTGTTTCCTGCTTGTTGGTGACAGATTTTGGAGGACAGGGAGACTGTAGCGCAGTATGCCGTCGACATAGGCTTTACAGAGTAGTATCATGGAACGGCAGTCACTGCCCCGTCGACTACCGGCAAGATACCCGACGATCTTTCACATCGCAGATATTCTCGTACGGAGCCTTTTCACCTCCGGAGCCCACGAAATATTGCGGTCTATTAAGATTCCGAGGAATCTTTGAGTACGTACATATTGCAGGGTACGGCCTCCGAGGACTAATGGATATTGCTTCATGTTCTTGCGAGTAAAAGCCATCGAAACACTTTTCTCAGAGGATAAATGCAGTCCTATTGGGGAAAGGTATGCTGATATTTTCGCAAGAGCTTTCTGCAGTCTTTGTTGTGTGGTGCGACGTGACCGCGCCGCACTCTAAATGCAGATGTCGTCCGCATAGAGTGTGGTATGTACGCCATGCGGGAGGACTCGCTTTAGGTGGATGAGTGTCAGGTTGAACAGGAGAGGGCTCAAAACGGCCCCTTGAGGCACTCCTTTTTGTATAGCGTAGTAGGACGTTGAGCCTTCTGGAGTGCACACGAAGAGTTCTCGCCCCTGTAGGTAGTTTGTTATCCACGCATAAAGTTTTCCCCCGAAGCCAAGAGCAGCAAGAGATGCTAGGATTGCATCATGGAAAACGGAATCGAATGCCGATTTTATGTCCAAGAATACTGCAATGGGGATGTATCCGTTATGTAATTCGTCTTCTAGAGACGAAACCAGTGAAATCACGTTGTCGATGGCAGCTCTATTCTCGCGAAAACCGTTCATCTCAGGTGGATAAAGTTTTTTGCTTTCAAGGAACCAGGTCATTCACCTGCTTCACACGGACCACTTCTCTTCACTGCAAGCTCCGTCTTTTCGGCGTTACGGCCGTTCCCACTGGGCCTGGCCTACCAACCGACGGCAGGATGTCGAGTGCTTCAGTGTGCTTTGGGCAACTGACTCTACCACAATGGCCAGCAGCCTTCCATTGCACCATCCTTCACCTAGCTTATCCTATTGTTTCCCCACGAGCATTTTCTCTCCCTAACTGAGACCTAGTTGCCGTCTAAATGGGTTAAGAAACGCCCTTCCCGACTCGAGTTCTCTGATAACCACAACCAAACACGTGGGTCGCCTGACCCCCTCCGCTCTGCCTAGCACGGATGATAATATCTGCGCCAAGTACATGCACGGGCAAATAGAATTGAGAGCCCTTCCACTCTGCAAATATGGAAGCCAGGCAAGGTGTATGTCATCATTATCATCATCAATCTGTGTGCGCCGACTGCAGGGAAAAGGCTTCTCCCATAGATCTCCAATTATCCCGGTCTTGTGCTAACTGCGACCAATTTATCCCCGCAAACTGCTTGACCTCATCTGCCCATCTAACTTTCTGCCGTCCCCTGCCACGCTTCCCTTGCCCACTCTGTTGCCCTTAATGACCAACGGTTATCTTGCCTTCGCATTATATGCCCTGCCCATGCCCTTAATTTCTTAATATCTACTAATATGTCCTTAACGCGCGTTTGTTTTCTGACCCATTGTTCGCTGAGTCGTCCTAAATTTAAGTTGAGCCCTTTTAGCGAGCCTCCAAGTTTCTGCCCCGTAGGTGAGTAGTAGTACTGAGTACCGGTAAGATACAGCTGTTATACACTTTCTTGTTAAGGTGCAATGGTAGGCTGCCAATCATTATCTGAGAATGCCTGCCGAATGCACTCCACCCCAATCTTATCACATCTGCCTCCTGGGTTTGATCCGGGGTAACTACTTGGCCTAAGTAGATATATTTACTTACTACTTCCACTGACTTGCCACCTATCTTAAATGCTCTCCCGAGGTTATTGATCACTACTTTAGTTTTCTGCATATTGATTTTCAGGCCAACGATTCTGCTCTGCTTGCGGTAATCATGCTTTGCGATTAGTCCCCCGAGTTACTTAGATAAGCAACGTCATCAGCAAATCTGAGGTTACTGAGGTATTCCCCCTGAGGTATTCCACCTGTCCCCAATCCAATGTTCTCAATACTTCTTGCGAACATGCTGTGAATAACATTGGATAGAGGCTTTGTCTGACGCCCTTCCTTATAGGTATTTTACTGACCTCCCTATGGAGGACTATGGTAGCTGCGGACCCATTGTAGATACCCTCTAGTATTCTGACGTAATGCTCTTCTACACCCTGATTCCGCAATGCCTGCATGACTGCTGAGGTTTCGACCGAGTCAAATGCTTTCTCATAATCTATGAAGGCTATAAATAGGGGTTGAGTATACTCGGGGCATTTCTCTATCGCCTGATTGATCGTGTGAATACGGTCCAATGTTACATCTGCGAAACCCTTTACGAAACCCCGCTTTTTCATTGGGTTGACTGAAATCTAAGGTGACAGAAATTCTGTTAGCGATTACCTTGGTAGGTACCTTGTACACGACTCACAGATCGGCCTGTAATTTTTCAAGTCCTTCATGTCACCTTTCTTATGGATTAGGATGATGTTCGCGTTCTTCCGAGATTCCGGGGCACTTGCGGTCATTACGCATTGCGTATACAGGTTTGCCAGTTTTTCTAGTATAATTTGCCCGCCCTCCCGTCTGCTGTTATCTGATCAGCACCAGGATATTTGCCCCTTGCTTTCTTTCAAAGCCTTCTTTACGTGTGTCATTACTGTTGGGATGTGTTCCTCCTCTGAGCTACATCCTCGCTTGGTATTATCGTGGATGTACAAATCTCTATAGAAACCCTCGGCTACTGTGACAATTTTATCCACATTTGTGACGACATTGCCTCGCTTGTCTCTAAGTGCATACGTCTCATTTTAACCAATGCTTAGACGCCTCTTCTCTACTTTCAGGCTGCCTCCGTTCTTCTACAGCACGCTCGATCCTCTCCATTTATATTACTTCCGTATGTCAGCTGTCTTACGCTTATGGATTAACTTCTAAAGATAGCTCTATTCGGTCAGCTGGGGTGGAGCCTGTCATGTTTTGCCGACTCCTGGGAAAGTCTACCCTTATCCTGTCTAGCGATCGTGCCCCCGACTTCTACCGCACACTCCGTGACAATGCGTGTAAGATTGTCGCTGGCTTCCTGTGCCGTAAACTCTACTCCGTCAGTTAGAGCCGAATTCCGGTTCTGCAGCACAATCCTGAATTCTTCAACTTTTCGTCTCACTGTTAGCTCTATCAATAAGAAGGTGTAGGTAGGGTGGGGTTTTCTTGCTTCAGTAAATTCATATATTGTCAGAACTCGATCTAATGAAACGCTATCTTACGATTTTCTCGATCTGACGAACAAATTCGAGCTCCCCCGAAGGAGCCTATGCGGCTCAATGCTTTTATGAACTCAAATTAACAAAATATATTCAACGGCATTCCCGATTTAACCAATAATTTATAGAAACAGATACAATTTAAAAAGCAGCAATTTTGAATGCGTTTCGTAAGAACGCTACGAAGATTATTGCGCTCCGTAAGGTACAAAACGACGCATCTGGTCTCGTTTTTTATACGGAGCTCTACGGTATTGACTGAGTAGCCCCGTGGCTGCAGACCACGGAATCCTGGCCAGAACACTTTCCACAATATTGAAGGGGAAGGACTCCATCATCCATGCCGCTTCGTCTGTAATTGCGTCGAAGCAAAAACTTGACAACCCCGCACAAGAAGTTGGAGGAAGCCCTGTTTATGACGCTTAGGGATGTGAGAGCCAAGAACATTCCGCTCAGTGGGAAAGTGGTAAAACAAAAAAAAGCGCTGTGTTTCGCGCGTCTTCTGGGGTGCGACGACTTCAGGGCAAGCCACGGCTTTCTTATTGTTTTCACCGCGGTCTTGATCGCATTGCTCAATTATCGGCAGGCGAGCGCCACGGCCGCCGCAATTACGATGTCATGCTAACTGCTGGGACACGCCTCCCTTCAGACATCGAATTTATGGAATCAACTGCTTGTAACATGACAGTCCTGATTTTACGAAGTTCTCGATTTATCTAAATGATTCGAGGTTTCCGAAGACTTCGTTATATCGGGTTTTCACTATCGTTATTGACTGAGGTCGGTGTTGCAATTCGCATGCATGATACTTGACGAAGTGGAATCGAGGCGGCGGTTTTACGATCTGCGGTAGCAGCTAGCCGTTGTTTTTGCGCCCATTCGCGCTTTTGTGCGCGCCGACCCTCCTTCAAATCCCGCTCTTGTTCCTCCGAGCGAACGACACGCGTCCGAACCATCGCGAGTTAAAGGGGCCCTAAACAGGGTTGTAGAGGTTGCGATTTTACGTGCGGAAAACCTGGAGTACTGTCCAAGGAACGTCCTGCCGCAAAAATGGTTTGAAGGCGTTGAGTATTAGCCGAGTTATCATTCTTTAAAAAGGGCCAGTAATAAGGCCTGGAGCCTTTTCCCTCTCATCGCGCCTCCAAAGCACTGTCGAAGCGGTGACGCCACCGACCGGGCGCAAGACCACCTAGAGAATCAAGGCAAGGTTCGAGATGCGCGCAGCCATTGGCTCCGCTCGGTGGTATACGTCACGCTTTTTTTAGCTGCGCAGGCTCCTCCTACAACTGGCGAGCGGGGCCGGTCGGGCCGCTCGACCCTCCCGGCGACCGTGCTCCTCGCGCCGGCCGTGGTCGCGTCAGCACGTCAGCTTTAGAATAGGGGAAACGAGCGTTTGAAGGCTAGGTAGGGGGGTCCCAAACACAACATGCTCGCTCACGACAGTAATTGAAGATTTACACCGACGACTAGCGGCATGCTAGCGTTTCCTCATGCGGCACTGTCGCGGCGAACAGGGAGGCCCCAACTCTCGGAAAAGGCTTAGCATCGCCGCGGTTATACAGTCACCGTTTTACGAAGCCGCGCCGACGACGATCACCAGCGCAATCTTTTACTGCACTATCACCTCCTGTCACGCATTTACAAACTGATTTTGCATTTACAAACTGCTTTTCAGCAATAGTATCGCTCTGCCGTGCGGTGACAAGTTTTAGCTGCTGCGGACCGCGGTGTATGCCGCACCGTGCATACACCGCGCAGTGGGCTCCTTGTCCGCCGTGCAGGCAGATGCTTGCCGCGGTCGCGCATGTAGCGGCGTTTCCGCCTGCAGATAATATCAGCTGTTTTTCAGCGTTATTCATACGTTGCAAACCTTGTAAAAAAGTTCGTGTGACGGATAGCGACGATCGACATTCGTCCCTACAAGGATACACTAGTGTCACTAGGCTACGATAGAGCCAGAATTACGTCAGAGCGAGGCAGTATGGCTGCGAGGAAGCGGTAGGTAAACAAGGAAAGAAAGAAACGACCATTTTTGCGTGTTTGTGCGGCCCTAGCTGCTTTACGCAGAGGTGTGATATTTGGTATTCGTTGTCGTGAAGGGGTACTCCAGCGATTGCGCGAATGAAATGGCGACCTTTGGAAGGCTATGTAGGGCCCCTTTCAAGTGCAACTACTTATAACGCTGCTAGCGCCGTTATCGGCCGATTGCGCTACCTGTGAAAGAGGCGTCGGTGGTGCAGAGTAGCGTCACTAAATAAAGGCTTTTAGAGTATCGACACTCTTTTCTCTCATTGTTGTGTGCCGCCATGATTTTCATTGGTTGGTCGGCACCACGTGATATTTGTTTACATATGGGCGCAGCCATTTTTTTTTTTTTTTTTCTGAGCGCGTCTCCCCTCCCTTTCTCCCTGCTGCGCGGACGCTAGAGCGGCCGGTCACACTCTGCCCATCACAAACGGCGGCGGTTTCGTTTGTAGAGATGGCAACACTGCAAGCCAGAAACAAAATGGCCCCCAGACGCTCCCGGGTGCACGAAGTGGCGGCGCTCTAAAGCGTAGCCTATTTAGTGACGCTAGTGCAGAGGCTAACGTATGGAACCTGTGGAAGTGGCATTCACGGTGGCGAGGAGGAGGTACAGCGCGGTATCGAGTAAACCCTCGCCTCTGGAAGAGAAAACCGGAATCCTGCATATACAGCTTTGCTGCAAAAATTGTGACCATCTTAAAATCATGACCCGTAGCAACACACCAGTTAAAATACTGGAGTACGCTTGCGGGAACCGAGGCCGGCCTCACCTGAAAGGGGGCGACGACGCCGCTGACTATACCTACCATCAAATAACGACCTCCGGTAATTCTTCCATGCGTAAGCAATTGAGTAGGCTCAAATCTTTAAAATTTGCGTCACGTCGTGTCTCAGTCCACGGACCCCTTCGGAACGCAGTGCTGCGTGAGCAGTTAGCCGACCGGTCACGCAGTGAAGTTACCGGTTGGCCGAGCGAAAAGCCCTGGACCCACGGCGCGTGCGTGAAAGCAGGGACCGTTTGCCCGTACGCATAAGTTCCCGCTTACGAAAAAGACGCCAATAAGACGAAGTCGGCCACGGCAAATAAGCCGGTTGACAGAAAACCCGACGGAAACACTACCTTAACCGAGCGTTTGTATTAGTTTCGGGCAAACGACTTATTACCTAGACAGAGCTGAAGTCGTAGTTGAGAACTTATTCCCACACTTATCGCGTTCGGGCAAACGGGCGCAGGCTTCGATCCCCTGTGTCAAAAGCGGTTACTTGAAAATCGGGAAATGCGAACAGTTCTAGAGAAGACGGTGCACGCACCGGTCATAAATAGTACACCTTTGTCTCATAAACCACGTATTGGTATACGTTTAAAGAAGCCATGAAGACAAAATACCAGTTGCGTTTATTAGAAAGACTGCTTAGTCCCGATAACAATGATACCAATACCATCGGAATATTCGAACAAATGACGGAGGTAATAAAGAAAACATGTGAAGCAGTCGCGACCCCCTAGCCAATTTCCCGCAACTTTTCTATGACGTCACGGAACCTTGTTTGTGCGATTGGCGGCCGCCTAACTGACCTGTCGCGACGACACATGACTGGACGTCTGTAATGGGGCCTCTAGTTCCATTTGACCGCATCACTTGAATACTAACGTCCCAGCAAACCACTAACATCTCTGCGACGTCCCAAAAAGATCCGAACGTCTATGTCCCAGCAGTATCTCTATTAGACATCCGTACAACGTGCGATATTTTTCTGAAAATTTTTGGATGTTGAGATAACGTTGCTGGTACCTTAATGTGGGACGTTATTTCAACTATGCTGAAGACGTACTCTAGATGTTGCTGCTGCTTCATTTGTGGACGGTATTTAGACATATTTTTCTGACGTTGTTCAGATGTTGCTGGTATGTCTGCTTGTTACTTCGTACATGTCTATCACAGTTACATATTTTTAGCTATATCTGCTATACCTTATTTTCAAACTCTCCGCAGCCGTAACCTTTTCATGTTACCGAGGGTTTTGTATGTGTTTTGTATGGGTTTTGTACCGAGGGGTTTTGTGCAAGTTTTGTTCTCCACCAATATTGCTTTTACAGAAATATAAATGCGGAGGACATAATAAATAAATTATCTTCAACATATGCCTGAACAAAATTTGATGCCTAAAGGAGTTTTCATTCACTGAAACCACCATTTTACTTGGTCCTTGCGCTCGCTCTCTCCGATGTTTCTTTGCGCGCGGTTGAGATTTTGTGCTTGTCAGCAGCAGATCTCGCGTATGCGCAACTTTTTACGTAACAAAAGACTTAAAATAGCGTAAACTACCTCAAGGTGTGATTTTAAGTATAGTTTGTGATACCGCTCCGGAAAAAAACATTGCCGGCGTCGCCCATGCATTGCTGTGAAGCTGGCCCCGTGAGGAGCGCGAAGAGTCTGAGCTAGGCGTCAGCCTCTGTATGCAGCAGTCTTTCGAACAAACCTAAAAGCCGGAGGCTGACAACCGACAACAGCGAAAATGGAGGACCAAAACAAATTCCAATCCTTCAGGGCTGTCGGCTTTGGCAGAAGGCATTACAATTCCAGCTAATCGTATATGTAAGGTAAAACATATTTGGCAACCTTGCCTAACGCTCGAAACTATTGTATAAAATCACTCTACGTTGTCACGGCATGAGAGTGTGCCGACATGCACTATGGGGCACAAATAATGTAGGTTGGTTTCCAAACAAACTTCTGTGTGTATAGGCGCGTGCTGGTTTTATACCAGGGAGTATGCAGGCTTATTGAGTATGCAGTATGCAGGCTTATTGAGCAAGACGAGTAACCGGTATTGCAAACATACAGTAAGGCATTTTTGTTCAAATTTGGAGGGATATTTTGGTACATTTGCCACAGCCATATTATCCCAATATTCAGATAGGCGTTATAGTAGAACTGCAATCAAGAGGAGGAGGACCAGCCGGAGGAGAAAACTTTAACAGTAAAATCGAGCTGGTTAGTGGGCAGGCTCCTCAGTCCCAGACGAGAGAGAAAGATTCATTCTTCAATTCACCGAACGTCACCCCGAGTTGCCCAGGATTTGTTCTTTGCGCCTGAAGTGGTTGGAAAACAATAAAAAGCTGCCTGGACATATTTATTGGTTTCGAGTTGTGTTATACTGAAAATTGGCATGTACACTATTTATTGCGTTCGTTGGCGAGTATATCAAGTTTTCAACACCGTAATCATGGCATAACTGTTCGGGTTGAGATTGAGTCCGTTACGATAACGATGGTTCGATAGAAATTAGGTGCGCAAAAGCTTTCTTCGAGTACTGTGGACAACATTATCTGCGGCGTAGCACAAATCTGATTGCATTGCATATCCACACGAACTTTGTGAGCCTTGAAAACATCTCCAAACCTCCTGGGACGTTTGGGACGGTGCAGAAAACTGAATGCGTTGGGCACAGAAAAAAAAACTTTAATCTAACACAAGTCAACAAAAACGAAAGAAATGGAAAACACCCGTTTTATTTCCTGCCGTGCGCCCCGCTGCTTCATACGTAGCATTACACTGTTGAGTCTTCATAAGAGCATCTCAGAAATATTTCGGGGAAGCTTACGCATTTTCAATACTTACCAAGGAGCTCTGAGCACTGAAACTCGCAGATACGCTAGGTAGGACGCGTTACGCACGATCGTCTGAGCGGTGCTCTCTGAAAGACGTTATCGCTCTCCTCGTGTGTGCGGGATAAACCTTGAAATTATTCAGAGCTGTCGGATTCTGAATAAAAGCACGCTTTTTAAGGCCCCAGAGCATCAAAGCGGGCGATTTCTAGCAAAGGCACTGCTGGCAGTCACAACCGGACGATCGCGGCGCGAATGTAGCAGACGACAGAGGAGCGGGTCCCTCAGACGTCACATCCAGGGGGCGCCACTCAAATATCTCACCGTCATTTCCCGCAGTGCCCAAAGTTGAGTGTAAACTCCTCCCGCTAAGATAAAAACTACATAAAATACACTAAATGTGTACTAATGCTACAGTTCGAACTATTGAAAAGTTTATTGTTGCATATGCTGTTTTCAGATCGCAAAATAACGACGGTGCTATAAAGCCAGATCATATGAGCCAATCCAATCCACTAGTCATGACCTTCGGCGTTCAACATGGAGGAAAGAAAAGGTTTTCAACGAGTGCAACGGCCAGACACGTGCTGCGCCGTTCAGTTTAAACGTGTTACAGGATGAGAGCCTTGAATGTTACTCAAATGTCTACTGTTACTACTGTGAATGAAAGAAGACTGTGTGCAGCCGTGTGAATTGTGTTGTGAACTCAATTCGTCTGGAAGAGCTCAGCGAGCCGAAAGCGCGACGACAGTTGTCACCGATGCAACGCTATTTAGACCATTGCAGTTGCGACCTTGTTCATCGCCTTCCCCTCGTGAGTATTGTGCATTTCAACGTCATTACTAATGAAATATCACGGTTTATTAGTTTTGCCAGCATATCTCTGAAAAGGCATATGGGTTGTACGTTGTTGCTGCGTTGTGGGAAACGTGCCTTCGAAATAAAGCGGTGGCGTTAGCGTCACTAAATAAGCTACGCTTAAGAGTACCGCCACTTCGCGCACCCGGAGGCGTCTGGGGGCCATTTTGTTTCTGGCTTGCAGTGTTGCCATCTCTCCGAACGAAACCACCACCGGTTGTGACGGGCAGAGTGCGACCGGCCGCTCAAGCGCCCGCACAGCAAAGAGAGAGAGAGGAGAGGCGCCCAAAAACAAAATGGCTGCGCCCATATGTAAACAAACATCACGTGATGCCGACCGACCAATGGAAATCCCGGCGGCACATAACAATGAGAGAAAAGAGTGCCGATACTCTAAAAGCCTTTATTTAGTGACGCTAGGTGGCGTTACAGACGGGGCGGAGCGATAAGCAGATAAACACTTGCGCTTTGTTCACCGCAGAAGCACAACGTCGCATCTCATCGCGAATGCGGCCACAACACACACACACCCACACCACTTCGTTCGCTGGCCTGGCTACAAAGCTTTGTTTGGACAGTCAGCGATGTCACGACGATACAGAGCTGTGCGAGGGAGATGTGCTAAGCACTCGTAAAGCAAGGAACTTTCTCCATCGGAGGCAAATTACTGTTGACAGAAAGGCGGAACCGTGGATGCTTGTCGCGCTACTTGCCGCCTGTTGGAAACGCAAGCGGCCTTACGTAGGCACGCTATTTCGCTTCCGTTCGCCAAATGCAGAAGCGGCTTAACGTACGGCGCATGCGCAGTGAGAACGACGCAAAGAATAAGCGTTCGCTAACTTTTTGCATACGGTTACGTACGTTATTCTAAAACTCTCTAGTTTCCGCCCCGTACGCTCCATTGGCCTACGCCTTCCCTCGAACCTACCAGTCGAAGTTCAAACTCCTGTGAAGCGTGCCTCAACAAAAGCAGTTGTTGGCGACGCGATCTTCAATGGATTTACAGCGCACGCAGACGAGAACATAAGAAGAGAAAAAGGACAAAGCGGTGAACTCTGAGTCTCTGAGTTTTATTCAGACACGAAAGACATAAACCGGGACACATCCGATAGGAATGGCAACACAACCTGGCGTAAACATCATCTTGCGCCCTGCCAGCTACACCCGTTGCTCCTACTGGCTCCGCAATGCTGATTTGCCAAAGTGGACTAGCTGTGTGGAGGTTTGGTCCATACTCTTTAGCACAGCCTCGTTTCCCACTCGTGCGTGAAGGCACAACGCCTCAGAAGTGTCATCGGGATTTGTTTGCGTTCGCACCGTAGAAGGCGCCTTTTGTACAGTCAGTAAAAAAACAGAACGAGAGATTGTGCACCTGAACGGGAAAACTCTGATACAAAATTTGTGCGATGATACTCAGCACGTCATGGAACGGAAGCGCCCAACCACTAAGTGCGCAATTGAACGGAAGATGACAGGTATAACATTAAGCGACAAGAAGAGAACGGAGTGGATCAGGGAACGAACGCGTGTTAATGACATATTAGTAGAAATTAAGAAATGGAGGTGGGCAAGGCATGTAATGCGAAAGAAAGATAACCGTTGGTCATTAAGCATAACAGAGTAGATCCCTAGAGAAGGCAAGCGTGGCAGGGGGCGGCAGAAATTAAGTTAGATGGGCAGATGAGGTGAAGCTTGCGGGGGTAAAATGATCGCAGTTAGCGGAGGACCGGGATAATTGACGATCTATGGGAAAGACCTTTGCCCTGCAGTGAGCGTAGATTGGTGGGTGAAGATGATGACTCATTCCTAAAAGAACGCAAAAATCTCAGCTCAGCCTCAAAGAATGCAATTGTAACTTTTGTATTTTTAACACGCCGTTCTGCTGAATATAGCAACCTTGTTTGCGCGCAAGTTGGTGTGTCTTTTATGTCTAGCGCTGAACTGCAA
Source organism: Haemaphysalis longicornis (assembly GCF_048455015.1). Lineage (NCBI taxonomy): Eukaryota > Metazoa > Arthropoda > Arachnida > Ixodida > Ixodidae > Haemaphysalis > Haemaphysalis longicornis. The sequence goes on along the minus strand of NW_027526225.1, from coordinate 51,300,752 downwards.
ATGCAACACCTAACTCGTAACAAGACTGACTGCCAACTTTCACTTGGGGAAGGCCTACCCCAATAGCATTGCTATACAGTCAATTCATCCCACCTATGCAACGAACAAAGCATGCTGTATGCCGTAAAATTGAGCCAGTATCAATTGCAGATTGCGTGTATCATGTTTTACTTCACGTGCGTCTTGTTTGCGTCCTGATTATCCCATGTACCAGTCATGTTTGTTGGTCGCCTAAATGCCACCTAAGTCATTATATTTTGCATGCGCTTCATTGCTGAGACGAATATTTTTAAACTTGTTTATCTCCTGGTGCAAGCCAATGCCATCCATGCCCCACCCTTCACTGCATTGTAGGATCGTGCGGTGTGGCCTCATTAACTGTATATTGATGCAAAGTTGAATTGTAAAAATATTCGGCTGGCTTGTGTTCAGGGCGTAGTAGGTGCAGTAATAAGTAAAGTGAGTGGGGGAATCTATTATTTTGGTTTCATTCCTACCTGTTTTTAAGCAATGCCGCAGCCACCACTGTCACATGTCTGTGGTTTAAACGCTAACGCCACTGAACGAACATAAGCAAAATGCACTTCATTTAATGAAAGCCTGCCAAAACAACTCACTACAATAGAATTCTAACCTCAGAAATTCGAATACAGTGGCCACTGGAAATTTTACATAGAGTTTAAATTAAGGGAAGTCTATGTTTAAATTTGAGTGTGCAGTAAATATTTCTTGCACTACCTTGATGTTTCCTGCTGTACAACGTATATTTCAAATAAAAATGTAGGCCTAACAAGACAAGCGAACAGGACAACAGGACGAGTTTTTCAGTGATGTGGTTTTTGAAGGTTTAGTTATGCATATATACCAACTAGCCCACCTCGCCATTGTGCTGCAGGATGTACGTCCATGGCAGAGACGCTGTCCGGGTTTGTGCATGTTTCCTTTTGCCACATTTTGTGGACATGGCTTCATCGGTGTATATATTGTCACTTCACTCAAAAAAGTGGTTAACATAGACACAGAAAAATATTTTACAAGTTCAGGTCGGACCCGTAGCTGGGCTAAAATGTCCCGATTCACGAAATATAGTGCGTATAAATAGTGGTACCTCATATTAGCAGTCATAATTTTAAGGTTGCCTTAGTAGTGCCAATGCTGGCATTAAATTACATCGACTCCGCTCTCTTCCTTTCCCTTAATGTTACACCCATCATCTAACGTTCTACGGCCTGCTAAGTAGTCCCTAATTTCAGTTAGACCCTTTTATTGACCCTGGTAGTATCTGCCCCGTAGGTGAGTACCGGTAACCTGCAGCTGTCATACACTGTAGTTTTCAAGGACAATGGTAGGCGGCCATTCTGTATTAAACCAGTCATAAAAATCTGCATTAACAACATAGATTTTTCTGTCCCCATGCCTAGATTGAAGAACTGGATTGCAACGGAGGTGCTACTGCAACAGTGCACAAGGCGCCTGCTCGAGCTACTTTTGACGGTCAACTTGGCGCAGGAGTTCTCCTGGTTTGGGAAAAAGAGAAGCACCCTTTTTTCCACCTGCGAACGACATCCTGAATTGTGTGTAACTAGATATCTTCGTGTTGTTACAGACATCAAATTCTTTCATTAGACGATGTATAGGGCCCAAATTTTTATTGTCAGTCACATCCTGCGCAAATATCAACATTGTCGACAACCGGCGGCTTCTTAGTTTTTATTGCTAGAAGAGGCATTTAATTTCCTTCAGCCTTTGGATCGTGAAATTTCTACTCACTTTCCAACCAATCCGGTCCGCAACTATTTTGACAGTTTCTGGCACCACAACGAAGAATGAAAACTGTTCAAGAATCCCTACCATAACTGATGATGGAGGCATGCACCATAGAACCACCATTGAATTATTTCCTTGCTTCGATGCATTTTTATTTTGGGTTATTGTTCCTTGAGCGTATCACTTGGTGTGAATCATGTAGTTGTGTATATCCGTCTTGTTGTAAATATTATTCAATCATTTCCGTGTTCCGCGTTTTTTCGTTTGTTGCCAAATCATATCACTTTGTGTGAAATATTGAAATAGTGTAACATTGTATTGTTTTCCTATCCAGACTTGCATAAGTTGTTGCTAAAGTTTTTTGTTGTTTTATTGTTGTCTTGTCATTTTGCTAAGTGTGAATTATTTCATCACGTAAATTACTACTGCTCTTGTAACCGCCGTACACTCATTTCTGTATACTCACCTTTTCTAGTGTCTATAACCATTTCCCTATATGTTGGTTTGTTTAAAGTATCTCAAATTTGTATGGCACTCACACCCACCACTCAACACCACGTGTGTGTTTCCAAGGTTCTTTTGGTGTATTGTTCCACAAATTGTTCACTAGATTTGAACTATTTAGTTCCGTAAATTTGCTTTGTTTTTGTAACCACCATTCAATCATTTTTTTTGTTTCCACACTGTTTTTTTTACACACTGTTGTTTTTCACCCATTTCACTTAATGTGAGATACTTCAAGTTGCATAACTATCTTGTGCTTGTACGCTGGGTTTACATGTTTGCTTTTTTTCTATTTTTGTCAACCTTTTTGCTGTGTTTGACTTATTTAATTTGTCATGAATATTTTTACTATTCTTGCAAATATACAATGTGTACCCTGTGGGCCAGGGCAAATAGGAATCAAAATAAAGTGGTTGTGTTGCGAAAGCATATTACATAATTTTGTGAAGTCAATATAAACTGTGTTATTGAATTCTTGTGTTTTATGTGTGTATTGAAAGCTTTCTTACTACCCAGCTACTCTTACTTACATCTAGGTTGGCAAGACTGTCATTTTATAGTTTAATTTTTTAATTGTTTCCCTGATAGTTTATTTGCAGAAGGCCTGTACAGCCATGCTGCTGGTACAATTCGATGACGCTACTGTTGTTGCCTTAGTGTCAAGGTCACTTGTGCTGATCAGGACTGGTTTGCTGTTACTTACTGCCACTTGGTTTCGATGCGACATTTCTTGTTTAGAGCAGTGCTTCGTGTGCTTCTGCAAGAGTGTGTGGTCAGCTTGTTACTTCACATATGACTTCATGCAGTATGCAGCACTTCAAAAGTGGAAACATTATTCTAGAAACCAGGTGACAAGTAACAGCAAACAGTGCTGAATAGCTAGTAAGACATGTGTTTGAAATATTATTGCCTACAACACGTAGGCAGCCTTGAAAAGGGGGCTGGCCAAACATCCAGATAATCTATAAAGAATGTAAATTTCCATTATACAGGTTCATCTCTACAATATCATACTAACGTACACTAGTCATGAATATAACAAACTAATGCTTGTGCCGAAGACAGAAAAAGAATGTAGAACAGACGTCTATAAACGTCTTGCATGCGTACCACTACAATATCCATACGACGTACCACTAAGGTAACGTCCCGCAAACAGCGTATAAAAGTACCATGAGACGTCTACAGTACGTGATCCTCCGTGTTATTTGGATGGGTTTTTTGCAGTTGTGGGGACGTTGATTATATGTAACTCTGACCTCAACAGTACGTCTCCTGGACATCTGCAATGTCTATTGCTGACGTCTCCGGGATATCTGCACGACGTAACGTGGTTTGCTGGGGTGCAGTTAACGCACTGAAAATTAGGTTTTATTGCTGGCCCGCATGACGTCATTCTTGCTCATAATACGTCACTGTGGCGCGAAATTTGAAAGTTTTTAAATACATCTTGCTTTTTTTTCGTTAAAAAAACTTCTTTTGCGGTGTAATGGAGCTGAGTGAGATACTGAATCCTAGTTCTTTCAAATTAAACGAAGTTGTCTTTACTCTTCATGGCTCCTCTAATCAGCGGCGTAACTAAGGGGGGTCAGGGGAGTATGCCCCGGGCGCCACTTGGGAGGGGGCGCCGAGCCGAGTCTGCCCAACTTGTTCCCTAGGGGGAAAAGGGGCAGCGGGGCTATCTTTCAGTAGCAGGGCGGCGCAGCAGCAGAAGTCACTGTTGCAGATAGTTCTAGTTAAAGTTTATTGGTACGGCATTGTAACACAAGGATAGCTCTGCGGAAGGCGAGGACGAAGAGAGGGGACACACACGAGGCGCCTGCACCACCCGCATATCCCCCGGCAAAGCGCCCCGGGAGTGTTGCCCCCTCTTCGTCCTCGTCTTCCGCAGAGCTATCCTTGTGTTACAATGCCCCCGTTCAAACAGCGAAACTGCGATCCGTGTCGGGAGCGCTGTACACATGTATGAATAGAGAGTTTTAGCAGTATACGTCCGTTCCATCGCGTACGTAGCTAGCGTGTTGACCGGCACCCGTCTGGGCACTTGGGCAATCGTCACGGTAGGGGGATTAGTTCCGCCGGCCTGCCCTCGCCATGTCCGCGCCTCCTCGCCCTTCTTCCTCCTCGCCCTTCCGCGCACGTTGGCGCAGACCGGTCCCGGTACCCGGTAACAACGTAACGAACGGAACGGACGGACTGCTAAAACTCTCTAATTAGGTGTGCCCGGATGACGGAGTTCGGGATGCAGCAAGGGATGATATCCAGTGTGCCTGCGTGCATGCTGTTCGCATGTGTTTTCATGTGTTCTCGTTTGTATACAAGCCGCGGCAGGGGGGGGGGGGGGGGGGGCGGTGAGGTTAATATGGGCGCTCTTAAATTTCGATTAGCCCTTTATTCTTGCAAGGGGAGGTGTACAACGAGCAGAAAATCGTAGAGATCCTGATGCCTATTGTTGTCAAGTACGAGTCGGAGGCGGAGTGCAAGGAGGATCAAAGCAGCAAAGCCAGTCAGCAGCACGACCGGCTTTATATATAAAGCCGGTCGTGGTCAGCAGGTACCTTGAAGACGACATATTTGAAGTTTTCTATGTTATGGCAAATAACGACAAAGAAACTGGTGAAACGGGTAGTGGTCGCACACTAGCTATTCCACCAGCGAATGATTTTTTTTATTTAGCTCGGCTTTTGGAACAAGATACTTGTTCGAATAGATCGTATTTGAAGGCCGCAAGACTCAAAAATTAACTTTTACGAGGCTGCTTTAGACATGAACGCTTTTAGAGAACGGTTTCATGACGAAAGGGAAACGCTGGGGAGTGAGTCACTCGATGCAGGGCTTGGTCTCTGTGATCCGTGGGATGTCAATGCAGAAAGGCGTTCGAGACGAAAAAAAAAACAGATAGCTGGTGAAAATTCGCAAGGAGAAGCGTGAGCGGCTAAGCAGAAAACGCAGAGGGTCATGAAATCCCCACTCGACCGTCTTCATTCTGAAATCGACGAGAGATTAACTCGCCTACAGGATACCGATGCCAAGTTTGGCTTCCTCCTGGACATAAACAAGTTCTGCTACAGTGACGACAAGAACGAACTAAAACAAATTGTTACACCTTTGGCGAGTTTTATCGTCCCGACGGTAGCGCGCAGGACCTCTGTGAAGCGACTTTAGATTCTGTTTTCACGGCGCGTTGAGCGGAGAATATCAAAACCTCCCACAGTATGGGGATGACAACGTATTTTCCAACTTTCGCGTCGCGATTAAGATAAAGTTAGCCATTTCCGTTTCCATATCGCTGGCTGTGAAAAATCCTTCAGCAAGCTAAAATTAATACTTTCCTATTTGTGGGACACAAGGACCCACGACAGACTTTTTTATGTTGCTCTGCTGAGTGTGGAAAAAAGAAGAAACTGTAAAAACAAACTTTGATGACAATATAGAATAGTTTTCTTTATCGAAAGCAAGAAAAGCGCTGCTCTAGTTTTTAGGGAGTGCCGTAGTGTAAAGTATTTTTCATATTTGTGTTATTAATATCCAACTGATCTAATTAAAGCGTTTCAAACTCAAAGAATGCGTTTCTCGGCAACTTGTTCACGATGAATATCAGCGCTGGCGTCACAAGAGGCAATGATATGCTACCAGGAGACAACAGTGATTGGAGGAAGGAGTTTTTGAATGCATCATTAGCCTCGATAACAAAATGTGGGCACAGTATGCAGATTTGAAGTATGCCTTAAATATTCTGAGCAATCCGTTTAACGGTAAAGGCAGCGAAAACAATTCACAGCATATCCACGGGGTGAATGATGATGAGTGGGCGAAGCTCCTGAGGGGAAATCATCGGTAAAACCGTGACTCTTCAGTGAAAGTTCGCCCACTACATCTGTGTCCGAACGTAACGTCTAGAAAGTCTCGCTTAAACCGCGCGTCGGCACCTTGGGGCTGAGCTCGCCTGATGCGTTTTGCAGACGCCTCACGAGCTCTCACTGCATCGGGGTCTGCCTGCCGATACGCGCGCTTTCTCGCCGCTTCCCGTTCTCTGACGTTTTGGAGATCCTCTTCGCGCCGCATCCGTGCCGCTTCGCGTACGGCAGGGTCCTCGCGCCGTTGCCGTGACGCTTGGGCCTCTCGTTCTCGAACGCTGGGATCTTGGCGGCGTCGTCGCGCAGCCAGACGACACGCTTCGGCCTCCCGCTCTCGTACGGCAGGATCTTGGCAGCGGCGTCGCGCAGCTTCACGGAGCGCTTCTGCCTCGCGGGCTCGCACATCTGCAGCCTTATCCATCGGGCGACTCCGAGCGCGCGCCAACAGCGAACGGATTCTATTACAACGCTCCCCGCCATCTAGTAAACAATCCAAGAACTAAACTAGAGGTAGCCACGCCATCTGGTAAACAATCCAAGCGCATCTTTTCATCATATACAAGTACCGCCACCTAGTAAACAATCCAAGAACTAAACTAGAGGTAGCCACGCCATCTAGTAAACAATCCAAGAACTAAACTAGAGGTGGCTACATACATACGTCGAGGATGGACAGACCCACGCCTTAAGGAGCTTCGCCCCTAACATTAACAACTGTGTACATGCGTATTCGGTCGTTTTCTTCTGTGTGTTTGTACATAATTTATGAGCGTTGCCTTATTCGAGGCCACAATTCAGCTGACCAGCAAGCTCCATTTCTTCTTTCACTATTTTTTTTCTACGCAGTGTCTAGAGTTACCTCCGAGGGATCCCGAAATTGAAAACAAAAGTTTTTTTTTTCCTACGGAATTTTAGCCAGTGTCTACAGTTACGTCCGACGGAACCCAAAATTTCCAGGTAAAGACACGTTCGACATAACTTCAACCGAATGAATTCAGCTATGTCCGGCCTAGCCAGGCATTTCACCGTAAAAAAAAACGAGTGCAAAATACAAAAATAAAACGAGCACGTCGGCAGTACGGAACACCACGTAGGCGATCCGGAATATCCCAAAGGAGCAGAGGATGCCGCACCTGGCAGTCGGCGCCCGATAAAAAAGGAAGGGCCGGGCGGCAGTGTCGTACCGTTACCTCCCAGACAGGAAGGTCGTACACCTACCTCTCAAACAGGAAGGAAAGCTCGTTACTCGTTCCTTGCAAAGTTTGAAACGAGTTCCCGTTGCAAGTTCATTGCGAAAGGAACGCGTTCAGCTTGCTCTCAAACAGGAACGAAAGCTCGTTCCTCGTTCCTTACGAAGTTTGAAACGAGTTCCCGTTGCAAGTTCATTGCGAAACGAATGCGTTCCCGTTACATTTCCAACACTGAAGCTTGTCGCTACATTAACGTTACATTTGATTTTTCTTAAATAAAATATAGTGTCGGATAATAATCCTGAGCAAATGGAATGGCATAAAGACTTTATTGAATGCCTGCAACAAACACAGTGTGTTCACTGCGCCCGGAAGTAGCCAATCGTCGATCCCGACGTCACCCCTACTCGGACCACTCCTGGCTACTCGCTACGGGGTTGGGCGCCGCTGCCCCGTAAGGGAAGACGTCGCCCCACAGCTTTCACTCCGGTGCTGCTTTTCGAGGGCCGCCAGGGCCTGCTGGACGGCTGATAGTTAGGTGTCCTTGTCATAACTGCGCACTGCTTTTCGGATACACGGCGGTAGGTCTGTCCTGGTTGCCGCCTCGTTCGGTCGCACTTCACAGTTCCACAGCAAGTGGGCGGTCGTGGCCCTAGCATTGTCACACAACACGCACGTGTCGTCCGTATAGAGTTCTGGCTGTACGTGTTCCATGACGACTGGGGTCATCACTGAATTCGTCTGCAGCTGTCTGAACGTGGACGCTTCCACCCTGGTTATAACTCGGAGTACGGCAGTGCCAGCACCCTCCTGTTGTTTCTGTAATATTGTAGCGTAAGCTATTACAGGCCGAGGTTGAGCAGTTTCGCGTGAACCCTGAAGGGCCGTGCTGCGCAAGCGCGAGGGGCATTGGACTGGATTGGATTGGGTTTGGATTGCATTGGATTGGATTAGGTCAAATCCAATTGGAGTACGGGTGTGTAGAGAATTGTGTATGCACATTCGCTGGTCTGCGCATTCCAGAGGAGTGACGTCATAGCCGCGGCAGACGCACTGGCGCCGGGGCGTGCTTAGCTGTGCGCCTCCGTTGCGCAGTAGCCAAGTCTGACGGTGCGCCGGAGCCGCTTGATAGCCGTTTCGCGTGGCTCCTGGAGAGGCGAGCTGCACATGCGCGAGGAGCAATGACTGGACTGGACTGTATTGGATTTTATTAAACTAGATTAGACTGGAAATCGTTTTAGCAGCTGTAAACATGACAATCAGCTAATCCTAGACAACCAGGAAACCTAAGAATAACCAGCTGAACCTTAGCTACGTATATGCTGGCACAGCCGAGCTAAGCCACTGCTAATTTTTTGGTGATACCCTGAAAGGTATGGTACCTGTCCTTCGTCTCGGTCCACCACTCTACAGACGGGTCCAGACTTTGAAAATTCCTCAGGTTTGGGCCGGGCGGGCTCGGACTCACATTTTAAAAATTTTTCGGGCCCGGGCTGGCAACTCTGACGACGCGGTTGCACACCTTACTCGGGTAGCATCATCGCAGGAGGCCCAAGTTGCCCAACGCATGATAGTCTCTCAGGGAATTCGTTTCCACCAAGGACCCTTCGCTCAGCTAGGTGAAGCACCTATAGATGTTCTTGATAAAGATGTGCGCCAGCTTCATGTGCAGCAAACAAAGCTGACCGAGTATGGCTTCTTTTACACAAATAGGTAGCAGTACAACCTTGCTTGCTTGAGAATAAAATGTTTTAGTCTATCATCTTGTCAGTCTCAGTTTGTTAGTCTCAGTTTGTTAATCTTTGTTTGTTAGTCTGCGCTGTGTGGTGTGCCTTCTTCTGTCGTCCCGTCATTTTTGCGCAATTCTATTTCGATCATGTCACACCAACTAGCCCGTCAAAGTGCTTTGATGCTTCAGGGAAGGTTAGGCGCACTTTTACCTCTTGCGCTTCTCTCAAAACGTACATTCCAAATATAGCGAGGGGAGAAGGCGAGCTCCAGGGCCCGAGCGTGCACCTTACAGGTCGCCAATAAAGAATGGGCCAAGGTCCTGTTTGTGGACGTCGGCCAGCCTATGGCCGCTCGCAGGTTTGGCATGACAGCTATGGATGTCAAAGGAAACCTCGTCACCTCGGCGTCCTTCTATGCACCAATTAGGCCACTACGGCCGAGCAAATCGCCTTAGCCACGACAGAAACATGGTTCAAAAAACAAATCTACACTGGCTCCCATTCGGCGGCAAGAGCCCTCCTCAAAGGAAATATTGCCGAAAAATCGGTCAGGATTCTACAGGTAAGAAAAGAAAAGACGTTCCATAACATCACATGGTCCCCGGCCCGCATGGGCCACGGAGTCCACGACAATCTCCCCAACGCCAACGAGTTCGCTAACGATTACGCGCGAGAAACCGTCAGCTGCGGCGATCAAACAGGCCGAGCTCCAGAAGCCCCGAGAGAGTTCCGAGACACGTCATTCACTGTCAACGAGTAATACTCTAGTTACACGTACCTAAGTCGCACACTACCAACTTACACGAAGAACACTTCCGCTGGCCCACCCTGCCCTCACACACACACAGTCGGATAACGATCGCACTCGCGTAATGATCGCACCCCTGAAAGTTCGTCGTCAAAGTATGACTTTTTTTATTTCTCGCGCAATGATCGCCCCGTGAACTTGCCGCAGCCATATTATGTCGTATGTGTGCTAAGTCTATATGACGATGATCGTGCTCCCCTTAGTTTCCTCCTCTTTCAAAGCGGACACGGCTACGTTATTGCCGCGGACTTGCCGATATTAGCGATATTGGCAAGCATGAGTTCATTATTGGCGCCTAAGAAACTCGCGCTAAATGCCCACAATGCACACAAGACAACTAAAAAAAAACGTACTCGGCTTGCTGCATCGGCAGCCGTGTCTTGATGTGCCACACTGTGACAGCAGCAGCTACTTACAGTAAAGCCCGCTTATATCGAACACGGATATATCGAATTATTGCCTATATTGAACCCTTGTAAAATTCCGATAAAAACTACATGCATTTCAAACATTTTATATCGAACGCGATTTTGCTCACAATGGATTATCGAACTCTCCCGCGCCGGATTTTTCGATCTCCTTAGGCATGCGGCAGGCTTTCCCGCAATACTTTTGTGTGCAGCGGTGGCGCGGGTGTCGCTCGCAACTTCCGCGCGAGCTCGAGAGCGTCCAAAACGGCCGTGGCAGGGTGGACCAGCTACAGAGTTACTCATATCCAACTCTGAACCAGCTCCCCGCATGCATGCGGTTGGCTCTGAAAGCGCCACATTGTTCGCGCGGGCTGCGGTGTCAGCGAAATTCAAGCCCGCGCCACTCGCGGCCCGCACTTGCATGGTTCGCTGGGTTCGCCGTTATTCGCTTCTGTCCATGCTTGCCTCCGCTCTGTCGAAGACGCCGAGGACTCCGTACCACTTCCGAGCACGAGCGAAGCCGTCGCTGCCGTGGGCCTGCTACGGCGATACTGCAGTGCCATTAAAGGCAGCGGTCTTGTGCTTGTCGATTGTTTAGATACCGTTGGACAAGCAGTCACCAGCAACGCGTTGCGCTCCAAGAAGCATGCGGCTACATTCACGCAGTTCTTCCGCCCGAATAAATGATTGTTTTCTTTCCGAGAAAGTGTCGTATCAGCGTTAGCTCGTAACTCTGTCGGCAGGATTGCTCTCATCTAAGTTTTTTTTGCTTCACTTTCTATATGAAATTTTCGCTATATCGAACTATTTTACAATCCTCGCGCTGTGCGATATAAGCGGGCTTTACTGTACTGGTCGACCTTCGCAGCAAACGCGTTCCGGCGCGTTCCGCAATTCATGAAAACACTGCATTTTGCATCATTTTGCAACGTGACTGGCGGTGGTCCGTGGAGTTTTAATATGTTTATTATGTTCATGAGACCTGTGGTACAAATTCTGACCTGCAACTTGCGTTTTCTGCGCTGACACTTTTTTCCAGAAAAATTTACCTCGCGTAATGAACGCACACCTAAATTTTCATCATATATTTGGAAACAAAGTGCGATCATTGCGTCAGTAGATACGGTATTTCACCCGGACATAGACCCTGTGGCGACGTTGTCATCCCACCGCTGACAACCCGTTGCTGCGTACGGAAAGGCTGACCCGAGCCGAGCTCCGTCGCCTCCGACATACGTGTGGTTTGAAGCGAGTGGCCAGCCAATGTTGCAGCCGTGAAGAAGTCCAGAAGCCGTAGACAAAACGTAACTCGTTTACTTCATAGCGAGAGATGAGCCGAAGCCAAAGAACAATGCCCCGACGGGCGAGGTTACAGTACAGTATACTCGAGCAGAGTGACAGCATTGATTCACTGCTCAAACAGGAATGAATTACAGCGCTTGGAGGGTTCGTATTTATACCCAAAGCGCTAACGGTCGAAACAAGCGTTCCCTTTAGATTGTGCACCCGACACAAACGGCACAGACACACACACCACTTTCCAGAGTTCGTGAGCAGTCGGTAGTAGCGGCGCACGCTGAGTCCGAGAGAGGGGAGAGAGGAGTTCTCCGCCGCGGACGCGGGGATTCTGCGTCCTTGGGGCAAGTCTCTACGTGTTGCGTCGACACGCCACCGCAGTTTGATCGCGCCGATAGATAAGAGCCAGAGACCCATGCTTGTGGGAGCTTGCTGCAAGCGTGAGTCACCGACAGGGAGGGCCTGCTTGAAAGGCGCACGTAGTGGAAGCTTCGCCGCACAGCTGAGGAGTATTGGAACAAAGCCCAGCGGCGGGCTCATTCGTAACAACCCTCACTGTCCCCTCTGCGACGCAGCTTACTGTAACTTAGCTCATATGCTATGACAGTGCCCAGTGTCACAAGAGTATGCCGAACTCACCAGAGAGGGAGAATGGGCCATGGCGCTCCATAGCGAAGGGTACTACACTCAACCAACTCAACTCCGGGCTGTCCAGAAGGCCTGCGTTAGGGCGAAGTACCTAAACTTCCGGCGGCCACCCCCGCAGGTACGGCCGGCGTCTACTATGGACGGTTCTCTGGGCCACTAGGTTAGACTGTCCCGACTTAATAGGTTCAATTTCTGTCTGTCTGCCCTACTCAAGAACAACAGGACCGCAGCGGATCAGCACGGACGAGACGACTCCTTCCCGGAGCTCCTGCAACGCGAGCATCAGAGCCGACGAGATGGCAGTCGCGGGGCAGGATTCCGCGACATCTCCCTGCCCTTCGTCTATTTCTGGGTTTTGTAGCCACTGCTGCAAGTCGCTGCCTTCTGTTGAGGTGGGATTCTTGTGAACGCGTTTGCCCGCACGTCGCTGTTATCAGAGAATATCGTGCCCATGCCCCTGCAGAAGAGCTGTGAGCTACTTATTCTCACTAGTGACATTTACCCTGTCCTAGAGCTTACACTTTCACTAGTACGAACTTGGCATTTAGTCTTCAGTGTGAAGTCGTTCGTTGTGTTCATTATTGTTTCCTCTGTCCCAACCGTGCCAAGTGTTTAACCCCTAACCTAAATGTATCCCGCTTTCCTTGAAAATCGTGTCACCTCTTGTTTTTTGCCTCTCTTGTGTGCACGCCTTGTTATAATTAAACCCCACCTGCAAATCATCAGATGAGCCTACAGCCGAGCTGAAACACAAAAGGGTGTTTGTGGAGAAGTGCAAAACGAGATTGAAAAGCAAAACAATTTCAGGGCCAACTGGGGAAGTGTAAGAACGTTTCACCAAAAGTCCTTGATAATACATCAATGAAAACGTGATAATATTTCCCTCTGGGGCAGCCAGGTTGATCCATTCAGTGGTCTGAGTACAACACCGGATGGCAATTGCTGTTGCAGCCTTGGGTACTGCGTAGCTGTCGCCTGCTGAGGAGGCCCAGCCAAAGGTAACGTCGGATGCCAAGCATGTTGCTTCACATAACCAAAATTGATTTGAATTCCAATATTGGACATTGTCCAATCACATCCAGTTGCTGCGACTTCCGCAAATGTCGCATGGTATTGTTTTCTTCTGTCCGGCTATATAAATTAAATATTGCTTTATCGACTGTACAAACGATACAACTGTGTTTATCTGAGCCAGTCTCAGCAATTGCAAACAAAAAGAGAACTTTGATAAATTCACTTCAGTGTCTCCATCAGACTTTTTCAACACGTTTTCTTGCTTTTCCAGCCATGAATTGCTAGAGACCATAGCTAAAATGGTTATTCGACTTATGGTTAATGGACTTATTCACATGATTAATCGACTTATTCACAAGATTACGCTACTGAACATCGACTCGGCTGTTATAACATGGATAAAAGACTTTCTTTCTAACAGGATGCAATTTACATCAGGTAACAATCACAACTCCTCTCTAGTCCCCGTAACATCTGGTGTTCCTCAGGGAAGTGTACTCGGGCCCTTGCTTTTTCTAGTTTATATTAATGATCTACCAGACTGCCTTAAATCTAACATAAGGTTATTTGCGGATGACTGCGTATTATACCGTAAAATTAAATCTAACCATGACCACGATATTCTACAATCTGACCTTAATGCTATAATCACATGGTGCTCAACCTGGCTAATGCCTCTAAACCTTGCTAAAACAAAACTAGTGTCCTTTACTAATCATGCCTCCCAAAATTCAGCATCCTACATATTAAACGACAGCCTCGTGGACAGAACTTCCACCTATAAATACCTTGGTGTACATCTAACCAGTACCTTGACATGGAATAATCACATTAACCATATCCTCGCGTCCGCTAACCGTTCGCTTGGTTTCCTTAAACGTAACCTCAGACATGCACCCGCGCGTTTACGAAAGTTAGCATATATTACATTAATACGCCCTAAACTAGAGTACGCGGCAGCCATTTGGGACCCTCATCAGGCATATCTAATAAATGACTTAGAAGCTTTACAAAACCGTGCTGTCCGCTTCATCTTATCTGATTACTCACCCTATACCAGCGTATCCGAATTAAAAAATCGTGCTGAACCTGAAACCTTATTGCAACGTCGCAACATATCTCGTTTAACATTATTTCATAAAGTGTACTACCATGCATGCCTTCATAACGAATTTATGTGTGAACCCGCCGCCATTTTTCCGCGTCGAGATCATTCATGCAAAATCAAACGCATCACATGTCATACCGTTGCTTTTGCCGAATCATTTGCTCCTCGTACCACAATAGACTGGAATAATCTACCATCAAACATTGTTACTGAACCGAATACCACAAAATTTACTAATGCCTTGAGCAAAAATATCAATGTATAATATGTATCATTTCACTGCCTCATTTCATTCAGTTCTTGCGTTGTCAGATGACATGTGGTAATATACCATGTGGTTATAATCGGTGTAGTTTGTTCTAGTTACTGTACCAATAGCTGTTCTTATTGTTCTACCGAATTTTTGTATTTGTTTTCACTCTAGCAATGTTAATTATTTCTACCATTTTTTAGTTCTTGTGTTTATTTTGTTCTTGTTCCAGTTTATGTGACACCTTTGTAACCCCCCCTACCCTATGTAATACCCTCCCCAGAGGGCCTTTAGGGTTTTTTCGAAATAAAATAAAAAACAACTATTATTACACTCATTAAAAAAAGAGGGTGCTCAACTTGAACTGCATTTATTTCACAAAAAACATCAAAGATTTATATCAAACAACTATTATCACACTCATTAAAAAAGAGGGCAGGTATGCTTAAGGGAGCCGTGCAGGATGCCTCAGTAAGGTGGGGCATTTCCGGTGGTGTCCCCGATGTCATAAAGCTTCAGGTAGCGGCGCACTGCGCTCCAGCAGTCCTCGTTCAAGGCGTCCAACTGCGTGCGGCCGTCCTCACGCGGATGACAAGAGACGCGTTCCTTGACGACCCCGGCGAATCGCATGAAGTCATCCATTCCCTCCATTCTCCGGAGGCCATCACAGACCATGGTGGCTGCTCGTGCCTCGTCCACCTTCTCCAGCCTGGCCACCTCTTCCACCAGCTCCGGGTGGTCGCGCATTCGGTCCAGTGCCAGCGCGCAGTACCTGCGGACGGGACAGCGTATTCTGTTCCAAGATAGGCACAGGCCGGGCACCTTCGGTGCGATGTAGAAGTTTAATTAAATGTGAAGATTTGCTGCTCCCCGCCACTCAGCCAACCTACGTGATACCGAGCTGCCCTTATTCACGAATACGGTGAACAGAATTGAGCCAAGAGAACATGTTAGAGTAAAAAAAAATCACGGCTTTTGCATAATTTCTTCCGTTTCTGCGGTTCAAACCCACGCAATTCCCGCCAAAACATGTGGTTCCATCCACTGGACTACTGAGGCCAAACAGCTGGGCCCTCGTTGCAGTTGCTCAAAACAATGGAAGGAGTGTTCGAAGTGAACCATTAGGTGGCACTGCATGCTCGCAGGAAGCCTTCCTGTAGCAATGAAATCTCAGAGACACGATGCCGCAGTCATCGAGACGCCCAGCTGGGACGCAGGTGTTGGCTTGGTTAGGGCCCAAGGGAGAAACACCAAACACAGTAGCACTGAACTAAGAAATTCAGGTGGCTGTTCAGTTCAGTACTATTTCCTAGTAAATGCGGTGTGGCCTTCGACGTAGAAACACGTCTTGGAAGCATGGGACTGATGCCTATGTGAGTAGTTTGAGCATGCTAATTAGAGGAGCTGAATCGGGCAAATGGCAAAGTCACATTCCGCCAAGATTTCCCCCCCGCTTGGACATGCCAACACGAGTATGTGCTGAGTCATATTAAGCAAGAGAGACGCAAAATGAGGATGCTGATAATTACAAGAGGATTAAATGATAGATTGATTGTAGGGTTTACTGCGCCGACGCAACGCGGGCAATGAGGCGCACAGAGGGCTCCAGATTAATTTTAACCACCTGGGGATATTTAAAGTGCGGCGAAATCTCGCACAAACAGGCATTTTTGCTTTTCACCTCCATCAGAAAAGCCGCCGCTGCGGCCAATTACAATAGGACACGTTGGGCAGTTGGACACTCAAGTTTTTGCAGTACCTGCATCATAAGGAACGCTGTGTGTCCTGATAATTTTTCTCTCACAACGAGAAAAGGGAGACTAGCACTGGTGGACCGTCCTTGTGAAAAATATGCGCTGTTCGTTTAGCTGTTAAGGGTTACCAACTAGCTCTTCGTTCTGTGGCATAGCGGAACGGCTATGAGGATCGGGGAATCCAGTGAAGCTGTGTTTTGCGCTGGTTGGTGAGCCCCGACAGCTAAACGAACACACATATCTTTGACGAGGATGTCGGTGCCAGTCCGCTTTTCGCCAGTGTGAGAAAAATGTGGAAATGGTTACATGAAAACGGATGTTTCTACCATAATACACTCAATAGGAAATAAAACTTCAATGAACTCGTTAAGTTTGAGCCAAACTGCGCAAATCGCATTAGGTGGATAACAAAGCACCCAAAGCTACATGAGGACCCACAAGGCAATGCACGCATTTTTGAACCAGCAATTTCAGGTACTCGCTTGCTTGCTTACTTATATAAATATTTTCCCTGCATTCCAGATACAGGTTTTCACATTTTATTATTGAATGCCGTATGACATACTACGTAGTATTAAAATGTACCACCACAAACATCAAACACAAGAACAATGGAGGCTGCCGGGATATTGACAGATTAAAAGACCATTACGCCATCTGTATCGCTGTCGCAGAAAGAACTTTATCATCTGTCGTCACGCGTCCGACACAGAAAGCGAAGAGCAAGACAACATAACGCACAGGATTGCACCATTTAGGTTCTTGGCTGGAGTGACCATATCGGTGCGTCTCCAAACAAAAAAATCACTCGTGAGAAAAGTTTCATTTTGAAGCGAAGCTTTCTACGCCTCTCTGATGGCCCTCAATGTCGTGCCAAAACGCACTGCAGGAAAGCCACTTGGCACAACGGGTTTCACGAAATGATGATGATGATACAAACAAACAAACACAAACAAAAACCCAACAAACACCTCACAAAAGAAACGCTTCCAGTGATCAGAATCACACCTGAGTGCATTGCGTTACGGAGCTGATGCCTATCCCATTGCGCTGTTCCGGCACAGTCGAAGCAGTCTGGATTTTCAACTTCATCTCAGGTTGCAAGAAAGAAAGCTTCACGTTTTAACCATCTATCTATAACAAAGGGGCTTGGTCTTGTCAACAACAATAGTGCACGCAAGCAAGAAGAAAGGCCAGTATGTTTTGCTTTTCCTCACCTTCTCAAGTATAAGAAAAAAAACGAGGTCCGCTGGCTACAGCTGTCTTGGGCATTTGGCTACTTCGCAGTTCTAACTTCGGCTTAAGGATGCACTGAAGTGATGTTGACAATTTGTTCAAGACCTACTTGTGGCTGCATTGCCCTGTTTAACTGGTACCATTATGTGGTCATTCAGCACTGCAATGTGCAGCAGAATACACAAACCAGGTGTTAACTACTGCAACAACATCACACAGGTGTTCAACACATTTTCGATCTATGTCAGCCTTCAAAATTTTGATTTTCCCCAGTATAACGGTTAACACAAACACTGTTTATGCACTGATTTGACAGGTTGAACATACCGTATTTTCCCGTGTATAATTCGCCCTCCCCCCCCTTCTCAAAAAGGCAGTTTTTCCGAAAAAAATGTATATAGGTCATACCAGTGTACAAATGCACTTGTTAATCAGGTAAACTCATAGAGGATCAGTTCGTTAGAAAGTGCGGAAAGTACATGGTTGCGGTGGCCGCCGCCTCTAGACACATGCATCTACTGTCCCAAGTCTTGACACATGCATCTACTGTCCCAAGTCTTGACACAAGCGCTAGACACATGCATCTACTGTCCCAAGTCTTGACAGAACTAACTTCTCAAAAATGGTTTACTGATACACACAGTTGTCATGTACTTACAGACAGCGTTTAGGCAAAACCATCGAAGCCTTCTTCCTCCGACACGCTAACAAATAATTAATTCATTTAGACCGTAGTAGAGCTATGTCTCTTAACGTGCGCTGACATCACGCAGCACACAGGCACCTTTTCGAGCACGGACAACCCGCGGCCGTCACTTACCAAGTTTATTCCCTACATAAGTTGCAGCGGTGGATAAGACGCACCAACGAAAATTTCACACAAAAAAACGCGACTTATACACTGGAAAATACGGTACTAGCAATCTGCAGGTTAGCTACTCTGCCATTACAGCAGATGCCAGCAAATCAGCAGGGAGGATGCAGTGAAGGGATCGGTATCTTCAACAAACCTTGCTTGTAGACAAGACAAGAAAAGACTGCAAAACCCGAGAAATGCTGACTTTCGATGAAAACTAGATATTTTCAACAAGACTCGATGCTGCCACACTATTATGCACTAGCCAGTGCTGTTATTGCAATTCTCCAAAAACAAAAAAATTTCTAGGGGGCACTCAGGTCTGCTTGCTTGCTTTGAATGTGAAAGCCTGGCAATACTTATTAACAAACTATTTCCCGCTACATCGTATTGGCGTCTCTTTCATTACTTTCATTTATTCGTTTCAGCGTGAACGATTTCAACAGCTTTTTCCTTGCCGTGCCATGTTTCCTTTTTTCCTTTTTTAACAACGAAGCTATTGAGCAAATAGTGTACAGGGTCCACAGTTTTATGTACCAAGAAAATGTTGGCCACTTGAGCACGCGTGCCTTGAGCGCAGGTTCGTCAAGATAAGCTTGGGGAGATTGGCCGATATGGGCAAAAATATTAACCGCATGCTTTAAGTGCACATATGTCAAGCTAAGTATACCCACTTAAAGGGGCCATGCAGACAAAATACAAGTTTGTTTTATTCTTAAGATTTCGTCTTCTATAGAGCGCCCAGCTTGTCCGGAAGCAAACGATGCTTAATTATTCACTGCGAAATAATTCAATTTCAGCTAAATTTTTGATTCTCGCGCCAAAACGAGTGCTTGAACGACGACTGCAATGACATCATAAGAACAGGTCCTTTTGCTAAACTTGGTGTGGAGCTGAGCCTTTCTTACTGTTAGCCAACCTAGATGTTGCCGCCACACTGCGGCAAGCCGTTTTCTACCTCTAGTTTCTTTGTGACGGTAATTAAACCTGGCTTGTTTTTGTTCATGGAGAAAATAATCGTTTTGTGAAACATGGCGCTTGCTCGACAAATATGGTCACGTAAGACACCGTCGCTTGCGTCAATTGGCCGGTGTCGTCTGAGACAACCCCGAAGCCCGCACTGCTGTGCATCTTAACCAAGCATATTGTGCGCAGTACCAACAGCAGTACTCATCGGTACTTCTATGTTTACGTGCGCTTTCGTAACTTCCACTATTTGACCCACCATTCTTACTGATGTAAAAAGAATGTTCTCTAAATTTAGGCGCAAATAGCTCGCTCGGCAAGCTTATAAGCTCTGCCTGACTAGCGTTTGCTTTTTCGGGCTTCCACCAATCGCAGAGCTGTCTGGTACGACATCACAGGTTCTGTTGCGGGAAATGAGCTATAGTGGGACGCACGGCCGTTCCCTTTTTTCCTAACTATACAGCTTATTTGAGCGAAGTTCACTATAAAAGTGCGATTCTAACGAGGCAATCTTTTGAATGAACCAAACTTGCATTTTGTCTTCAGGGCCCCTTTAAGGAGATTGGCCGACATCGGCCACAACAAAGCTCCAGTGCTCGCCGTATCATGGCAACACTAGCTCAGAACGAGAGGCACATCATAGCAGCGTACGCCCCTCGTTCGCTCTTCCTCGTGCGACTGTGCGCATGCGCTCCGTACCACAGACTTGACTGTCAAGGAGCCCGCGCTTCGAGAAGCTTGGCGTGCAAAGCATCATCCGCTGGAGACCGTCTGTCATCACACTTGCGAAAATGGCGTACCAAAACATTGGCCAAAACGACGAGCTCATTCAGGCCCCGCTCAAAATAATACAGTCATTGAAATGCTACGCCACCAACTTTAACCACGATACCGCAAAGATACTAAAAGGCAACTTTGTGTCCGTCAATGAACCCCTACAACAGCTTCGCCGTTCAAATCTTGCGCGTGCGTGCAAGCTTCCCTGACTTTTTTCGCCTCCGTTTCTTTGTCCTGTGGCGTGAATCGCATTAGCAAATAGACTGGCAAACACACCCGTTTCCTCAGTATCGGGGTTCTGCGTCGCCAGTATGCGCCTGTTCTACTCACGTGACATCACTTTCAGGTGTCAGGCCGCATGCACTATCCTACAACTTTACATTTCCAATTCACAGTTATGTCAATTTTATTATCTCCTTAAAGTTCCCAATTCCTGGTAAAAAAATAGTGGATATGTGCCATGAAGAAAGGAACAACAGCGCCAACTTGTTCTGCTGCTCGCAAGGTGCGGGTACAACACGGCGTAATCAGTCTTCTCCAGTGGAGACCCTTGCTTGTTGCAGTGGCGTCCTTATTCTTGACCGGAAAACGACAGTTTTTAACTGAAGGCTCTTGCCTTAAAATCTGGTTTAACTCAACCGCAATCCTGAGCCTCTCTGGGCCAGGGGGTACGTACCTGTCACGTCGCGTTCCCCTGGCGAAGTGGGCAGCAGCGGTCAACAAGCCACAGTTGCGCCTTGTTGTGTCCAAAACTTTGAACCAGAACAACGTCTTTGCCATTGCCCATGAATCCATAGCTGGCAGGGTGACGCTGAGGAGGTTGTAGTTGTCTGCAATTCCTGTGGACAGTATCTGCAAGGTGCGTTCTCGGACACGTGAATTTCCGGTGTGCATGTCAAACCTGCAGATGTTCTTGCTTGTGTTGATGGTGGCTGCTAGAAGATTGGCAAACACTGAGATGTCCTCCGAAACTCGCCATACTTCGATTCCCAATTTCCTCAGGCTTGTATTAACAGCCAAGCCCCGAAGCACGGTGTCCTGCCAGTAATGCAGCGAGTCGTCTACCCATATGCTGAAAGTGAGGGTCTTAAGACTACGAGTTGCTCCTAAAAATGTGGTGAGAGCTGAGAACAGAACTGGATTCTGGTCATCAACCCCGCGAAGTTCCAGGTGCATCGTTGTTATGTGACCAAGCGACGGCATGCGATCCAAAAGCCCACAAGCTGCTTCCCTGTTTTCACCAGTGGCAGACAGTGTGACACTTGAAAATGCCTTGCACATACAGCTCTCGTGAAGCATTTCGTTATCAAAGGGGCAGTCAAAGGAAACCTTCTCCTCTGCAGCCGTTCCTTTGAGGGAAACACAGAGAGTACCCACGAGAGGAGGATATTCTTCGTAAAGAAATCCTCTGTCGGGAACTCCGATGATCACCTTCCGCAGGTTCCTCTTGCTTGGCAGTGCCTCAAACAACTCCTTCCACTGGCCCTCATTCCAAACTTCAATGGGCAAGGCGACCTGCTCAAGGGTGCGATTTCCAACGAGCGCCTTGAGGCAGCGGTCAGAATCAACCTTAGCAAAAGCTCCCTCTGAATAAAACTCAGAATCCCTTGCTATTCTAAAGCTCTGCAGAACGCTGTTGTGCTCAAAGATCTGAGAGATGAACTGGACATCAGCATGGCCAATTTTACTACATGTTACGTCCACAGAAAGAACACTCCGGCTCTCAACGAGGCCTTCCAGAATGCACCCGAGCGGCAAGTACCTTACGCTGTCATCCAGTGCCACAGTCAAGCTTGTCAACGAGGTACTGTTCTTCAGACATTCCGTGAGCGCTGCCTTTGCCACGGGTGGGGCACGGGCAATGACATAACCCGAAAGCACAAGTTCCTTCAAGGACAAGCTTTGCCCAACTGCCCTGAAAAAGTCCTCCAAGATCGAATCATCAATGTATGCATCTGGAAGCATCAGGGCTGTCAGAGACGTCGAACCTTGGCGAAAAGTAGGAAGCATGACCATAATGGCCTGTGTGTGTTCTCCACACTCGAGCTCCAACAGATGTGGCAGAGAGAGAACGGCAGAAACTAGATCTTTATCAAGGCGGGAAGACAAATCCGCAAGCTTCACACTTGTGATAGACTCACTTGCTCGAATGGCATCTACCAGGAGCTCACCAAGGGAATGGACTAAACCGAAGGGAGCGCCACGCCATTCGACGTGCGTCACACAGCAGTGGGTCTTGAGAAGCCAGCACACATGCTGCGTAGCCTGGCACTGCAGTTGCGGCGAGCAATGCCTCTCACGTGGTTCGTAAAGTGACACAATGAGTTTTCCAGCTGTTCCTGGCATCTCTCGAAGCCGCCAGGAGAGGGGCCAGAGAAACCTGTTCCAGGCCGACAGGTGTGCCACGATCTGACAGGTGGTGCCCTCGGATGCCGTGCAGGGAAGCTGGTAACTAAGGCTTGGACTGATAAACCATCCGTTTGGGCTCTCCAGGTTGGCTGTGGAATTGGCTCGTGCACATTTCCAATCTTTGCCCGGCAACTCCTGAGTGGTCAGTGAGTCTCCTGAGGAGCTCCCAGAGTCTGCAGTGAAGAAAGAAGTAAAAAATAACTATATGTGTATTTCTGGCACGTTCAGAATTTCGTTTCTCAATGGTTAGCGGCCACACCCTTCCAAGGCCATTCAGATCTCTCTGCGGATAAAATATCGCCTTCCGCTTCACGGCAGCTGTTTTTCACCATAGAGAAACAAAAGTGCGGCTTCCCAAAAGCGTGCACTCACTAAAAATCTGCACCAGGAGTGGAAACACTAGAGAGTTTTAGCATATTGTTTCAATGTTTGCGTTACCGTAAGCAGGATTTTCCATTTACCGCTGAAAACGGCAGGACACGCTTTGCCCACTGTTGTCAGTTTGCGTATTCCAACCACGCCGGCACAGGTAACGACATCCGATAAATTCGTCTCAAAGCAAATCCCACAAAATTTTGTTGCTCACATCTATTTGCTTTCGCCTAAAGTTGCTTGAACGTTTCATTTTTCGGATGAAGCATTCACAATAACTTCAGTTGTTATGACATCACTGTAGCCATAACGTGAAGAGCTTTAAAAAAGAAAACATGGTGGCGCCATTCACTGAGCATAGAGGGAATCAAGTAAACTAGAATTTATGCTCGCACTAAATATGTCGTCAAGAAACGACTAAAATTTGTAGTAAATTACTGAATAACATACATGTAGTGTCGCGTCGGCGACGGCCCCGAAGGGCGAAGCAGGAGACAAACGCCCGGTGAAAGAGTCAAGCCAAAAGAGAATAATTTATTCAGTGACGTCATATATATAGCTTGGGGTTAGCCCCCTGGTGGTAGAACCACCGAAACACCGAGATGCAAAAACCCCAGATACTACAATACACTGCCTTGGCCAGCACAATTTCGGAAGCGTAAAAGCACCTTCCGAGCTCAGAAACTTAACTGAACTATTTAAAGCGGGCGAGGCTTAGCACAAGTAGGGATGGCCATTTTGCTCGCCCATTCGAGTAAAATAGTCGCTTGTCCTGCTCCTGATCATTATTTATCAGAAAAAATGTAACAGACAACATCAACCAAGAATACTTTGAACGGCTGTGCCAAGCATCAAGCAGTTACTGTTCGCGGTAGCTCTCGCGCATTCGTAGTCGACTCCCGGAAACACACGTAAACATGGTAACGCTATGCTCCCTCAAACGTTTGCTGTACGGCAAGTTAGCGCAGTGGTTCTGAAATGAGGGCAGTCTCCTCCAAAACGTTTCCCCCCGCGCAATTATTTGCTTCATTTGGTCAGCACTTACTGGCAATGCAAAAAGTTGGCTTCGCCGAGTGACCTGTACGTTTAGTTTTTCTGCGTAGCACGTATCTGCTTTTTGCGCAACACGCCAGCTATGAACGAGAACAAAAAAGACAGAGAAAAAGCAGCATATGGATGTTCGGAAGGCTATTCAAGAGAAAATTGTTGACATTATGACACTGATCAACGTACGTTTCATCGTGGGATCCCCCATCACTTTCGCAAGCCCAAAAGGGGTCCCCGGCGCGCTCATGGCTGAGAACCACTGGCCAAAACAGCACCCTGCATAGTTTCTTTATGACAACAAACCCTGGGTACCTAACATCAGAGCTCTGCCCAGTGCCCCTGTCGACGGAGCGTTCGGAATTTGTACTGTCAGACAGAAGCGCAATGCACGACACCGTCGGCGAGACGATTCACATTTCAATGAAGCACTTTTTCTGAATTACCTTCTTCGGATCCAAACGCCATTTTTGCCACCACATGTAAAAGTACGATGCCTTATCTCGGTTATCTCCCCTACCGTCGTTCACTTTCACAACAGAACATTACGTCACTCTGCAGTGACGGTGTGACTGAAAACGTAAAAACGGCACCAACAACCACAAAGGTGGTTCGCAAGAAAGATCTCAAATCTGCCGCTGCAGCTACAGAAACAGAAATACGAACGTGATTAGTATAGCGCCTAGAATATACTGGCTAGTGTGCAGAGCGCGCGCATTCTCTACGGGAGGGGGTGGCCCCGCCGGCGATGACTGCGCGCAGAGGCCGCAAGGGGCGCTGCTCGGCGAGAGGGTGCATGAAAGCCGCCAAGCTCCTCTGTAGCGGCGGCGTATTCGGCAGCCCACGCTTTGGTCGGCGGCGGGTGAGCACTACCGAAGTAAACAGGTAGTCCTTTTTCAGAAACTGTTCACCCATCCTTACAGTAAATAAGCTACCAATCGCCTGGCTATTTTGTGATTTCATCAAGAAACTCAAATTTAAGCTGTCCTAAGGCAGTATATTGTATATGCCGACTGAGCGCGAAATTTAATTTGAATGGTTTATTAATAAAATATTCGGAACCTGCGGGGAGCTAATTTTTTTTTAGAAAAAGTGGCGCTTACAGTAAATGAGATGGATACCGAACATGACAAAAATATTTTAATAATAAAACATAGTTCACTGGTAAACAGGTAACAGATTCACATTTTTGCAGGCAATATATATATTTAACAGAAAAAACACATTCCTATTGCATGCGGCTTTTTTTCTCTTAAATTACTAAATAAATAAACAAAATTTTCTATACCTTACGCGCGTTTCGCCGAAATCCAACCTTGAAATGGGGCATGCGTACGTTTTAGCACGCTTTCTGTTTTTATTCGTGTTTTAAGAATAGATAAAAAGTTCTACATGTTTCTACATGCTTTTCCGTTTCACTCGCTAGTTTCTTGATGATATCCTCATCATTGACGCTTTGAGGAATCTCCGTCCCCAAGCTGAGCAGCG
Source organism: Haemaphysalis longicornis (assembly GCF_048455015.1). Classification (NCBI taxonomy): domain Eukaryota; kingdom Metazoa; phylum Arthropoda; class Arachnida; order Ixodida; family Ixodidae; genus Haemaphysalis; species Haemaphysalis longicornis. The sequence continues at coordinate 51,275,268 of NW_027526225.1, read as the reverse complement.
ACATATCGCTGAGGCAGCTGTCAGTCACCACTGATCAAAGCGGGTTTTGATCGATTTCCCAAGTAGCACAGAACATTAGAATAACGTTATTTGGAAGTTGCGAAAGTTTAAATAACGTTAAATGTTACGTGGCAATGTTTATGTAACGTTTAAAAAACATTCAATGTTTATGCTATGTTAGAAACGTTATTTTTACGTTGAAAACAAGCATGTATGTTAACGTTTTGTTCCCAACATTTATTTAACGTTTATGAAACAACTTAAAACCAATGTTAGAAATGCTAATGCATATTACAATGCTAATGACTCAACATTAAAGTAATGTAAATATACAAACATTATAATAACGTTCCGGCAGGGGCGGATCCAGGGTGGCACCAAGGGGGTGGGGTTCACTACATTTGCATAGCAGGAAACAGGAAGGCGCGGAGAGCGAGATGAAAGTTGCCCCTTGAAGAAATCCACGCAAATACTCAATGCTTTTTCGTGCTGGTACGTGTATTAAACCTGTGTACTCTAAGCATGCTTATTTAAAGGCGTACAAGAAAACAACCCTTCCGGCACTACATAATGTTCTGAAAATGCGCTGAGCTATTTTTGTCCTGAAGAAACTAGCGAAAAGTACGCAGTGTGCACGTGCGACTGGTCAGTTAGTCGCAGTGCAGAGAAATCCTAGCATGGCCGTCGTGATTTCTGCCGTTAAGTTCTAGTCAGAGCTGGAAGTACAATTTTTCCGACACATTGAATAAGGAAGGGTTTACTCTATATATGCTATGTATCGCAGGGAAATGTCAAGCAAAAAGCAAAACAGTGTCAGTATACGTTGTTCTGATAATTTATTTAATGCAAAGGGAGCGTCGGCGACTGAACCACAACGCCGAAAAAGCACAAACGAAAATTCCAATAAGGCATATCACATCTTTTCAGACACATGGAATCGCTCAAGCACCAGACAGCATAAACTGAAGGTGCATACTGTGCCTAAATAAACATTTCAAATAAATTTCCCAGCTTCTAAACACACAAATGATTGATGTGAATGATACAAAAAGAGGCATACACTAACGCACCCGACAGAAGAAAATCAATCTACAGCCATTCGTTTTTCGCTTGTAGACGGATTACAAAGATAACAGCACTCAATCTACAGCCATTCGTTTTTCCGTTATAGACGGATTACAGAGATAGCAGCAACCTGCGGTTACCACCATGAGCAAATCGCTCAATTACACTATTTACGTCGACGAAAATGTCCCGGTGCGTAGACAGTAAAGCAAGTCCTAACAATCTATCTTCGCACATGGTGGACCGAATCCACGTCTTCAGTCTGCGAAGAGTTGAAAAGCACCTGTTTGCTGTCGCAACGCTGATCGGCAGCGTCACCAGGACCTGCAGGAGTGTGTGAATCGTTGGAAAAATGTCCTTACCGCAAGCGCCGAAGGCCTCAATGACTGTCGACGGAATGCGCGCACCATATTCCTTTTCTCGGCACCACTTCGCATAATTGTAAGTTATTTTTGTCGACAATTTACCGAACAATCTGTCCTCATTCTACCGCAAAATATACATCGATATTTGTTGTCACTGCGCGAACTGACACAAACACGGGCATGATGTGTGGCACTACTTGTACCTCTTTACCCTGAAGGAAACTTGTTGTGAGGGGTGGCTATGAAAATTCTGGGAAGTTGTGGTTAGTGAACCCTGCCGCCCAGCCACTACAAAGGATAAGCCGGGAAGTTATGCTGAGTGGGCGCGCCTTTTCTTTTCGCCCCCTTCTCGTTGGGCTTTTGTGGGCCCCATCGGGAGGCAATTAGCGTGTCTCGCGACAATGGCCGTCTTTCTGCTCCTGCAGGGGACAGTGGAAGGGGTGGCAGGGCCCCCGGAAAAGCTTGCAGGCGACGCCAGCAGAAAAGTATTTGGGCTTTGCAGGGAAGACGACCCTGTGCTTTGCCAAGAAGCCGACTTTTTCAATCAGCCCCCGCCCGCCCCAGCACGATGACGTAGGCCGCGTCGCGCAAAAGAGAATTTCGGCTTTATAGTCTAGGTGGTGTTGACCCATCTCGATTCCCTCTTCCTTCAGGGGTGACTGGGGTCGCGTTGTAGCGCCAGTCACTCACGAAGTGCCTCGCTGTGGAGCGCGGTGCCTGCATGTACACAAGTGGAGGGTTCGTAGGGAAGGATTTATGTTCTTTGCAACTTTTCCTCCAGTTGGTCACGCTTCTGGAGCGTTTCACCGAAGTCTCTTTTGTGGTCTGATGTTTTGCAGCCAGACGTCGTCGTTGTGCTGCCGGAGTTGTTCCAGTAGATTTTTCCTCCCCAATGCATGCGGAGGGGCGCTCAGCTCAAAAATCTTCTATACGACACGGGGCGTCCTGTCCTTTGTCGCACAGTCTTCAAAATTTTTTTTCTAGTAATGTTCACAAAGCACTCAGCAGAACGCTCTCACTAACACAGAAACTGCCCCTCACTCCCACCTCAATTAGCGTGGGGTCTCCCGACCATATTCCGGGATGGGAGCACTCAGCGGATCGAATGCCTAATGATAGAAAGTGGGTGACATACCTGGTGTTTAACTTTTTGTTATGCACTTAATTTCGTTGTCCTGTCCTTTTTTTTCTCACCCTCCACCTAGATGATGAACCTACCAGAGCAAAATATTTAGGTCATCAGCTTCAACTATTTCTTCACTTGGAACTCCTTGGGACGGTCACTCGGAAACCATGGTAAAATGGAAAGAAGATGAACACACGGCTATCCACTTTATTTATGTGCGCAACGCAGATACTCATTTATATTGCCCTTAACTTACAGGGGAATGAAATAAAAAAACGTAGATTTACCTGATTAAAAGTTAGGTAAATAAAATAAATGCCTACATAACTGTTCTATTTCTTGCATAATTTGTTCAACAAGCTACTCGTCCGTTGTTCTTTTAGTTTAATTACACGGGGCCGCATGGAATACGCCCCTTCCATATAATTGGCATGTGCTGGCTGCGTCGCTGGGCACGATGAAGGAAAGTCAACGACATAAAAAATGAGCTATCAACACCCGATATCAGATCCTTTGCAATTGCTTAAATTGCGAATTGGTTGGTTAGTGCAAGCACTGAAGGAATCGGGTGCAACCAAGGGGAAATCGCGACAACCCATTTGTCTCACCTAATGTTGGACACCTGAGCTCCCACCCCTCCTCCCAACACAGGCTTAATTTGTACAGTTAGCTCCCCCGCACCAACCTTCATTGCATGTTTCACACTTACTTTCATTTCGTTTTAATTATCAGTCCCCGCTTCCTCAAGATTCAATCTTCCCCATATTTTTTTCTTTCAGGTCATTTTCACCTTGGTTTCCTTCTGAAAATATGACAACCGGACCGGGGTACACGGTCTTCAACGCGTCACTGCGAAGACTCCAGAAAATGCTAAACATTCACCATGACCCGTACACAATATCTGATGTGCGTAAAAAAAGTCACATAAATAACCGCCGAGGACACATGACCAAAGTCTCGTAGGCTTGGATGCCTCCCCCTTCACTCCTCCCCCCTACTGATCTCGTCCGCCGCCCCAACAGTGGTCCTGGACGTGATGAAGGGGCTTTGTTAGGCCCCTGTTGTCCCATTGGAAAGCAAGCTCGCTCGCTACACCCCTCCGAGCGTCGCAGTCGTATACCGACGCACCCCCTCTCCAGGAATCGTTCCTTGTTTGCCTCCGCTCACCCTGCAGCCAATTAACTCCTCAAGCCGCACCCATCCTCGACTACCGTGACATTTCTGGATGCCAAAACTCTCCTCGCTTTCTTCCATTGTACCAGGAAACAAATTTGAATAGACTGGTGGGGACGTAAATTGAACAGGCCAAAGCTTTGGTCTCGTTACAGTTGTCTTCCAGTTTTCGACGTCAGCATTGCACATTGTAGGGGCACAAGTGGCACCTCCCCCCCTTCACCGAGGGGCTGGTACCCCGGGCCCAGGGACCCCCGGCCCCCCCTTAGCGACGCCACTGCAGCTGAGTGTTTCTTGTCACTACAAACGACAACTTACCTTTTGTATATATATTTAGAGGTGTGTGATTATCAACTTTGCGTCTGTGAATTGAACACAAGTTAAACTTGGCTGTGAATTCAATAAAATATTTTTGAATACGAATAGGGCTGCGAATTGAATATTTTCAAACCACACTATCTTTGTTTTGGTGTTTCTAGAGTGTATAAAACATAACTACACCAAAAAAGACAGCTTAGGCAGTCAGAACTAGACACATCTCTGTTCAGGTACTTGCGCTTGACATACAAAAAATTTAATATAACAGAGAAAATAAAACATAGACATGCAAACCAGTGCAACAAGAATTTTGCATATATTGAGATAAAGAAATATGGGTTCCTCAAAATACTGTGAAGACAGTAAGCATATTAGGTATATTTAATATGATAGGCAGCAGTGCCCCCACTCTCCTCAATGATTGAAAGGAGGCTGGGCATGCTAGTTGCTGGTGGGACCTCACCAACAAGCCAGCAATAACGTTTTATTTCTCACTTCTGCTATTATATTTATAGGAAAGCTATTTTAGATTATAAATTTTGCTTTTGTAGTGTGGCACTTGACCTAACATACACCACAGTTAGTGAACACTTGCTTGGTGCAAGGCTTCTGCATTAGGCTTTTGGCACGGCTTCGGTGTCATGCAGAAAAACCAACCCGCAAGGTCTTACCATGTAGTGAAGCTTGAAAGTTTGCACATCTTCAGATAGAGCAAACATTCGTTCCTCTACTATTTGTAAATTTCAAATATTTGAAACAGAGCTGCAAATCGAATATCAAAAAGTACTCGCACAGTATTCTAAGTTGCGAATGTTCACACACCTTCAAACATACTGCCTGGTCACTTGAGTATAAGTGTATAATTTACACAAATAATTTCACGAACGAGAGTTCAAAATGCAGTAAGGTGTTTCATGCAAGTTTGACGCATTTATTTGAAATCACTGATAAGCATTGGGTGCAGTTGATTGGATGCTTAACCGCTCTGTCTTCCCTTTACTATCTCCTACATACCCTCAAACTCAATGGGCATGGCTTCATTTCTCCTACTCCCTTCTTTAAACACTGCTATGCTTTCCTTTCTTCCTCCACCGGATTCGACCTCCCTCGAAGAATACGCCATTGCCCTTGCAATAGAGCATGCTACTCTTAATGTTCCTACCACCACGCCAGTATATATCTTCTCCGACTGTCAGTCAGCCCTTCGTAATTTCGCTAACCATGAGACCCACCCACACACCACTGATTTCGTCACTTCGATACTTGCATCGAATCCTTGGCCACGCTTCACACTGGTTTGGGTTCCTGGCCACGCTGGCATGTGCGGAAACGCCTTAGCAGACGCGCTCACCCGAGTATTTTTCCCGGGTCCGCCCATGTCCTGGCCAACCTTGTACCACCCGCCGACGGTTCGTACTCAACACCGCGCTTCCCACCATTACCAATTAAACGCCCAATGCCTATCACGCACCCTGTACCCACCCCCCAGTTCCTGTCGTAACTCGTGAGGCTGCGTGCCTCATTCGACAGGCTTAAACCTCTTCACTCCCCTCCCATCACATTCTTCACCGCATCTATCGGCGCCCTGGCCATCCTTCCTGCCCCAGGTGTTCTTTCTACCCATCCGTCCCTCATTCTAATTGGGACTTCACCCCACCATCTCTTACCCAATCCCTCACTTTCATCACTTCCTGGGAGCTCTGGCTGTCTCCCCCGCCGACAGTGAACATCTAGGCTGCCCAGGAAGCTCTCTACAAACACGTGCACCGGATCCGCACGGACATTATGGAGAACTACGTGGATCCGGTGAATCGAACTTTCAAATTAGGACCAGGCATTCAGGAGTACTACGCGGATCCGGTAAACTGAACTTTCAAATTAGGACCTGGACTTAGAAATAAGTGTTTGTTCTCTCTCTCTCTCCTTCCTTCCTTTACAGGGTGGGCATTCATAGGGGCATGTGTTGGGTAATATGTTGTGTTGTAGTATGTGTGGATTTGTAGGCATCTGTAAAACGGCTTTATACTTAGAGGTTGGCGAGGGAATCTGGCAGGTCTTTTCTGCTTTCTACGAATCCGTGGCTAGTAAATTTGAGGGCAGCAGTGGGTGCCGCCTCATTCCCTTGTAGAAAGGCGTGATGTCCAGATGAGGTAGATGATCACTAGCTTTTGTATGCGTCGTAGTGTACTTGAGGTGTGATGCATCCTTCTTGATAAAGGGACATGCTAACTGGGAAGCACGGTGGAATCTGTCATGGCTGTGCTTGCATCTGTTTTTTGCAAAGTTGTGGAAGTGGTAGTGGTGAGTGTGGCGGGCATCAAGGATTTCTTATGAGTGATTAATGGCAGACGTCCCAGGGTTTTGTGCTTAAATATGCATCAAACAGTGAACTGAATGGAGGTGGCTATGCAGGTTAGTTGAGACTTCATCTTGGAAATTTTGGTCAAATGTCAGGCATGACTCAAGGAAAGGATAGAGGAAAGCTTCATTTCCCTCTGAGAGTGATTACAAAGTAAACAAAACCCTCATGTGACACTGCTTTAAAACCACATGTATAAAAAGCAATTACAGCTGCTGCACACTTCACACTAATTATTCAGTATTCTATAGTGCATCTGTCTCCCACCTTTATCACATAGGCCTCAAAGATTTCTCGTTCCTGTTTTGTGCCATACAACTTCAGCACTCTCATCGTATCAAATTCTGGCATGCAGCCACCTGGCGTGCATTGAGTCTTGGAGTGGAGCACCAAATCGGTTTCTGTTCAAGTCGTCACCAATGCGGCATGCTCCCACCACCGCCTGTTAGGGCCTTGTCTGCCCTATGTACCATCAAGATACATTGAAATAGGAACAACAAACTACGTGACTTTCAGTATATGCTGTGCATCATGGTGACGGGCTGTGTAGCCACAGGAGGAACAAAGTTACAAGAATTCGTGTCCAACAGTGTTATGGAAATAGCATTTGAGAATGTTAATGTGGCCCATTGCCGCATGCCGTGCGGGGTCCCGCTACGGTTATCAAACTTTGTCACTGTGTACGCTCAAGCAGAACACGACGAAGGCTGATCGCAGAAGCACAAACGGGCACCAAATATGGTGGTGGGCGAAATAAATATTTTCACAGACCGAACAGTGCCCTCTCGACACCCACGTGCAAGTTGGTCGAACTGGATAAACTGCACGAAGCTTACCATCACTCCCAAACCTCCCGCCTCAACCACCTACCAGACGAGACACCCTTGAACTCCTCGTATATCCAGCGCCCCAAGAACAGCTACAAAGTGTGCCCGTCCACATCCGTCAACACATTTGTACAGCTCCCATACCGCGATATACGCATCAATACGCTCGTCAGGAAAGCAACCCTCTGGAGACCAACGAAACTAACGTGGATAATTACAAACTTTTCATTTCTGCGCGCCAAGAGTCCTCTGCAACGATTTAACAACATGCAGCAGGACCATGACCTCCTGAATATAATGTCAAGAGCTTATGACAGCACGCAGCTATTACAAGACACGGGGTTCGACGAACCAAAGCGACGCGCAGGAATCACCTTTGTAGCCTGTAGGTCGGAATAGTCTTGTTATTTCTTAGTCAACGACCGTGTGGTGAGCGCCAAGAGTTTCGTGCGAACGATCGTTTGTGGCTGGCCGGTCGCAATAGTCTTGTCTTGATATTTCTTAGTCAATGACCGTGTGGTGAGCGATAAGAGTTTCGTGCGAACGATCGTTCGCGGCTGGCCATGATAGCACGACCGTTTGATGTTGAAGGCATACGCGCACCCGCACATCGGAGACGAAACGCCCAGCGGCCTCAACACGGTGCTCTAATAAAATGCAGCGCAGAAGCTTGTCGCGAGCGCACTCATCACTCTCGCAAATTGAGGCGGCACAACTGATGCAGAACGCCCGTGTTCACCGTCGTAACGCACTACGCGCAAATAAGGCGGCCGCACACACTCAGCGTCTCAATCATTACACGCTGCACACCACCGTGAGCGCTCTCCAGAAGTTCTTTGAGAGCGCCCTTATCACAATCGCAAGCCGAACACCTATGCACCGCTGCAACGGCAGACAAAAATCACGCCGAGAAGATCGCAGCGAGGTAAACGTACAGTGAACTAGAATACTAGAATTCTAGTTCACTCTAGCGTTGCTCTAGTAAACGTACAACAGCTGCCATTTTTTTTAATTATGACGTCACATCCGGCAAAAAAAGTCGCTTTCTTTGTTTTTTGATGTCTAGTTGGCGCATGCGCAGTAGGGCCAGGGCTCGCAAGCTTGGACGTTCCCTGGTTTCCCTATAGGCGGCGTAAAAATCGACGCCCCACGTGACCAACCTAAAGCGCTGTTTTCGACCATCAAGTCCACCAGACGACGCAAGCGAAAGGTTACTTTTGGTATAGAATACAAAACATTCATTCCGTGACTCAAAGAGCCCACACAGTTCGCTTACAATGTGTTATTTAAAAATATTATTAACAAGTTCCACATAAAACATCCGTTGGGCAAAAATGTGCGCAACTTTTTACGAACAGCCGACTGGTGCACCACCTCGTTTCTGAATTCGCAACCACAAAGCCGCCAATTCAAATTGAAACCGCTGCAACGGCCCACCGTTTCTACGTGCGCGGAGCATTGGTTTCGTGTCTGTTATTGCTGTTATGTGCTTTTGCGTCCATCCGCTGTTGAGAGGACTGGCAAAACACGGTAATTGAGTGCTTGTTGAGTGACAAATGTGGGAAATTCCGCATCGGAAGACAGCTGTCGAGGCCAGAATATTTGATTCTTCCAACAGAAGGTGAGTGTTATGCACTCCGCTAGAAAGACGGCGCAAATGAAACCGTTGTCGCCGTCAATACCTCATTCGTGACCTTCGTTCGAAATCTTAGCGCAAGTGAACGAGTTGTTATGGCAAAAAAAATAAAGTCATGAAAGCGACGTACAATTGCAGCGATCGAAATGAAATGATGTCCTGGCCTCTGCAAACTTGCGGATGTCAATAAACGATTTGTTCTCACTTGCTGCTCACTGTGGTCTGTGCCAGTCGAGGCCATCTGGTCACCTGGCGTAACATCACTTCACTAGCGCGGCGCAAGTAAACACGCGACCAGCGTGCCAGCCAGGAACCAGCAGGAGCAGCCACGGCCGGACTCGACGCCCCTTTCGCGCGCGGGAGGAGGAGAGTCGAGTCCGGCCGTGGAGCAGCGAGCCGGCGGCCGCCGTGCGAGGGCAGCCATGTTATTAAGGAGCTCAAGCGGCCTGTGCAAAAAGCATCCGCCATGTTTACAAAGCCGTGTTTACAGCGCCATCAAGCGGGCGTACTGGGTAGTTCACGACGCCGCCACTACGCTTTTTCTGGCACTACAGGCAAAGCTAGACCTTTGCTTCTCTAAAATCCTCCCTGTTCTGTGGTAGGGCTCGTCCACCGTTCCTGAACGTCAGGTCCACTCGCTGTTTTCAGGGAGGAAGTAAATTTGTTAGTAGGGAGCATGACGTCAGGCGGCTCAGCTTTGGCAAGCCAACCTCCTCTGACGCCGCATTCTCCACTCCTCGGGCTCCTCCCGCGCAATGCATTGTGGAAGATGCACCACTCTCAGGCCCGCGGTAGCATTTAGTGGCTCCGGCTGGCTGCCGGTGGAGGAGGAGGCGAGTGGCGTTGCCGAAGGCGCCGTACGTGATTTTCCGCCAGCGTTGCGCTCCCACCCTCGTATCCCTCGTATCGTGGAAGTACTGTCGCTGTTCAAAGCTACACGATACGTAGATCCCATGCTCACGGAGCACCTTCACGAGCTGCGAGCCGACTTTGACGCTTACCGCTGGAACCACGACCGGCTTTGCTCGAACGCGCCGCTGTAAACATTCACAAGCACGGAGCGGCCTACGGGTGCGTGGTTTTAAATGCATAGCATTTTAGTAACTCACAATGTCACGCGGCGTTGGCGTGCGCTGTCGTAGTCCGCATGCGCGCCTTGTCGTAGTCCGCATGCGCGCCCTGTCGTAGTCCGCAGGCGCGCCTTGTCGTAGTCCGCAGCCAGGAAGAAATAACAGTTTCCGGCGCCCGGTTTCGAACCCATGACGCCGCGGGCGGAACGCAAGGTGCCCGGCGCACAACCGACCGAGCCACGAAACCGACACAGATTTCGATGCACCGAACGCGCCTTATATCCTTCACTCATTTCTCGTTTGTTTCGAAAGCGCCACAAGTTGTCCCGCGCTTCCAAAAGATGGCGACACGGGTCCCGCGATCAAGAGATACGACGTGCCGGCGCACCCCCTCGGAAATGCTGTGCATTTGATCGTGCCCCTCGCGAGGGGGATGTCTTTTTTTGCCAGGTGTGCTTTGACGATTGCGTTTCCAATTTTGCTGGGAGTTATCGCGCCACCTTTCCTTTACATCATAGCTCTGTAACGAGTGTCCCATCAGCTGAGAGGTTGTGCGAGAAGCTTCGATTTCGCTCGCGTGCGCATTTGCATACATTCGCCTTATCGGTGCTCCGGCACGGTGGCACGTTGTACATGCAACAATTGTCGTGACGATGTCTGTTTTGCGTTGCTGTCTCCTTCAGGCATTAGAAAAGAAAAGGTGCAGAACCACTGACGTTGGGTGCGGGCGCGGGAAGAACAAATCCTTTTCCGCCTCGCGTCGCAGGCAGAACACGGGCTGGTTGTCCGAGAACTGCTCAATCCGTGCGATAGGTATATGGGTAACGAACGCTAAATTACGCCTGGGAGGTGAAAATATAAAATTACCAGAATCAAGGAAGTGAGGTGTGTTTGTGAAATAAAATGTGAGGCACGGATGTCGTACTCTGACATACCCGCTTTTGCACTGCGGCGGAACACGACACTTCGACTGCGGTGCACTTCGACGGATCCCAGAGCTCAATAAATAAAGATGTTTTCTGTCTCTCCCGTCCGAACACTTTGCCTGCACGATCAGCCCGCTGCGCGTTTAGGGTTGCAGGCAGCGCTGCGCGCAACGCCCGGACGGGGACTTGTCGCCGAAACCCGAATACCCGGACGGCCCGGCAACCAAACGGAACGACGCAGCATAGCGCGGCAGGCGGGCGGCCGCGTGAGGCGCAAAGAACTACCGCTTGCCTGTAACGTGAGGCAGGGCATCTCCCAGCAGTCTCCTTTTTATTTTTTATGACTTGGCTTCACGATAGTCACGTGACGCTCCCTCCTAAACTTTTATTTCCTCCATGGCTGTTTTACTGGTGGCCGGCATGCCGAACATCGACGCTGCGGCATTAATAACTGTAGTCGCAGCCCACCCCGCTCTATGGCAGGCTAAACACAAAGATAACAAGAACAAACCCTGCAAACAGACGTTGTGGGATGAAGTGGCAGCAGCCGTGGCGCCTGGTGTTGCGGACGGAGGTAAGGCACTTGTTACCTGCGCTGCAGCCTGTGCGCATAGTTATTGTAACAAGTCGTCATTGTTTTCGTGTGTTTGTGCCACAGAAACCCTGCAGAAAAAATCGAAGTCCCTGCGCGACAAGTACCGGCGACTGTTCAATCTCGTGCTGGACGCCGAAAGAAGCGTCGAGCGCGCACGCCGGCGCGTGATTTCGCCGGTCCCATGCGGTTACTCGCCCTCTCCTGCGGGCCCGCGCGTTGACGCCGAAAATACGCTGCATGTGGTTGGGCGCGCCAGGCAGTGTTGTACACGTTCCTCCAAAATAGGAACGAAAGCTCGTTCCTCGTTCCTTGCCAATTTTGAAACGAGTTCCCGTTACAAGTTCCTTTATTGCGAAAGGAACGCGTTCCAGTTCCACTTCGAAAGTTGGAACGTGTCGTTACATTAACGTTACAATTAGGTTTTTAAATTAAAATATAGTGTCGGATAATCCTGGGTAGAAATTAAGTGGGACATTTAAAACTCACATCGAACTACGTATATTATAAGAATATTAACACCACCGGCAGCAGATTATGTGGAGATAAAGATAATCAAAAGAAACGCTCCTAGGCGAATTTTTTCAGGAAGCACTGGACAAACTCCAGACGGCTCGGGGACATTTCGGTGCAGGATATTTCGGTGCGGAAATTTCGGTGTCCAAATTTCGGCGACCAAATTATCCGGTGCTTGCCTGTTTGCGACAGCCGTTATATTTTTATTTCCGCTTAACGTGGGTTATGGACAACAATCTGGAGCAGTGAATTTATTTTTTTTATTGATGCCATGTTCGATCTTTGCCAGGTATTTTTAGAAATTCTACATTTCTATATTTTTGTTTAATACCTCTTCCTGGGGCACCTGTTATGCAGCCGATTGAAATCTTTAGCACACGTTTTTGTTTTTGCATTTATGAGAGATTGTTAATTTATATTCGCTCTTTTTTAGCTAAGACAATTGCCCGTGTTTACGATGGTCTACCGCCTCTTTTGTATTTTTTTAAATCACACCCTCAAATTACAAAAATTACATGCACACTCTCAATATCCAAAAAGTAACAAACATTAGCTAGCCCATCAGAATGAAGAAAACATTATGAAGAGTATTACGTAGGCTTGGCTGCCTTGCTAAAATGAATTCGCGAACACTGGTCTAGGATATTGTCGGGGAGGAAAAACGGGCATTTTGGAAAGCAGCCGCAGGTTCTAATGTCCTAAATGCTGATTAAGCACGTACCGGTTGTGCATACAAAATCCAGCCATTGTGTTCGGGACAACCAACCTTTGTTTAATGTTTACAAGCCTACATTTACCACATTTTAATTCTTTGTTCTGGCGCCCCCCCCCCCACCTTCCACCTCCCGCCTGTACGCTCGAATCTCGACCAGATTTCTTTTTCAGCCGTATTATTTTCGGTTCCCCTGAAAATCCTACATGCGTGGTGGAGTTCTTTGTCTCCGAAGTGTCACCGCAGTGATGTTTTATTTTTTATTTAGAACATACTGCTAGCCTCTTAGTGGAGGCTTTTGCAGGAATTGGGTGATACATTCAGAACAATTAGATAGCACACTTCGCGTTTAAAACATAGAAAAAGCTTTACATTCACCATGGGCGCACGAAACCTCTATAATGTGACACAAAAAGGCACCCATAAAGCCGCTGAGAACACAATGGCCACTATCGTATGCTGGCTACGCCCTTCCGCGCGCCGCTGTGATATCGACGGCGCCCCCACTCCAGGAATCGCTCTTTATACGCCTTCAGTCGCCCCCTTATGAATTAACTCATCAAGTCGCGCATATCATGGACACCCCAGCCATACATCGCTTCCTCCCATTATAAGGAGCAAAAAAAAATGAATAGGCTAGTGTGACGAGAGCGGCAACAGTCGCCTTCAAGTTTTCGAAGTCCAGTCGACGCAATGGTGAAGCACAAGTGACACCCCTCTCTCTCTACTTAGGGGGGTGATTGCCGGCGGGGCTCAGCTTTCCCCTCCCCTAAGTAACGCCACCGTAAGTGCGATGGTTGGTTTGTTAGTTTTAAGTAGAACTGACACCGAATGGGTTATCACGACGGTGATATTGATTGAGAGATTAATTAAGCCGAAATGCACACGCGCCTAATCGAACTCGTTTTTCTGTTGTTTTTTGCGGAAGTTTTCCTGGGGGGGGGAAGGGGGGGGAATAGACTAAAAGCAGCAGCGTCTTGCACCGTTGGGTGAAGTGAAAGGAAAGCGCTTTGGTAACACTTAAAGTATTAGGGTTGTTCACATGAATGTTAAAATAACAGAAACATGGTTGAACGGATCCAAAATAACAACGTTAATTTTTACCATCTGCTACAGAAATTGGGTTTCACGTGGCAATGCTCCGTTCGTTTCCACGAACGGCGGCGCAAGCACAAGTCTCGAACGTAAAATCATATCAAGTCACGAAATTACAATATTAAATCTAAAATGTTCAAACAATCCTTGGGACATCCACTCACTCAAAATGTCTGGGTCAAGACGTCGTGCACCAAAATGTCCGTGTACAGAAATCTCCACACCGAAACGTGCTGGACCGAAATGTCCAGCACCGAAATGTCCGGATCCCGTTTAGCAGTCCGTCCGTTTCGTTGGCTACCTTGTTACCGGGTTGGCCAGGATCGGTCTGCTCCTGAGCGCGCGGAAGGGCGAGTAGGAAGAATGCGGAGGCACGGACATGGCGAAGGCAGGCCCGCGGAACTAATTCCCCTACCGCGACGAATGCCCAAGTGCCCAGCCAGGTCCGGGTCAACCCAGTAACAACGCAAACGACAGAACCGACGGACTGCTAAAACTCTCTATTCTTTCCCCGCCAGGGAACAATTCCATAGGCCAGACGCGCATTCTGGCCTCCCCAGACAAACGATGAAGGGTGAAAAGCATTCTCGTGGCTACGCTATTCACCCGTGGAACGCCGCGCAAGCAACCAGCATGAAAGCAAACACAAGCTGCGGCCTGCTGCGTGGTTATTCTTCTGACTTTGACCTTCGAGGAAGCACATATGGCTGAAGGGCGGGCAAATTGACCATCTAGGAAGAGAAACGCAGTAGCGCTTTGTGGATTTTTGTACTCGAGCCTTGGCATCAAAAACAGCCAAATCCTAGCGATGCAATGGCAGGAACGCCAATCCTGCCGTTCCTTCAAAAACGTAACGAGTTACCGTTACAGTTCCAACGACCTTAATGAAACGGTGGCGTACCTCCCTTCCTCCAAAAAGGAACTAGTTCCAGGAACGCCGTTCCTTGTAACGCCGTTCCGTACAACACTGGCGCCAGGTCCGCGATGCCTCGTTACGGCCATGGAGGAAAGAAAGGCCACGGCCCGCGCGCAGCTAGGTCTGTCCATCGCCTCCTTTCTGTCTCTTCAACCGGCTCCGGAACGGCGCAGGCGCAGTTGCCTACAGCTGCAGATGCGCATGCGCAGTGATACGCAGAATGCCGCGCCACCGCGTCCGCCCGAGAAACAAGAGGTCTCTTTTTTAGATGCAGAGCATCTGATTCACTCGCCTTGTCCCTCCGGCGTCGTCGTCGTTGTTGTCGGCGTTGTCCACCCCTCTGCCATTCTCCTCCCCGCGCGAGCTGCGCTCTCCGCCGCTCTCCGTCGCTCACCCCTCTCCTCTCCGATAACGAACACTCTCGCGAGGGGCTTTGGATTGGATTTGATTTGATTGGATTGGATTGGATTGGATTGGCTTGGCTTGGCCTGGCTTGGATTCGGTTGGATTGGATTTGGATTGGATTGGATTAAAGTGGATTGTGTTGGATTGTGTTGCGTCATAGCCGCGGCACGTTGCGTCATAGCCGCGGCAGACGCGCTGGGGCCGGCGCATGTGCAGTACTCTCTCTTCCGCCGTTTCCTCTCCTTCGGGCGCGCTGCGCATATAACCGGTGTGCCGTTCTCCGGCGAAGCAACATCCACGCTTGGCTCAAACACCTAGAGTCCACGCCGCTTTACAAGTACGCCAACGTCGTCATCGACTGGGACCAGCTTCGCCGCTCCGCCTATGCGTCGCATCTACACAGAAGTTCCCGCGAGGGGAGGTGGGAGTTTTTATTTGTCATTTTGGACTGCTCAGAACTGCCCAAACCAGCTCCGTACTTCATTTGCCCAATTGCACATATTTCATTTGCCTTATGCGGGGGCAGTTCTGGACTGCCCAGGAGCTGTTAAAAACTGCTCTGGACAGGCAAAGAGACCGAAGGTGTTGCACAAATCTCTGGAGCTTTCTTTTTCTTTTTTTTTTTTTTGATCAGTCATTGTCGTCTGCATGGGCGCTGCCGAGCCGTGCTCCCTTGCTCATGACCTTGCCGGCTGCTGTGGGGCAGCGCTTGGCAGCGAAAACCGCGGGAATGGGAAACATTGAACGAGCCGCCGGGGTGAGAAGAAGGGGGCGGGGTGATATGTCAGGCGACGCGAAGTCGACATGGGCCCGCTATGAGCCCAAAGCCATGCACACATGGAGGAACATTACGTTGTTGGCGGATGAAACGAATGGGTGGGGGGGCGGCCCCCAGGGCCCCCTCTGGATCCGCCACTGCGTTCAGGGCATGTTCAGGAAACCACTTATGACCAATGTTAGAATTGGTAACGTTATTACAATGCTCAGAACTCAACATTAAAGTAATGTAAAAATTCAAACATTATAATAACTTTCAGAGCATGTTCACGACAGAACATTAATGGAATGTAAAAATGTAAACATTATTATAATGTTAGGAGGCAACCGCACAGCAACGTTATAGGTAACACCTTTATTGCAACATTATTACAATGTTCAAGGCATAACGTTGAAGTAACTGTAGAAACTTAACGTTATTAAAATGCTCGATGTAATACTGTCAGGTAACATTATAAATCTGAACGTAAGCATAACATTTAAATTACAATGGCAGGGTAATTTTATGCTTGAAGCATTAACGAAATGTTCAAACTAATTGCACAATACGGCAACTGGCTTTTACCAAAGTCCTCAGGGGTACAGGAGGTCAAAACACGCCCTCCCCCCGAAATTTCTCGTGAGGAAGGTGGGGAGGGGGAGGGGGGGGTCATCTAGGACGGGTATTTCGTGTAGACGTGAATCGCACGCGCCAGATAACGCTTCCAGGCTCCAGCACGTACCGCTGGGTTCTTCTGGCTCCCTCTTCACCATTTTGACATACTAAAAGGATGAGGATATTTCGGGTTATTTCCTTATTTCACATATATGGAACTTTGCATCTCGTGCCGTCGGCGTGTCGCCACCGATTCTGCTATCTCTGGCGTGTCTTCCGCGGCGAACTTGCGGCTCATTTGAGCAGCTCTGGCAGCTTGGGCCAACAATTCCTAATAACATATTACCAGTCTTAAGCTGACAGACCACTGGAAGCCACATGCTCGTTCAGCCAGTCACGTATATAATTTTTTGCACCAAAGAGGCCACCTTTTTATCTTCTTTTCCGCGATCGACGCGTGCCTCTCCCAGCTTTTTGTTTTAATCTATTCCGCAGCCTTCACGGAACCTCTGTTACCTCCCGTCACAGCTCCTAAAGCATGCGTTGCGCCACGGAAACTAGGTTCGATGAAGTATCACAAGCCTTGGTCGATGACTGGAGAGACAATTAAGGAGGACAGATGTCTGTTTGGGCCCCTGACATTAGAAAGATCAGAGCTCTAGTCAATATGCAGGGAGAGGTAGCTGTTTGAAATTGGTCCGAATGCGTAAACGTGCCGCGATTCTTGTGTCCGAACCCCCATCCACTTCTTCAACTTCAGGCGAATGAAACCAACTCTCTGTTCTTAGCAGACATCGTGACGTAGAGACAGAAAAGCAGTTTAGTGGGTACGCTTTACGGGTGAGGGCGGGAAGGGAGGCTAACAAACACCTCTCCCCCCCCCCCCCCCCCCCCCCCCGGTATAAAATCCTGGCTACGCGAATGCTTTTAAAAATCGCAGCCACATTATTTCAGTGCTTGACTGCAGTTTGACGCCGGAGATGTGCTGAGACAATGGTTGTCAGTGTGTATGCGCGCGTGTTTATTTTGTGTTATGAGCCCAGCCGCCAGCATGTTGAGGAGGTTAATTACAGCCCCAATCGGGCACCACTTGTGGTTTTTGGCCGCTGCGAGTCCGCGCTAAACATTTCCCAGGCAAGGCGACTTTCCCCTCAGTTGCCTTTGTTCCCTCAGTTCAATCAGAGACATTGAAGGACCCGAATAGCTCCCTCAACAACCGGTCCCATTCATGACCAATCCAAGTGTTGCCCACGGCCCCTCCCCTCGTTTTGCGAGGCCTGTTTCATGCGGGTGCGCGCGGTGGGTGGGGGCTTGCTCCCCCTCTCACGACCCCCAGGGGAAGTCTGTCAAAAGGCTGTTCTTGTCTGTCATCTGCACCGAGCGCAAGAAAGAGCGACAATACAGAGCAGCAGAAGGTGCTTTGCTTCATCGAGAAACACACTTGTTGCCGGGAAACAACGATTTGCAAGTAAAATGCAGGTTACATCAAATATACACGAAAACACGCTTTTAACTATTTTCAGTAAGCATCATAAAGCTAAATTTATTTTAAAAAACAGTAATACTGGAAAAATGAATAGGAATTGATAGTTTTATGTGTAAGTTTTACATCCCTGTCACGTTTGCACCGCAAATTCTGCGCTATTGAAGCAGAAAACAAAATGTGAGACCGACTTGTTATCAATGCGGAGATCGAATTAACACCCATTGGATTATCTGGTAGATTTGCAACGAACTCACACGTACAGTGAAAGTCAGAGTTGCCCTGCGCATGCAACGCGAAACTGCGACACCGCAGTTTCGCGTTATTTTGTTTCGTATTAGCCATGTAAAGTACAACAGTATTGTTATGGTGCGTCAGCCACACAGCAAGGATACACGAACGCCAGTGCCTAGCCTGCTCGGACATGTGCTTAATTGTAGCCAAAACAAGGCGCTGGGCGCGCTGAGGTCGACTCTGAGGTGTACATGTATTGAAAAGGAAGTAGACGAAGCTCTGGCGTTCTTGGTCTGCGCGGGGCCTTCTGTTCTGTAAATACGCCTTGTTGGTTGATAGATTGTAGGGTTTAACGCGGCGATGCAACGCAGGCGATGGAGTCGCGCAGTAGTGGAGGGCATCGGATTAATTTTGAGCACCTCGGGATCTTTAACGTGCGCCAAAATCTCGTACGGACGGGCGTTTTTGCTTTTCGCCTCCATCAGAAAAGCGGCCGCAGAGGCCGGGAATCGAACCAGCATCCTCGTGCCCAGCAGCACGACGCCTTAGCCACTGAGCCACCACAGCGGGTGTGAATACGCCTTGTAAATACATCTTCGTTTCTCGTCTTCCTCTCCGTAACATGTTGATGGCGGTTGCTAACCATACATCCGTGCTCCGCCCTCGAGCCTATACGAGCGCGTAAGTGCTCACAAATGATGATACCCTACGCTCACGCTCGCGCTACAAACGGCTAGCCTCCTGGTTATAAGTTTAGTCGGGAAATAGACTGCATGATGTCGACGGGCACAGGATCCAAGGTGAAGTCGATCAAGCGCCGGAACCCTTGCGAAGTATTTTTATTCCCTTGCGAAGTATCAACCAAGCTGTACAGCCTTTCCTTGTAGCCGCATAACTGTATTTCTAAAGTGGATTTCAACTTTTAACGTCTACGTATATAAACTGCACTCCGCTGTCGCTCCAATTCCTCCCCATAGCGCTGCGCTGGCGGGCACAATGGCTGCCTAAATATTTTTATGACTGCGGCTGCGGTCTTGTTAATTTACTGCAAAAGCTATAATGTTTGACAACTGCATTACCTTCGATGAAATTTCATAAAAATATTTAGAAGACGAAATTGAAACTTTGAAAAGTTTCCTTTGCGGCAGGCGTAACCAATTCGTCAATTTTGATGCAAGTCTAGGTTTATAACCTGGAGGTAACGAAGATGATAAAAATTTAATTTTTCGTTGCATGCAGGTCTGTATCATATGCAAGTTTCGATTTAGGGCACGCGTAAATGAAGCAGAAACTAAATCAAAATCCTTGACATCAGGGATCGTGAACTCTCCCTTCTGGAATTTATTTCACAGTGAAAAAATGCGCTATTTGCGGCTTCTGCTTTCCCACGAAGTTTTTCAGTACACGGCAGTCCAAAAAATCAAGGTCATTTACCCCTGTATTCGCTAGCGTAACTTAAGTATCAATTTTGCCTTTTGAAATTCTTCGCTGCCCTAACCAGTTTCAAGGAGCAAATGTATGCTGAAAGGGCGCCTTTTCGCGAACTTGATGCTATTTAATTGCTGCACTCAAACTTTTTGAGAAGGCGCTAGCTGGGATACTGTACCGGACGACAACGTTTATCCTATTTGCCGGCGGAGACGGCACCTGAAATTGCTAGCTTGTCTCGAAAAGACAAAGCGTTTCGCTTTCTAGTAGTAGAACCTATCCCCAACGAACCTACACCTCAGAAAGCACCGACAGGTGGGCCTAGCACCTAACCGACACCCCACTCACATTACAAACGCACGGTAGTTTGCGGTGCGGGCAACGTTCGCTAAGTTAGTGCATATCTCCAGCCAATTTTTCAGAAAAGTGCAAAAAACAATGGCTCATCAGCGTAGCGAATTCCTTACATCAAGGTGTCACTGCTGCCATGCCTTCGTTATGTAAAGGTCAGGTCGAAAACGCATCGTTTTCAATGGGGCTGGCAATGGGGATTTGAAAAACGTTGTTAAATCCAGGAATTCGTCACATGGAAGCTCGTTACATCCTGGTTCAAATGTAATTGAAATGACTCCTTTTTTTTCCATTTTGTGCCTTGCAGACATTCTGCTAACTCAAAGCCAGATTTCTTCACACAGGCAAGGACAAGACGATTAGGCAGTATTCGTTCCTGATAATTAGCCGAAGGGCAATATTTAGTCTCGAATTACGCGAACTTCGTTTAACACCTTGAGTTGCGTTTGTTGTTGAAAAGTTGCATACCCATATTTTTCCCATCCTCGTGTGCGGCCCAAAGACACGAAGCCCTCGAAAAATGGGGAGGGTGGAGGGAAGAGGGCGGGAAGATCGAGCCTTTCAGCGCCCACTTGGTTGGCTCTATATGCCATCGAGCTAATATGAAACGAATCATATGATCACAGTGTCTCCCTGTTACTGCTATGACCGGGTCTGGGACATTTCGGTGAAGCACGTTTCGGTGCACCGGCTTTCCGATGCACGGACTTCTCGGTTCACACGCATTTCGATGCGAAAACATTTTGAAGAACCGATATGGTTAGTCGTAGTGTGCTCCTAACGTGCCACGATGGAAGAAGACAACGACGGTAGGGAACGACGACGAAGCGTTTGAGTAGAGCCACTAAATAAGCTACGCTTCATCTAGCGGCTCTACGTTTGAGTACGCAAGCAGTGCACGTGCAGTTTTCTGGAAACCGCGGTAATAAGACAACGCCAGCGGTGCGCTGTCTTGAGCAGGTCATGTAAAATATATTTGTTGGTACCAGCCACTGACTTCTGTCTGGTTCTTGTATGCCTTACTTGCTTTGAACGCATTGTTGTATTTTGATTTTGGTAGACTATTTACTGCACTTACTGAATTTTTTTATTAATACCTCGTTTCAAAAGTTTATCTTACGATTTGTGTCTATTGTTATGTTTTTTCTTTAATACACTTCAAGCAACACCTATTATAAAGCCGATTGATTTTACTCGTTGTGGCTTATTTCCTATTAAGTTGTGGTTCTTTGGGCAGGGGAGAGATTGCTCAAGATTCACTCAGAAAACATTTTAGAAAGCATTAGAAAGAGCAGTTTCTAGCCGTGTTACGTAACATCCAGTGATTTACTGTGAAATGATATCCTATTATTCCTAGTCGTGAGACTAATTGTCGGAGCCGTTTAACGGGGGAGGGACTCCTTGTGCGAAGGCGTTCCTGGCGAAGGCAAGCTTTATCGGCGATCAGGCGAGAAATTACGTAATCGTGTTCGCTAACAGTGCTGAAAGCTGCAGGGGTAACTCGCTTGTTTAAAGCATACATGTGCGAAAAAAAAAACACCTCTTTTTGTAGTTATGTGACCTCACATCAGTAGTTATTCTGTACGTACCAGCCGGACTAGTCAAGTTGCCCAGAATTCTTTTTTCATTGAAGCATCATATTTCTGACTAGTGAGTCAAAACGTTTAAGTTCAAGTTTACAAAAAAAATGTCACTGGTGTTTTTGACACATTTTCTCCCTACATCCCGGACTACTATAAAATTAGACGTGTAGCCACTCGTATTTCATGTTTGGTTATGAAGCGTTTTTTGATTCGTGCATCACGATCGATCAGTCTCGTTCAAAGTCATGCCTTATGAAATAACGTTAAATCTTGCTCGCGAGTCGTCCTCATTCGGTTCGTCGAGACGAACAGGTAAGGCTGTCTTCACATTCAAAGGCGAACCCCGCGGCGCTGTCCCCAAGGGCGGGTGAAGTGTCCGGTCGCATTGTGCGACGTTTCTTTGTGTAGCATCCCCCCACGGCTTTTTGTTCATTCAGACAGGTTTGAGCCGCAGACAGCGGCTGCGGAAAGTTGCTTCGAGATCCACTGCCTTCGCGCCCCATATGAGAGGGAAAAAAAAAAGGGCAAGGGCCCAAGGGGTCTTTTCTCACCACTGCCAAGAGGACTCCGTGCGTACCCAGCTCCAGTCGTTGCACCGGATCGTTTACCTGGCACACTGCAGTTGTAGACATGCTTGTTCAGCCGTAGTCTGTTCGACGGAGTTATATCTTTCTCACTGGTCTGTCCAACCGAGACCCGTTTAATCGCTGGACATTCAAAACGAAGCGCCAGAGGCGGCGTTTGGGCAATGTGAGCGACATACAAGGAAAACAAGAATTGCGGAAGGTGTGCAGGAGCATCTCGTGAGTATTTTCTTGCTTATAAGCCCGTGCACACTTGTGACGAAGCAACGCGATTTCTTTCGCGGCGACAAATTGGCCGAGACTAAACGACAAAACTGTCGCCGGGCGGCAAAAGCTTCCGAAATCGCGTCGCTTCGTGGCAAGTGTGAACGGGCCTAGGCAGTATTGATGGAAGAATCGATGTTACGGGTTCGTTGCATGGAAACAATTTTTGCGCGCCTTGTGCAAAGTGAATTCGGAAATCTAACCTCGCGCACACTCGAATGATTTTCACTTCAGTCTGGCAAGTGAGGTAGTGGCATGGGCACGCGAAACAAAATAATTAGCGTCTTACGTTAGTTCGTTGTGTTAAATTTTGAAAAAAAAAAGCATTACGTTTGCCCCTAATTGCCTGGCGATGCGATAATCATGTTGGGAACGCCGGGGTTCTTTAACGGGAAAAAAAAAGGGGGGGGGGGGAGGTGCAAGCTACTTCGAAATATAGTCGACACCAATGCAAATGAACAGGTCAGAATGCACCCCTTGGTAGCCTATTTTTCTGCTGGTTAACGTAGACAGTATGACGGTGTACCTATCGCAAAAAGTTTGTCCAACTTCTGGGCTATTGTCAAAAGCTGCAAACCTGAGCCGTTTGTCGTAGCTCTCTTCGCTGGCGATAAGCAACGAGACAACCTGCGTGCCAACTTTGTTAGAAAGGGGACTTTGAGGGCTGAAGGTGTCACAGAGGGTGAGAAAAAGTGCGCTGTTCGAGCAGATACGTTCGTTTGCGACTTACATTTTTGAAATGCATTAAGCAGCATAGCGCGTTCTTGAGTTGTGAGAAATGCACCCTAAAAGGCTAGTAAATAGCAGCTGGTAAAGAGTCGAAGTCACTTTCATTGCAGGCTATGGTTTTCAAGATACCCTCAAACCGGGAAAGCCGCGGAGTTCATCGACGATGAGTGCCAATCCCGAAACCATAGAAATTGGTAAGTACATATTGCTCAATTGTGTAAATGGCTAGCGGGTTAGCAAATCAAAATGGAAAAGCGAATTAAATCGATAACGCACAGCACAAGAGGAGCTGGAATGACCAGGGCAGGTGCCACTTTCAACTAATACCCCTGCTACACTAGGGTCCAAATGTCATTTGAACCAAATGTCATTTGACTCAAATGGGTTGCTTCGAATGCCATTCAGAATCCGCCGTGCTACACAACAATTTCGATGGCATTTGAAAGCTTTCACAACTGTTCGCTGTGCTGTAGTGGCGCTGTTGTTGCCCCGTACCGTTTTCGTACACTAATGCAACAATCAAACTTAGGAGCAGTCCGAGGCAGTAAAATGATATCAAATTAGAAGAGACACCAGTTTTGACTCTAAATATGGCTGCCTTGCGTTGTTTTTGTTTGTGTTTTTTGCAACTGACCCACTGGTTTTGAGAGTATGAAAATTAAATATGTTGATTTTGTATTTTAAGTAAATAAACAGTTAACAAAGTTTCACAAACAACAATATTTTGTTTGTTTTACGTACGAAAGTATTGTATTTTTTATTGCCGATCGAAGACGCTGCGTCCGAGAGTGCTGGAAATGGCATTTGAAATCTTAAATGTCTCTCTTGGTGCTCATTTGGCTCGAATGTCATTTGAGCCAAATGGCATTTGTAAACCTAGTGTAGCAGCACAACTTGGCATTTGAGTCAAATGACATTTGGTTCAAATGACATTTGGACCCTAGTGTATCAGGGGTATAAGCCGATAAAGATCCGAAGGGGGTAATTGGGGGTAGGAGGTGTGGGAGGTACTTGGTCATGCTAGCGATCACCCATTCCCTCTAAAGGGAGCCGTTCCGCCCAAAAGAGGTCACTCTGGATACAGAATTTTGTCTACTGCACGTACTTTATCAGAAGTTTGGAACCAACACTCTTTCATTGCGGCCACATTGAGCATGAACAGCCGTCGTTCGCCGACATGAAACCGACATGCTTCGGGCAAAAAGGCTGATTCTAGTAGTACTGTCCATCGGTGGTACTATTTCGAACAGCTTGAATCAAAGGCTTTTACTTCCGTGGTTCCAGGCGCACTTCCCAACTTTTGAAAAATCCTGTAAATGCTCAGCAGTGATGAATAACAGGGTGCGTTTCATATGACGAAGTAACAACGCTGAGCGTGAAAAAACAAAACCCATGGTTAAAGTGAATTCGCTTACAAATTTAGTGGCTGCAATGATGCGGATGGCTTTGACTGAAAAACTGAACCTTCTGCATTCGTGCAAAAAGAAAAGAATGCCCCGGTTGTTGTAAAATGCTCAAATTCTTCCTCCTTTCTTCCCCTAGCCTGCTCCAGGCATGTATTAAAACATGCAAAACAACTTTTTTCAGTGCTGAGAAAGACTAGGATCGAAGTTGTTCGTTTATGAGTTCCCACTTTGGTTCCTTTTACTATGTAAGTAAACTTGGACCATTACACACATTCGTGTTTAATGGGTGCGTTCTTTTGTGTGACCCATCTGTAATACCTTTTAGCACTTTGTGCACTTTTTTAGGTGAAAGATCTGCCGGACGGGGGGAGCAAACGTCGCTTCTACAACCAAGCGAATTTTCAGATTTGTTGTTCCGATTGAGGTAGCTGTCATCTATATACAGTTCGACAGGAATAAAAGAAGAAAAAGGTCCAAGAGGCTTAGAGTCCGTTCCCTAGTAGTATTTGGTGAGTGTATAAAATTTCTGAGAGCGTATTTTGATTTGTTTTAGTAGTTGAATTTATGAACTGCTATGCAGCCCATAACTAGTCACGCCCTATGCTTCCAGCTGCTGCGGGTGTGACCCAGGCCACAATCGATAGCGGGACACATCTTTGGTGACTGGCTCCGCTTTGCAAATATTGGGCTTATAGGAACCCACAAGGTAAGCAATAAACTGATATTCTCAAAATTTAATAGTGCATTTATATTTAAATGCTTTTCATCCTAATCTCTGCCTAGTAAAAATACATGAACCATGCAGAACACATAAAACTTCGCAAGCGAGCAACAGTGAACTCGGGAGATTCAAGTTGCGAGTCAGGTCACCCAAAATTTTGTGCGCTTGCTTTCTTCTGTTCATATGATTAGCACGAGTTGCTTGTTCGTTTACTCTCCATTTAGTGTGTGCGTGTGTGCGCTCTCGTTAACTAAACAAATCCTTAGGCGGCAACTACTTTTTCGCGCAAAAACAGCCTACTGCTGCAGCGCACTGCAGTAGGAATTGCTTGCTTTTTCCACGCAGACGCAGCCAGCCCCTGGATGGAGCCTCTTCCTAAGTGTGCTATCCATAGCCTCTCCTGCACAGCAGCAGGAATGAAGTGTAAATAAAAAAATATATGTAACCATGCAAAATGAAATAAAATTTTATTTGAAATTTCACTTTCCCTTGTTATTTTGAAAATGCTTTAAAATATATCGTACCCGGTATACGAGGATAACAGTAACAATGCTAAACGATATACATTCCTTACGTATGGCAAAACGTCAATGTAACGTTCCTCGTCCACATTCTGGAAAGGTTTTGCAACGTTAAAAGATCGTTTCAAGCGTGTTTTCTGCAACGTTAGGTAAATGTAAATCCAACATAATTCATATGTTGTCGAAATGCTTCCTCGCAGTTCCAATAATGTTTGCCGAAACGTTACCGTAACGTTTTTAGTTGTTCTTAAAATGTTTTTCCAGCGTGTTTCTGCAACGTTAGGTAAACGTAACTCAAAAGTATTTGTGTTGCAGAAATGCTTTCTTACTGTTCGCATAACGTTTGGCGAAATGTGATGCAACGTTTTACATTGTTTTTAACGTTTTTTGAACGATATTACCTTGTTTGCTGCAACGTTAGGGAAATGTAACACTAACATTAACAATGTGCTGTAAAAATGTTTTGTGGACGTTTAAATAATGTTTTCCAAAACATTATTGTAACGTTTTTGATAACATTAGTTAAACATTAAAAAAAATGACATTAAGAACATTGCTCTAACGTTAACACCAAACAAAAAAATTACGTTCTTCTAATGTTTTGGTGCCACTTGGGATGCTGCTGCTGATGATGATGATGACGATAAGTGAAGCTACTATCCACGCAAAGAGCAACAAGGAGGAGGTCGCTGTCCAGAAAGCCGGTTGTGACACAGAGTAACCCTCCGAGTCCTCGCGCAGAACCTTCGAGCGATTTTCGCTTGGTGAAAATAAAAGATGCCGGATTGCACACCTCGCGCAAAGCGGAAAAAATTGCAAAAAATATTACACAATACCTCAATAAATATAAAGTGCTAAAGAAACTGCTGAAAAAATAATGGCACCTAAGCACGACGCTAAGAAAGGAAAAAAATTAATAAGGAACGGCTCGAGGCTTATGCTGCGTACTTTAGAAGCAGAAGATGCAGAGTGTGCAGCAATAGCCATGCACGTACACAGCCTAAGCCATGCATTTTTGGTGGGGATGCCCAGAACGAGAAAAGCTACCAGTACGGTACACATGTAGTCATTGCGATCGCGGTCAGTGTTCCTTAGATTCTCTCGGAAGTGTAGGTTCTCAGCGTCGGGCCCAGCCTCGGCGGTATCCGGTGGCAAGTCCAAGCTGCTCAATTGTGCAGTGCCGTGTATATGAGCTGCCGTGGAGCCTGAAATTGAAGCCACCCACGTCGGATACCTGCCCGAAATATGTGTTGTCTATTATGCCCGAAAAATACACTTGCTGCATGCTGAAGAAGACTACCCCGATACGCATACTGTCTTGGCTCCCGAATCTGTCAACCTACAGGGTATTAGCCACATGTTGCAGGCTTCTCGAGATGCCGGGCAGTCGTTCATGGTGCACTTCATGTCGTAGATACACGAAAAATGCCAAGCAGCTGGAAGAATTGAGACTCTTTCTGCCGCAAATACTTCCGGGTCAGCATTTTGAGAAGGTAGCCGAAGACGTGAGCTCCGTGAAAGACGGGGTACTTGACACTGTCCGAGAGGACGATGCCGGGTGTCGCGCACATCTCAGCAGTCTCGTTGGGGTCGATGCCACCTCGCTGGTGCCTGTAAAATTCCATGCCGGATTCAGTAATAAAGCGGACAGAGTCCTCCGCAGGGACGTCCTCTTCAATGTTGACCTTGAAGTTAAATTGCCGTGCGCAGCAGGCAGCAGCCTGGTGCTGGATGGTCCTTCTCGTCGAAAAAACAAATCCCCAGCAGGACGAGCTTCACCAGAGTCACGTTGCCCCTCACCAACGGGTATAGTGGTGAACAGCTGTTTTGAGGAGTTGAGGGTTCGCGGGCCTCACCAGAACCCCCAGAAACTACGTGTCCACTGTGACGTAGTTGTCCTCCTGGACGAGGGGCATGGTGACGTCGAATTCCTACTCCATGTTCGAGTCCCGGACACCTCCGGTGGTGCAGAGATCGGTAGGATCTGTGAGCCCGTTGCTCACCTCGTTGTCGTTGGTTCTGAGGCCTGTGGAGCTGGGATGGAGCGTGACGAGTGGTCGGGAGGCGAACTCACGTACCTTGTTCTAGAGAAGCAGTGGCTTCTGTGGTAATGGCGGTGTTGGCCCGAAAAATGACGCATACCCACTAAAGGGTATTGGCCAAGATGAGTTCTTTTTCCATTATAAACAATCATACGATGCAAAATAACGGAGCAGAAGAAAGAATTTAGTCTAAGTTCAAGAGAGAGAGAAAAACACGAGAAAACAACAGAGGGAAGAGTAGGAAAACTAGGTAAATGTCAGCTTAATCGGAATATTTTTAACACTGCAGACGAGCTGTCTCCGCAATGAAGAAGTAGATGGCGTTGCACACGTTCCCATGGCACCGGCCCAGCCTAGTGCCCCCAAAACGACAAAAGCACCGGTACAGTCAAATGCAGTCCAACACTTCGCAGGTGAATCTCCAGCAGCCTTCTCCGTTGGTAAAAAATCGGCGGCAAAAAAGGAAGAAATGTTCTTCGGATTCAATTTCTTGGCAAAAGTGGCACAACGGGGAGGTTTTCAGATTTGCCCGATATAGGTACCGATTAAGTGGAGGCACACCAGAGCGAAAAGAGGTCAGCCATACTTCGCACAAGCGAGATTGGCAGAGACTTCTTTTCCAGCGGAACCTGACACGTTCAAGTTCAGGAGAAGTGTTCAGACCGTGATCAGAGGCATCTTGATTCAACAGGTATTGGCGATAACCTGCCAGCACACCCAAGAAAACGGGGGAAGAACCTCTACAATCGGTAAAGCCAAAGCTGTTTTAGCTAATATTTCAGCGGTTTCGTTGAGGGTTAACCCTCAGTGGTGGTGGTGGTTCCAGTGAAATGGCGCGTACCCACTCAGGGGGATTGGCCAGGAAATGGGCGCCTTACCGAAAGGAATTATGTAGTTTTTGTAGGGAAAGAAAAATATTTAAATATTAGAATGGATAAGCAGTGGATTACTGGAGAAATAAAAGTAAGGAGATTAGAGAAAGAAATTAAAAAAAAAAGTAAAAACGAACACCATTTCATGAAAATTGGAAGTAAGAAACACGAAGAAAAAAGTGGCCGCGCGTGCGAATGGCAACGTCGTCTTCCTCTTCGGCTGAGCTTTGTCAAAAAGCCAGTATCGTCTAGCGAAAGCGAGTGCATCATCATCTCGCAAAGCAAACAGAACATTCGTAATGAAGGCGTTCCTGCTTGCCAGACAAACCCGCCATAATCACAGCGTCATCGATGCAGAAAAAAGGGACGATCACTGCACGGTCCTAGACCTTCCGGATGCAATCACCATATCTCCTATTCTGCAATTTGTGCACATTTTGGGTTCGCGCCTGATGGTGTAATAAATGGCCTGACCACTTGTGGTAACTCCCCCGGGTGGATACGTGCCACATGCGTCATACGGATGAAGAATGCAATGGTGGTGGAGTATCCACGACATGTACTTGTGGCGCCGCTGTTTCCACTTGCGGCGAAATCTAGAAACCAAGGTGAATTTTAACAGCGAAGCTGTACAGCAAATCGTTTGTGTCACGGACTCCGCAGTTAAATATGCGAAGAATATGCCGAGCGCTCGTGCACGCCTGTCTCGAGCGCATGTTCGTCGAACTGCGCGGGGTGGCAAGGGCACGAAGTGACACCCACTGCCCCCAGCCGTTTCGCTTGTCGCTTCGCGCCCTTGCCACACTGCTTTTCTGCGGCTCAGTCCCTTCGCAAAACACCCCAAAGCGACGGCCCCGACCCCAGAACACATGCATTTGCATGGCGCTACCCCGTCGTTTCAAAGCGACGCCCCGTCGTTTTAGAGAATTCGGCCCCAGCTCAACATACTTCCCTCCCCCTCACACTTCCGCCACATTTTCCTCCGCCGTTTTCTTACGGTCTTCGTTGGCTCGGTTACGACGCCGACGTCAAACACCGCATCGGCCGCCAAATTGCTGCGCACAAAACAGAGAAAGAAAGAAAAGGAAATCGTGACCGGCATACGCACACCACAAAGATTTTCGGCAAAGCCAACTTTCATGGCTCATGCCCTGTACCTCTCAGCCTGTGTCTTGGGAAAGAAATCCTAACGCGATGGGCCGTGATGGCGGCTCCATCAAAACACCGAATTTCGTTCACTTGCCATGCAATTACTCCACCGTGGAATTGTCAAAAATTCGAAATTCTCGCTGCCTTTCAAAACGGGGGCTTCCTGCGGGCGCAGAAAACGGCTCTAACACGTGTTTTACGGAAACTATCTAGACGAAATTAAATAACAAATGACCGATAAAACGACTCTTATCACGACTCATTACTTCTCATTAGAGCTCCGGAACTATCGTTTGCTGTCAGTACATGTGCGTCTACCGGAGGAGCATGGTTATTAAAAACGGCTGCAGCTCTCGCTTTATCTAAACACTCTGGAAACAAATTATGTGACAGTGGACTGCTGAGATGACTGCACAAGCGTGACAAGTTTTATTTCAGCGCAGATCGCGGGTAGCTGCAAGTGATAGTTCTAATTAGCTTATAAACCATCAACATCACAAAGCCGTGGTGCACTGTGGAATGGACATCCCCTTGTTTGCCGATTACGGTAGAATTGTCGCCGTTCCAAGTTTGATAAGCTAATTAACTGACAAGTGTACCAATTCGTACGTATACCAAACAGATTGTGTTTTCTTCTTTGCGCGGGTTTGTACTGCGCCCCAGCCAAACGTGTTTTGGGTCATCCACCATGGCTTCGCGGTCTAAACACGCTTACAGGATGTCTTTGGGCCATTTCATCGCCAGAGCTGTTCAGGCCGACACAAACCCCGAAGCATCAAGAAAAGAATGTGGTTAGGGAGATCCCAGGAATTTGGGGCAGCCAAGTAGAAAGAAATGAAAAGGCGCTTCCCGTGGTAGGAATCGAACCCGGGTCCCTCGCGTTACGGAACCGGCGTCTATCTGCTTGAGCTATATCACCGCGTTCCGGGCGCAAAGCATTTCCTTTGGGTTCGTACACGTGGGGCGTTGGCCGCGGGTTCCAGCGCGCGGTCCTCTTTGGGAGAGATGTGAAAGCCTGCGGACGAAACGGTCCGGGCCTGCCAGTCATGGAGAACTTTCAGCCGGAAGTTCGGAAACAAACTTATGACATATGGAGCGGATCAACTTGCCGCTAAACAGCTTTAAAGGAAAACTTAGGTCGGTTCAACGGGCCGTGGAACGAATAATGATCGGAGTAACACTTAGAAACCGTTAACGAGCTTCCCGGATCAGAGGAAAAACTAGAGTAGAAGATATCATCGCTCAAATAAAGAAATGAAAATGAACTTGGGCTCGCCATGTCAGTAGGCGAAATGGCAGTCGGTGCACTACCCCGTGACAGAGTGGCCAGCGAGAGACGGGTCTAAAAAAGAGCCAAGCCGATGCCAAGCCAAGCCAAGCCAAGCCAAGCCAACTCGATGGAGGGTCGAAATAAGGAAATTTGGAGACAAAGCATGGACTCGCCCGGCGCGGGAGAGGAGCGGTTGGAGGTGGCCTTCGCCCTGCCGTGGACCTATAGTAGGCTGCTGATTATGATGATGCTGATGATGATGCAGAGGGGGATCTCACGCACTCAGCAAAATTCAAGTACGAGAGAGAGAAAGCTATTTATTAGAGGAGAAAGCCGAGAGCTTTGCCGGAATCGTACCACCGACATGCTACTCGGCGGGGGAATGGGTATGGGAGGGTAGAAAAGGCCCTATAGATACAGGGCAGAAGGAAGAGAAGAGAAGAAGTAAAAAAAAGGGCATCATGTAGTTTGTGTGAACAGTTCGACGAACGTCATGTTCTCAGTAGTTTAAATCAGTTCAGTGACGCCGATCTCGTCCAGGTATTCAAACAACGCGTTTAGTGCTTTGCGTTGTGCTGAAGGAGTGTGCCAGAGGCCAAGGAGCACTTGTAGGCTGATTGGTCCTGGGCGTAGGTGTTCGATCTTCTGCTCCAAACGGCACCTTGCGAGCATGTAAGCGGGGCACTCTAGCAGTACGTGTTCCACGGTTTCTGGCGATCCGCAGTTATCGCAGTAAGGATTCGAGGTGGCGCCAAGTCGAAACAGGTAAGTTTTTGTAAGCGCTGCATTGAGTCGTAATCGGTGATACAAAGTTTCTAGTCGGCGCGGAAGTCGCTCTGCCAGCTTAATCCTCAGCTCGGGGTCTATGTATTGCAAGAACGGATAGTGGTGCTCTGGAAGAGACCAGAGACGGTTCCGCTCCATTAAAACAAGTGCCTTCGTCATAGCTGAGGTATCATGTTTGGTGAAGAAGACCTTCCTCATATTATGCATTTAAAGGCCCCTGCGAGCTGCTTCATCTGCCTTTTCATTACCTGGAACACCACAGTGGCCTGGTAGCCACTGAAATGTCACTTGGTGCCCAGTGTCTTTGGCCTGGTGGTGCAAGTAAGTTATTTCACGAGAGGCGTGTTCGTGAATGCTGAAGCAGTCGTTGCGCAGTAGACTTTGGAGGGCTGCCTTGGAATCTGTGAAGATGGTCCATTGCCCCAGCGGTTGGCGGAGAATGTACCGGATGGCTTCCTTGATGGCGTGAAGCTCGGCTGACATAGATGACGTTGCCCGCTCGAGACGATAAGAGAACGTCTGTCCAGTGGACGAGATGAAGATCCCGGAGGAACTGCGGCCAGGCGTACACGACCCGTCTGTAAAAATTTGTTTTGTGCCTGAGTATAGTCGGCAAATGTGGCAGAGTGTCAACTGTAACAAGCCGCTTTGATTCATATTCTTTTTAGAGTCGATTCCCGGGATGTTGCATCTAATATGCAATGGCGATAGGGTCCAGGGCGGGAAATGAGACGGCATTGAATTTGGTGCCTGGGTGGGAGTCGAAAGGTGCAACGACTTCAATGTTCGACCGAAACTTGAGTTCCCATTTTCTATTAGTCGGGTTATTGTACTGGTTTTGGCGTGCATCCGATGTCGCAGGTGTATCCGCACGGTTTCTTGGAGCCTAATCACGTCCAAGGGCAGACAGCCAGCTTCAGCGACAGTATCCAAGCACGACGACCCTCTGGGAAGTCCGAGGCAGATACGGAGGCAATTGTTTCTTGCCGCGTCTAGCTGTTTCCTGCTTGTTGGTGACAGATTTTGGAGGACAGGGAGACTGTAGCGCAGTATGCCGTCGACATAGGCTTTACAGAGTAGTATCATGGAACGGCAGTCACTGCCCCGTCGACTACCGGCAAGATACCCGACGATCTTTCACATCGCAGATATTCTCGTACGGAGCCTTTTCACCTCCGGAGCCCACGAAATATTGCGGTCTATTAAGATTCCGAGGAATCTTTGAGTACGTACATATTGCAGGGTACGGCCTCCGAGGACTAATGGATATTGCTTCATGTTCTTGCGAGTAAAAGCCATCGAAACACTTTTCTCAGAGGATAAATGCAGTCCTATTGGGGAAAGGTATGCTGATATTTTCGCAAGAGCTTTCTGCAGTCTTTGTTGTGTGGTGCGACGTGACCGCGCCGCACTCTAAATGCAGATGTCGTCCGCATAGAGTGTGGTATGTACGCCATGCGGGAGGACTCGCTTTAGGTGGATGAGTGTCAGGTTGAACAGGAGAGGGCTCAAAACGGCCCCTTGAGGCACTCCTTTTTGTATAGCGTAGTAGGACGTTGAGCCTTCTGGAGTGCACACGAAGAGTTCTCGCCCCTGTAGGTAGTTTGTTATCCACGCATAAAGTTTTCCCCCGAAGCCAAGAGCAGCAAGAGATGCTAGGATTGCATCATGGAAAACGGAATCGAATGCCGATTTTATGTCCAAGAATACTGCAATGGGGATGTATCCGTTATGTAATTCGTCTTCTAGAGACGAAACCAGTGAAATCACGTTGTCGATGGCAGCTCTATTCTCGCGAAAACCGTTCATCTCAGGTGGATAAAGTTTTTTGCTTTCAAGGAACCAGGTCATTCACCTGCTTCACACGGACCACTTCTCTTCACTGCAAGCTCCGTCTTTTCGGCGTTACGGCCGTTCCCACTGGGCCTGGCCTACCAACCGACGGCAGGATGTCGAGTGCTTCAGTGTGCTTTGGGCAACTGACTCTACCACAATGGCCAGCAGCCTTCCATTGCACCATCCTTCACCTAGCTTATCCTATTGTTTCCCCACGAGCATTTTCTCTCCCTAACTGAGACCTAGTTGCCGTCTAAATGGGTTAAGAAACGCCCTTCCCGACTCGAGTTCTCTGATAACCACAACCAAACACGTGGGTCGCCTGACCCCCTCCGCTCTGCCTAGCACGGATGATAATATCTGCGCCAAGTACATGCACGGGCAAATAGAATTGAGAGCCCTTCCACTCTGCAAATATGGAAGCCAGGCAAGGTGTATGTCATCATTATCATCATCAATCTGTGTGCGCCGACTGCAGGGAAAAGGCTTCTCCCATAGATCTCCAATTATCCCGGTCTTGTGCTAACTGCGACCAATTTATCCCCGCAAACTGCTTGACCTCATCTGCCCATCTAACTTTCTGCCGTCCCCTGCCACGCTTCCCTTGCCCACTCTGTTGCCCTTAATGACCAACGGTTATCTTGCCTTCGCATTATATGCCCTGCCCATGCCCTTAATTTCTTAATATCTACTAATATGTCCTTAACGCGCGTTTGTTTTCTGACCCATTGTTCGCTGAGTCGTCCTAAATTTAAGTTGAGCCCTTTTAGCGAGCCTCCAAGTTTCTGCCCCGTAGGTGAGTAGTAGTACTGAGTACCGGTAAGATACAGCTGTTATACACTTTCTTGTTAAGGTGCAATGGTAGGCTGCCAATCATTATCTGAGAATGCCTGCCGAATGCACTCCACCCCAATCTTATCACATCTGCCTCCTGGGTTTGATCCGGGGTAACTACTTGGCCTAAGTAGATATATTTACTTACTACTTCCACTGACTTGCCACCTATCTTAAATGCTCTCCCGAGGTTATTGATCACTACTTTAGTTTTCTGCATATTGATTTTCAGGCCAACGATTCTGCTCTGCTTGCGGTAATCATGCTTTGCGATTAGTCCCCCGAGTTACTTAGATAAGCAACGTCATCAGCAAATCTGAGGTTACTGAGGTATTCCCCCTGAGGTATTCCACCTGTCCCCAATCCAATGTTCTCAATACTTCTTGCGAACATGCTGTGAATAACATTGGATAGAGGCTTTGTCTGACGCCCTTCCTTATAGGTATTTTACTGACCTCCCTATGGAGGACTATGGTAGCTGCGGACCCATTGTAGATACCCTCTAGTATTCTGACGTAATGCTCTTCTACACCCTGATTCCGCAATGCCTGCATGACTGCTGAGGTTTCGACCGAGTCAAATGCTTTCTCATAATCTATGAAGGCTATAAATAGGGGTTGAGTATACTCGGGGCATTTCTCTATCGCCTGATTGATCGTGTGAATACGGTCCAATGTTACATCTGCGAAACCCTTTACGAAACCCCGCTTTTTCATTGGGTTGACTGAAATCTAAGGTGACAGAAATTCTGTTAGCGATTACCTTGGTAGGTACCTTGTACACGACTCACAGATCGGCCTGTAATTTTTCAAGTCCTTCATGTCACCTTTCTTATGGATTAGGATGATGTTCGCGTTCTTCCGAGATTCCGGGGCACTTGCGGTCATTACGCATTGCGTATACAGGTTTGCCAGTTTTTCTAGTATAATTTGCCCGCCCTCCCGTCTGCTGTTATCTGATCAGCACCAGGATATTTGCCCCTTGCTTTCTTTCAAAGCCTTCTTTACGTGTGTCATTACTGTTGGGATGTGTTCCTCCTCTGAGCTACATCCTCGCTTGGTATTATCGTGGATGTACAAATCTCTATAGAAACCCTCGGCTACTGTGACAATTTTATCCACATTTGTGACGACATTGCCTCGCTTGTCTCTAAGTGCATACGTCTCATTTTAACCAATGCTTAGACGCCTCTTCTCTACTTTCAGGCTGCCTCCGTTCTTCTACAGCACGCTCGATCCTCTCCATTTATATTACTTCCGTATGTCAGCTGTCTTACGCTTATGGATTAACTTCTAAAGATAGCTCTATTCGGTCAGCTGGGGTGGAGCCTGTCATGTTTTGCCGACTCCTGGGAAAGTCTACCCTTATCCTGTCTAGCGATCGTGCCCCCGACTTCTACCGCACACTCCGTGACAATGCGTGTAAGATTGTCGCTGGCTTCCTGTGCCGTAAACTCTACTCCGTCAGTTAGAGCCGAATTCCGGTTCTGCAGCACAATCCTGAATTCTTCAACTTTTCGTCTCACTGTTAGCTCTATCAATAAGAAGGTGTAGGTAGGGTGGGGTTTTCTTGCTTCAGTAAATTCATATATTGTCAGAACTCGATCTAATGAAACGCTATCTTACGATTTTCTCGATCTGACGAACAAATTCGAGCTCCCCCGAAGGAGCCTATGCGGCTCAATGCTTTTATAAACTCAAATTAACGAAATATATTCAACGGCATTCCCGATTTAACCAATAATTTATAGAAACAGATACAATTTAAAAAGCAGCAATTTTGAATGCGTTTCGTAAGAACGCTACGAAGATTATTGCGCTCCGTAAGGTACAAAACGACGCATCTGGTCTCGTTTTTTATACGGAGCTCTACGGTATTGACTGAGTAGCCCCGTGGCTGCAGACCACGGAATCCTGGCCAGAACACTTTCCACAATATTGAAGGGGAAGGACTCCATCATCCATGCCGCTTCGTCTGTAATTGCGTCGAAGCAAAAACTTGACAACCCCGCACAAGAAGTTGGAGGAAGCCCTGTTTATGACGCTTAGGGATGTGAGAGCCAAGAACATTCCGCTCAGTGGGAAAGTGGTAAAACAAAAAAAAGCGCTGTGTTTCGCGCGTCTTCTGGGGTGCGACGACTTCAGGGCAAGCCACGGCTTTCTTATTGTTTTCACCGCGGTCTTGTTTGCATTGCTCAATTATCGGCAGGCGAGCGCCGCGGCCGCCGCAATTGCGATGTCATGCTAACTGCTGGGACACGCCTCCCTTCAGACATCGAATTTATGGAATCAACTGCTTGTAATATGACAGTCCTGATTTTACGAAGTTCTGGATTAAACGAAATAATTCGCGGTTTTCGGTGGCTTCGTTAGATCGGATTTTCACTGTATTATCGTTATTGACTCACGTCGGTGTTGCAATTCGCGTGCATATACTACGTGACGAGGTGGAATTGAGGCGGCGGCTTTACGATCTGCGGCAGCAGCTTTCCGTTGTTTTCGCGCCCATTCGCGCTTCTGTGCGCGCCGACGCTCCTTCAAATCCCACTCTTGTTCCTCCGAGCGAACGACACGCGTCCGAACCATCGCGAGTTAAAGGGGCCCTAAACAGGGTTGTAGAGGTTGCGATTTTACGCGCGGAAAAGCTGGAGCACTGTCCAAGGAACGTCCTGCCGCAAAAAAAAAAATGGTTTAAAGGCGTTGATTGTTAGCCGAGTTATCGTTCTTTAAAAAGCGCCAGCAATAAGGCCTGAAGCTCTTCCCCTCTCATCACGCCTCCAAAGCACTGTGGAAGCGGTGACGTCACCGACCGGGCGCAAGACCACCTAGAGAAACAAGGCAAGGTTCAAGATGCGCGCAGTCATTGGCTCCGCTCGTCACGCGTTTTTTAGCAGCGCAGGCTCCTCCTACAACTGCCGAGCGGGGCCGGTCGGGCCGCTCGACCCTCCCGGCGACCGTGCTCCTCGCGTCGGCCGTGGTCGCGTCAGCACGTCAGCTTTAAAATAGGGGAAACGAGCGTTTGAAGGCCAGGTAGGGGGTCCCAAACACAACGTGCTCGCTCACGACAGTAATTGAAGATTTACACCGACGACTAGCGGCATGCTAGCGTTTCCTCATGCGGCACTGTCTCGGCGAACAGGGAGGCCCCAACGCTCGGAAAAGGCTTAGCATCGCCGCAGTTATGCAGTCACCGCTTTACGAAGCCGCGCCGACGACGATCACCAGCGCAATCTTTTACTCCACTATCACCTCCTCTCACGCATTTACAAACTGATTTTGCATTTACAAACTGCTTTTCAGCAATAGTATCGCTCTGCCGGGCGGTGACAAGTTTTAGCTGCTGCGGTGTATGCGGCATCGTGCATACACCGCGCAGTGGGCTCCTTGTCAGCCGTGCAGGCAGATGCTTGCCGCGGTTGCGCGTGTAGCGGCGTTTCCGCCTGCAGAGAATCTCTGTTTTTTTTCAGCGTTATTCATACGTTGCAAACCTTGTAAAAAAGCTCGTGTGACGGATAGCGACGATCGACATTCGTCCCTACAAGGATGCGCTATGCTGTTGGTGCCGGAGCGCCGCTATACTCGAGTACAAGTCAAGAAAAAAGGGGCGTAGCTCAATCCCCCACTTCCACTACCCCGCTTCCAGCCAATGGTGCCGCTCTAGCAACGTGACGTCGCGGCCGACCGCCTTGCACCTGCAGGCAGCTCGGAGCCAAGTTTTTCTGAGTGCGCGCCGAAACGTAGTTCTTCAGGACGCCTATATTTTGAGGCGAGATAAGAACCATAGCTAAAAATTATTTATCTGCCAATATAATGCAACACGTTAAAAAACTTATTCGTCAGCCCGAATAGTTTCAATTTTATTGCTGATGGTAAATTTCTGCTCTTCCGGGTTTTCCCTCAACCGCTTGCTTCTGGTTTTATGCATTGCCTGTTCCCTTTTCCGGTTTGGAGCCCGAAGAAGCCGCGTGTGAGTCTGCGTTATCGTTCTCGACTGAGGATTCGGAGTTGAATAATGATGGTTGGTTGAGTTTTGCTGCTCTGGGGTGCGGCACTTTGGTGCCAATCCCTCCACCATCTGACAACGGTAGGATTGTGGTGCGTTCCCATCCACGCTACACCGATGGTACAAGAAAAACAAAAGCTCCGTGTCATCTGCAGCTGCGGGCGGAAGATGATCCGGAACGCGTACGTTCGCTTGCGGTGCATCTACACCCGGAGCGCAGCGTTGAAGAAACGGTCGCAACAATGAGCCATCTTCTTGGAATCAGCGTGAGTTTGGTGATGGACGTGAAGAAGGAGATGAAAAATAACGATGGCACTCTTGTGACGCCCTCCTGAAAGTGCCCGCGAAGCGGTGGAAAGAGACGATGCTCAGAAGTGTACGACGACTTCACGAAGTGCGCATTGCGGTCGTCCGTGCATCGCCTTCTTCGCCGCAATAGGATCCCGGCAGTGAAGGCAATTGCTGCGGATGTCAACGCTAGCGGCGATGTTACTCCTCTCAAGCCATGGACTGTGCGCCGGCTGCTGAATGACATCGGGTTCAGGTATGAGAAGAGGGCCGGAACTCACTGCTGATCGAGCGGCACGACACTGTCGCGTGGCAGCAGAAGTACCTGTACGACATCGCCAGGTACAGGATTGAAGATAAAAAAATATTCTACTTTGATGAAACCTGAGTGAATGCGGGACACGCGATATCGACTGTTTGACGGGCACGATGGTTGCTTCCCACTACGACGCCTTCATGCGTGGTCTGACGACATGTTTGAAGCAGCCGTCAGGGAAAGGATAGCGCCTGATTGTAACACACAGCGAGGGCGGCTTCGTCGGTGGGTGCCTGGACATCTTTCGGAGTACGAAGGCAGGCGACTACCACGAGGAGACGGACGACATCCGCCTTGAAAGGTGGTTTGGGGCCGTTTTGCTACAACTGCCACTCGGTAGTGTAATTGTCATGGACAATGCCTCGTACCACTAGTGGCTGGAAGAAGTAGTGCTCATGACGGCTTCGCGCAAAAATGTTGTTCAGGACTGGGTGACTTCCGAAGGACTTGCTTGGGATGAAAAAACGCTTAAAAAGGAGCTCCGCAGCCTTGTGGTCTCTGTTTAAGACACGGTAAATCAGGTAACGTATTGAGAGAGAGAGAGAGAGATGAAACTTTATTAGGCAGCTCAAGTCCGAGCCGCGGAGTTATCAGTCCACGGAGGAAGGGGGTGTTCCACGGTCCTCCGACGGTGGTGGGCTTGGCGGAGGTGCACAGAGTTTCAATGTGGGCAGCGTATTGACGGTGCAGCTGAAAGGACAGGATGTATTCGGGAGCACTGCCATTGTGAGCTCAGTCCTACTGAGCGCATATGGGCACAGATGAAGCGAGGCGTCGCAGCAAGAAACGCCACATTTAAGCTGCCACATGTAGAGGTGCTCCTGAGGGAAGAAGTTGCCGAGATAACAG
This sequence comes from Haemaphysalis longicornis, assembly GCF_048455015.1. Taxonomy (NCBI): domain Eukaryota; kingdom Metazoa; phylum Arthropoda; class Arachnida; order Ixodida; family Ixodidae; genus Haemaphysalis; species Haemaphysalis longicornis. Next base: position 51,235,247 of record NW_027526225.1, on the reverse strand, counting down.
CTCAGCACTGGGCAAACACTGTTCAGCATGTGATCAGCATTGAAACAAAGTTCAGAGGAGACGGTGGAGCAAGTGCGCATGTTCAACCTATTATAATACATCTGGGTGAAGACATGGACTCTGACAGTGGCCTATCTGCTATCGAGTCCTTTCAAGATGTGTAAGGCTGCGACCTATTCGCCAGTGCCGCCTTTGCCTCGTTCAGTTAGTGGGGAGTGCGGTGTTTGGCTTAAATACCTGTTTTTCCATAGCTGCACAAGCAAGAAACTCCTTCAGACAGCAGACAAGACCAGATATGCTGTTTGTGTGCTTTATTTATTTCTGGAGTTAACTGAGCAGCCTGTGTGTGGTGCGTAACTTGCTCAGGGTTGATTCCTTTGACATGTAGCTATGAGAATCAAAAGAGACCATTGCAATGTTTGGTTTGTAATCTCATTTGCCATTACTCAGTGTTGTCTGATGTGCCATAGACTCAACAGTGATCTTCCAGTATAACAGTGAGGGCGGCAGAAGCTATTTCAACAATCGGGTTATGATCTCATTTGCTGTAGTGAACGGAGCGGTGTTTTGTGTGGTGCTGGCTCATGGTTGATTGCCTTGATATGTAGCTATGAGAATAAGAAAAGGCTGTTGCAGTGCTTGGTTTCTGATCTCATTTGTTATAAGTGTGGTGTAGGAATTAAGCCGAATAAGTTCAGTCATGACAGGATTCTGTGTGGCAGATGTATTCATAAAAGTAAACCGTACATCTCGAGCTAGAGAAAACCCGCACTGTTCCAAACTATTTTCTGGAAGGAAAGCCACGCTTACACTGTGCGATAGTTTTCGCTGGATGAGGAGGGTGACTATTCGCATGTATAGCATGAGGTGTGTGCAAGGCAAGTCCAGCGAGTTCACAAATTCACTTCAAGCAGAATCACTTCTGCGGTGTGTGGTGTTGGGGCTCCTTGTGCGACACTGTAAATTGTGATAAAGGCAAGTTTCAGCTACAGGACAAGACACTAGTTTGAGTTTTCACTGCAAGTTTTTTACATTGTTTGGACACTTACGCACGTATGGGATGCAGAAACAGTTGCAAATAAAACGCCTACATGAAAGCATGTAACTGAACATTGTCTGCTTCTGTAGCTGGCTGAGCCAAGTTGTCTTTTGATTGAGCGTTAAGAACTAATAAATCTGCTTCAGTCTCTTATTGCTCATTTCATTTGCTCTGCATAATTCAGCAGAGTGTCTGTTTAGCTGTCTGAGCCAAATCTGACATGATAACAGCAGTGAGGACCAGAAAAGTTGCTTTGGTGTTTTATTTCTACTTTGATTCTGTTTAGCTACTGTCTGCTGTCTTACGCAGGAATTAGGATAAATGGGTATTATCTGTGGTCTAAGCCACTGGATAAAGTGCAGAAGCACAACGTTAATGAAGACAATTAACAAAGTTCTGGGAAGAGGAAACTACGTTGGCTTCAATCGATCCTCCCATGTATGGGAATAATTTCATGTAGTGCATTTTTGGCAAGATAATAAATTTCTTCCTGAGCATATGATCCGATTCTGGCTCTTGCGTAACAAGAAAAGTATGATATCCATTGACCAGTTTCAGCGGAGCGATATGTACCATATGTGTGTTTACATGCGTCCACTCAACCGACATGTCATACATCAACCAGTGCAGATAGCTTTTTATGGTACAGATCACTAAGTAACCCTTCAAACATACTTCATTGCCCGAGTTATGAATTTGGCATCAATTGATGTGCTGTCATTGTGATTTACACTCCTAATATATGCGTAGACATAGCACGTGTTGCGTTGTGAACAACGCTGCAGCAAGCAGCAGCTTACTGTTCGACTTGGCATCCCCGATGTTGAGCACTGCTGGAGCAGCGATCTTCTCGCTCAAGCAGCCACTTGTGATGCAACAGGGAGAATGGGTGAAATGCTCACTTTTTCCACCCTGAATGCTCTATCTCGAATTTACAGCACATGCATGCAGATGACCATTACCGCAGCAGCTTCTTACTTAAGTGACATAAACACAAGGCGAGCAGTGCCTATATAGCTTCAATAATGCACATCTCTGATGCAAGAATTTGATTTGGTGAAGAATATGCATGCGCATGTGTAGGAAAAGCTGAAAGGTGGGTTATTTGATTTCAGTGCTGTGTTTCACGTCTTCACATGCATTGTTGCAGCTAATCATACCGGTGAAATCTAGCTCATTAAATTTCACTATCGCGAAGCACAGCTTATTTGCGAAGCCTAAGCAAGACCATGAAATTGAACTTACAGTGGTAATACTCATGTATAATATTTATTATCATAGACAATGCAAACTCAACGCAGATCTCTATTCGTATTTAATTCACAAAGGTTTTTGTCCAAAACGACAATTTAAATCGCTCCAACATAAAACAGGCGAAGAAAACATACCAGCTTGAAATAACACATTTAACAATGGAATCTCAGCGTAACCGAGAATCAAAATAGAAAAGGTGGCATATTAAATCACACCACGCAGCTAAGCTACAGCTCGTACACGTTCACGTTCAAAAAACGCGATGACTCAGCTTCTTGTATTTGGCGATTTGATCACAATTTGGGCGAATACGCTTGCGCCCGGCATGGACTTGGGACACACGGCTCGACATATGCTCTAACGAAATGCAGGGCGCGACGTCGCGCTGTTTGCGTTTCGCCCCGTGCATAGCTCTCCATGGCGTTAACGTCGTGCGCTATGCACAACAGTAATATTTACGACTGGCGTAATCGACGAGAAATTAACAAGGAGCTATCGCCCCCTGTCGCAGTCACTGGTGCGATAACGTGGGTAGCACAGACACAGGAGGGACTAAACGGTAGAACGAGAAGCACTTCACGCTCAAGACGAAACGCCAGCACAGGATGACGACGACCGCTTAGTATCACACAGCGTACACAGAATCCAGTACCTGCAGCGGCGGCTATTTCCCGGCAACGCCGGTCGCTCACAAAACAGAAGAAACAACACCATAGCGATTGACGTTACCGAGCATGTTACGAACACTGCACACAACACGCAAACAATGAATACGACTGAACGGCACTAAAAATCATTCTCAGAGCCGGACGCCGCTGGTGGATTGACGCGAACAGCGGAGGTGGTCATTTTGGTAGAAGTCCGTAAGCGCGGAAGAACATGCTGTGTGATTTCTTCCGTGAACGCGGCGTAGAGGCGGTCTACCATGACGTCACGTTGATACGGTGACACCATTGGCTGGAGGGGGGTCCTTTGATGAGGAAAAGCCGCATTTTTCTTGAGTTGTAGCCGAGTATAGCCCGGACCGCACCCACGTTTCTCCCAGGGCCGCGAACGCTGATTGGCTGCAGCATTTAAAGGGCGGCACCAATAGCGGCACCGTAAGGTTGATTCAGTGCTTCGTGCGTCATTTATGGGCTGCGTCAGAGCCACAATTACGTCAGAGCGAGGCAGTATGGTGGCGAGGAAGCGGTAGGTAAACAAGGAAAGAAAGAAACGACCTTTTTTGCGTGTTTGTGCGGCCCTAGCGGCTTTAGCAGAGGTGTGATATTTGGTATTCGTTGTCGTGAAGGGGTACTCTAGCGATTGCGCGATTGAAATGGCAACCTTTGGAAGGCTATTTAGGGCCCCTTTCAAGTGCAACTACTTATAACGGTGCTAGCGCCGTTATCAGCCGATTGCGACCTGTGAAAGAAGCGTCGGTGGTGCAGAGTAGCGTCACTAAATAAAAGCTTTTAGAGTATCGACACTCTATTCTCTCATTGTTGTGTGCCGCCATGATTTTCATTGGTTGACCCGCCGCGGTGGCTCAGTGGCTAAGGCGTTGCGCTGCTGAGCACGAAGTCGCGGGTTCGATTCCCGGCCGCGGCGGCCGCTTTTCTGATGGAGGCGAAAAGCAAAAACGCCCGTGTGTACGAGATTTCGGCGCACGATAAAGATCCCCAGGTGGTCAAAATTAATCCGGAGCCCTCCACTACAGCGCGCCTTATCGCCTGCGTTGCGTCGGCGCGTTAAATGCTACAATCAATCAATCAATCAATCAATCAATCATCAATCGACTTTCATTGGTTGGTCGGCACCACGTGATATTTGTTTACATATGGGCGCAGCCATTTTGTTTCTGGGCGCGTCTCCCCTCTCTTTCTCCCTGCTGCGCGGACGCTAGAGCGGCCGGTCACACTCTGCCCGTCACAAACGGCGGCGGTTTCGTTGGGAGAGATGGCAACACTGCAAGCCAGAAACAAAATGGCCCCCAGACGCTCCCGGGTGCACGAAGTGGGGGTAGCGTAGCTTATTTTTAGTGACGCAAGTGCAGAGGGTAACGTATGGAACCTGTGTAAGTGGCATTCACGGTGGCGAGGAGGAAGTACAGGGCCGTACCGAGTAAACCCTCGCCTCTGGAAGAGGCGTATGGTTCGTATGGGGTGCCATACGAACCAGCTTGTGCCGTAAGTTCCGTGCACTGAGCGTGTCGTATATCATATACCACCAACTGCGGGTCATCCTACGTCGGTCAAACCGGCAGGTGTTTGAATGACCGGTTGAGGGAGCACAATAACAATTTTCGAAATGGCAAGGAGGGTTTTCTGGCCCTTCATTGCAGGGATTGCACACGTAAGTGCAAACCACAGCTTGACAAGTGCACAGTGATAGGAAGAAGTGGCAATGTAACTACGCGGGAGATAATTGAAGCACTTGAAATTGGGCAGTAAATGTGTCAGCAAGACTTCAATAACGTTGTCACAAAAACAAATTAGATTCCTTTCCAACACGCGTTGTACTTCGGGCATGACATGAAGAAGTATCTGTATAGGGACCGGGCGGCCGTTGTATGGCACCACCGTCGCTTCAGCGAACAGCGCCGCCCGTGGCGAACCGCTCGTCAGTGGAATGCCGGTGGCGGTCAGCGCAGCGTAACTGTGCATGGCTTTCTGTCGTTTTTCTGCGGTGCGGCTTGCAAAGCGTACGTAACCCCACGGGCATTTTTCAGATCGGTAAATCTTGAGCGGGGATGTGACCTTTACGAGGCATGCCATGTGTGTGATTTACGCCCATACTCAGTATTTACAAATAGCAGACGACGCTCAATGCGCCAAGCTGGAAGTCAAGCTGGAAGTGAAAGTTCGTTGCTTCATGCAATTTTTTGATGCCTGCATGCAGTTTCGCGTATCGAGGAGTATACTGCAGCTAAATGCTCCCACAAAGCCCGTGTGTGCAACCGATCTAGGAATGCTGCGGCGCTGGTCTTGGGCAGTTGATGACGAAACGGGGTCGACGTCGTGCACAAGCGAAAGACAAAGTTGGGGGGTGTCTTCTAAAAGATTTACCTCAAAACAGAAATTGTGATGGACGACGCTTCCGTAACTTAATTACCTACGGCTGAAACGTGTTTAATTTCACAGAAATGCTCTTACTACAGTAATCGGGAATCGTTGATAGAATACATACCGCATGATAGTAGAACGCTATTGCTTGTCGTGGAGAAGCATTGCTTTACAAGAATTGCAATGGTTGCTGGCTAGTTGGTAAATGGTTTTTCAAAAACCAATTCCTGCGTGGCTGAAGGACGCAAGACAGGAGGGTGCCCGAAACCTGTACTCAGCTTCACAACTGAATGCGCGGTCGGTTTACAAGCTGCCACCTACGCTTGAAAAATCATGCACACCTTCGTGTAACGACGATGAGGGTTTATCGCAAAGTTCTATCGATGGGTTTCCTTGGTTGTCTTCTGGATTTAAACTTTGACTAGTTGAGCGTCGAATTTGACCAGCACGCAGTTTGGTCTTCTGATCGCAGCGTCTTTGACTTTGACCATTTCCCATTCGATTTCGCAGGAAGAAAGCTTTGCGTTCAACCATCATAATCATTAGACGGAGGGCTAGATGATATTGCTGTTTAATTTTGAACTTCCATGCCCCCCTCTCCAAATCTAAACTTTATCCAGCGTGTCGGAAATGTGTCTGTGCTGGAGGACTCGGGCTGATGCACCCATATTTGAGGCAACTAATCGCGCGTTTTTGGTGTCTTCACCAGGCATTACACGATTTTTTTAGGTACTCTGTAAAGAATACTTCAGCATTAAAAAACACCAGCTGACGTTAACGCTGCATATTTTTAACTATCGGTGCCAGCATTTATTCTACGCAGGTGGTAAAACGGGAAGGGGAGGAGGGATGGTGGATGGTTTGAAGCTTGGGCTGTTGAGTTGGTGAATAACTTTGGCTCTTGATTGACCCCCACAAATGTGGGATTTACACTTCGGCTTTCAGCCTCCCATGCTGTCACAGTGTCGCTCACCGAAACCGAAGGCACAAAACTCACGGTTACAGAAAGTGTAAACTACCGCAACATTTCTACGGCTACACGGTAATCCATCTCGTATGCAGGTGCCTTTCTATTTAAAGCACACGTATCGAGGTATCCCAGCGCTAAGGCTGGCGTGGAAACCATAGTCATTGAAACCAGTGAAGGTAATTTAAAGTGGCATAAATGAATAATAATGTTGCTAATAGTTTTATTCCTACTCAGATCGCGCGGAGACAGGCGCAGAGCGCTGCAAAAAGTGATCGTGTCAATGTAGCCCATTCCCAAGCTTACAAGCATCCAATAAGTTTGCGTAGCCGTTAGTGCATATGAGAAGAAAATAATACTAATAGTAGTTTTATTCGTACTCAGAACGGGTGTAGCCAAGCGCAGATCGCTGCTAAATGCGCTCATGCCATTGCAGCCGATACCCAACTTTAGAAGCGTCCGACAAGTTGACGTAGTCATTACTGCATCTAAGAACCCAACACATCTGTCTAGACTTTGTTTCACCGCACATATACGCTCACAACACCACCAAAAACATTCAAAGCACCGAAGGAAACACGACAAAAACAACGGGAGGCTGTGTAGTCCAATGCACCGGCTCATTCCACTGACGAGGGGAGTGCCGAGTGGTGGCGCCACCCGTCCAGCTGCCCGGTCCCTATAGATTGGGACACGTGCGTTATGTGTGTGAGGTGGCAGAGTGTTGTAACGTATTTATTTTTTTTTTGTCTGAGGTGAATGTTTTTTGGTTTTTGTGGTGGTGCATATAAAAGGTGCAAGTTTCCCGGACTAAAATTTCAGTTGGAAGTTAGCGCTCGTCCCGTCGTCTTGTCTTCGTTTCCCGCTCTTTGCGCTATAGTATTATAAGAAAACCGGACTCCGAGCCATTTAGAGCATCGCTGCAAAAATTATGACCATCTTAAAATCATGACCCGTAGCAGCACACCAGTTTAAACACTGGAGTACGCTTGCGGGAACCGAGGCCTCACCTGAAAGGGGGCGACGACGCCACTGACTATACCTACCATCAAGTAACGACCTCCGGTAATTCCTCCGTGCGGAAGTAGAGGCGGCTCAAATCTTTAAAATTCGCGTCACGTCGTGTCTCAGTTCACGCAGCCCTTCGGAACGCAGTGCTGCGTGAGCGGTTGGCCGACCGGTCACGCAGTGATGAAGTTACCGGTTGGCCGAGCGAAAAGCCCTGGACCCACGGCGCTTGCGTGAAACCGGGCTTCGATCCCCTGTGTCAAAAGCGGTTACTTGAAAATCGGGAAATGCGAACGGTTCTAGAGAAGACAGTGCACGCACCGGTCATAAACAGTACACCTTTGTCTCATAAACCACGTATCGGTATACATTTAAAGAAGCCATGAAGACAAAATACAAGTTAGGTTTATTAGAAAGACTGCTTAGTCCCAATAACGATGATACCAATATCATGGCAATCTTCGAACAAATAACCGAGATAAAAAAGAAAACGTGTGAAGCAGTCGCGACCCCCTAGCCAATTTCCCGCAACTTTTCTATGACGTCACGGAACCTTGTTTGCGCGATTGGCGGCCGCATAACCGACCTGTCGCGACGACACATGACTGAACGTCTGTAATGGGGCCTCTAGTTCCATCTGACCGCACCACTTGAATGCTAACGCGCAGTTAACGCACGGAAAATTATGGGCCTCCTCGATTTACCAGTCCTGGACGGTCCGCGGGCAGACCGAGGACTGCGTTCGGACCGGGAGCCCCATAGGAATACAAGGGAAAATCGAGCGCCGGATCGCGTCTCGGGCAGTCCGCGGACGATCCGGGTCTGATAATCGAGGAGGTCCTATGTTTTATTGGGCTTCCTCGATTATCAGTCCCGGATCGTCCGCAGACTGCCTGAGACGCGATCCGGCGCTCGATTTTTCCAAGTATTCCTATGGGACTTCCGGTGCGAGCGCAGTCCTCGGACTGCCCGCGGACCGTCCAGGACTGGTAAATCGAGGAGGCCCATTGTTGGCACGTATGACGTCATTCTTGCTCATAACACGTCACTGTGGCGCGAAATTTGAAAGTTTTTAAATACTTCTTGCTTTTTTTCGTTAAGTAACATCTTTTGTGGCTGTAATGGAGCTGAGTGAGATACTGAATCCTAGTTATTTAAATTAAACGAAGTTGTATTTTTTCTCCATGGCTCCTTTAAGCAGCGGCGTAGCTAAGGGGGGGCAGGGAAGTACAAGTGCCCCGGGCGCCACTTGGGAGGGGGCCGACCGAGTCTGCCCAACTTGTTCCCTAGGGGGAAAAGTAGCAGCGGGGCTATCTTTCAGTAGCAGGGCGGCGCAGCTGCAGAAGTCACTGTTGCAGATAGTTCTAGTTAAAGTTTATTGGTACGGCATTGTAACACAAGGATAGCTGTGCGGAAGGCGAGGACGAAGAGAGGGGACACACACGAGGTGCCGCCGCCCCCCCGCATCCCCCGCCAAAGTGCCTCGGAAGTGTCCCCCCCTCTTCGTTCTCGCCTTCCGCACAGCTATCCTTGTGTTACAATGCCGCCGTTCAAGCAGCTAAACTGTGCTCCTTGTCGGGAGCGCCGTGCACGTGTTTGAATACTTAGGTACGCCCGGATGAAGGAGTTCGGGATGCAACAAGAGATGATGTCCAGTGTGCCTGCGTGAGTGCTGTTCGCATGTGTTCTCGTTTGTATACCAGCAGCGGCGAGAGGAGGGGGGGGGGGGGGGGGTTAACATTTGCGCTCTTATATTTGGATTAGCCCTTTGCAGGTATTCTTACAAGGGGAAGTGTACAACGTGCAGGGAATTGTAGAGATTGTTGTCAAGTACGAGTCGGAGGCGGAGTGCACGGAGGGTCAAAGCGGCAAAGCCAGTCAGGAGGCACCTTGAAGACATATTTGAAGTTTTCCAAGTTATGGCAAATAACGACAAAGAAACGGGTGAAACGGGAAGTGATCGCACACTAGCTATTGCACCAGCGGATGATTTTTTTTTTATTTTGCTCGGCTTTTGGAACAAAATACTGGTTCGAATAGATCGTGTTTAAAGGCCGCAAGACTCAAAAATGAACTTTTACGAGGCTGCTTGATGTCAATGTTGAAAGGCGTTCGCGAGACGAAAAAAAAACAGATAGCATGTGAAAATTCGAAAGGAGAAGCGTGAGCAGCTAAGCAAAAAATACAGAGGGTCATGAAGTCCACACTCGACCGTCTTCATTCTGAAATCGACGAGAGATTTACTCGCCTGCAGGATACCGATGCCAAGTTTGGCTTTCTCCTGGACATAAACAAGTTCTGCAACAGTGACGACAAGAACGAACTAAAACAAATTGTTACACCTTTGGCGAGTTTTATCGTCCCGACGGTAGCGCGCAGGACCTCTGTGAAGAGACTTCAGATTCTGTTTTCACGGCGCGTTGACCGGAGATTATCAAAACCCGAAGAACTTCTGAAATTTATCATACAGTATGGGTTTGACAACGTATTTTCCAACTTTCGCGTCGCGATTAAGATAAAGTTAGCCATTTCCGTTTCCATATCCCTGGCTGTGAAAAATCCTTCAGCAAGCTAAAATTAATACTTTCCTATTTGTGGCCCACAAGGACCCACGACAGACTTTTTTATGTTACTCTGCTCAGTCACGGGTGAAAAAAGAAGAAACTGTAAAAACAAACTTTCATGACAATATACAATAGTTTTCTTTATTGAAAGCAAGAAAAGTGCTGCTCTAGTTGTTTGGGAATGCCGTCGTGAATAGTATTTTTCATATTTGTGTTATTAATAACCAACTGATCTAATTTAAGCGTTTCAAACTCAAAGAATGCGTTTCTCGACCACTTGTTCATGATGAATATCAGCCCTGCCGTCACAAGAGGGAATGATATGCTACCAGGAGACAACAGTGATTGCAGGAAGGAGTTTTTGAATGCATCATTAGCCTCGATAACAAAATGTGGGCAGAGTATGCAGATGTGAAGTATGTATTAAATATTCTGAGCAATCCGCTTAACGGTAAGGCAGCGAAAAACGATAACCACTGCGTACATGCGTACTTGGTCGTTTTCTTCTGTGTGTTTGTACATAATTTATGCGCGTCGCCTTATTCGTGTCATGGGAGGCCACAACAGCTGACAAGCAAGCTCCGTTTCTTCTTTCACTATTTTGTTTTCTACGCAGTGTCTAGAGTTACCTCCGAGGGATTCCGAAATTGAAAACAAAAGTTTTTTTCTTACGGAATTTTAGCCAGTGTCTGCAGTTACGCCCGACGGAACCCAAAATTTTTGATTAAAGTCACATTCGACGTAACTTCAACCGAATGGTTTGAGTTACGTCCGGCGTAGCCAGGCATTTCACCGTAAAAAAAAAAAAAAAAAAACTAGAGTGCAAAATACAAAAATAAAACGAGCACGTCGGCCGTACGGAACACCACGTAGGCGATCCGGAATATCCCAAAGGAGCAGAGGATGCCGCACCTGGCAGTCGGCGCCCGATAAAAAAGGAAGGGCTGGGCGGCAGTGTCGTACCGTTACCTCCCAGACAGGAAGGTCGTACACCTTCCTTTCAAACAGGAACGAAAGCTCGTTCCTCGTTTCTTACAAAGTTTGAAACGAGTTCCCGTTGCAAGTTCGTTGCGAAACGAACGAATTACCGTTACATTTCCAACACCGAAACTTGTCGCTACATTAACGTTACATTTGCTTTTTTCTTTAATAAAATATAATTTCGAATAATCCTGAGCAAATGGAATGGCATAAAGACTTCATTTAATGCCCGCAACAGACACAGTGTGTACACTGCGCCCGGACGTAGCCACTCGTCTATATCGACGTCACCCCTACTCGGACCACCTCCACCACCCCTTGCTACTCGCTACGGGGTTGGGCGCCGCTGCCCAGTAAGGGAGGGCGCCGCCCCGCAGCTTTCGCTCCGGTGCTGTTTTTCGAGGGCCGCCAGGACCTGCTGGACGGCTGATAGTTGGGTGCCCTTGTCATAACTGCGCACTGCTTTTCGGGTCCACGGCGGTAGATCTGTCCTGGTTGCCGCCTCGTTCGGTCGCACTGCACAGTGGGCGGTCGAGGCCCTAGCATTGTCACACAACACGCACGTGTTGTGTGACAAGGTTCTGGCTGTACGTGTTTCATGACGACCGCGGTCATCAGTGAATTCGTCTGCATCTGTCTGAACGTGCACGCTTCCTCCCTGGTTAGCTCGGAGTGCGGCGGTGCCAGCACCCTCCTGTTTTTTATGTAATATTACAGGCCGAGGTTGAGCAGTTTCGCGTGGACCCTAAAGGGTAGTGCTGCACAAGCGCGAGGAGCATTGGATTGGATTGGATTAGGGTTGTATTAAATTAATTTGATTATATTGGATTGGATTAAATCCAATCCAATTGGTGTACGGGTGTGTAGAGAAATGGGTATGCACATCCGCCGGTCTGCGCATTCCAGAGGAGTGACGTCGTAACCGCGGCAGATGCACTGGCGCCGGCGCGTGTCCAGCTGTGCGCCTCCATTGCGCAGTAGCCAAGTCTGACGGTGCGCCAAAGCCGCTTGATAGCCGTTTCGCGTGGCTCCTGGAGAGCCGTGCTGCGCATGCGCCAGGAGCAATAACTGGACTGGATTGGATTGTATAGGACTGGATTGGACTGTAAATCGTTTTAGCAGCAGTAAGCAAGACAATCAGCTATTCCTAGACAACCAGGAAACGTAACAATAACCAGCTAAACCTTAGCTACGTATATCCTGGCATAGCCGAGCTAAGGCACTGCTAACGTTTTGGTGATACCCTGAAAGGTATCGTACCTGTCCTTCGTCTCGGTCAACCACTCTGCTGACGGGTCCACTGCAGCCGCGCGGCCAGTTAACCATCGCGCGACTGCGTTCGCCGTCTCGTTGTGGTTGGTGGCGAGTTCCGATACCTCGTTCCCCGCGTGGGCGAGGAACCACTTGATTGTCACCTTGAGTCCACCGATGCTCGCCCGCTCGAGCACCCGCAGTGCCCGCCCTGCTCCACAGCACAGCCTACCCTTGGCGAAATTGCTCACCGCACTCTTTTAGTCGTCTCTTTGTCCACGATGGCCAGGGCGATGGCCAGCTCTTCCGCTCGCTGCGCGTCTCTCGTGACGATGCTCGCGGTGTTCACCGTGACTGCCGTCTTCCCGTTTATCACCACCGCCGGGAAGCACCGGCGGCAGTGGTGTACTAAGGGGGGGGGGGGGGGGGGGCAGGAGGGTACAAGTACCCCGGGCGCCACATGGGAGGGGGCGCCGAGCCGAGTCTGTCCAACTTGTGGCCGAGGGGGAAAAATGGCAGCGGGGCTGTCTTTCAATAGCAGGGCGACGAAACTGCAGAAGTCACTGTGGCACAGAGTTATTGGTACGGCATTGTAGCACAAGGATAGCGCTGCAGAAGACAAGGGCGAATTGAAGGAACACGCACGAGGCGCCGGCGCCCCCCGCATCCCCCTCTCTTCATCCTCGCCTTCCGCAGAGCTATCCTTGTGTTACAATGCCGCTGTTGAAACAGTTAAACTGTTCTCCTTGTCGGGAAGCGCCGAACACATGTATGAATACTTATAGTTCATACCACAAGCTAGCTGCAGCACTGTGGAGGCTACATTGTTGTCAACCGCCCGCCCTCTCAGGGCGCCTAACTCACCGCGAAGGAAGCGGCAAAAGGCGCCGGGGCCTTGCTGTTCCACTTGCCGAGAGGGGAGAAGGGAATGTCCTTTCAGGACCCCCTTCACGGCGAGTTAGGCGCCCTCGGTTCATAGTTATAGCGCCCTCGGTTATAGTTCATACCACAAGCTAGCTGCAGCACTGTGGAGGCCACATTGTTGTCAGCAGTACGCCCACTAAGGGCGCCTAGCTCGCCGTGAAGGGGGTCCTGAAAGGACATTCCATTCTCCCCTCTCGGCAGGGGGAACTGCAAGGCCCCGGCAACTTTTGTCGCTTCCGTCGCGGTGAGTTTGGCGCCCTGAGGGGGCGGGCGGTTGACAACAATGTATCCTCCACACTGCTGCAGCTAACTTGTGGTATGAACTATATGTACGCCGGGATGAGGGAGTTCGGGAGGCAACACGGGATGATATCCAGTGTGCTTGCGTGCGTGCTGTTCGCGTGTATTTTCATGTGTCCTTGTTTGAATTCCAGCAGCGGCGAGAGGGAGGGGGGGGGGGGTAAGGGGCGCACTTGAAATTTGCGCCCTTTTATTTTGATTAGCCCTTTGCAGGTATACTTAGGAGACGAGGTGCACGAACAACGTTCAGGGAATTTAAAGTCGTTCAGGGCAAATGTCTACAAAGACTATCGCCTTTTGACGACATTTGCAACGAAAGGAGCAGATGCGCGGCCAGATTTTTCTTTCTCTTTCTTTTGGGTTAGAATGGAATATTCGGTGAGTATATTACGCCTAGAAATAGCTAAAAAACCAAGACTCAAGGAAGGAAGTGGGCACATACACTGCAGTGCTCCAATTGTTTCGGTACCAGGCTTATATTTATTCGTTTTTGGTGCAGAAAGTTGAGCTGTAGTTGTCCTAGCTGGCTTCTGCTAATGATTTGCTGGTTCCAGTTGGTCCTTATAGCAGAGACCATCTTGGTACCAAGAAATCCTTGGAGCAACTGTTGGTCCCAACTGCAGCCTTGTTGGTCCCAACAGCAGCCAAGCTTGTCCCAACTGCAGCTTTGCTGGTCCCAACTAAAGCCCTGTTGGGACCAACAGTGGCCTAGCTGGGACCAGCGGCGGCCCAGCTGGGACCAGCAGAAACCAGCAGAGGCCTGATGAAACCAGTTCAAATATTTTCTATTGGGATTGCAGCAGCGGATGTTAAGATATGATGTTATTATTTTGCTCGGCTTTTGGAACGAGATGCTGGTTCGAATAGATCGTGTTTAAAGGCTGCAAGACTCAACAATCAACTTTAACGAGGCTGCTTTTGACATGAACGCTTTTAGAGAACAGTTTCATGACGAAAGGGAAACGCTGGTGAGTGAGTCACTCGATGAACGGCTTGGTGTCTGTGAGTCGTGCGATGTCAATGTTGAAAGGCGTTCGAGACGAAAAAAAAAACACATGGCTGGTGACAAGTGGAACGGAGAGGCGTGAACGGCTAAGCAGAAAATAAAAAGGGTCATGAAATCCGCATTCGACTGTCTTCATTCTGAAATGGACGAGAGGTTTGCTCGCCTGCAGGATACCAATGCCAAGTTTGGCTTTCTCCAGGACATAAACAAGCTGTGCTACGGTGACGACGAGAACGAACTAAAAACAAATTGTTACACCTTTGACGAGTTTTATCGTTCCGGCGGTAGCGCCAAGGACCTCTATGAAGAGACTTTAGATTGCCCGTGCACTGCTGTTTTCACGGCGTGTTCACTGGATATTATCAAAACCTGAATTTCTAAAATTTATCATACAGTATGGGGAAGGCAACGTATTTCCCAGCCTTCGCGTCGCGATTCAGATAGAGTTAGCCCTAGCCGTTTCCATATCGCTGGCTGTGAAAAATCCTTGAACAAGCTAAAACTAATACTTTCCTTGAATCGCGGTGAAATATATACCAGCAAAAAGACAAGAGATACAGAAAAGGTTACGATTATACAGACATTATACTACCGAAATGCCCCACACGTGTCAGTCATTACCATGATCAGTTCTTTTTTAAGACCGCTGCCTCCTTACAGAATAACGAACAGAAATGAAAGGATGGGAACGTGTCAACTCCCTGCGGTGAATGCCCTCAGTGCGAGCCGTACTTTCAAAACTCTGTGATATTGTTTCATGACTCTGATCAGTGCACGCGTGAGATAGTGGAGGCAGCTGAAATGCAACCAGACGATTTCCAATGTGTCAGTACAACATTGGTAGCCCTGTCAGATAAGGAGGCGGCGTTCTTAAAAAAGAATTGGTCGTGGTAATGACTGACACGTGTGGGACAGCGCAAAGTGATTTCGTAATACTTTCCTATTTGCGGGCCACGAGGGCCCACGACAGACTTTCTTATGTTGCTCTGCTGAGTGTGGAAACAGAAGTAACTGTAAAAACAAACTTTGATGGCATTATAGAACAGTTTTCTTTATCGAAAGCAGGAAAAGTGCTGGTCTACGTAGTTGTTACGGAGGGCCGTAGTGTTTATTATTTTAATATTTGTGTTATTACCGCATTTACTCGCGTATGATCGCACTTTTTTTCCCAAAAATATGATACAAAGGTAGGGGTACGATCATTACGCGAGGTAAATTTTTAGGGAAAAAGTTTCAGTGCAGAAAATGCAAGTTGCAGGTCAGAATGTTTACGATAAGTTTCTGACCGATTAGCAGCAACCACTCATTCAAATTCCACGTGTAGCGCCGTGCCTTTTACCAGAGGTGATGTTAAAAATTATTTGAAAAAACTAAGGACACACATTACTTTGGAAAGCAGGTTGACCGATAAATATCGTTCATCGCTGTTATACCAAGTGGACCCGTACCTTACATACCCGTGTGCGTCTCACCTGGGTCGTTCCGTCGACACGTTAATACATCGCCTTCGCCTTGACGTGGCCTACACCAAGAAATGTCTTTACCGTATTCGATTCGCTGATGACACCTGCTGTGCTTGTGGACACCAAACTGAAGATGTACATCATGTCCTGCTTGAGTGCCCTCTATATGCGACCGATCGGAAAAAACTAAGTTATAAGCTTAACCTGCTATCTCGGACACCCCTATCCTTGCCGAAACTGTTGGGTCTGTGGGACAATGTACGCAACCAAACGAAAGCCTTCCTTGCCTTAAGGGATTTTTTTCAAATGACGAAGATGTGTGAACACTATTAAATAAGTGCACTTTCCCCTGAAACACTCTGAAATGGGTGTGGAAACACACGAGGGTGTTATGTATATTGGCGAAACTATCTGTGTCGCGTCGTGGATGTCGTCTGTATATAGATGTGTATAGTTCTCTTGTTTTTTAACTTTATTCTACTGCTGTAAGGACCGCTGCTGTCTCAATGTACATAATCTTACCCCTTGTGGTTCCTTAGGGCAAATATTGTACCTTTTGTATGCTCCAATGCCTGGAGTAGCCAGCTCCTGTTTGGGTTGGAGCTAAACTCTCTAATAAATAATTATTTCTCTCTCTCTCATGAACATAATAAACATAACAAATAAAAACATAATATAAACTCCACTGACCACCGAATGACCACCGAGAGATGCAAAATGCAGTGTTCTCATTACGGAACGCGCCGGAATTACGGAACGCGCCGGAACGAGTTTGCTGTGAGGTGAGAACAGGTCGACCAATAAGTGGCTGCTGCTGTCAGAGTGTGCGACGTATCAAGACACGACTGCCGACGCAGCAAGCCAAGCGCGTTTTTTATGTTTTGTGAGTACATTAAGTGCATTTAGTGAGAGTTTCTTCGGCACCAATAATGAACTCATGCATGCTTGCCGATATCGCTAAAAAATTGGGCCCATCTCCCCACGAGGGGGGACTCGAGTAAATGCGTCGCGTAGGGGGTGGGTGTATTGCGTTAACGTTAGTGTTTGGGTGGTGGTGGTGGGGTGGTAGTGAATGTGTTAACTATTATTGCTTATTACTAATAATTCTTATTACTTCTTTCATACATTAATTATTACTTTCTTGATTTTGCGACTCGAGTCCCCCCTCGTGGAGAGATGGGTTTTTATTTTTTTTGGGACGCAAGAAGTGAAGGCAAGTAGTAGGTTGTTGTAAGTCGTTATTTATTTATGTGTTGCTGTTGTCGTTGTATTGGACGGTGAGAACGACGGCTTCGTGGTCACTAAAGTGTACTGTTAAGGGGTCTTTAAGCAGTGGTCGTGCGTTGCAGCAGCTGGTGAAGACGAGATCGATGCAACTGCTGCCGTGTATCAGCAGCTTCTTGACGTAGTTTGAATGAGTCAAGGATATAAGGCGCGTTCGTAACCTTTGATTCTGTGTCGCTTTTGTGGCGCAGTGGGAAGAGCACCATGTACCTCGCGTTCCGCCCACAGGGTCGTGGGATCGAATATTATTTTTTTATATAGTGTAGGGGGAGGGGTGCGGACCTGTTGTTGAGAGCAAGGAGGGTAGCGTGATGCGGGAGAGGAGGAGTGGGGGAGAGGGCGCACCTGCGCGGTGAGCTGTTGCGGACGGACGGCGGACGCTACATGTGAGTTAAAGAAATGCTCTGCATTTAATATCATGAAGTCCGCGGCAATAACGTAGCCATGCCCGCTTTGAAAGAGGAGGAAACTAACGTAAGCAGGACCATAGTCGTCTAGACTTGGCACACAACGACATATGGATTACGGGGCAGCGGAGTCCAACCCCGTAGAGAGTAGCGATGGGGTAGTCTGAATAGGGGTGACGTTGGGATCTACGAGTGGCTACGTCCGGGCGCAGTGTACACACTGTGTCTGTTGCAGGCATTCAACAAAGTCTTTCTTCCTTCCTTCCTTCTTTCCTGCGGCAAGTTCAGGGTGCGATCATTGCGCGGGAAGTAAAAAAAGTCGTATTTTCACGACAAACTTCAGGGGTGGGATCATTACGCGAGTGCGATAATTATGCGAGTAAATACGGTAATAACCAACTGATCTAATTAAAGCGTGTCAAACTCAGAGAATGCGTTTCTCGACAACTTGTTCACGATGAACATCAGCACTGGCGTCACTAGAGGCAATGATATGCTACCAGCAGACAACAGTGATTGCAGGAACGAGTTTTTGAATGCATCAGAAATGATAACAAAATGTGGGCGTACTATGCAGATTTGAACTATGATTAAATACTCTGAGCAATCCGTTTAACGGTAAGGCAGCGAAAAATGATAACCACTGCGTACATGCGTTCTTGGTCGTTTTCTTCCGTGTGTTTGTACATAATTTATGAGCGTCGCCTTATTCGTGTCATGCGAGGCCACAACAGATGACCAGCAAGCTCCATTTCTTCTTTCACTTTTTTTCTACGCAGTGTCTAGAATTACCTCCGAGGGATCCCGAAATTGAAAACAGAATGTTTTTTTCTGCGGAACTTTTACCCAGTGTCTACAGTTACGTTCGACGGAACCCAAAATTGCCAATTAAAGTCACATTCGACGTAACTTCAACCGAATGATTTGAGTTACGTCCGGCCTAGCCAGGTATTTCACAGTAAAAAATTAGAGTGCGCAATACAAATTAAAACGAGCGCATCGGCCGTACGGAACAGTACATAGGCGACCCGGAATATCACATAGGAGCAGAGGACGCCGCACCTGGCAGTCGGCGCCCGATAAAAAGCGAGGGGCGGCAGTGTCGTACCGTTACCTCCCAGACAGTAATGGTCGTACACGTTCCTCTCAAACAGGAACGAATGCTTGTTCCTCGTTCCTTCCAAAGTTTAAAACGAGTTCCCGTTGCAAGTTCATTGCGAAAGGAATGGGTTCCAGTTATATTTCCAACCTTAATTGAAAATTGTCGCTACAATTACGTTACATTAGATTTTTCTTGATTAAAATATACTGCCGGATAACCCTGAGGCGAAATAAAGTGAGCAATTCAAAACTCACATAAAACTACGTATATTAGAGAGAGAGAGAGAGAGAGAGAGAGAGAGAGAGAGAGAGAGAGAAACTCTTTATTAAAGAGGAAAGTGCAGAGAGGTTTGCCGACATCAGTTCGCCGGCATGCTACTCTGCGGGTAAAGGAGGAGAGGGAAAAAGGTAGTAGGTGTAGTGAAGAAAAGGAGAGTAGTAGTAGTGAAAAGAAATAAAATATGATCCTTCTTCAGGGTATTGAGTTCAAAGGCTCTTGAGATGGAGGAACGACTACAATTTCGTGGACACACCAATGTCTTTGAGGAATTTGAATAGCGCGGACAAGATTTTGCGCTGAACGGAGGGAGAGGGCCATGGTCCAAGTACCAATCTTAATGTCAATGGTCCAGGGTGGAGGCAATCAATTTTATTTTGTAAACGGCACCTTGAGTCGGCATAGGCACAGCATTCCAGTAATATGTGTTCAACAGTTTCAAGTGAACCACAATTGTCGCAATATGGGCTTGATGTCTGGCCGATCTGATGTAGATAGGAATTTGTTAGTGCTGCATTAAGACGAAGTCTATGCAGCAACGTCTCCAAGTGGCGGGGTAGACGCTCTGGCAGCCGCATTCTGACATATGGGTCTATGGAATATAAAAAGCCGTAATGATGCTGCTGCAAGGACCATAAACGGTTCCTTTCCGACAAAGCTAGTGCCTTCGTCATTGTTGCGGCATCATGCTTCGTGAAGAAAATCTTCTTTCTTTTTCTCATTTGTAGGCCCCTGCGGGCAGCCTCGTCCACTTTCTCATTTCCCATGATGCCGCTGTGGCCTGGGAGCCATTGGAAGGTAACGCGATGTCCAGCGACGTATGCCAGATGGTGCAAATACTTTACGTCGCGCTGGACATGTTCGTGAAAGCTGAAACAGCTAGCGCGTTGTAAGCTTTGAAGTGCTGCCCTCGAATCAGAGAAAACGGTCCAACATGTCGGCGGCTGGCGTAGAATATATCGAAGTGCTTCTTTAATCCCGTGGAGCTCCGCCGACGCAGGCGAAGTCGGTCGCTCCAGCCGATATGAAAATGCTTTTTCACTTGATGGAATTAAAATTCCCGAGGAGCTGCACTCAGGTGTTGCCGATCCATCGGTATAAATGTGAGTAGTTGCCGAGTAAGATCTGTTAATGTGTGCAAGCATCATCTGCAGCAGGCCAATTTGAGGTATATGTTTTTTTAATCAATTCCGGGTATGAATGATTTTATCCGGAGAGGCGTCAGATTCCAGGGCGGGAAGTTCCGTGGCATGGTCGGCGGTGCTTGAGTTGGAATTGGGGGAATTTTTTTGTGGGAGCACCCAACATACTACAGACATGTTAAAAGGAGCCATGAAGAGAAAACACAAGTTTGTTCATTCTAAAGATTGCCTAGTTAGAATCATACGGACACCACTTTTAACGCAAACTTTGCTATAAGCTACATAATTAGGAAAAAAGGGAATGGCCATGCGACCCACTAGCTCATTTCCCGCAACAGAACCTATGATGTCATTCGAGCTAGCTCTGCGATTGGCGGAGGCCGGCGAAAGGAAACGCACTTTAGGCATAGCCTACAAGCTTGCCAAACGAGCTATTTGCGCTTAAATCTAGGGCATATTCTTTTTAATGCCTTAAGAATGGTGGTAAGTGTAAGTTACGAAAGCACATATAAACATAGAAGTACCGCTTCGTAATGCTGCTGTTAGTACTGCGCGAACTATGCTTGTTTAGCTGCACAGAACTGCGGGGCTTTGGGGTTGTCTCAGACGACACTGGCCGATTGATTGACGCGACGGTGTCTTACGTGAAGATATTTGTCGAGCGAGCAGTATGTTTCACGAAACCATTTTCTCCCAGAACGAAAAAAAGGCAGAAGACGACACGCCACGGTATGGTGGCGCCAACCAGGTTCAGTAACGTAAACAAACGCGCGAGTACCTCAGTGCCAGCGCCAACGTGCAGGGTGGAGACACCCTTTGAACGGTCCCGTGCCGCTGCAGTTGGGTCAACGTGCACAACGCGTTGTTCTCTTCGTTTCCCACGAGACCCAGCAACGCGAAACAGA
The DNA here is from genome assembly GCF_048455015.1 of Haemaphysalis longicornis. NCBI lineage: Eukaryota > Metazoa > Arthropoda > Arachnida > Ixodida > Ixodidae > Haemaphysalis > Haemaphysalis longicornis. The sequence continues at coordinate 51,214,330 of NW_027526225.1, read as the reverse complement.
TAAGATGATTCAAACTTCACCAGTTAACCCCGTTGCGGCGATAATTTTAGCGCGGTTTTGATACAATCACTTGTTTCGGCAGCGTGCGGGTGGCCCAAAATGGCGGCGCCAGCGCATACGTGGCTCCCCCCTGTACGGGGGATGCGTGAATCAAGGGACCCTAGGCTGCAGAGCGGTCGGTTCCTGTGATGTCATTTGGGACCACGAAAACGCACGATTGAGCGGGAAAATAAAAATTTTTACCTAAATTGATTAATTTCTCAGTGAATAAAGCATCGTTTGCATTCGGACAAGCGCTGGGGGCACTAAAAAACACGAAATCTTTCGAATAACACAAACTTGCATTTTGTCTTCATGGCTCTTTTAACTGCAACTTCTTATGCGGCATGCCAGATGGGGGAAGGAAACTGCAGGAGGAACCGTCACGGGGAAAGCCTGAAGCCTACCCCACTCCCTGTTGTGTGGCATAGTCATAACAAATATAACAGAGAACTCACGAAAAAAAAGTACTATAGTCAAGTGACAGGCAAGCAGTAGTAGTTTTTTGCGCCTCAAGCGGTCGCCAATCCTAACTGTATATTACTCGCCGCGTACGTGCGTGCCACTTAAATGCCGTGTGCGGCGCGCGCTGCGCGGCTTGTAAATCCGAGACGCGCAGATGAAGATGCCGACGAAGTGGTCGTGCGCACCTGTCCAATACTTTCGCACCGCGCCTTGGCCGTAAAGTGTCGCGTGCCGACGCGTTCTAAAGTAAATAACGACAGAGAAGGACATCCGGGCCTTCCATATTGATTTGATTTGATTTCACGAAGCACACCATACTTGCATCGGTTGCGCTGTGCACTGGACCCAATAGCGACCTTTTTTAACTGTTTCTGCCCAGGTCATCTTTTAGGTAACGATCCTTCGATTGCCAATACCGCAGTCTGTCCCAGCCGCAATCCGGCATTCGTTTTTCACATACTATATTCCTATGGCGCGATTTAAAGGGGTACCAATGCTCGTGTCCCATTGGCGTCTGAACCCGCCGTGGCGACAAGGCCGTGAGCACCAGGTGCAGGCTGCCGACAGGTGCGGCCCGCGGCGGGGTTATTCTTCTGGCTTTGATCTTCGATGAAGCGCATTCCGCGGAAGGGCGGGAAAATTTGGCAGCCTAGAAGAGAAACACATCAGCGGTCCATGGCTTTTTGGCCTTGGCGTCAAAAGCAGCCAAATCCTATAGTGATGGCACATTTACTGAAGAAATGCCGTTGTTTCCTCGCTGTTGCTTCGTAAGGCTAACGAGTTACCATTACTGTCCCACCGGCCCTTAGTGGAACGGTAGCGTTCCGCCGTTCTGCCCAAGTTCCAGGAACGCGGCTCCGTAACAGTGAGGGGCGGCAGCGCCCCCGACTTTTCTTTGTCACCCGTCGCAGCATGTGAGTACCAGCTGGGGCAGACAGCCTTGTAGCAGCTTCCTCGAGAAATGCGCATCAGGCTTGCCGACAAGTAAAGAAACAAAACCACATAACTCTAAGTTTATTTTGTGCTTTACCATTTACCGCGTGCCAAACTATGTATTTTCTGTAGAGCTAGTACGCCAATATATAGTTTGGTACTAATATACGTATTTCAGTATGGAACTCCATGAGCCCAAAGAATAAAGCTTGGGATGTTCTTAATTCCCGGACAAAAAATGCATGCGAACCATTTCCTTCAAGACAACATTTCAGCTTTATACTTCAATGGCCATCATTTTACTGACATCTGCATATAAAGTGACGATATGCGCATGCAGTGTAGTGTTTGAACCATGGAGTGCATGGTTCAAAAACAATATCCCGTACGGGGGGGGGGGGGGGTTATAGCTCAACACAGCCAACATACCTTTGATAAAGTTATTAATCACTGCAATAGCAACATTACTTCTGAGATTTTTGCCAGCATACACTTGATGCCAAATACCGTACTACGTGAATCAGATGCCTCCGAACGGAACCACTGTTTCAGACATGCCATTGTTTCAGACGATGCACTTTACGAAGTAACCAAATTGATTAGAGTAGCCCTTGGCACCTTATTTCCAGCTTGCACTACGAATGTTGTACTTTCGCAGCCGGAAACTCCGACAAAGATGCATTCCAACTAGTCATTCGCCTCTATAGAGCCATCATTTATAACTAGAAACACTATTTCCATCGCAGTCTATTATTTCCAGTTAGATCGAGATATTGTTTCAGCTTAGAGTGCTCATTTCTTACTATAGAATTTGCCAATCTAGCCAGAAAAACATGTGTTTCTAGCTGGGCATTACTCTTACCAACTAGATCTAGACTTATTCTAGTTAGAAACTGTAATTTCTACCTAGAATTGGACAGTCCAGCTGGAAATGAAGCTAGAAATCTATATTTATTGGTAGAATTTCAGCTCCCATTTTCACGGGGTCTAAAAGAAGAATCCTACGATTCCCCAGGTGAGACGCATGGGCTCATCGGTCCTCATCGTCTTCGAAGGACGTAAGTTACCGCTAACCGCTCTATGTGTACTATACAGCGGTGCGGAATAACGTTGCTTCATTCACGAGAAGAGGCATGAACTATGGGGCAGCTGTGGCCGTCTGGGGCACCCCGCCGACGTTTTTTCAGCTCCTGACAACAAAGTGTGCAAGATTTGCGGCACCGATCGCCTGGCGGACTAACACCATTGTGAACCCAAGTGTACGCTGTGTGGCTGCGACCATCCTACAGGAGATAAAAAGTGCCGCCAGCGTTGAAGGAGCGGAAATGGGAGAAAAGACAACTGCAGCAAAACCAGAAACCCTATCATGGCTGAGGACAGCAGGGCCCCTCCAACAGCACAGAGACAAACTTGAGGCCGTCTAGCAAGCCTTGAGAAGGCAATCTGAAGACTTCAATTCCATGTTCCAACGTATGGCCACGATGGAGAGTAGTACGGTGGCGTCATATATCCCAAATATACGCTGCGCAACCTAACGGAGCGACAGAATTACCTCACTCGGTGATATGTCCAAACTGAAGCGGACCCCGCAATGACCAGTAAAACAAAGGACCTTCAAATGTGACACTGGAACTGCGCTAGCTTCAAGCAAAGGACAGTCACATTACAGCAATATTTAGAATCACAACCCGAGACACCCCAGGTAATCCTCCAACAAGAAGCGTCCTGCGAAACCCTCAAAATTCAAGGATATCGAGTCGTCGTGGCTAGAGAGCAAGGAAAGAGTGGGCGCGCCGCGCTCATATTAACGCAAGTTTCATTCCAAGAGGACGTGCTCAAGATCAATTCGGCCAATCACGAACACACCATGATCGAAATTGTCCCCAACATCAAGCGGAGTGCTCGGTTTTTCATTCTCAACCTTTACGACTCCCCATCTGACTATAAACAACTTTTCTACACTTTAATTTCCAAGGCTGCAATGCTAGCGAGGGACACTGGGACGCGTTTCGCAAGGATCCGTAAGGAAGAACAATCCGAATACGAGACTCTGCAGGATGGATATTGCGGCCGCCACCAACACCGTCGAGGCCCCACTAAATGTCACGCAGATGGACGCCAAACTCGCGAACCTGCGTGAGGCGAGAAATGCAATCCAAGCAAGATGACGCAAGCAACGACTCAATAGACGACTGAGGATGAAGATTGCGGAACTCAACCGCAAGATAGAACAACACGCACTCACACTCAACACTCAGAAATGGAAGAGATCTGCGCCCTCACAGACGGTCTCATGCATATGGGTGTAAAGTGGAATCTGATCAAGAAGCTCATTGACGACAAACAGTCGAAAGGCAAACACTTGCACTCGACAAAATAATGCACAACCTCCGAACGACGGGCATGACGGACGAGGATATTTTCAACAAATTAGCCAGCATCTACCTCTAAGTGAATCAGGGCTCAGAACAAGACTACCCGAATTACCGAGAGGAAGAGAACGAGGTGCTTACGGCCCAATCACGGGGCAGGAATTCTGGGCAGCTCTGCAGGAGCTGAACAGCCGTTTTTTCCCGGAGCCTGCAACCTCGACGCCAAATCGGTCATGACCGTCACGGAAGAAGCAAAGAAGACCTGGATAACTGGCCAAGTTCCCATGGCAAGAGCTGGAAGGAAGCAACGGTCATCATGATTCCCAAACCGGGTAATCCCGAGAGCCCGAGAACGTGAGACCACTCTCGCTGACGTCTTGTCATCGGCAAAGACATCGAACACGTCCTCAATACAAGGATCTCACGTCACATTGAGCAAGATATCTTCTCGCACAACATGGTCAGCTACCGTACTTTTCACGCAAGACGTCGTGTTGCTCCTCAAACACCAAGTCCTGGAAGTGTATTCGAGAGACGACAGGGGAATCCTCGCCCTCAACCTTACGAAAGTCTTCGACACGATTCGTCACCAGTACAAGTGCTGAAGATGATATCGCAACTCAACCTTTGAAGAAACTTTCATTCATACATAACATCATTCCTCAGAGACCAGATGGCCTTCTTAAAACTCAGCCAGGTGCGGTTGAAGGAGTGCGGACTCGGTCCGAGGGGCACCCCTCAGGGAGCAGTACTGTCACCGCTGCTCTTCAGTCTCGTTATGTGGGATCTGTCCCTCGGGCTGAGACGTACCCCGGAATCAGTCACGCTCTGTATGCGGACGACGTACATTACGGTCTGGCGCTGCGTTGGTCCGGAAGTTCAGATGGGAGAAGCTCTGCAAACGGCGCTGGAGAGCACATATTCAAGATCGGGACTAAAACTCTCGCCGGGCAAGTTGGAACTCCTCCTATACCCGTCCAACCGTAAGGGCAGAGGGGGGCAACCGCACCCGAATCAAGCGGTCATCGAGCTGTGCACGAGAGACGGTTCTGCCATACCGAAGGTTGACGTAATCGGGTAACTCGGTATGTTCATTCGAAGTCAAGGGAACAACATTAAGACCATCCGACCCTAACTGGTAACCCGGAAGTGACGATCCGACTCATGATGCACGTCTTCAACAGCAGGGGCGGCCTCTCCGAGCGCAACCCCCTGCGACGGTACAACACCTTCCTCCCTCGACTGTTCCCGCGCAAAAGAGGACAAAGTCAATACACTCATGAGGAAGAGCATAAAGAGGGTGCTCGGTATTCCCATATCTGCAAGCACGGAGAAGTTGGAACACATCCGAATTCATCGGTCGAAGTCACACAAGCACAAAGAACCGCGCAAGAACAGAGGCTTTCTCTCCACCCGGGCTGGCAGAAAAACTCTTAGAGACATCGGCTACATGCCTGAAGATTTTGTGGATCACACTGCACAGGTCCCCGCAACGGTGAGGGAAACGTTCCAGGTAGACCTGCTACCGAAAAACATACATTCCAAATATAGCGAGGGGAGAAGGCGAGCCAGGGCCCCAACCATCTCACAGGCCGCAAATAAAGAATCGGCCATGGCCCTGTTCGCGGACGTCGCCCAGCCTATGGCCGCTCGCAGGTTTGGCATGGCAGCGATGGATGTCAAAGGAAACCTCGTCACCTCGGCGTCCTTCTATGCACCAATTAGGCCACTACGGCCGAGAAAATCGCCTTAGCCATGACAGAAACCCGGTTCAAACAAATCTACACTGACTCCCACTCGGCGGCAAGAGCCCTCCTCAAAGGAAATATTGCCAAAAAAGCGTCCAGGATTCTACAGGTAAGAAAAGGAAAGACGTTCCATAACATCACATGGTTCCCGGCCCACATGGGCCAAGGAGTCCACGACACTCTCCCCAACGCCAACGAGTTCGCTCACGAACACGCCCGAGAGACCGTCAGCTGCGGAGATCAAACCTACCGAGCTCACGAGGCCGCGAGAGAGTTCAGAGACGCGTTACCTACTTTCTACGAGGAAGTCACACACTACCAACTTACACGGAGAACACTCTTGCGCTGGCGCACCCTGCCCTCACACACCCACAGTCGGAAGCCTTTCAAATGCTTCAGACCGCTTCCTTCCCAACCAGGAGCCGGTTTAGCTTAATTCACCCGGACATAGACCCTCACTGTCCCCTCTGCGACGCAGTTAACTGTAACTTAGATCATATGCTATGGCAGTGCCCGGTGTCACTAGAGTATGCCTAACTCACTAGAGAGGAAGAATGGGCCATGGCGCTCCAAAGCGAAGACTACTACACTCAACTCCGGGCTGTCCAGAAGGCCTGCTTTAGAGCGAAGGTCCTAAACCTCCGGCCACCCACGCATGTGCGGCCCGCGTCTACTTGGGCGGTTCTCTGGGCCACTAGGTTAGACTGTCCGGACTTAATAGTTTCAATGTCTGTCTGTCTGCCCTACTCAAGAACAAGAGGACCGCAGCGGATCAGCACGGATGAGACGACTCCTTCCCGAAGCTCCTGCAACGTGAGCCTCAGAGCCGACGGGATGGCAGTCGCGGGGCAGGATCCCACGACATCTCCGTGCCCTTCGTCTATTTCTCGGTTTTGTAGCCACTGCTGCAAGTTCTGTGCAGCCACTTCTGTTAAGGTGGGATTCTTGTGAACGCGTTTGCCCGCACGTCGATGTTATTGGAGAATATCGTGCCCACGCCCCTGTAGAAGAGCTGTGAGCTGCTTATTCTCACTAGTGACATTTACCATACTTTTTACCCGTTCACTACTACGAACTTGTCATTTATTCTTTAGAGTGAAGTCGTTCGTTCTGTTAATTATTGTTTCCTTTTGTCCCAACCATACCAAGTGTCTAGCCTCTCAACTTAAATGTCTCCCGCTTTCCTTGTGAAACGTGTCGCCTCTTGTTTTTTGCCTCTCTTGTGTGCACGTCTTGTTAATTAAACCCTACCTGCATATCATCATATGAGCCTACAACCGAGCCGAAACACAGAAGGGAATTGGTGGAGAAGTGCAAAACGAGATTGAAAAGAAAAATAAAACTGAATTTCCAGGCCAATTGGGAAGGTGCAAGAACATTTCCCCAAAAGTCATTGATAAGACATCAATGAAAACGTGATACTATTTCCCTCTGGGGCAGCCAGGTTGATATATTCAGTGGTCTGAGTACAACACCCGAAGACAATCACTGTTGCAGCCTTGGGTACTGCGTATCTGTCGCCTGCCGAGGAGGCTCAGCCAAAGATGACATCTGATGCCAAGCATGTTGCTTCACATAACCGAAATTGGTTTGAATTCCAATCTTGGACATTGTGCAATCACATCCAGTTGTTGCAACTCCGGCAAATGTCGTATGGTATTTTTTTCTTCTTTCAGCCTATATAAATTAAATAGCTTTATCGACTGGATAAACGATAAAAGTGTGTTAATTTGAGCCAGTCTCTGGAGTGCAAACAAAAACAAAACTTTGATAAATAAACTACAGATTGAGACTTTTTCAACACAGTTTTTTCCTTTTCAAGACATGAATTGCCAGAGACCATAGTTAAAATGGTTTTGTATCAGATGCGACATTCAATGTACGGACGCAAGGTGCAGAAACTGTTGCACTGAGCTCGGAGTAAATATACGCACCTTATGTTTGTTTCTTCGATTTGTTTCCTCGAAGATGGCTCTAAATTGTGCCCAAGACAGACAAACGGGACTGGAACATCATGAAACGGTGCTAACTAGACTGGGACAAGAGAATGTAGACAGACCCCACTGTTCAAGAACCACTGCCAGCTAGCCAAGTGGTCGATTCATATATCAGTTTCCCACTCATACATACTAGAGGGAGAGAGAGAATGAGATCTGTCACTGCTATCGCGGGCTGTAGTGGGCGCTGCCATAGCACCAAGCAACATTACATACCTACTTGACTTGGCCAACCACATACACTCGTTTTTGCTATTGAAGCCAAAAAATAAAAGGTAAAACTTTTTCTTGTTCACGTTGTACACAATTAAAAAAAATCACCGGCAGTATAATATTTGGAGATAAATTTTTCTGTCAATAAAACAAATTTAAACAACGCTTTACAATTTTTTTTTGCTGCCACACAACCTTTGAGCTTTTTGGCAGGCCATCCAAAGTGCATTGATGAAAGTGGTGCCGCTGGTTTTCAGATCTAGGCTCGTGTGTCAGTGGACCATTTCATTTCGTTGCTTGAGTTTCTTTTTAAGTCTACTTTATCTCCTTTGACAATGGTCTGTTTCGGCAAAGACAAGGGATTTGTATTGGTTCCTGTGTGGCCCCCGTACTGTGTAAATCTTTTTAGCCGCAGTTGACCGTGCCTTGCACAAAGTATTTGACAAGCTGGTCTTAAAAGTTTTTAGATATGTGGACGATTTTTTTGTGGCTTTAAACAAACATAACACTCTGAAGAGACATGTCCTAGTGTCCGTGTCTAAGTGCGCTACCTTCAAGATGTCCCAAATGCATTATCAACTAGCCCAGTTCTCACTTCTACATAACACTCTGACGCACACAGAATCTGTTGACTTTATTTTAGCCGCTTTTCAACGCCATGGGAAGAGTTTAGTTTTTACGCACGAGATTCCCTTACAGAACTCGTTGCAGTTTTTAGATATTAACATCCATTTAGGTACCAAGCATGTCTGCTGGCATTATTTCCCAGGGCACAGAAAGGGCTCCTCCCTTTTGACTCTGCGCACTCCAAGACTGTGAAAAGAGCAATCGCTCACTCGGGCCGGTAATCGGTTCTCTCCAAGTCTTGTCCCCACTCTATGCAGGCTAGCTTTGATAAGCAAATTGAAAGGCTGCTTTCAGCCGGCTTCCCGTGCACGGTTTTGAACTCGGTCACTGAGGCGCTCCTCAAGAAGGTTAAAGGAGGCGCCTCTAGAAGAACGCCTGAGCCAGAGCAAAGCACGGCAAAACCCGAAGTGGTGCCGTACATCCACAAAGTCGCCCATCACCTCAAGAAAGTGGCCAACAGGCATTGCATTCCGATCCTGTTCTCGGCGCCGCGTAAGGTGGCCCGACTTTGCGCGCTCACTTCTTCCATTGGGCGCAAAAAGCAAGGATGCGACAAGAAGCACGCTAGGCCCTTTGCGGACTGTGCTGTAGGCGTCCTTCAGATTCCAGTTAAATGTGGGAAAGTCTATGTTGGCCAGACTGGCCGATGTATTAACAACTTAGCACGGGAACGTGAATTGTCGGTAAAGAATAAAGAAAATGTGCATTTGCGCACGCATTGAGGTGCCTGCAAGTGTGAGCCACTTCTGGGTGAGATTAAGATTCTTGGTAGGAGCAGAGATGCGACAGCACGGGAACTCTTCGAAGCTTTTTATATCAAGCAAAAAGGCGATAACTGCATCACTGAGAGCCGGTGGTCCTGTTTAATTCTGAGAAATCCTTTTTCGAGCGTTTTAGTGTTTGACACCTATGCGTACTTTTGATACTCTTACTGTGGCGCGTGCTGCGCGTGCTGCAGATGTTTCGATATTTACCGACTCCAGCGGTGATTAAGGTTCAGTTGAAAGTTAGAACTTGTCCCGTCTCCTTTCTTGTGTTCCACTTTTGGTTTTTTGCGCTAAGAGACAACTGGTACGTTCCTACACAGTACATGATGGAACGCCCGATACAACATGGCTTACTTAGGCACTATACTCTATACTGCCAAATTCATCTCTAACATATACTAAAGAACGAAACTCTATATTTTCCACAGACAGGACTAGCGCTGTCTGCTCCACCGCGTAAGAACAGACTCAGCCCGTACACCAGCTTGGCTACATAAAATCAACATTGTTTCATCCCCTTTGTGCCCCTCGTGCAGTGTGACTGGTGACATTGATCACTTCATTATGAACTGCTCCAAACCCAACCCTTGAGCGGACGAACTTTTTTCGTGATCTCCAGAAGTTAGGAGTGCCCCATGCCACATCGGAGGACATTATTTTTCCTAGGGACCACTGGATTGTGCGAAGAGATGTGTCTCATCTCCTACTCGGATTCTTGCAGTCCACAGGACTAAGTGAGGTGTGGTGACATTGGGTGTCTGTTATTTTAGGACTAAGTGATGTGTTATGACTGAGAGATTTGATATGGTATTGGGGACGATTAGGCGGAGCAATTGCCGGCAGCTATGCAAGGCTAAGTCCGCCCTATTCAACAATACTTACTACTACTACTACTACTTAACTGAGTTTATTTTGCAAAAGGCATTGAAGATTTATATCAAACAACTATTATAACACTCATTAAAAAAGAAGGCAGGAACGCTTAAAGGAGCCGTGCAGGATGCCTCAGTGAGGTGGGGCAGTTCCGGTGGTGTCCCCGATGTCATAGAGCTTCAGGTAGTGCCGCACCGCGCTCCAGCAGTACTCGTTCAACGCGTCCAACTGCGCGCGGCCGTCCTCGCGCGGATGACAGGAGACGCATTCCTTGACAACTCCGGCGAATCGCATGAAGTCATCCATTCCCTCAATGCTCCGGAGGCCGTCACGGATCATGGAGGCCGCCCGTGCCTCGTCCACCTTCTCCAGCCTGGCCACCTCTTCCACCAGCTCCGGGTGGTCGCGCATTCGATCCAGTGCCAGCGCGCAGTGCCTGCAAATGGGACAGCGTATTCTGTTTCAAGATAGGCAGAGAGAGAGAGAGAGAGAGAGAGAGAGAGAGAGAGAGAGAGAGAGAGAGAGAGAGAACGACCTTTAATGAAAACTGGCGATGTCAGCCGAGCTAAGATGCCTGGCTTGCTACGCCAGATGGATGTGATGACGATGATGATTATAATGTTGAAGGGGAATACATATGATTTTAACTTGTTACAAAGTCTGAACAAGACTTGTGTCTTCTAGGTTAACAATAAGGCTTTCATTGCAGGAGAGGCACGTTTGGAAGAATTCCAAGGACCTAATACGTCCCTCAGTTCTAGTTGTGCGGAGAGCGGCCGGCCATGGAAAATGCGAGAGCCACTCTTAGTGTAGTAAAGCGCGCACAGTCAAGATAGGCACATGCCGGGCACATTCAGTGCCATGTAGAGCTTTAATTAAATGTGATGATTGCCGCTCCCTGCCACTAAGCCAACCTAAGTAACACCGAACTGCTATTATTTACGAATACAGTGAATATAATTGAGCCAAAAGAATATGTTAGAGTAAAAAAAATCACGGCTTTTGCATAATTTTTTGCGCTGCTGGGGTTTGAATTCAAACCCACGCAATTCACACCAAAACGTGTGGTTCTATCCATTTGACTAGTGAGGCCAACAGCAGGGCTCTTGTTGCAGTTTCTCAAAACAATGAAAGGAGTGTTCCAAGCGAACGAGTAGGTGGCACTGCACGTTTACAGGAAGCGGTAAGGCTTGTACCCATGGGGCAATGAAATCTCCGCGACGCCGCAGTCATCGAGACGCCCGGCTGGGACGCAGGTGTTGGCTTGGTTAGGGCCCAAGGAAGAAGCACCAAACACAGTAGCGCTGAACTAAGAAATTCAGGTGGCTGTTCAGTTCAGTACTATTAACAATTGCGGCTTGGCCTTTGACAATACCAACACGTCTTGGAAAGATGGGACTGAGGCATGTGTGAGTGGTTTGAGCATGCCAGTTAGAGGAGCACAGTAGGGCAAGCGACAAGGTTACGTTTCGCCTAGATTTCCCCCCTGCTTGGCGATGCCAACACGAGTATGCGTTGAGTCATATAAGGCAAGAGAGAAAGACGCAAAATGAGGATCGTGATAATTACAAGAGGATTCATTGACAGATTGATTGTAGGGTTTACCGCGCCGACGCCAGCAGGTGATGAGGCGTGCCGTAGTGGAGGGCTCCGGATTAATTTTGACCAACTGCAGGGGATCTTTAACCTGCGCCGAAACCTCGTACACACTGGTGTTTTTGCTTGTCACCTCCATCAGAAAAGCGGCCGCGGCGGCCAATTACAAGAGGACACGTTCGGCTGTTGGACACTCAAGGTTTTACAGTCAGTACAACATAAGGAACGCTAGGTGTCCTGAAAATTTTTCTCTCCCAATGAGAAAAGGCAGAATATCACTGATGGACCATCCTTGTGAAAAAATATACGCTGTTCGTTTAGCTGCCAAGGGTTACCAACTAGCTCTTCGTTCTTTGGCACAGCGGCGGGGGGTATACTGGCTGACAATGACCTCCGGGATCGGGGAATCCAGTGAAGCAGTGTTTTGCGCTAGTTGGTGAGCCCGGACAGCTAAACGAACAGCACATATTTTTGACGAGGATGTCGCTGCCAGTGTGTGAGAAAAGTTATTGTAATGTTACATGTGGAAATGGTTACATGATCCAAACGGATGTTCCTACCATAATAGATTCAAAAGGAAATAAAACTTGACTGAACTCAGTAAGTTTGAGCAAATTGTGCAAATCGAATTAGGTGGATAAAAAAGCACCCACAACTACACGAGGACCCACAAGACAATGCACGCATTTTTGAACCAGCAATTTCAGGTGCTCGCTTGCTTGCTTAACTATATAAATATTTTCCCGGCATTCTAGATACAGGTTTTCCCATTTTATAATTGAATCCCGCATGCCATACTGCGTTGTGTTAAAATGTGCCACCATAAACATCAAACACGAAAGCAATGGAGGCTGCTGGGATATTGACAGATTAAAAAACCATTATGCCATCTCTATCGCAATCGCGGAAAGAACTTGATCATCTGTCGTCACGTGTCCGACACAGAAAGTGAAGTGCAAGACAACAGCAAGGCACAGGATTCCACCATTTGGGTTCTTTACTGTAGTGACCATATCGGTGTGTCACTCTCCAAACAAAAAATCGCTCGTGAGAAAAGCTTCATTTTTTTATTGTGATAGTATGCCCGTTGGCATAAAATACTGCGTCACAGGTATAGATTAACCCCCGTTTCGCAAAGAAACTCAAGCAGGGAGCGATGATGCGGTCCCCAAATCCACCGATGAAGGTCAGGTGGTCTGCCAGGGTGGAGGCCTGTGCCTCGGAGGTGTCTTGTTCTCGCCGCTTCCAATGAAGGGCAAGTCCACAGCACATGTTCAGTGTCCGCCTCTTCGGCAGGAGCCGTGCAAAAGGGGCAGTTCTGTGCGAACGGGGCATGGTAACGTGGTGGCCACTCCTGGGTAACGGAGGGAGAGAGGGCTACACCAACACGAAGTCTTCGCAGCAAGACCTCCTCCCAGCGAGCGGGTCTGCTAGGGAGGTTCGTTCCAGACGGTGGAATAAGAGCTCGTGTGGCGCGACGAAGATCTTCTTTCCTTTGGAGAAACTGTTCTGGTGTGTGTAGTGGCAGTAAAGGCAATGGTCGTGGAATAAATGCAGTGTGGCAGGCACCATCCGCGGCAATGTGAGCGGGGAGAGTATTTCGCCGGACCCACGAGAGCCGCAAAGGGCAGGGGTACGTGTCCAGTATGTCGTGAATGTCCCTCGAGACAGCTGAGTTGTTATTTACTTGACGTAAATCACGTATGGCCGCCGTGGAGTCTGTGTAAATTTGTAAAGTAGTACCTCCAGGGGCTTGATGAAGTGCAGCAGTTAGTGCTTGCAAGCCGTCCCGGATGGCCGGAAGCTCGGCCAGCATAGATGGCAGGGTGCGGCGTGTTTCGTAGAAGCACGTTTGACAGGACTCAACTGGCCGCCGCACCCGGAGTGCGACCTCCACTTTCCATCGCACGAAAGGTGCGCCAGATAGATGACGTAGTCACCGATGGGCCGAGCGAATCACACCAGCTCAGCCATCGCTGCCTTGAAAGACGCTTCTCATGACGCCTGGCAGCCGCAGTCAGACGTTGCAAGCGTATTCGGGCCTCCACAGACGAGGGATCTCGGGAGGCAGCCACTTCCGCTTGTTTGCGCTGGGCCCATAGCTGTAAGAGTCGAAGGTCAGGCTTCGGCCGGGATTCCTCTACCCATGTGTCCTCACAGGCGCTTCGCAGGGCTTCCTCAACGACAGTGATGGGGTCCGGACTTGGCTCCGTGAGCATTGTGTTGATGTTATCCCGGAACATATCCCAGTTGGTTACCGTGAAGCGCCGTCGTAAGCGATGCGTCGACGTTGGGACAATGCCAAGCCTGATGGGATGGTGATCACTGCCCCAGCAGTCGGCCTTTCGGCCAAACGGGCGTGTACATCTGTCGCAAACACGTCCCTGCAAGGGACCGATGGACGGAAGACACCAACGACAGCTACTTCATCCTGTACAGCCGCCAACCACTTCCCAGGGCCCTACAACCAATGGGCAGAGTCCCTCGGTGTACAAAGTTGCCATCAAACCTCGAGAGCGATTCAACGTCCTCTCTGATCCGACAAAGACACTGAAGCAGGCGCTCGACGGATGCCTAGGAACATCCGGATTTGCTGGCTACGCATACCATAACCGAACCAACACAGTGTCTGTCTGGGTGTCGTCTCTTGAGGCTGTCCAGCAACTGTGCGCACTGGACCATATTCTTCTGTCGGCTGAAAAACAACTACCCATACAAGCGTACCTGCTGTCCGGTACTGACATCCGACGCTATGTTGTATCGGGAGTAGACCCCGGAGAGAATCCTGTAGACCTGCAAGCCAGTATCCGGTGCCCCACGCGCCAGGTTCTTGTCCGCTACATGGGAGCTGGTCGCACGTGTCTCGTAACCCTTCGCGGCCCGTTAGAGCCACCGGAGCGTCTTTTCTACAATGGCTGCGTTCTTCGCCCACGTCCCTACAAGGCCGGAGTGGTTCATTGCTATCAATGCTTCCGTCAGGGACACATGAGCAAGTCGTGCCCATTCCCTGTCACAGAACCACCACTGACAACGGCCTCGGAACCACCGGCTTCTTCGGCATCAGAGGCACTGGCTGCGTCGTCGTCCGTCTCACCGCAAGTCAAGTTTCGATGCTGTCTGTGTCGCACGGATGACCATGACATCACGGACAAACCTTCATTTTGAAGCGAAGCTTTCTACACCTCCCTGATGGTGCTCAATGTCGTGCCAAAACGCACTGTAGGAAAGTCAACTTGGCACAACGGGTTTCACAAAATGATGATGATGATGATGATGATACAAACAAACACAAAAATAACCTAACGAACACCTCAAGAAATAAACGCTTCCCGTGATCGCAATCATACCTGGGTGCATTGCGTTACGGAGCTCATGTCTATCCCATTGCGCTGTTCCGGCACGGTTGAAGCGGTCTGGATGTTCAACTTTATCTCAGGTTGCATGAAAGAAAGCTTCATGTTTTAACTCTATCTATCTATCTATCTATCTATCTATCTATCTATCTATCTATCTATCTATCTATCTATCTATCTATCTATCTATCTATCTATCTATCTATCTATCTATCTATCTATCTATCTATCTATTAACAAAGGGGCTTTAATCTTGTCAACAACAATAGCTGTTTTGCGTCTCCTCACCTTTAATAAGTATAAGAAACTCGTGCAAGGCAGCTCCGCTTGCTACAGCTGTCTTGGGCATTTGGATACTTTGGAGTCTTAACTTCGGCTTAAGGAAGTGAAGTTGACAATTTCTTCAAGACTTACTTGTGGCAGCATTGCGCAGTTTAACTCGTGTAATCCAATGTGGTTTTTCAGCGCATATTTAGATCATTTCTTAACTGCAATGTGCAGCAGAATACAAACACCAGGTATTAACTACAGCAATAACATCACACAGGTGTTCAACACATTTTTTATCTATGTCAGCCAATATGACGCTGAAAGGGACAGACAACCGATTTTTGTCGCGTATATGTTCTCTAGCTCATATGAAAGCCAGCGTTTTATATAGCCCGGTAACAACAAGCAATTTTTAAACAAACTGGCGGAAATAATTTTAATTTGGCAGCAAACTTCCTGAAATCGGAAGGGTGGCGGTTCGTAGTGTCGAAACTTGACACTACAATATGTGTCCCTGTCACGTGACCTGCAAACCTAGCAGCTACTGTAACCGCTGAAACGTTTATTTACGTATTGAAAACCTTTTAACACAAGTATTTGTACAAGCTTAAATAGTATATGTATTTCTAAACATTACTTTGAAAATTCTAAAGACACGCCGCCCGCCGCCGCTGGGTTGCTCTCACTGTGGCTAACTGAGCCACCATGCCCAGAATCAACGGGAGCGTTCAGTAAACAGACCCAGCGAAGAAGCTTTGACGATTTTGTCTGAGTCAGGGCCGTTTGTTCTGCCAAAATATTTGATTTCAGTCTCCAAATGCGCCAACGGCAGCTTAAAAAAAAAGCCGCGCCCAAGGAGAATCGTACTTCCCGTCTCCACAACGTGAAGCCAGATTCTACCTATCGTCTACCCCAATAGATGGCGCATTCGTGCAAAATAGACCCTTGCATTAAAAAAACACCTAAAGGAACAAGAAAGCCTGCGATTCACACTTTTTTAGTGGGGAAGAAGTTTTTAAATATCGTTTTTTATTTCGCATACAGACAAAAGTATGTTGCTGAGCTACTCTATATCATGGTTGCCAGCATTAGTTTTGGGAGGGACACATACGGCTCGTAGATCAGAAAATACGATTTAAAAAGTTCTAGAGCGTTATCAGCAAAACCGTATCTCGTCAAGGTGCTTTAAGTGATGCCCTTTCATTTGGGATAGAGAATGTATACTCGACAAAAATCGGTTGTCTGTCCCTTTAACACACACACTGTTTATGCGCTAATTTGACAGGTTGAACATACTAGCAATCCGCTAAATTTATCCCGCAGATTCGCTATTCTGCCATTACAGCAGATGCCAGCAAATCAGCAGGGAGGACAGAGCGAGGGGATCGGTACTCTCGAACAAACTTTGCTCATAGAAAAATGCCCGCAAATAAGACAAGAAACGATTGCAAAACATGAGAAAAGCTGACTTTCGATGAAAACTAGCTATTTTCAACAAGACTTGATGCTGCCACACTATTATGTTCTGTTATTGCAAGTCTCCAAAAACAAAAATTTCTTGGGGGCACCTAGGTCTGCTTGCTTGCTTTGATTGTGAAAGCCTGGCAATACTTATAAACAAAGTATTTACCGCTACATCGTATTTGCGTCTCTTTCTTCAATTTCGTTTCTTCGTTTCCGCATGAACGATTTCAACGGCTTTTTTTCTGCCCTGCCATGTGTCCGTTTTTTCTTTTTAACAGCGAAGCTGTCGAGCAAATAGTGTATGGAGTCCGGAGTTAATGTACCAAGAAAACGCTGAGCACTTGTGCACGCGCACCTCGAGCGCAGGTTTGTCAAGCTAAACGTGGAGAGATTGGCCGATATGGGCCAAAATAAAAGCTCCAGCATTCACCGCGTGCCTCGAGTGCACATTTGTCAAGAGTGTACATTTGTCAAGGGCCATGAAAAAAATACAAGTTTGTCTTATTCGAAAGATTTCATGAAATCGAAAGATTTCACCAGTGCTTGTATGGAAGCAAACGATGCTTTATTCACTGCGAAATTAACCAATTTAAGCTAAAATTTTGATTCTCGTGCCAAAACTAGTGTTTGAACGACGTTTGCAATGACATCATAAGAACAAGTCTTTTTGCTAAACTTGGTGTGAAGCGGAGACTGTTTTACTGTTAGTCAACATAGATGGCCCCACCACAGCACGGCAAGCCGTTTTCTGCATTTAGTTTGTTTGTGAATGTATTTAAACCTGGCTTCTTTTTGTTCATGGAGAAATTAATCGTTCCATGAAACATGCTGCTCGCTCGACAAATATGGTCCCACAAGACACTGTCGCTTGCGTCAATCGGCCAGTGTCGTCTGAGACAACCCCGAAGCCCCGCAGTGCTGTGCGTCTAAACGAAGCATAGCGCACGCAGTACCAACAGCAGTACGCATCGGTAGTTCTATCTTTATGTGTGCTTTCGTAACTTCCAGTTTGTCCCCCATTCTTACAGCTTTTAAAAGAATGTGCCATAAATTTAAGCACAGATAGCTCCCTCGGAAGGCTCATAAGCTCTGCCTAATTTGCGTTTCCTTTTGCCGACCTCCGCCAATCACAGAGCAAGATGGTATGACATCATAGGTTCTGTTGCGGGAAATGAGCTAGTGGGCCGCAACACCATTCCCTTATTTCCTAATTATGTAGCTTATTTGAGCGAAGTTTACATGAAAAGTGGTGTCAGCACAATTCTAACGAGGCAATCTTTTGAATGAACCAAACTTGCATTTTGTCTTCGCGGCCCCTTTAAGCACATTGGCCGACATCGGCGACAACAAAGCTCCAGTGTTCGCCGTATCATGGCAACACTGGCTCAGAACGAGAGGCACATCACTGCAGCGTACGCCCCTCGTTCGCTCTTCCTCGTGCGGCTGTGCGCATGCGCTGTGTACCGCAGACTTGACTGTCAAGGCTGCTGTAGGTGATCACTGATTCCACACGACCCGGCCGAATATTGTTCGCACGGCCAAGGAAGAGGCCGCGCTTCGAGAATCCGCTAGAGACGGTCTGTCACAATTGCGAAAATGGTGCACGAAAACATTGGCCAAAACGACGAGCTCATTCAGGCCCCGCTCAAAATATTATAGAGTTATTGAAATGCTACGCCACCAACGTCAACCACGATACCGCAACGATACTAAAACGCAACTTTGTGTCCGTCAATGATCCCCTACAACAGCTTCGCCGTTCAAATCTTGCGCGTGCGTGCAAGCTTCCCTGAATTTTTTCGCTTCCGTTTCTTCGTCTTGTGGCGTGAATCGCATTAGCAAATAGACTGGCACACACAAACGTTTCTCTAGTATCGGGGTTCTGCGTCGCCAGTATGCACCTGTTCTACTCACGTGACATCATTTTCAGGTGTCAGGCCGCATGCATTATCCTACAACTTTACATTTCCAATTCACAGTTTTGTCAATTTTATTATCTCCTTAAAGTTCCCAATTCCTGGTAAAAAAATAGTGGATATGTGCCTTGAAGAAAGGAACAACAGCGCCAACTTGTTCTGCTGCTCGCAACGTGCGGGTATAACACTGTGGTCAGTCTTCTCCAGTGGAGACCCTTGCTTGTTGCAGTGGCGGCCTTATTCTTGACCGGAAAACGACAGTTTTTCACTGAAGGCTCTTGCCTTAAAATCTGGTTTAACTCAACCGCAGTCCTGAGCCTATCTGGGCCAGGGGGTACGTACCTGTCACGTCGTGTTCCCCTGGCGAAGTCGGCAGCAGCGGTCAACAAGCCACGGTTGCGCCTTGTTGTGTCCCAAACTTTGAACCGGAACAACTGCTTTGCCTTTTTCAATAAATCCTGATCTGGCGCGGTGACGCTGAGGAGGTTGTAATTGTCTGCAATTCCTGTGGACAGTATCTGCAAGAAGGTGGTTTCTGCGTCACGTGAGTTTCCGGTATCCAAGTCAACCCTGCAGATGTTCTTGCTTGTGTTGATGGTGGCTGCTAGAGGATTGGCAAACACTGAGAAGTCCTCCGAAACTCGCCATACTTCGATTCCCAATTTCCTCAGGCTTGTATTTACAGCCAAGCCCTGAAGCACGGTGTCCTGCCAGTAATGCAGCGAGTCGTCTCCCCATATGCTTAGCGTGAGGGTCTTAAGGCTGCGAGTTGCTCCCAAAAATGTGGTGAGAGCTGAGAACAGAACTGGATTCGGGTCATCATCCCCGCGAAGGCGCAGGTGCATCGATGTTATGTGGCCAAGCGACGACATGCGATCCAAAAGCCCACAAGCTGCTTCCCTGTTTTCACCAGTGGCAGACAGTGTGACACTTGAAAATGCCTTGCACATAAAGCTCTCATGAAATCTTTCGATATCAAAGGGGTGGTCAAAGGAAACCTTCTCCTCTGCAGCCGTCCCTTTGAGGGCAACACAGAGTCTACCCACGAGAGGAGGATATTCTCCGTCAAAATATCCTATGTCGAGAACTCCGATGGTCACCTTCCGGAGGTTCCTCTTGCGTGGCAGTGCCTCAAACAACTCCTTCCACTGGCCCTCATCCCAAACTTCAATGGGCAGGGTGACCTGCTCAAGGGTGCGATTTCCAACGAGCGCCTTGAGGCAGCGGCCAGAATCAAGCTTAGCAAAAGCTCCCTCTAAATAGAACCCCCAATCCCTTTTTATTCTAAAGGTCTGCAGAACGCTGTTGTGCTCAAAGATCTGAGAGATGAGCTGGACATCAGCATGGCCAATTTTAGGACATGTTACGTCCACAGAAAGAACACTCCGGCTCTCAATGAGGCCTTCCAGAATGCACCCGAGCGGGAAGTGTCTTACCCCGTCAGCCAGTGTCACAGTCAAGCTTGTCAACGAGGTACTGTTCTTCAGACATTCCGTGAGCGCTGCCTTTGCCGTGGGTGGGACACAGGCAATGACAGAACCCCAAAGCACAAGTTCCTTCAAGGACAAGCTTTGCCCAACTGCCATGAAAAAGTCGTCCAAGATCGAAAAATCGATCCATGCACGCGGAAGCCTAAGGGCTGTCAGAGACGTCGAACCTCGCAGCAAAGTGACAAGCTCGGCAATCATGGCCTCTGTGCCGAATCCACACTCGAGCTCCAACAGATGTGGCAGAGAGAGAACGGCAGAAACTAGATCTTTATCAAGGCGGTCAGACAAATCCGCAAGCTTCACACTTGTGATAGACTCACTTGCTCGAATGGCATCTACCAGGAGCTCACCAAGGGAATGGACTGAACCGAAGCCACGCAATTTGACATGCGTCACACAGCAGTGGGTCTTGAGAAGCCACCACACATGCTGCGTAGCCTGGCACTGCAGTTGCGGCGAGCTATGCCTCTCACGTGGATCGTAAAGTGACACAATGAGTTTTCCAGCTGTTCCTGGCATCTCTCGAAGCCGCCAGGAGAGGGGCCAGAGAAACCTGTTCCAGGCCGACAGGTGTGCCACGATCTGACAGGTGGTGCCCTCGGATGCCGAGCAGGGAAGCTGGTAACTAAGGCTTGGACTGGTAAACCATCCATCTGGGCTCTCCAGGTTGGCTGGGGAATTGGCTCGTGCACATTCCCAATCTTCGCCCGGCAACTCCTGAGTGGTCAGTGAGTCTCCTGAGGAGCTCCCAGAGTCTGCAGTGAAGAAACAAGTAAAAAATAACTATATGTGCATTTCTGGCACGTTCAGAATTTCGCCTCTCAATTGTTAGCGGCCACACCCTTCCAAGGCCATTCAGATCTCTCTGCGGATAAAATATCGCCTTCCGCTTCACGGCAGCTGTTTTTCACCATAGAGAAACAAAAGTGCGGCTTCCCAAAAGCGTGCACTCACTAAAAATCTGCACCAGAAGTGGAAACACCAGAGTTTTAGTAAATTATTATTGTTTCAATGTTAGCGTTACCGCAGGCCGGATTTTCCATTTTACCACTGAAAACGGTAGGACACGTTTTGGCCCACCGTTAGTGGTTTGCGTATTCCAACCACCCTGGCACAGGTAAGGTCATCTGATGAATTAGTCTCAAAGCAAATCCCGCATAATTTTGTTGCTCACATTTATTTGCTTTCACCTAAAATAGCTTGAATGTTTCATTTTTCCGATGAAACATTCACAACAACTTCAGTTGTTATGACATTACTGTAGCCATGACCTGAAGAGCTATAAAAAAGAAAACATGGTGGCGCCATTCACTGAGTAGAGAGGGAATCAAGTGAACTTCAATTTACGCTCGCGGTAAATATTTCGGCCAGAAATAAGTAAAATTCGTAGTAGTAATTACTGAATAACCTACAATGCCTTGCCTAGCACAATTTCGTAAGCGTAAAAGCACTTTCCGAGTTCAGAAACTTATCTGAACTATCTGAGGCGGGCGAGGCTTAGCACAAGTTGGGATGGCCATTTTGCACGCCCATTCGAGAAAAATAGTCGTTTGTCGTGCTCCTGTTCATTATTTATCAGAAAAAACGTAATAGATAACATCAACCAAGAGTATTTTTATCGGCTGTGCCAAGCAGCAAGCATATGGAGCGCACTGTTTTTGTTGTGCTCCAGATGTGAGGACCGTTCGCGGTAGCTCTCCTGCATGCGGAGTCGACTCCCGGAAACACGGTAACGTAAACACGGCCCTCAAACGTTTGCTGTACGGTAAGTTAGGGCAGTGGTTCTCAAATGGGGGCCCCCGGACTACAGAGGGTCTGCGGTCCGCGAAGACTCCTCCAAAACGTTTCCGCCCGCCATTCTTTTCTTCATTTTGCCAGAGCTTACTGGCAATGCAAAAAGTTGGCTTCGCCGAGTGGCCTGTACGTTTGGTTTTTCCGCGTAGCACGTATTAAAACATCTGCTTATTGCGCAACACGCCAGTTATGAACGAGAACACAAAAAGGCAGAGAAAAGGCAGCATATGGATGTCCGGAAGGCTATTCAAGAGCAAATTGTTTAACATTATGACACGCATCGTCATAAAATTCAGACACAAAAGGCGGCCATCGAATAAGTGTGTGGGCCACGTAAGTTGCACGAGAAAACTGTTTGACATTATGACACCGGTCAACATACATTTCATCGTGGCGTCCCCCATCACTTTCGCAAGCCCAAAAGGGGTCCCCGGTGCACCCATGGCTGAGAACCACTGAGTTGGGGAATGTGAACGGCCAAAACAGCACACTGCATAGTTTCTTCGGGATAACAAAACCTGGGTACCTGACATAAGAGGTCTGCCCAGTGCCCATGTCGACGGAGCCTTCGGAATTTGTACTGTCAGAAAGAAGCGCAATGCTGCACGTCACCGTCGGCGAGACGATTCACATTTCAACGAAGCACGTTTAATGACTTACCTTCTTCGGATCCAAGCGTCATTTTCGCCACCATATGTAAAAGTACGATGCCTTATCTCGGTTATCTCCCCTACCGTCGTTCACTTTCACAACAGAACATTACTGCACTCTGCAGTGACGGTGTGACGGAAAACGTAAAAACGGCACCAACAACCACAAAGGTGGTTCGCAAGAAAGGTCTCAAATCTGCCGTTGCAGCTACAGAAACAGAAATACGACCAATGTCGACCATGAATACGAGCACTATGGTCCCGAGAAATATGAGCTAGTCTGCCGTCCGCGCGCCTTCTCTATGGGGAGGCGTGTTCGCGCCGCTGATTAGAGTTCCTCTATATTCGCTCTTTCCAGCGACGCTAGTGACGCCACGCGGAATTTGTCCGAAGCCGGGAGACGGTGATCGGCGGATCTGCCCCTCCGGCGGAGGCGGCAGGCGGCATCCGTTCGGCCTCGCAGAAGCGAAAGAAAAATAGTAATCGCAAGTGTAGTAATCTACAATGCTGTATAAATAGTCGGAAAATATAGGCTGGCTCATAGCTGCAGGTAACTGAATGAGTTTTGGGACTCACTGGCGCCTGCTGCGGAGAAAAACGGAAGTCTTTCGGACCCACCCATGCGGACGTGGTGCCTAAATTATTGTTCACTCAATTATGGCTGCCACATTCATAAGTTCTTTGCTGTGAGGGCGCCGACTTTGTAGGCTTTTTTGTATAACCTTGTGATCATCTTTCTCGGGTACGGTTAACATTCACTGCCGCATAATGAGTCAACCGACCTTCGCTTATCTGTGGTTAAATTGGCTCAATTCCACTGCTTTCAAACATATAAGCAGCAGAGGCTGTCCGATCGGCTTGCTTTTATTTTCAATAAAGAAACAAGCGCAAACTTTTTCCACGCGAAGGCGAGGAGCAAATGTGGGGATGAGTTTATCGATTAATGACTGAAGACATAAATAATTATATCGGAGCAAGATGTTTTAGCAATGACAATATTGTAGCTGGGTCTAGTAGTTCAAATGCAAGCTGTTGAATCGATTTATTAGCCCCCGTTTTTCTTTGGTAATCAGCATCGACGCATTTTGAAATTTTAGCTGAAATTTAGCTTTCTCCGGATATGCTTTTCATGTTCGTGTCGCATGCAGAGTTATCGGATATCAGAATTACTGGATATATATTGAGTAACTCTGATTGGATATTGAGTAACTCTGCACGCATACAAGGATATATAGTTCAGCGAAAAATTACGAAAAAGACATGGGGGATGAAACTAACCCAAATTCTCTCGTGAGATTCATGAGAGTCGACAATTTCGCGCAAATTTTCCGATGTTGCGCCGTAGCAGACGCCCAGAGGCTGGTGCATCCATCGCTGCCGACCCAAGCGCCCTACAAACGCAGCGGACTGATGCGAAAAGACGAAGCCGCCGCCACCACTGATCTCCACCAGCGTTGCTAGATGGCGCTTCGAGCTCTCCGGCGCTAGAGTGGGGTGAGCCTCATTTCACACACGATTTCTATGACACCCCCTCGCGCTCCTGTCACGTGATCATAAAGGTCGTGACGTCAAGACCAAACGTCACGTGACAAAGATCGTTTCGTTGGTTTCGTCACTTTGCCGTGCGCGTTTTCTCTACGTTGGCGTCGGCGTTTGTCGGTTCGGTGCTATCCGCGTTTGGTGTCAAGGGCGGTTATTTAAAACAAGTGCAGCGTCGATCTGCAAAATAAGCGAGCGAGAGTGAGGGAGAGCTATTTTCCCCTTGTTTCCGTCGTTTCGTGGTTTCGGGCGTTGCGTTCGTGCCTGGCGGTCGATCGTTCCGAGTGCGCGGCTAGCCTTGCGCGCCGGGAAGCTGACGCCCACATGTAGTAGTTATTAACCTTACCTTACCTGTTCCTGCTTCTAGCTCAGAGTACTAGAACAACGAGAAATTTCGCAGCTACTTTGAAGCGGTGGCTAAGTGTGAAGTAGCTGTAGGTAATGTTTCACAGGCTTGAATTTGACGTTGTTCTAACGACAAATAACGGCATTGAAGCCCAAAACAGGGTGCTCAAGGCCCACTATGTCAAAAGTGCGCGTGGAAAGCTGTCACTGACGTCTCGGATCGCAGCCGTTGTTCGTGGCTACCTTTCGGACAACGAGAAAAGGTTCCATGAGTCGACGATGAGGCAGTCGTCACTGTACAGACAGTAGAGAGTTTTAGTACAGCGGAAAGCACCACTTTAGCGCGCCCATTGCGTTAGTGGGCACGGTAACTGTCGTGTAACGAGGCGTATCCGCTGGCGATTGCGGCGCGCAATCGTTAACGCCTGTAACAATTTTTGTGGAGACTTTGTGCTAAGCCCGCGAGTTTTAATTGCACAGAGGTGCAGTGTCCTGGTATCTGTACAACAAAGTGCGAGTGGTCTTGTGTTCTTTGATTTCCATATTAGTCCACATTGAATTGTTTACCTGTGTATATATTAGTTTGTCTTTCAGTATGTTATTTGAATTTGAATGTTTGTACACCGACACGTACCTGAGGCCTGCTCTCAAATAAATTGGTGTCTACTTAACTATCCTGTCTCACAGATCTGTAGCATTGCTGAGAGCAATTAAGTGGCTTATAAGCTACACCTTAGAAAGACATAATGAATGCTTCACACTGTTAAGGCAGAATTACAGGTACAAACAAGAAGTCGGTCAAATAAACAATAAACTACCTACCTGCAAGATATTGCTTTTATTGCACTTTTGTTCATAAAAATATTGTTTTTTTTCTTTTGTTTCAAGTGTACTTATTGAATTCTAATTTTACTTTCGCAGTTAATGGCCTTTTTGTACATTTGCTGATTTTATATTATATATTTTGTTTTACATAACCTGTGACATAGTATTTATGCCAATGGGCATACTATCGCAATAAAAAAAATGTGGGGTATGCTTGCTGTCATTCTAACTCTGCCTGATTAATGTGAAGTTGTGATGTACAGCAGCGGCAACGAAACATCCCAACTGTATGCGCCATAATGCAAGTATGTTTGGTACAAAGTTTGTTTA
The DNA here is from genome assembly GCF_048455015.1 of Haemaphysalis longicornis. Classification (NCBI taxonomy): domain Eukaryota; kingdom Metazoa; phylum Arthropoda; class Arachnida; order Ixodida; family Ixodidae; genus Haemaphysalis; species Haemaphysalis longicornis. The sequence continues at coordinate 51,188,724 of NW_027526225.1, read as the reverse complement.
CAGCAAGGCATTTTCAGCTGCTGCTGACACACAAAAAAATGTAAAGTTCCTTTCAGGCCTTGGTAACTGTTGTGACTAACAATAGTGCAGTAGAAGTGTGGCAGTTTCACAATTAATTTGTAAAATTGGTTGCGAACTCAGTATTCCAACACTGAAACTATGCAAGTCATTACGTTAACTTTGTTTCAGTGGATTCAGCATCTAAAGGTCCAACGAGACGAAAGGTCCAATAGTGGATATTCCGTCTCGGTGGTCATTCAGGCTCGATTGGACTTTCCGTCTCAGAGGATCTTTCGTCTCGTTAGACATTGAGGCTCTTACTATTAAATGAATGTCTCGAGCACTCTGAAGTTACCTTGAATGCCCTCTACCGCAATATAGTTGTGGGACCTTCTGCATTTTCACATGCAATACTTTTTACACGATAATTTGAAGTGAAATGTATGCCTGGCGCCTCTGATTTACGTCATAAAATTTGAGTGCGCCTGCAACGCTATTGATGAAAGCAAGCTTACGTTAATGAGGGTGCCGAAATATGACTCCAGTTTTTTCATTCGGACCTGTTTTATCATTCGGGCAAACCATCAGGGTTTTTCTCGTCGTTTTGTTGGAGTGCACTAGTATCAGTGAAAAAAATAATTTTCCCGACCTTCATGCCATGGCAGGCACACGAGCGCTAAGCAAACAGTCACATGTTCGCCTGACACTCACCGTGTACGTGCGTGAGTGTCCGTCAACTGCTGGCAGCCCGTAAGAAGCGGTCGATGCGGATGAGGGTTGTATATTCTCAGTTCGGTCTCATCAAGGCGTCGGTTTGATGTGTCATATTTGTCATCCAGGATTTCACATATTAATCAGTTATTGAGATAAAACATCCTACTTCAATATCTTCCCTTCCGATATTTCGTCTAAATTTCGTTCCCACTTATAAAAACGACGTTATTGTGCTTCACGCTGTCACAAGAGCAAGCCCAAATACTAACTTCAAGCCTTGGAATTATCATAGTATTCACTTTTCAAAAACCGTCTTCTTTTCATCAATTCCCTTTCCTCATCTGTCCGCAGCAGTAGAAATTTGACGATGCCCTAAGCAGCATAGACTCAGCACCAGGACATGTGTTACATCGATAAATGGAACACTTCCTGAGCGTATGAAATGAAAATACGCTCAGGAAATGAAAATTTCCTGAGCGTATCGCTGCTTTGTTCGCTCTCAAACTTCACACGGAGGTCGCATTTTGTGGTCTATTTTGTTTGGCACTGGGAACAACAACAGTAGATACCTGTTTATTCTGCGAATACGTAATATCGATCTTTGACTATGGCAAAATGGCGGCCATTATGGACGGGCAAGCTGATCTTGGATCGGTGGTGCCACCTGGGATATGCAAAATGAAATGAGCGATGACAATTCACGGTGGGAAGGAGCCGAACGAGGTAGCAGAGGATCAAAAAACCTCTTTTGTCGATAGCTTAGGATGGCCACAAATAATTACATAGCAGCTAGTACAAATCATTATACTGTACTCCTGCAGTTCATTGTTGTCGATACCGGTTACCTGGTTTCAGATAAGCTGTCGTCTTCTGTGCCAGGTTACCCTACTTTCCGAAATAAGGCTTACAATTCTTTGTTCACGTTTGTTGCTTTGTTCTCGTTTTACTTCTATTACTATTCTGTGCGTAAGTGTCTATGCGTGTGACAAGGCGCCATGAGATCATTCACAGCATACGAAAAGGCATATCCTGTTCACCTGCAGTGATCGATATTATGGCGTCATGTCACAAGTACAGAATGTTCGCCGTTCGGCTGGCTTGAGAGACAGGTAAGGTGTGCCGTACATAATGTGCCTTATGAGAAAACGCTTAAGTCGAATGATGTCTGGTTCCTTCACTCCTGCCCGTTTGTGCTTGGTGCGGTGGATGAAGCTGAGTCATTGTGCGTTGAAGTTGGAGCCTGATCCGTCCTGTGGGATGGTGAGCACGAGTAGGCTCAAAGGCCAATTGCACTCAAGATTTCAACCCCCTGAAAATGTTATTTCCGCATAGTCGGCCTAAAAAGACTGCATGCATGCATAGGCAAAAAAGGACTAAAAGTTGGTCTTCTGGGGGACTACTTGACTTTGCCCCAATCATTACACCCTTCAGGAACTAAATGTGAGCGGACAAACGGTTAATCTGCCACCGGGCTGTTCAGTTGCCATACTTCCCAGGGATGGACAACTATACTTCAAACAAAGGAATGAACAAGAGAGAGCGCCAAGAGATGGTGCTCGAATGCAATTATTTATTTTCATAGCGGGTCAGATGATTTTCTGTGCACGTTAATTCTAGTAAACCATGAGCGCTTGACCCGTCGTCCTTCTTTACCGTCGTTGTCCAAGTCACGCTGCATTTTTTGAATCATTAAGGAGTGCTCCAGCTAAATCGAGAAGATAGCCCATACGTTGCTAAAAGAATCAATTGAGCAGAAGTTCGTTTTTCTGGCCTAAGAGTAATTGGCGAAATTTTGTGATTTCCTGTCCAGTCTTCACACGCCATTAATCATATGATGGTACCCTGTGCCGCAAAGAAACAGATTAGTCTTATAGATTTCCATAATCACAATCACACTTTTTTGTTTGTTTTGTGGTGGAACTATTTTTAGGAGGTTGACGAAAGCCATCCGGTACGGCACATTCATGTGCAACGCTTTATATTGACGCAAAGGTGAGGCCCGCCATGACGCAAAGGTGAGGCCCGACCTGCACAGTGGCAACGCTCATTTTATTAACGTAGCGTAACATTTGGCACAACACGCTTGAACCTACCGCTATCGGCTTAATCTTCACAACAAATGCATGTCTTGAATAAAACAGTGGGCCTTAGTATTGTTGGACCCTTCGTCTCGTTGGACATTCAGGCCAAAAGTGGTTTTTATGTAGCTTGAAATAAAATTCAAGAGAACAAAGAGCGGAATGCACATTTGGTGGACACTTCAATGCCCACAGGAGGACATATATTAAAAGGTGGGGGTAAGTGCGAAAGGGTTTAAGCGGAGGTTGTTCAGAGAACATGCCTGATTTACAGCATCCCTAAAAGGGCACTTGTAAAGTGGCCTTTTATAGTGCAGTATAATTGCTGGCTTTTTGTAAATGTGAAGTTCGAACCTGTTATTAGATACAGAACCTACTTTTTGTCGTTCCTAAAGCTAAGTTACGACGTCCTAGTAAATTGGCAGAAGTCTAGCTTTCATGCTGGAATAGAATAAGTGCATGGACGAGGGATAATGAAAACAAGCGTCCTGCTGTCACCATGGTCTCCGTACCCTTTCTTTCACCACTGCCGCTGCCATCTTTCGTCCCCGCAACGCGCAGCATGTTACGCGGGTAGCAGTTCCGTTGGGCGAAACAACCTCGGGCGCTAACCGAACGCCAAAGCGATCGTAACTGACCAGCACAACCGCGCGATGCTTGCAGCGGCTGCCTGCAACAATCGCTGCCCATGCAAGCATCGCACTTCACCGCCGAGTGCGCCGACATGAAGAGCGACAGCACAAAGTAATCGGTACATAGGACACAACACACCCTCCACTCCTCCACATCTCATTTGCGCATTTACCGCAAAATCCGAATGTGGTAAGTACGTCGAGCTCTACGCTCCGATGCACACAATCGAACCTCACTGTATTCGCCACATCACAGCACGGCGTTTGTTTGTGTGGTGATCTCTGGCACGTTGTTGCATGTCATTGCTGGTGGCAACGTGACTTGTAGGATAGGTATACTGCATAACTAGTGGTGGCAAACTTCGTCCTCGATTTTCCACGAGATGGATCGGTGTCGTCATGGTCACCGTTTCGTCGACGAGGGCTCAGCACGCCGGCTACACCCGTGAGCTCCCAGCACAGCCACGGCCGCTGGATGAAAGGCGCACTGCACAGCACACAACGCGAAGTCTAGCGTTTGCAGATCGACGCTGCACTTGGTTTAAATAACCGGCCTTGACAACGTAACACGCGGATAGCACTGACGTTTAGAGGAAGAAAATGGGGCGTCAAACAAACGCCGACGCCAACGTAGAGAAAACCCGCCCGGCACGATTTGCTTTGGGCAAAGCAAGAACGTGACGAAACGATCTTTGTCACGTGACTTTTAGTCTTGACGTCACGACCTTTTTGATCACGTGACAGGAGCGCGAGGGGGTGTCATAGAGATCGTGTGTGAAATGAGGCTCACCCCATGGCAACACAGCGAGGAGGCGCAAAATGGGGGGGAGGGGGGGGGGGGCTGATGCTTTCCTCCCCCCGCTTCTTCCCGCCGCTCCGCTGCCGGCCCCGCTAGCCCCGCGCCGCCCGCTAGGCCTCGCCGAGACCGGCGCGCCTCCATGCAGGCGTACGTACGCAGCTGGGACAGTAAGACGGCAGCAGAAATCGCACTTCAACACTTTATTCATGTTACGAAAATACGACCGAGCACAAACGCAACGTGCCGTGATAAGCACTGATGTTCGACACGGCATAGCACAAGTTGACATCGAACACGGTACACGTAGTTGTACAGCTCACGACACCGTGCTATCGTTCAGATTAAATACACGCTTTACGAACGAGTGTCTCACGTTTTGCTAACACGAAGCAAAATCACTTCTTGCTGCGCTACTTCCCTGTGCATGGGGCATATAACCGCTCTTCGGTGGTCTTCAGAACGCTGTCACGATATTTCCGCTATGCTACGACTCGCACGCGAGCCCCGCGGCTTCTCTCGCGCACCGGCGCCGCTGTTCCTCCGGCAGCTGCAGCGACCGTTACCCCGCTTTCGCGCATGCGCGCCTAAAGTCGCGCCGGGAAGAGGTAGAGTGGGAAAAACAGTGAGAAAAAGAGGAGTGTTTTGCTTGCCCCGCGCCGCTGCGACTTGGAGCGCCAAAATCAAAGAGGAACTAGCAAAAAGTCACCTCGGACTGGCCACGACCCGCGCGCAGGTCTGTCTCTTCAACCGGCTCCGAAACGGCGCAGGCGCTGTTGCCTACAGCTGCAGATGCGCATGCGCAGTGATACGCAGAATACCGCGCCGCCGCGTCCGCCCGAGAAACAAGAGGTCTCTTTTCTTTGTCATTTTGGACTGCGCAGAACTGCCCAAACCAGCTCCGTACTTCATTTGCCCATTTGCACATATTTCATTTGCCTTATGCGGGGGCAGTTCTGGACTGCCCAGGAGCTGTTAAAAACTGTTCTGGACAGGCAAACAGACCGAAGGTGTTGCACAAATCTCTGGAGCTTTTCCGCTATGCTCCCGACTGTATATTCAGGATCCCCTTCTTCGGCGCCGTATTCCGTATGGGCTGTCTCGACCCCAGACAACTTTACTTTGTAGACTGTGGTTGGGAGTGACCTTCACGAAAGCCTACTCCTTCCTCATCGGGATGGCCAGCAGCGCACACTGTGACGCCTGCGGTGCGGAAGAGACTATAGAACATGTGCTGTGTCGCTGCCCCGAATACTCGTCGGAGAGGAGCGTGCTTGCCACCGCGCTGAGCCGATTGGACAATCGACCATTTACGGTGGAAACTATTTTAAGTCATCGGTCTTCACCATCGACCTCGCAGAAGGCGACGAAAGCCCTTTTACGTTTCCTGAGTGAAACGAACTTGCTTGAAAGACTATAGTGCCCGAAACGGGACTAGAGTGCGCGCTTTCCCACTCCTATATCTTCCTCTTCTCCCCCCCTTTTTATTGCCTGAACCCCATTCCCCCAGTGCAGGGTAGCAAACCGGGCTCTACACCTGGTTGACCTCCCGGCCTTTCCGTTCTTTTTTTCTTCTGGAGCTTTCCTTTTCTTTTTTTTTATCAATATTTGTCGTCGGCATGGGCGCTACCGAGCCGAGCTCCCTTGCTCATGACCTTGGCGGCTGCTGTGGGGCTGCCAAGGCCGGGGTGGGAAGAAGGGGGGGGGGGGGGTGAAATGTGAGGCGGCGCGAAGTCGACATGGGCCTGCTATGAGCCCAAAGCCATGCACACATGGAGGAACATTACGTTGTTGGCGGATGGAACGGATGGGTGGAGATGGGTTTGAAAGGGGAAAGCAAGGGGGGGGGGGACAGGTGGCTTGGGGGGGGGGGGCCCGGCCCCCAGGGCCCCCCCCTCTGGATCCGCCACTGCGTTCAGGGTATGTTCGGAAAACAACTTATGACCAATGTTAGAATTGGTAACGTTATTACAATGCTCAGGACTCAACATTAAAGTAATGTAAAAATTTAAACATTATAATAACGTTCAGAGCATGTTCACGGCAGAACATTAATGGGATGTAAAAATGTAAACATTATTATAATGTTAGGAAGCAACCGCACAGCAACCTTTTAGGTAACACCTTTATTGCAACATTATTACAATGTTCAAGGCATAACGCTGAAGTAACTGTGGAAATTTAACGTTATTAAAATGCTTGAGGTAATACTGTCAGGTAACATAATAAATCTGAACGTAAGCATAACATTTAAGTTACAATGGCAGGGTAATTTTATGCTTGAAGCATTAGCGAAATGTTCAAACTAATTGCACAATACGGCAACTGGCTTTTACCAAAGTCCTCAGGGGTACAGGGGGTCAAAACACGCCCTCCCCCCCGAAATTTCTGGTGAGGAAGGTGGGACGAAGGAGGGAGGGGGGTCATCTAGGACGGGTATTTCGTGTAGACGTGAATCGCACGCGCCAGATAACGCTTCCAGGCTCCAGGGCGTACCGCTCGGTTCTTCTGGCTCCCTCTTCACCATTTTGACATACTAAAAGGATGAGGATATTTCGGGTTATTTCCTTATTTCACATATATGGAATTTTGCATCTCGTGCCGTCGGCGTGTCGCAACCGATTCTGCTATCTCTGGCGTATTTCCTTATTTCACATATATGGAACTTTGCATCTCGTGCCGTCGGCGTGTCGCAACCGATTCTGCTATCTCTGGCGTGTCTTCCGCGGCTAACTTCCGGCTCGTTTGAGCAGCTCTGGCAGCTTGGGCCAACAATTCCTAATAACATATTACCAGTCTTAAGCTGACAGACCACTGGAAGCCACATGCTCGTTCAGCCAGTCACGTATATAATTTTTTGCACCAAAGAGGCCACCTTTTTATCTTCTTTTCCGCGATCGACGCGTGCCTCTCTCAGCTTTTTGTTTTAATCTTTCCCGCAGCCTTCACGCAACCTCCGTTACCTCCCGTCACAGCTCCTAAAGCATGCGTTGCGCCACGGAAACTAGGTTCGATGAAGTATCACAAGCCTTGGTCGATGACTGGAGAGACAATTAAGGAGGACAGATGTATGTTTGGGCCCCTGACATTAGAAAGATCAGAGCTCTAGTCAATGTGCAGGGAGAGGCAGCTGTTTGAAATTGTTCCGAATGCGTAAATGTGCCGCGCCTCTGCTGTCCGAACTCCCATCCACTTCTTCAACTCGCGAGCCCTGGCGTAACTTATATGTTATGACCTGAAATAAGATCCCCGCTTGTTACATTGTTAAATTGTTTGAAGAGTATACACAATCACCTAGCTATCTCGAATTAGGCTTGAAATAAAGAAAAAGGATGCTCTAGGCGAATGAAACCAACTGTCTGTTCTTAGCAGACATCGTGACGTAGAGACAGAAAGGCAGTTTAGTGGGTACGCTTTACTGGTGAGGGCGGTAAGGGAGGCTAACAAACACCTCTCCCCCCCTCCCGGTATAAAATCCTGGCTATGCCAATGCTTTTAAAAATCGCAGCCACATTATTTCAGTGCTTGACTGCAGTTTGACGCCGGAGATGTGCTGAGACAACGGTTGTAAGTGTGTATGCGCGCGGGTTTATTTTGTGTTATGAGCCCAGCCGAGAGCATGTTGAGGAGGATAATTAAAGCCCCAATCGGGCACCACTTGTGGTTTTTGGCCGCTGCGAGTCCGCGCTAAACATTTCCCAGGCAAGGCGACTTTCCCCTCAGTTGCCTTTGTTCCCTCAGTTCAATCAGAATCATTGAAGGACCCTGGTTTAGTTGAAGGAATAGCTCCGTCAACAAACGGTCACCAGTCCTATTGTTGCCCACTGCCCATCACCTCGTTTTGCAAGGCGTGTTTCATGCGGGTGCGCGCGATGGGTGAGGGCTTAGGCTGCCTGGTATTTTTCTTTTCTGTCATCTGCATCGAGCGCAAGAAAGAGCGACAACACAGAGCAGCAGAAGGGGCTTTGCGTCATCGAGAAACACACTTGTTGCCGGGAAAAAACGATTTGCAAGTAAAACGCAGGCTTTTTCAAATATACACGAAAACACACTTTTGACTATTTTCAGTAAGCATCATAAAGTTAAATTTATTTTTAAAAACAGTAATAAATAAATAGGAATTGATAGTTTTATGTGTAAGTTTTACATCCCTGTCACGTTTGCACCGCAAATTCTGCGCTATTGAAGCAAAAAACAAAAATGTGAGACCTACTTCTTATCAATGCGGCGATCGAATTAACACCCATTGGATGATCTGGTAAATTTGCAACGAACTCACACGTACAGTGAAAGCCAGAGATGCCCTGCGCATGCAACGCGAAATTGCGACACCGCAGTTTTGCGTTATTTTGTTCCGTATTAGCCATATAAAGTACAACAGTATTGTTATGGTGCGTCAGCCACAGAGGAAGGATACACGAACGCCAGTGCATAGCCTGCTCGGACATGTGCTAAAATGTAGCCAAAACAAGACGCTGGGCACGCTCAGGTCGGCTCTGAGGTGTACATGTATTGAAAAGGAAGTAGACGAAGCTCTGGCGTTCTTGGTCTGTGCGGGGCCTTCTGTTCTGTATATACGCCTTGTTGGTTGATGGATTGTAGGGATTAACGCGCCGATGCAACGCAGGCGATGGAGTTGCGCAGTAGTGGAGGGCTCCGGATTAATTTTGACCACCTAGAGATCTTTAACGTGCGCCAAAATCTCGTACGGACGGGCGTTTTTGCTTTTCGCCTCCATCAGAAAAGCGGCCGCAGAGGCCGGGAATCGAACCAGCATCCTCATGCCCAGCAGCACAACACCTTAGCCACTGAGCCAACACAGCGGGTGTGAATACGCCTTGTAAATACATCTTCGTTTCAAGTCTTCCTCCCCGTAACATGTTGGTGGCGGTTGCTAACCATACATCCGTGCTCCGCCCTCGAGCCTATACGAGCGCGTAAGTTCTCACAAATGATGATACCCTACGCTCACGCTCGCGCTACAAACGGCTAGCCTCCTGGTTATAAGTTTAGTCGGGAAATAGACTGCATGATGTCGACGGGCGCAGGATCCAAGGTGAAGTCGAGCAAGCGCCGGAACCCTTGCGAGGTATTTTTATTCCCTTGCGAAGTATCAACCAAGCTGTACAGCCTTTCTTTGTAGCCGCATAGCTGTATTTCTAAAGTGGATTTCAACTTTTAACGTATACGTATATAAACTGCACTCCGCTGTCGCTCCAATTCCTCCACATAGCGCTGCGCTGGCGGGCACAATGGCTGCCTAAATATTTTGATGACTGCGGCTGCGGTCTTGGCAATTTACTGCAAAAGCTATAATGTTTGACAACTGCATTACCTTTGATGAAACTTCATAAAAATATTTATTAGACGAAATTGAAACTTTGAAAACTTTCCTTTGCGGCAGACGTAATCAATTCGTCAATTTTGATGCAAGTCTAGGTTTATGCGCCATGTAAAAGCGCGCACCACGTAGAAATACAGAGTTACCCGTAAAGTTAAACCTGGATGTAGCGAAGATGATAAAACTTAATTTTTCCTTACATGCAGGTCTTCATCATATGCAAGTTTCGATTTAGGGCACGCGTAAATGAAGCAGAAGCTAAATCAAAATACTTGACATCAGGGATCATGAACTCTCCCTTCAGGAATTTATTTCACAGTGAAAAAATACGCTATTTGCGGCGTCTGCTTTCCCACGAAGTTCAGTACACGGCAGTCCAAAGAATCAAGGTCATTTACCCCTGTATTCGCTAGCGTAACTTAAGTATCAATTTTGCCTTTTGACATTCTTCGCTGCCTTAACCAGTTTCAAGGAGCAAACGTATGCTGAAAGGGCGCCTTTTCGCGAACTTGATGTTATTTAATTGGTCCACTCAAACTATTTGAGAAGGTGCTAGCTGGGCTACTGTACCGGACGACAACGTTGATCCTACTTGCCGGCGGAGACGGCACCTGAAATTGCTAGCTTGTCTTGAAAAGACAAAGCTTTTCGCTTTCTAGTAGCAGAACTCATCACCAACGAACCTACACCTCAGAAAGCAGTGGAGACGCGCGACTATACACACCGACTGCTGGGCCTAGCACCTAACCGACACCACACTCACATTGGAAACGTACGGTAGTTTGCAGTGCGGGCAATGTTCTCTAAATTAGTGCATATCTCCAGCCAATTCTTCAGAAAAAGTGCAAAAAACAATGGCTCGTCAGCGTATAAATTCGTTACAACAAGTAGTAACCGTTGCCATGCCTTCGTTATATAAAGATCAGGTCGAAAACGCATCGTTTTCAGTGGGGTTGTCAATGGGGATTTGAAAAACGTTGTTAAATCCAGGAATTCGTCACCGGTTGGCCGAGCGAAAAGCCCTGGACGCACGGCGCGTGCGTGAAACCGGTCTTCTTCTGTGTCAAAACGGTTACTTGAAAATCGGGAAAAGCGAACGGTTCTAGAGAAGAAAACAGTATACCTTTGTCTCATAAATCACGTATCGGTATACATTTAAGCAGCGGCGTAGCTAAGGGGGGAGGGGGCAGGGGAGTACAAATGCCCCGGTCGCGCGCCGACCGAGTCTGCCCAACTTGTTCCCTAGGGGGAAAAGTGGCAGCGGGGCTATCTTTCAGTAGCAGGGCGACGCAGCTGCAGAAGTCACTGTTGCAGATAGTTCTAGTTAAAGTTTATTGGTACGGCATTGTAACACAAGGATAGCTGTGCGGAAGGCGAGGACGAAGAGAGGGGACACACACGAGGTGCCGCCGCCCCCCCGCATCCCCCGCCAAAGTGCCCCGGAAGTGTCCCCCCCTCTTCGTTCTCGCCTTCCGCACAGCTATCCTTGTGTTACAATGCCGCCGTTCAAGCAGCTAAACTGTGCTCCTTGTCGGGAGTGCCGTGCACGTGTTTGAATACTTAGGTTCGCCCGGATGAAGGAGTTCGGGATGCAGCAAGAGATGATGTCCAGTTTGCCTGCGTGCGTGCTGTTCGCATGTGTTCTCGTTTGTATACCAGCAGCGGCGAGAGGGGGGGGGGGGGGGTTAACATTTGCGCTCTTATATTTGGATTAGCCCTTTGCAGGTATTCTTACAAGGGGAAGTGTACAACGTGCGGGGAATTGTAGAGATTGTTGTCAAGTACGAGTCGGAGGCGGAGTGCACGGAGGGTCAAAGTGGTAAAGCCAGTCACCAGGTACCTTGAAGACATATTTGAAGTTTTCCAAGTTATGGCAAATAACGACAAAGAAACGGGTGAAACGGGAAGTGATCGCACACTAGCTATTGCACCAGCGGATGATTTTTTTTTTATTTTGCTGGGCTTTTGGAACAAGATACTGGTTCGAATAAATCGTGTTTAAAGGCCGCAAGACTCAAAAATGAACTTTTACGAGGCTGCTTTAGACATGAACGCTTTTAGAGAACAGTTTTATGACGAAAGGGAAACGCTGGCGAGTAAGTCACTCTATGAAGCGCTTGGTCTCTGTGAGCCGTGGGATGTCAATGTTGAAAAGCGTTCGCGAGACGAAAAAAAGAAAAAAAAACAGATAGCTGGTGAAAATTCGAAAGGAGAAGCGTGAGCGGCTAAGCAAAAAATACAGAGGGTCATCAAATCCACACTCGACCGTCTTCATCCTGAAATCGACGAGAGATTTACTCGCCTGCAGGACACCGATGCCAGGTTTGGCTTTCTCCTGGACATAAACAAGTTCTGCTACAGTGACGACAAGAACGAACTAAAACAAATTGTTACACATTTGGCGAGTTTTATCGTCCCGACGGTAGCGCGCAGGACCTCTGTGAAGAGACTTTAGATTCTGTTTTCACGGCGCGTTGACCGGAGATTATCAAAACCTGAAGAACTTCTGAAATTTATCACACAGTATGGCCGGGATGACAACGTATTTTCCAGGTTTCGCGTCGCGATTAAGATAAAGTTAGCCATTTCCGTTTCCATATCGCTGGCTGTGAAAAATCCTTCAGCAAGCTAAAATTAATACTTTCCTATTTGTGGGCCACAAGGACCCACGACAGACTTTTTTATGTTGCTCTGCTGAGTGTGGAAAAAAGAAGAAACTGTAAAAACAAACTTTCATGACAATATAGAATAGTTTTCTTTATCGAAAGCAAGAAAAGTGCTGCTCTAGTTTTTAGGGAGCGCTGTAGTGTATAGTATTTTTCATATTTGTGTTATTAATATCCAACTGATCTAATTAAAGCGTTTCAAACTCAAAGAATGCGTTTCTCGGCAACTTGTTCACGATGAATATCAGCCCTGCCATCACAAGAGGCAATGATATGCTACCAGGAGACAACAGTGATTGGAGGAAGGAGTTTTTGAATGCATCATTAGCCTCGATAACAAAATGTGGGCACAGTATGCAGATTTGAAGTATGCCTTAAATATTCTGAGCAATCCGCTTAACGGTAAGGCAGCAAAACATGATGACAACTGTGTACATGCGTACTTGGTCGTTTTCTTCTGTGTGTTTGTACATAATTTATGCGCGTCGCCTCATTCGTGTCATGCGAGGCCACAACAGCTGACCAGCAAGCTCCATTTCTTCTTTCAGTATTTTTTTCTACGCAGTGTCTAGAGTTACCTCCGAGGGATCCCGAAATTGAAAACAAAAGTTTTTTTTCCTACGGAATTTTAGCCAGTGTCTACAGTTACGTCCGACGGAACCCAAAATTTCCAGTAAAAGTCACGTTCGACATAACTTCAACCGAATGCTTTGAGTTACGTCCGGCCTGGAATTCACAGTAAAAAAAAAACTAGAGTGCAAAATACGAAAATAAAACGAGCACGTCGGCCGTACGGAACACTACGTGGGCGAACCGGGATATCCCAAAGGAGCAGAGGATGCCGCACCTGGCAGTCGGCGCCCGATAAAAAGGAAGGGCCGGGCGGCAGTGTCGTACCGTTACCTCCGAGACAGGAAGGTCGTACACCGCCCTCTCAAACAGGAACGAAAGCTCGTTCCTCGTTTCTTACAAAGTTTGAAACGAGTTCCCGTTGCAAGTTCGTTGCGAAACGAACGCGTTACCGTTACATTTCCAACACTGAAGCTTGTCGCTACATTAACGTTACATTTGATTTTTCTTAAATAAAATATAGTGTCGGATAATCCTGAGCAAATGGAATGACATAAAGACTTTATTGAATGCCTGCAACAAACACAGTGTGTTCACTGCGCCCGGAAGTAGCCAATCGTCGTTCCCGACGTCACCCCTACTCGGACCACCCCTGGCTACTCGCTACGGGGTTGGGCGCCGCTGCCCCGTAAGGGAAGGCGTCGCCCTGCAACTTTAGGTCCGGTGCTGCTTTTCCAGGGCCGCCAGGACCTGCTGGACGGCTGATAGTTAGGTGTCATTCTGCGCACTGCTTTTCGGATACACGGCGGTAGATCGGCCCTGGTTGCCGCCTCGTTCGGTCGCACTTCACAGTCCCACAGCAAGTGGGCGGTCGTGGCCCTAGCATTGTCACACAACACACACGTGTCGTCTGTATAGAGTTCTGGCTGTACGTGTTCCATGACGACTGGGGTCATCACTGAATTCGTCTGCAGCTGTCTGAACGTGGACGCTTCCTGCCTGGTTATAGCTAGGAGTACGGCAGTGGCAGCACCCTCCTGTTGTTTCTGTAATATCGTAGAGTAAGCTATTACAGGCCGAGGTTGAGCAGTTTTGCATGGACCCGGATGGGACGTGCTGCGCAAGCGCGAGGGGCATTGGACTGGATTGGGTTGGATTTGGATTGGATTGGATTAAATCCAATCCAATTGGAGTACGGGTGTGTAGAGAATTGTATGCACATTCGCCGCTCTACGCATTCCAGAGGAGTGACGTCATAGCCGCGGCAGACGCACTGACCCCGGGGCGTGCTTAGCTGGGCGCCTCCGTTGCGCAGTAGCCAAGTCTGACGGTGCGCCGGAGCCGCTTGATAGCCGTTTCGCGTGGCTCCTGGAGAGCCGTGCTGCGCATGCGCGAGGAGCAATGACTGGACTGGACTGTATTGGATTGTATTAAACTAGATTAGACTGGAAATCGTTTTAGCAGCTGTAAGCATGACAATCAGCTAATCCTAGACAACCAGGAAACCTAAGAATAACCAGCTGAACCTTAGCTACGTATATCCTGGCACAGCCGAGCTAAGCAACTGCTAATTTTTTGGTGATACCTTGAAAGGTAGCGTACCTGTCCTTCGTCTCGGTCCACCACTCTGCAGACGGGTCCACTGCTGCCGCGCGGCCAGCTAATCTTCGCGCGACTGCGCTCGCCGTCTCGTTGTGGTTGGTGGCGAGTTCCGATACCTCGTTCCCCGCGTGGGCGAGTAAACACTTGATTGTCACCTTGCGTCCGCCGATGTTCGCACGCTCGAGCACCCGCACTAGTGCACTGCGCGGCCACGGGCAGGCTGAAAAGCCCGAGCTCGGCCCTGACCGCGGGCCGGGCTCGGGGCGGCTAGCACGCAGCTTCTCGGGCCCGGGCCGATCTCGGGCTTGAACCAAAATTTGTTCCGACCGGCCCGGACAGACCCTAAGGCCCGGCAATCCTATGTCGCAAATTCTAAATTGTTGACAAAAAAAAAGTTTTCTTCAAACTCTCAGGTTATGTGAAAAACAAAGAAAAAGTGAAGAGCAAATTCACTACGGCGCGATTAAAAGATGTGAAAAAAAAACAAAGATATTGCGCTCCGAAAGCCTTCACGTCAATCAACTTCTGGGCCCCACCAGCATACTGGGAGAGAGCGGGCCAGAAAACGACAGCACTCTGTGCCACAGAGCAGAACATGATTGTGTTTTCCTTTTGCTTTTTAAACTAAAACAAACAGACCAAACGTGACCTTTCACTGTGTGCAGAGTTTACAGGTTCCATTTTCGAAGCAGGGGCCATAATTTTTCGGGTAAGAATTATTTTAAAGCCATGATTAAAGGTAAGAAAGAACCGAAGTGCAGATAAAATAATGCTGCCAACACATAACAGAGGGAAAGACAAAAATGAAGTTCTGAAATCGGGCGCATCGTCTGCTCAAATTTCAGCAAGGAATGCAACAACGAAAGGCGCAATATCTGATGAAGATTTGCAATAAAAAAAAACTATCCAATTGCTAGGTATAATTTAAGGTACCCCTGGTCTGCCATGATTTCAAAGACTGGCAATCAAAGCTCCACGACTACCGAAAGTACAGCTTATAAGTGAGGATATTTAGGTTTTACAAAGTTCTGTACAAGTTTAAAGGAAAATTAAATCTGACGTAGTTGTATTCGCTTTGTGCTTGCACTTTTTAAGGTAACAGAAAATTTCTTCGAGTTCATGCTTACAGCCTGTCGGACTAGGGATAATATTAAACAACAGCCTGGCGTGCTCAGGCTTATTTTTTGAATTCTGCCGGGCTCGGGCTCAGAATTTAAAAATTCGTCGGGCTCGGGCCGGGCAGGCTCGGGCTCACATTTAAAAAAAATTAAAGCCGTTCCACTCAACGTGAAAGCTGTCGTAAATGCAGAGCAGTGATTCGCCATAACGGCCTGTGGCACCGTTATCCGCTTACTGCTACTACCCATCACGCTCTTCGCCTCCCTGTCTCACTTCTCTCTTGATGAATTGAACGGAGGTTTGTCCAAAGCAGGTTCAAATTTCCCGCCTTCGCAGTGCTCGCGCCGCCTGCCTGGAACGAACAGCGCGAGCGGTTCTCGCACGTGCCGGCACCTTACGGCGCAGTCCACAACGCGTTGTTTTTTGGCGGTCCCATCTCCCCGCGAGGGGGACTCGAGTAAATGCGTCGCATAGGCGGTGGGTGTATTGCGTTAACGTTTAGTGTTTGGGGAGTTGGTGGTAGTGAATGCGTTGTATCAGCAGCTTCTTGACGTAGTTTGAATGAGTCAAGGATATA
This sequence comes from Haemaphysalis longicornis, assembly GCF_048455015.1. Lineage (NCBI taxonomy): Eukaryota > Metazoa > Arthropoda > Arachnida > Ixodida > Ixodidae > Haemaphysalis > Haemaphysalis longicornis. The sequence continues at coordinate 51,172,629 of NW_027526225.1, read as the reverse complement.
AGGCGCGTTCGTAGCCTCCCATTCCGTGTCAACTTTGTAGCGCAGTGGGTAGAGCACCATGTACATTGCATTCCACCCGCAGGGTCGAGGGATCGAAACCAGGCGCCGGATAGTATTTTTTTTATATAGTGTAGGGGAAGGGGTGCGGACAACGACGGTGCGGACTACGACGGACGTCAACGCGGGTGACATCGTTAGTTACTGAAATGCTCTACATTTAAAATTTGTCCCCGAGCCGAGTCTCCATCGAGCCGGGTCCTAGGAATTGCGGCCCGTGCAGTGCTCTAACCCGCACTGCTTCACAGCACAGCCAACCCTTGGCGAAATTGCGCGCCTCACTCTTTTAGTCGCACAAGCACCGTCTGTCCTCTCTGCGTCCGTGATGGCCAGGGCGATGGCCAGCCCTTCCGCCCGCTGCGCGTCTCTCGTGACGATGCTTGCTGCGTTCACCGTGACTCCCATCTTCTTGTCTAACGCCACCGCCGCGAAGCACCGGCGGTCGCCGTACTCGGCGGCGTCGACGAATCTGGTGGCCGGAACGTTCAGGTGATGTTCCGACCCAGCCTTCGCCCTGTCCGCCTTGTGGGTCGGATCCGTGTTCTTGGGTAAGGGGTACACTCGGACGGCGTTTCGGACTGCCGCTGGGACGTCGCGCTCTTCCTGCTCCGAGGCTCCGAGGGTCGGACGCCGTCTCCATTCCGAGCCGGGCGAGAATGGCCCTCCCCGTTCTCGAACCCTTGAGCCGCTCTATCTGGCCGACCCGCTGGTTCTCCGTGATCTCCTCCAGCATGTTGTTATGGTCCCTAGAAATATTTATTCCCAGCTCGAAGAGATTCTCCGTGCTCGCGCTGTCCGAAATGAAGTGAGCAATTTAAAACTCCCATCGAACTGCGCATATTATACAAATATAAACACCGTCGGAAGCAGATTATCTGGCGATAAAAAGAACCAAACCAAACGCTCCCACACGAATTTTTTAAAGGAAGCACCCGACATACTCCAGATATGTCAAACGGCAACTTCCTATGCGGCAGGCCGGCATACCGGCATGGGGGAAGGAAACTACAGGAAGGACCGTGACGGGGCAACCTTGAAGCCCACCCAGCTCCCTATTAATGAAGGCTGCATGAACCTCCTGTCCAGATCTTCTGAGAATTTCTCTGCCCGTTCTGGTTTTGAGGAGGCGTTCTTTCTGGGCATCTAATAGCGTAGTCTTGATTTCCCTGAAGGTGTTGTGTACGCCAAGCTTCAGGAATTTTTCGTTGGATGTGTAAATTGGTAGGCCTAGAGCGGTCTTGTGAGCTGTTCTTATTATGGCATCGGCCCTTTCCTCTTGTTTGTGGTCCATCCGGTGGAAGGGGAGGCTATATGCAATGCGGCTCATTATGAGGGCTTGAACAAGGCGTCTGTGCCTTGACAGTAAGCAGGGAGGGCGCACGAATGTTCCGGGTCTCTGCGGTGTATGGTAGTCCTCGCAAGAGAATCGGCCGCCTCGTTACCCTCTAGCCCCTGATGGGCGGGAGTCCAGACAAGTGTGTGGTTCTGTTTTAGAATTTTTGGGAGAAGTCTTTCAGCACTACCCTCCCTGCTTACTGTCAAGGCACAGACAAATTAGCATCCTACAGGCTTCACCGAAGATCAATGCCTACGCCACACCCCAGCCTAACTGCTGAAGAAGCGAGAAATCTTAGAAAAATACAGACAAACACCTACTTACATAAGTCCAGACTATCACTTATGTTCCCAGAAAAGTATAATGAGGACTGTAAGCAGTGTCACCAGAAGGCCGATCTATTCCACACAGTCTGGAATTGCCCAATTACTTGGGACAAAAATACCCACCAAACCTCATTAGAGTCCTGGGAGGAAGCCCTGTCCAGCCCGGACCCTGCACAGCAGCTTGCGCTGCTTAGTAGGGCCAGGGATGGCCAAATAGCTTCTGGGGTCCTGGAATTTGGATCCCACCCTTGATCTCTCCCCCTTTTCCCTCACCCCTTTTCACCAAATAAAGTTTACTACTACTACTACTACTACCACCCAGCTCCCTGTTCTGTGGCCTGGTCATAAAAAATATTGTAGGAAGCTGTCGTGAAGCGGATGCGGCTTTCCACATTGGCCCAACCAGGACGAGCGGCCGCCCAGCTGCTGAGTCGTGTTCCATCTGTGTCACGTGGAACTCCTCACGTGCGAGTCCGCTGATGGTGTTCGTCAAAGAATGCGAATGATGATGATAGTGGTGCTGATGGTGACGATGGCGATGATGTCGCTACAATATAACAGAGAACTCACGAAAAACAAAACGCACTGTAGTCCAGTGGCAGGCAAGCTGTAGTAGTTTTTTGCCCCTCATGCGGTCGCCAATCCTATGTATGCCCACCAGGAGGGCACCCCAGTCTCCCAAGACGTCACCGCGTTCGACGAGGCCTGCACTGCCCTGGCCCGCATGGTGCAGACGATGCACCCCGACCTTCTACTTTATCCTATCAATCCCCGTCTGCTTCCCTTCCCCTGCACTGGGTTGTATGCAGGTGAGCTCCCTGCCGAGCTCAAAATATCCCCAGTGAATTTCCTTTCATTTTCCCGTCGCAAACCTCACCCACCACCACCTGCGCGGCTTGTAAATCCGAGAGGCGCAGATGAACATGCCGACGAAGTAACCGTACACACCTGACCAATACTTTCGCACCGCGCTTTGGCCATAAAGTGTTGCGTGCCGACGCGTTCTAAAGTCAATAATGACAGAGGAGAACACCCGGGCCTTTCATACTGATTTGATTTGATTTCATGAAACACACCATACTTTAACACACCATACTTTTATCGATCACTCAATATGCACTGGAAGGAATAGCGACCTTTTTTAACTGTTTCTGCCCAGGTCATCCTTTAGGTAACTAACCTTCCATTTCCGAGAACGCAGGCAGTCCTGAAATCACCGCAGTCTGTCCCAGCCGCAATCCGGCATTCGTCTTTCACATATATTCCTATGGCGCGATTTAAAGGGGCACCAATGCTCGTGTCCCATTGGCGTCTGCACTCGCCGTTGCGGCAAGGCCGTGCGCACCAGGTGCAGCCTGCCGACAGGTGCGACCCGCTGCGGGGTCATTCTTCTGCCTTTGACCTCCGAGGAAGCGCGTTCCGCGGAAGGGCGGGAAAATTTGGCAGCCTATAGGAAGACAAACACAGCAGCGGTCTGTGGCGTCAAAAGCAACCAAATCATATAACTATGGCACGTTTACAGAAGCAACTCCGTTGTTCCCTCGATGTTTCTTCGGAAGCGTAACGAGTTGCCATTACTGTCCCACCGGCCTTTAATGGAACGGTAGCGTTCCTCCGTTCTTCCCAAAAGGACCTACAGTCGAGTCCACTTATAACGATACCGTTCATAACAATGTATCGGATAAAACGATGAACAGCTATTGCACCGTCCGCTTCTGTATGCTTTACACAGGAAAATAAACCGCTTATTACAATGCTCCAGTGCCGCGATATCGGATGTAACGATTGAATCCGGTTACAGCAAGCACCGAAAATGCGAGCTGCCGCTGGCTCTCCGCGCCAACCACGCCGACACCATGCGCCGTGATGCGCCTTGCATCCGTCCACCCGTCAGAAAACGAGTCACGAGAAAGCGAGAGGGGGAGGGGAGCAGTTCTCCATCCAGTGATTTCCCTACACCCCCCCTAGGGGGTGTGTAGACCCCCCCTAGTTTTTCTGGACACCCCCTCTTGAATCCCCAAATTTCACTCTTGTCAGTACTTGTATGGACCTTTCTCACTTCGGCTGAGGCCACCTTTGACTTGAGGCCGACTAAGTGCAGTAAACACACATATATATATTTACTTTCTTCATTGATTCGATGCCGTTCTTTGTTTACAACCGTAATCTTTGCAGAAGCTCTTTCAGCATGTACATTTAAAATGGGCAATTTGGCGAGGCGAAGCGCTACGGAAGCTAATCCTGGCGTTTTAATAAATCGGGAGCGTACAATCGGTGCCTGATTTATAGGCCTCCTGCGCTGCCCAGGGGGCGCTGCGCAAGCGGCTTCCGGCCAGTACTTCCGGGTAGTACAAAGCTGTGCGGGTCCCATAGGATCCCGTGTTGACAGAAGCGAAATGAACTCGACGCTCCCGATTATTTTGCGACGTGGTCACCAGTTCATCCCCGACGCGTCCGATCTATTTCAGCGATCAACTTGGCATTAGGTGAAAAAGCTTTGCAGCGCTTAACACGTTTACAGCGCCGACGAAAGTGCCGGGACCGTGACGGCGTCTGCTACTCGCAGGTTCACCGATCGATGGTCGTACGAAGTGAAATTTTAAGTGAAATTTCTAGTTTAAACTAATACTCTAGGTGACAGAGACTTCTCAAAAACAATAAGAAGAGTGAGGCAATCGGTCAATAAGAAGAGTGACGCAATCGTTGATGATCGCGCTTTAAAAAGCCAGCGAGTCCGGCGGACCGCAGGCTCGCCTGCTGCGGTGCGCCGCTCTTTTGCGTACCTGCACACTATGCGTGCACTTTCATTAAACAGTGCTCGTTTGCGTCGCAGTTACGAATACACGGTGCAGCGTTAGCTTGCCGTTTTGTTTCGTGCCTCAGTGACAAATTGCCACGACCGTCAGAAGCGTGAAATCTGTTTTGCGATTCCGAAAGGCTGCGTCTGCTGCAACCCGGGGCTTCCGAGCCGATTCCCCCCGTACTGGCTGCTGCGCCCCCCGTAAAACAAAGTGGTCGGGCGAACTAAGAGACCGCTCGCTTTCCTTGTTTGCTCTCGCTTTACTTAATTACGCTCTTGCAGTATACATTCCCAGTTCGCACTTAATAGCCTAGAATGAGGGTCAGCAACGGCCGAGTTCCATGCAGCCGACACGGCGGAGGGCTGGACGGCAAATCGGAAGTGGGGGGAGGAGGGGGGGCTTTGAATGCAAAGAGAAAAAATTCAGCGAATTTCTAATATTATTTGACAATAAATGTGAAGATGGGGGTGCAATTCAACTGGAAGACGCCAATTCTCTGTTCTTGCCTCGCTGTCTAACTCCATTTGAAGTCAAAACTGGCGTGTCGGCGTTCAGATTCGACGACCCCTGCACTATATAAATATTCGGGGCCCCGCGCCGTGTATGCGGCTGTGTTATGTTATGCTGTGTTATGTGGTGTTATAGAAGTACACATCTCTGCAGGCAGCAGGCGTGTGATTTGGTGCATGTTTTGCGTCCTTTAATAGCGTTTAATTTGTTTATTTGGCGCTATTTTCCCCACCTACTCGCTAGTATACATGTACCCTCCCGTTCGTAAATCGTGCGGCGTAAAACGTTACGCAAGATTCATTTAGTTTGCGAAAATACGAAACAAAATTTCCACTCGTTTCAAAGGCGGTGCCAGGCCCACAGTGTCAGCTGAGTCGGCTGCGCAATTCTTGCGTTTGCTTGCATGCTCCCGCTGAAGCAACCTTTTGCAGTTACCTCAGGATATAGGATGAGCAGCGTTCCGTGTTTATGCTACTCGTGAACTTTCCTTTGTCGACCGCACGCAAGAAGAAAAAACTGTAACTGTCGTGAAACAGTTAAACCACGTACACCCGTCCCACGCCGCGACCATCACGAAAGCTCGCTAAAAGAAAGCCGACAAATCGGCTTCTTTTAGCGGGTATTATTTTGTTTAGCCTCTGCAACTACTTTAAGGGCTATTTCATACAATATGCAGTCATTTAAACTCGCCACAAAGCGACACAACCAACTTTCACTCTGGCTTGTAATTGAAAACACATGGAGGGCGGCGAGGGTCGTCTGCTTTTGTACTACCCAGAGGCGTTGGCCGCTAGGGGCGCTGCCTGTCGCCAAAACTCCAGCGCAGGAGGCCTATAAGTGCTGCATAATTCGTGTACTACCTAAACATTGTTTCAAGAACTCAAATTTCGTCATTGGCCCTGGTAACAAGTTCGAAAATGACCTTATACGTTGAAAAATGGCGAGAAATTAAAAAAAAAAAACTGAATACGGACCTTTCATGGTAAAAAATGAATTTCTCTAAATTTGTTTTTTTCTTAGATTGAATAGAAAGCACCGCCTCTCAGGTGTATGTATATATATATATATTTATATATATAGAAAATGAAAAACGTACGTAACGGGGATGAGCGTTTGGTTAAAGGGAAGCTGAAGCGCTTTCCAAAAAATTTGAGTTAGATTAACAGTTACATAGTTTCTTGCGCGCTGATTCCGAATATCACATTGAAATTTATCGTACATGAGCCCAAGTGGCATTTATCTTGCAAAAAGCGCGGCCCCGTTTGAAAGACGCGCGCTTTTCGTCTTTTGACGCCCCTGATTGGTTGCGCCCGTCATGACGTGAAAGGAGGACACCCTTCGGCCGCTCGGGTTGTCGGAAGCATCGCGAACGATCGCACGGTTGCCTTTGCGGCAATTTAGCTCGCAGTTTAATTTTCGCACATGACTGGAAGTTTGTTTTATAATTTCCCGTGCTGTTGGTTCAATTATCTTGGAGCTTAAATTTGCTTTACACGACAGAGAACCCCAAAGCAGTGACTGTGACGTCGACTAGCGGGTTCCATCAAAATATTTTTGAATTAGGCAACCAGCATAGGGGGATTTTGTACCTTATGTTAATATTAGGTACTGCCTTAACTGTTTCTTATTATACACAAAACCAATTATGCGGAAGATTAATGGGCGTTTTATAAACAATCTACCAGCGAAAAGCACGTACGTGCACTGCGCGAAAAAATAGCGTTCATGCGCTGTAAACGTATATGCGAGACACATCTTGCCGGTACAAGCATAAACCAACAAGCAGACTCTGCTTCCGCATTTCCTTTGTTCCTTGTCGCCCACCCCAGCCCCGTTACTCATCCCCGTACACAGACCCACACGCGCGCGCCATTTCGGCAGCGGCGCTACGGCGCCTCCGCGATTGCTAGCTGCACTTCGATGAGTGGCGTCTTACTGCTTCACATGCATTTATTCTGAAAACACTGCAGCATACTAGTGCCTGCTCAGCATTATTGGCTGTAGAAGGGCTTGATTTTCGCTGGTGCGTTGCGCATTCTGCTACAATATTACGGCCACCTCGTTATAATTAACAGACCAGTCGGACAAGGCAGTTACGTTGTAGTTACGTTACTTTAGGTAACAATCACTAAACGTTTGTGATAATGAATCGTTGGCCTGTTTCAGCATTTCTAGATTTAAGCATTTACCGCGCTAGTCGGACAGAGGCCGTATATTTACTCTTCGCTCCTAATTTTTTTAGTATCATCATTATATATATCACCGACTATCACTGGAGCACACTTGAGGTTCAGTGACAACAAGTGCTTGCCAGGTTATAATACGCAGCCACACGGAATCTTGGGCAAAAAATTAGGCCCCCGCAGTCAACACAAATTATGGCACGGTGGTGGTTCGGAGTGGTGTTTTTTTTTTAATTCCAGACAAACATCACCTTATCGTGACATGTATACTTGCAAAATAAGTAATCTGGTTGTCTTGGTTCTTTTACTTTGTAGGAATACTGGTTACCTCTTAGCCGGGAGAGAACTTCTATAAGGATTGGCCCCTTGTTTTAGTTTCGCCAAAAAATTGTTTTTTTGAACACTGTCCTGAGCCCATAGTGAAAGAAAACCGACGCGTTTAACGAAACAAGTATTTCCTGAACAAATGTGACTTGGCTTCTGGAATGGAACGAAACATCCCCGGCCAAAGTACAGCAGTATTCCCCATCCTTCCTAAATCTAGAATTTAATGTGAACATTCACGTCCGTCGCATAAAAAAAAAAAACGCATTGGAGCGGTTTACAAAGTATTTAACGTAGTGTAGTATATTCTCTGTCATCAAGCACAGCCACCTCGGCTGTCGCTTCCGTAAGTTATCAAGCATCCCGGCGTGGCATTATTCTGCTTAGGAATACGGCATGATAACGTATGCCTCGTTTGGCGTTCGTGCATACTTTCTGAACACGAAAATTGTACAAATGAGTGCTATCAACCACAAAAAAGAGCATGGCCGAGGCGCCGATCCGGCCGGAAGTCCAGGTATGACGTTTTTCAGCCGGTTTTCGCCCGCGCTCTTCGGTCTTCCGGCATCGCGCGGCGAGATGGGGGCGGGGCATCGGGCCACTTTTGTTTGCTCATTGCGCCGCTTCTATTGCATGTATTGCGAAAATATTTCGTACACATGAATTATTCAATGTGTACTTGCTGCTAGTCAACTTTTCTTTTAATTCTAAAACCGCTTCACCTTCCCTTTAACAGACGTCTATTATTTAACTAGTGGGAAAAAAAAAAACAGCTTTTCTAGTTTATGAACCCCCCCCTCCCCCCAGAGCCATTGAGACACCCCCCCCTTGATTCGATGCCTGGGGAAACCCCTGTCTCCATCCAAACACCCCTGTCGATGCCGCCGCTTTGGCCCCATCCCCGTGCCTGCTGCTTTAAATCTGACTGGGTGCCTCTTCAACTACCTCCGTTTTTCCGCGGATCAGACGTCAGGGCCGATGTTTTGCAAACGTCTGAGTGCCTCACTGAAGAGGCTATCGTTGCGCGGATACGTGCTGCGGACAGCGGTGGCAGTGACAACTCTGACGACGCGGTTGCACAGCCTACTCGGGTAGCATCATCGCAGGAGGCCCAAGTTGCCCAACGCATGATAGTCTCTCAGGGAATTCGTTTCCACCAAGGACCCTTCGCTCAGCTAGGTGAAGCACCTATAGATGCTCTTGATAAAGATGTGCGCCAGCTTCATGTGCAGCAAACAAAGCTGACCGAGTATGGCTTCTTTTACACAAATAGGTAGCAGTACAACCTTGCTTGCTTGAGAATAAAATGTTTTGGTCTCTGCTCCGTCTTTTTATTTAGCAACCCGCATATAACAATCATCGGTTGTAACGATGGAATTTCCTTGGCACTTGGATATTGTTATAAGTGGACTAGACTGTAGTTCCAGGAACACCGTTCCGTACAACAGTCAGAGGCGGCAGCGCTGCCGACTTTCCTTCATCCCCCGTCGCAGCGTGCACGTTAGCACCAGCCGGGCAGACAGCCTTGCTTGCAGCAGCTTCCTCAAAAAATGCGCGTCAGGTTTGCCGACAAGTAGACTAGAAACAGATCAAAAGACCACCACTTAACTCCGAACTTTAATATAAAGTTTATTTTGTGCTTTACCATGTATCGCGTGCCCGCCTATGTATTTTCCGTAGAGCTTATACGCAAAAGTATAGTTTCGTACTCATGCACGTATTTTAGTAGGGAACTCTATGAACGCAAAGAATGAAGCTGGGGATGTTCGTAATTTCCGGACAACAAATGCGGGTGAACCATTTCCTTCAAGACAACATTTAAGCTTTATACTTCAATGGCTATCATTCTACTGACATCTGCATATAACGTGACTCTATGCACCGCAATTAAAAATGGCGTAACAACCACCCCGTCTGCCCATAATATAGTTGCCGCTTTCATCAAATACATTTTTATTTAGTCAACCGGCTATAATAATTAAATTCCTTGAGATTTCTTCTTTCCTGGGAAGAATAACAGAGTACCAAGGCATTCCCTTCTCTAACCCTCATCAATTATTAATTGTATTTGTAAAAAAACTCTTGGCACATGTAAAATTTGTCTGCGGCACGAGCCGCAGACGCTATGAACTGTAACTCCGCCGCCCTCGACAAGAGCTTCTATTTTTTAACCCCAGAACGCCCAATGTATCAAAATTGATACGGTCAATTCGAAACTTCCTGCGCTGGAAGAAATCGAAAGTGGAACCTTGAAAACCACTGTGCGGCACTCTTCACGTGCTGAAAATTATTTTTGCGTGTGGCTGCTTCCAAATCTTGACACCAGGGGCCTTCGCGGTACGTTTGAAACATGGCAGCCGCCGCCGATGCGCGCGCGAGTCTGCCGTCCGGCGGCCGCGAAGGGGGCTCCTCCGTGATGCATGCAGCGGCGGCGCTGCACGCAGTCGGAGCGCGGCCGGCCGGCCAGTCTGGGCGAGTGTCGGCGTGGGGAGCAGTGCATCGGACGGCGCTTCGCTGTGCTGCATTCGTAGGTATGGGCGCTATCAGCCGAGTTTAGGGGCGCATTTTCGTCCTCTACAAAACAGATTAGCCAAATAAATTGGTTCCTACGTATACGAAGAGTTTGTTACCGAAGCATGAATTAATGCCAGTACGTTTTTTGCGATCGAGCCGCCAAACCATGGAATAGTGTCACTGCGCGCTATCCTTGATATCCTCTTCCAGGGAAAAGGTTTCGACACATTCTGGGGGGCATCGGAAACACTGTCGGCACGGAATCTTTTGCTAGCTGGGGCACATCACGGGGTATTTCGACTAAGTTACCTAACAAAGAAGCGTTTTTGTGTATACCCCCGCCGTACACTGCTGTGGATATATAATTGATTGATTGTAGGGTTTAACGCACCGACGCAACGCAGGCGATGAGGCGCGCCGTAGTGGAGGGCTCCGGATTAATTTTTACCACCTGGGGATCTTTAACATGCGCCGAAATCACGTACACACGGGCGTTTTTGTTTTTCGTCTCCATCAGAAAAGCGGCCGCCACGGCCCGGAATCGAACCCGCGACCTCGTGGATACATAGCGCGTGAAAATATTTGTGTTGTGTGTGGGCGCTTCATAATTTTTTTGAGGCGCTTTGGAACCATCCTCACTTCTCTTTGCTTGGGAGTCAAATCAGTATTCCCTCGTTATAACGAGATCGCTTTATTCGAAATTTCTTCTGGTCCCAACCCAAACGCATGCTTTTTAGGCCACATTACTCGACGCACTCCAAGAGCCTGACCCGCTTAGAGCGAAGTGTCGAGCGGAGGCGTCGCCCATTGGCGGCCACCCATCGCAAGTCAGGCGGTCAACATGCCGGTCAACGCAAGCTGGTCTTTTCGCGGGCGATTTTCTGGAGTCAGTTCACGCTCGATTTGCGTCAACCGACTTTAGACAAACGGTCCAACTGCGTGGTACGGTCCTTAAATTTTGTTCGTAGACATTGGTCAATGGCGTGGGCGCGACGGTGTGCGAACACCGACACTCAAACCGTACAATTAGCAGTGTCGTTGACGAGGGAACGCCGAAAAGCGCTTGTTTTGGAAACTTCACGGCTGCATACCTCGAGGAAAATTTGCCCAGTGATCATGCTAAGCCTCTAGAGCGAAAACCGTCAGTTTTCATGATTGCGCTGTGTGCCCAGAGTGAGCGGGTAATCGTTTTTTGAGCGCAACAAGCACAACCCTAGACTCTATAGCCACGGCATTTGCGGCGGTTTCCAGCGCGAAATTCGCGTATCATTCCGTGACGCCCGCACGACTCCCTATAAATTGGCCACAGCCACTGCCACTTTTATGGGCGGCGACCACGGCCTCATGCATTGCTGGTCAAATCGGAGATGGGGTTGCTCGTGCCCGACAAAAACTTGAAACAGCCAAAACTCACTTCCCTTTATGCACCCGAATAAAGTTGTTTTTCTCTGAATACATTGTGTTTTGGTTCCTTGCAGTTGTGGTGCAATTAAAGCTCAATTGCTTAAGCTCTTCTCGAGCGGTTGCTTATATCGAAATGCCGCTTATAACAAAATTTTCCGCCGTCCTGCTGACTTCGTTATAACGAGGGATTACTGTATATGCTTTGAAGCTTGAACGGAATCTGACCAATTTGCATCGTTCATTAATTAGGCCCCATCGCACGTCGAACGCTGCCTCCTCAGTTGGGAATAGAGAGTTTTAGCATAGCGTGCTCCGTCCGCTAACGCTACGGCGGTGGGTAGCGGGGCGCGACTGGGGAGAGCAAATTCGTCACGGTGGGGTGGATTAGTTCCGCGCGGCCTGCCTTCGCCATGCCCGCTCTTTCCCTCCGCTGAGGGGCAACCTCCTCGCACTCCGCGCGCGCGCATGCGCAGTCCGGTCCAGCTACCCGCTAACCTTAGCGTAGCGTACGGGAGCCGCTATGCTAAAACTACCCTGTTAAACGTAAATGTCGAATAAAAGTAATAGGAATGTACGCATGCATATGATGTTTTTGGCACTTTCATTCAACAGACAGAAACTGTGGTACTAGCTTCTATCAGAGTAAAAGCATTGAAGGACTCTGCTTCTATTTTGCGCGCCTGTAATTTTTGTGAATTCCACGATTTGGAAAATTCGCTACCTTGAAGAGTGCGGGACACTTTTTTACTAGAATCAGGCTGCCAAACAGTAACTGCGCTTGCATTCTTCATTACACAGAGCTTTCTTTTTTTCTTTTTTTATCGCCCGAATACTCGGAGTGAATCGCGAGACGCACGCAGGGAAAGCAACAAGGGAGAACATCTGTGTTATGGCCAATCGTTTTACTAGAGGCTGTTTGAAATTAAAAACATAAGCTCTTAAGACTTATTTATTTCAATGACCATATGCCTTGCTTTACCCCCCCCCCCCCCCCCCCCCCTAGGGGAAGTAGGAGGGCTCGGCCAGAAGTATTTAGGAACGGGTTTTTTGGTAAAGCATTTCACTACAGCTTTTTTTTCTTTTTTCTCGAGTCAGCCAGGGCGGATACATGCAGACCACCTTCAATACATGACGTTCGGGGATAACCACGTTTTCACAATTAGCACAAACACTGCGTATGGCGCCGCCGGGCTCTCCTGGAACGGATCTCACTGTCTCAACAATACGCAAAATAATGGTTGCAGCGGTGGTAGCGAAACGGCTAATCTCGTTGCTGCGGTTTCATCCTTCGGTCTCACTCGCGAATGTAAGGGTCCGCAATGGCCTAGGCTCCGTAGTCCGATTCGCGAAAAATTTGGGCCGCCGAAATTAAAAGGTCCTATAGTAGTTCTATCGCAGCTTCAATTGTGACCTGATGTACCCCGAGTCGCTGGATTTCACCGCTCTAACTGGCCGTCAAACCCCCATGCACGCCCGCTCTCCGCGGCAGTAGCGCGCGGCACTGGACGGCCGGCGGCCGCTCTCGCTCCCGCCGCCGGGGCGCTCCGATTGCTGGCAGCGCCCTCTGCGCAGCGCTGTGCGTGCATCAGCGGCGCGGACACGCCTCCCCATAGAGAAGGCGCGTGGACGGCAGACTAGCTCATATTTCTAGGGACCATAGAAATACCATGCCGATCTTTCTACTCCAGAAAAGGTAAGCTATCGTTTTTAGACTGCAGTGGGTGTATTTATTTTTTGTTGTGTACGTCCGCTGTTCTCCCGACGCAATTTTTTGTAATGCAGAGCAGTTTCGTCCACCATGACGCCGTGCGGAATTTATGCGTATCATGTGATACAGCGGGCGTTCCTTTAGTCTTTTTTTTTTTTTGCTTTGGGATTCGCGCCATTGTGACGTGAGTGCTTGGAATGCGCGTTCAGTGGGCGTTTGTTTAGCCTTTTTTTTACTTTGGTATTTGCGCCATTGTGACGTGAGTGCTTGGAGTGCACGTGCGTTCTCGTGCTGCGTTTGCATTGAGAAGGTGTCTTGTTCTTTATGTCGCGCATTCTCCTCATTCAAGACACTCTTTTTTTTTTAGATGGCCCTATCAGAAACATCCTCGAGCGTGTCGCACCTGGGGACGATGTGAGCGACTTCAGCGACCTTTCTGACAGCGATGACGAGGAGTGGACAGCAACTAATAACTATTCCCCTGGTCACTCAAGTAACGAGGAAGAGGAGGAGGACTTCGGTGGCTCTGTTGTCGCGTCATCTTCCCCTCCTAGAAGAAACTGGGAAAAGGCCTTGTTCGAGATAGCGCATCCGGACTTTTCGGGGACGTTTACCGAACCAGGTGACCTGGAAACTCCAATAATGCTTTTCAAACGCCTTCTTACAGACGAAATGCTGCTCACCCGCCGCGGTGGCTCAGTGGCTAAGGCGTTGCGCTGCTGAGCACGAGGTCGCGGGTTCGATTCCCGGCCGCGGCGACCGCTTTTCTGATGGAGGCGAAAAGCAAAAACGCCCGTGTGTGCGAGATTTCGGCGCACGTTAAAGATCCCCAGGTGGTCAAAATTAATCCGTAGCCCTCCACGACGGCGCGCCTCATCGCCTGCGTTGCGTCGGCGCGTTAAACCCTACAATCAATCAATCAAATGCTGCTGATGCTGGTAGAACAAACAAACCTCTACAGTACCCAGAAGTACGGAAGATCTGTGAACACAAGTGTAGCTGAAGTGGAGCAGTACATTGGTATGTACCTGAAAATGGGCCTGGTCCAAATGCCGAACGTGCGATGTTACTGGGAGCAAGGCAGCAGGCATTCGCCAATAGCTGATACCATGCCGAGAAATCGCTTCCTGAAATTAATGGCATGCCCGCATGTTGTAGATAACTTGCAAGTTATAGAAGAAGAAAAACAAGACAAAGTCTGGAAGCTCCGCCCATGGATTGTGGCCTTGCAGCGAAACCTTGAGAAAATTGAGCAAGAGGAGTACAACGCAGTTGATGAAATGATGGTGCCCTTTACGGGAAGAAGTACGCTAAAACAGTATATGCCCAACAAACCAGTACACTCTTAGCCAAAAAGGACTAACGGGGCATCGGCGTTACTCCTTTTGGGGACTAACTGCGTTGCCACTAGAATTAGTCCTTTTTGGGACTAACGGCAAGGGTACCAACTGTTAGTCCCTCTACACTTAGTCCCTATATGGTTCAACTGTTCAACTGTTCAAGCTGTGGGGGCGTGCTGGGGCAACTGGTATTCTATATCAGTTTGATGTTTACCAAGGGAAGAGTGACAGTAACTACGCGCATGGGCTTGGCGGAGACACAGTCCTGAGTATGTGCAGCAAGCTGCCGTCTGATGAAGGCTACAAGGTGAAATCACTAGGATGAAATCACTTGGACAAGGTTCCTATGATCACCGTGTTGACAATGGCACCGGTCTTTCTGTTGTGCGCTGGTTCGACAGAAAAGCAGTGACGTTAGTTTCGAACTTTGTGTCAGTGGAACCTGTCGAAAAAGTCAAGCCATACGACCGCAAGGCTAAAGCACACGTCGATGTACCACGACCGGCCATTGTCGCTGTGTATAACAGCGTCATGGGTGGCATCGACCAGCACAATTATCAAGTTGCTCTTTACAAATACAACATGACATCAAGGCGTTGGTACATGTACATTCTGTACCACACGCTATTTATCGGTGTTGTGAACGCGTGGAACCTCCACCGGCGCCAATGTAGTCATCTGAACAGCAAACCAATGAAGCTGAGAACATTCATCGCAGAGCTTTCGGAATGTTTGATGCTCTGTGGGAAAGCAAGAAAAGGACGTCCCCCAAGCCTGCCGTCACCTGCTCCAAAGAAAAGAAAGATCGCTCTGAAACAGCCCCAAAATGAAGTCAAGAAAGACGGTGTTGGCCACTTTCCTCTCGTAACTAACAAAAGGCTTCGATGCAAGAACTGTCCACCAAGTGAGAACAGGTTCAGTTCAGTTAGTTGTTCCAAGTGCGAGGTGACTCTTTGCCTGAACAAAGATCGCAATTGCTTTTATGAATTCCACAAGCCTTGAGGACCTGTCTTCCTGTACCTGCATTAACGAGCAAAGCCCACTGTATCAAATATGATACGGACTGCAGTTGTGCAATATCTAAACATTTCTGCAATATAATTGTTTTGTTGAGTTCATATTGCTCAAAGAAGCCAATAAACAAGTTATCATAATTTTCCTTCATGTACTTCTGTGCCTGGGCTTTCTGGGGTTAATTCCCGACTTCTCCTTTTCTTTTGTATGTCGGATATGAAAGGAAGTGTACGTGCATTCGTATAAAAAAATTTAAGAGAGAACATTAATGGAATTCTAACCCACATATCGCCTCATTGTACGGCTGCAAGTAACACTCTCCAAACAGCTCGACCAAAGGGGAATTTTTTCCCATTATTGCATGAAAAACTAGTCCTAAAATCTCACCCTATCTGCGATGACGGGACGAAACGACGTGAGCGTTTCAACTGATCTTTACCGATTCCGCCAGGTTCCGCCGCATATCAGAAACATTGGTGTTATTGCCAATTTGACGTCACGTATCGTACAACGGACCCTTGCATTAATGTTGCGTAGATTTCCTTGAACCTGACGGTATTTAGTACCGACAGCTGTGAACGTTTTTCAGTGCTTACCTTACGTCGAACGTCGCTTTAATTTCCATTCCGCACTTAAAGTTATACTGTGGCATATGTCAGACGTAACTTCAATTTCATTTACAGGCTGTTACGCTGGAGGTAACTCAAAACACTGGCATAAAGTTCTGCCGCACATAATTTTAATTTTAAATTCTGGGTTCCGTAGGACATAACTGAACACATTGGCTGAAAGTTTTGTCGGCTGTGAATATAATTTAAAATTTTTGGGCTCATCGGACGGGACTCTAAATAATAATATCGTAAAGTTCCGTAGGAGATAACTTTAGTTTTCAATTTTAGTATCCTTTGGACGTAACTCTATAGACACAGTGGTTTTTCAAACCTTGCGGACATCTGGTGTATGGTAGGATGCATGGATGCGCTGTAGTGAACAATCATTCAAGTAATCGCTCATTCGCTTGCCCAAAACGTCCATATGGCCATTTTCGCATGTAGATGATGATGATGATGATATTTGTCGCAATCATTACCATCATGTGGGGCACGAAAATATATTTGCCGTGGGCGCCATCCTATCTAATCTAGTTACACCACTGCATTTAAGTCGTTCTTAGATTCGTAGTGAGCGAAAGATCGTCGCAGGGGGTCGTTCTCAATTTGAGAGTTGGGCGTTTGAAGGTTTGACGATCGATTTGACGCACTTTCAGGGAAGATCGAAATAAAATTGCGGAAAAAGGACGGGGCGACGGAAGAAGACACACAACACAGCGCAGACTGACAAGGTGAGATAATTTCCACGCTCAAATCTACTACTACCAAGTAGACACGTGAAACTGAGAGAAGTTTAAAATACAAAACTAAAAAAAACGCGCACTTTCACCGTGACACATATGCCGTCTCCCACAGATTAAACCCCATCAAGAAACGCGATTTCTTTGCCCCAAAATGATAGTGAAGCGACAGTAATGCAAACATCACCCGCGCGCACGATTTCACGCGCCTCTATTATTTCCCGCGTGAGCGAGTCACGGCTCCAAGCAAGCATCTTAGTTTTTTTATTTCAAAAAATGGAGTACACGTATAATCACGGCAATGAATGCCAAGATGCCCGCTTATTGCGTTGCCAACGTTATTCTTGTCCTCACGGAGTCTATCATCTTGTCAGTCTCAGTTTGTTAGTCTCAGTTTGTTAATCTTAGTTCGTTAGTCTGCGCTGTGTGGTGTGCCTTCTTCTGTCGTCCCGTCATTTTTGCGCAATTCTATTTCAATCATGTCACACCAACTAGCCCGTCAAAGTGCTTTGATGCTTCAGGGAAGGTTACGCGCACTTTTAGCTCTTGCGCTTCTCTCAAAACGTACATTCCAAATATAGCGAGGGGAGAAGGCGAGCTCCAGGGCCCGAGCGTGCACATTACAGGTCGCCAATAAAGAATGGGCCAAGGCCCTGTTTGTGGACGTCGGCCAGCCTATGGCCGCTCGCAGGTTTGGCATGACAGCGATGTATGTCAAAGGAAACCTCGTCACCTCGGCGTGCCTCTATGCACCAATTAGGCCACTACGGCCGAGCAAATCGCCTTAGCCACGACAGAAACCTGGTTCAAAAAACAAATCTACACTGGCTCCCATTCGGCGGCAAGAGCCCTCCTCAAAGGAAATATTGCCGAAAAATCGGTCAGGATTCTACAGGTAAGAAAAGAAAAGACGTTCCAAGAAAAGACGAGTTCGCTAACGATTACGCGCGAGAAACCGTCAGCTGCGGCGATCAAACAGGCCGAGCTCCAGAAGCCCCGAGAGAGTTCCGAGACGCGTTACTCACTGTCAACGAGTAATACTCTAGTGACACGGGCACACCTAAGTCGCACACTACCAACTTACACGAAGAACACTTCCGCTGGCCCACCCTGCCCTCACACACCCACAGTCGGATAACGATCGCACTCGCGTAATCATAGCACCCCTGAAAGTTCGTCGTCAAAGTATGACTTTTTTTATTTCTCGCGCAATGATCGCCCCGTGAACTTGCCGCAGCCATATTATGTCGTATGTGTGCTAAGTCTATATGACGATGATCGTGCTCCCCTTAGTTTCCTCCTCTTTCAAAGCGGACACGGCTACGTTATTGCCGCGGACTTGCCGATATTAGCGATATTGCAAGCATGAGTTCATTATTGGCGCGTAAGAAACTCTCGCTAAATGCCCACAATGCACACAAGACAAATAAAAAAAAACGCACTCGGCTTGCTGCATCGGCAGCCGTGTCTTGATGTGCGACACTGTGACAGCAGCAGCTACTTACAGTAAAGCCCGCTTATATCGAACTCGGATATATCGAATTATTGCCTATATTGAACCCTTGTAAAATTCCGATAAAAACTACATGCATTTCAAACCTTTTATATCGAACGCGATTTTGCTCACAATGGATTATCGAACTCTCCCGTGCCAGGTTTTTCGATCTCCTTAGGCATGCGGCAGGCTTTCCCGCAATACTTCGGTGTGCAGCGGTTGCGCGGGTGTCGCTCGCAACTTCCGCGCGAGCTCGAGAGCGTCCAAAACGGCCGTGGCAGGGTGGACCAGCTACAGAGTTACTCATATCCAACTCTGCACCAGCTCCCCGCATGCATGCGGTTGGCTCTGAAAGCGCCACATTGGGCGCGGCGGGCTGCGGTGTCAGCGAAATTCAAGCCCGCGCCACTCGCTGCCCGCACTTGCATGGTTCGCTGGGTTCGCCGTTATTCGCTTCTGTCCATGCTTGCCTCCGCTCTGTCGAAGACGCCAAGGACTCCGTACCACTTCCGAGCACGAGCGAAGCCGTTGCTGCCGTGGCCCTGCTACGGCGATACTGCAGTGCCATTTAGAGCAGCGGTCTTGTGAGCAGTCGGTAGTAGCGGCGCACGCCAAATCCGAGAGAGGGGAAAGAGTAGTTCTCCGCTGCGGACGCGGGGATTCTGCGTCCTTGGGGCAAGTCTCTACGTGTTGCGTCGACACGCCACTGCAGTTTGAGCGCACCGATAGATAAGAGCCAGAGACCCAGGCTTGTCGGAGCTTGCTGCAAGCGTGAGTCACCGACAGGGAGGGCCTGCTTGAAAGGCGCACGTAGTGGAGGCTTCGCCGCACAGCCACGGAGTATTGAAACAAAGCCCAGCGGCGGGCTCATTTGTAACAACCCTCACTGTCCCCTCTGCGACGCAGCTTACTGTAACTTAGCTCATATGCTATGACAGTGCCCGGTGTCACAAGAGTATGCCGAACTCACCAGAGAGGGAGAATGGGCCATGGCGCTCCATAGCGAAGGGTACTACACTCAACCAACTCAACTCCGGGCTGTCCAGAAGGCCTGCGTTAGGGCGAAGTACCTAAACGTCCGGCGGCCACCCCCGCAGGTACGGCCGGGGTCTAGTATGGACGGTTCTCTGGGCCACTAGGTTAGACTGTCCGGACTTAATAAGTTCAATTTCTGTCTGTCTGCCCTACTCAAGAACAACAGGACCGCAGCGGATCAGAACGGACGAGACGACTCCTTCCCGGAGCTCCTGCAACGCGAGCATCAGAGCCGACGAGATGGCAGTCGCGGGGCAGGATTCCGCGACATCTCCCAGCCCTTCGTCTATTTCTCGGTTTTGTAGCCACTGCTGCAAGTTGCTGCCTTGTGTTGAGGTGGGATTCTTGTGAACGCGTTTGCCCTCACGTCGCTGTTATCAGAGAATATCGTGCCCATGCCCCTGCAGAAGAGCTGTGAGCTACTTATTCTCACTAGTGACATTTACCGTGTCCTAGAGCTTACACTTTCACTAGTACGAACTTGGCATTTAGTCTTCAGTGTGAAGTCGTTCGTTGTGTTCATTATTGTTTCATTTGTCCCAACCGTACCAAGTGTTTAACCCCTAAACTTAAATGTATCCCGCTTTCCTTGAAAATCGTGTCGCCTCTTGTTTTTGCCTCTCTTGTGTGCACGTCTTGTTATAATTAAACCCCACCTGCATACCATCAGATGAGCCTACAGCCGAGCTGAAACACAAAAAGGAGTTGGTGGACAAGTGCAAAACGAGATTGAAAAGCAAAACTGAATTTCCGGGCCAACTGGAGAAGTGTAAGAACATGTCACCAAAAGTCCTTGATAATACATCGATGAAAACGTGATAATATTTCCCTCTGGGGCAGCCAGGTTGATCCATTCAGTGGTCTGAGTACAACACCGGATGGCAATCGCTGTTGCAGCCTTGGGTACTGCGTATATGTGGCCTGCCGAGCAGGCCCAGCCAAAGGTAACGTCGGATGCCAAGCATGTTGCTTCACATAACCAAAATTGGTTTGAATTCCAATCTTGGACATTGGCCAATGACATCCAGTTACTGCGACTTCCACAAATGTCGCATGGTATTGTTTTCTTCTTTCCGGCTATATAAATTAAATATTGCTTTATCGACTGTACAAACGATAAAACTGTGTTTATCTGAGCCAGTCTCTGCAATTGCAAACAAAAACAGAACTTTGATAAATTCACTTCAGTGTCTCCATCAGGCTTTTTCAACACGTTCGTCTGCTTTTCCAGCCATGAATTGCCAGAGACCATAGCTAAAATGGTTTTGTATCAGATGCGACATTAAATGTACGGCCGCAAGGTGCAGAAACTGTTGCACCGAATTCGAGTAGATATACACATCTCATGTTTGTTTCTTCGATTTGTTTCCTCGAAGATGGCTCTTCTTTTTTTAAATTGAGCCCAAGACAAAGACAGACAGACGGGACTGGAACACCATGAAATGGTGCTAACTCGACTCGGACACAAGGATGTGGACCGACCCCACCGTTCAAGAACCATCACCAGCTAGCCCAATGGTCGATCCATACATCAGTTTCCTACTGATATATACTAAAAGGAGGGATAGAATGAGGTCACTGCTATCGCGGGCCGTGGTGGGCGCTAGGGTTGCCACCTTTCCCTGTAAAAAAGACGCCATGTTTTTGACATATTGTAGCGTTTTCTTAGAGAGAAATCAACGTAACGTTTGTACTGAAAGTGAATTGAGAGCTTGGTTATTGCTCTGTATGTGCCTCACTGCAAAGTAATCGCAATTGCTGACCACGGCGGCAGCATTTCGTAGTTTTGTTCCTCCCTTAGGTCCGCCTCCATCTCAGGAAGCGCGCTCGCCCGCGTATTTTCTCTGCTTGCGTGTCTTTGCGCAGCTTGGCGACACATGTTTGTCATCTTAGTTGTTGAATTGACGCTTATAAAACGCCAAAACAGACATAATCACGGCACGAGGGCCAAAAAACCGGCCAATCACGGTCGATTTCAAGTATGGACGGTAACCGGCCCGCTGATTAAAAAACCGGTCGGGCCGGTCCAAAACCGAGCAGGTGGCAGCCCTAGTGGGCGTTGACATAGCAACTACCAACATGACTCACTTACTTGACTTGGCCAACCACATACGTTTGTTCGTGTTATTGAAGCCTAAAAAATAAAACGTAAATTTTTTTTTCTTGTTCTTCGTGCATAAAATTTGAAAAAAATCTCCGGCAGATTAATTTTTGGAGATACAGTTTTCGGTCAATAAAACAAATTTAAACAACCCTTTACAAGTTTTTTTGCGTCCACACATTTGAGCTTGGTGGCAGGCCATCTCAAGGACAAGTGGAACGTTCCTACACAGTGTGGGGACCAGGGTTCTTGCGGAGGCCTAGCTTGATCCTCGAGAGAGAGAAAGATAATACTTTATTTCATTTCAAAAGGGAAGGGGAAACGGGGTGGCTAAGAGCCGCCTCGTTCCAGGCAGCTTCTGGTGGCCTTCAAGATGAAGTCCGCCCGGCTCCTCTGCTCCTCCAACTTGGTTGCAGTAGTCAGCCACTCTCTAGTGTGATGTGCCCTAATTGTCTTGGTGTCTGGGCAAACCCACAGGATGTGGGTTTGATCCTGCGGTACCTTACAGCGTGCACAGTTTGGGAGGGGTGTGTGGGTTTGGTTTTTGTACAGGTGAAGTAGAGCTGGTGTGAGAAGCGTGTTTGTCTGGGCTTGATGAAGGGCAACCTGTTCCTGCCGGGTCAGTCTGGGATGAGGTGACGGCAGACGTCTTTTATCGGGTAGCTAGGTCTTTAGTGTGAGGGTAGGAGGACTAGGGTTCTGGACTTGGTCCCTGATGTCGGGAGCCCGGAGAGATTCGGCCGCAAGGCTAGCTCCGCTGAACACCGCCACGGATCGCCAACTTGGCGTAGCGGCAGCGAACAGCAAGGAACACAGGACTTGGAATTCGTCCACTCCGACGTTTATTGCACTGCAATAAGGGGTGTCGGGCGCGTCGCTCTCTACCGCCAAGACCACCTTAGCCAGGGCGGGAGAAACAGGCGCGACAGGCGCGAGGGCGGACAAAGGGAGGCCAAAAAAATTACACCATCTCCCCGAAGGGAACTATGTGGTGATGCAAAGCATGGGGGTTCCGTGTAAGTTCCACACCGGAACAGAACCGGCGCAGGCGGTGTCTCGGAGCAGACTGAACGCCGCGCAGTGCGCGCACCTGCTTTTATACAGCTGGAGGGGAGACGCGCATGCGCAGTTTGGGTGTGGACGGCGCAACAAGGGAGGGACATAGCCCCGACCATGAGATGTCTCCTGGAGCGACAGTGTCGCCGGTGTCTTCCTGGGCCGGCACGAGACGAGCCGAGCGGTGAGAAGGAGAGCGGTGTTATCACAGCTGACGTGGAGAGGGGGACTGGGAGGAGAATGCGGACGCCGGCCGACAGAGAGTCGACTAAGAGATGCTCTGCGTCTAAAAGGAGCAAGACGTACTTACAGCCGCTCCCAATGATGACTGGTATCCAAAGAGGCTCTGCCTTTGTCGGCGGCCCCAGACCAGGCCACCCGGAACTTCCAGGCAAAACCTGTCACGTAAGGGGTTCGGCAGCGCCCCCCGCCATCACCTCCTCCCGCGACGGGGGAATGCGCGGCCGTAGGGAGAGAGAGGGACCTCTCCCTCTCGCCTCCGCGGCGATCCGAGAGAGATAGGGAAGATGGCGGACCTCCGTAATTCCCACAACAGTACATGAAGGAGCGCTCTATACAACATAGCTCACCTAGGCACTATACCCTATACTGCCAGATTCATCTCTAGTACATACTAAAGAACTTTCAATAGAAAGGACTAGCGCTCAACTTGAACTACATTTATTGCACAAAAAAACATCGAAGATTTATATCAAACAACTATTACACTCATTAAAAAAGAGGGCGCTCAACTTGAACTGCACTTATTTCACAAAAACATCAAAGATTTATATCAAACAACTATTATTACACTCATTAAAAAAGAGGGCAGGTATGCTTAAAGGAGCCATGAAGAGAAAATACAACCTTGTTTTATTTGAAAGAACTAGGATTCAGTATCTCACTGAGCGCGATTACAGCCACAAAAGATGTTTTTTTAACGAAAAAAAAGCAAGAAGTATTTAAGAACTTTCAAATTCTGCGCCACAGTGACGTGTTATGAGCAAGAATGACGTCATACGGGCCAACAATAAAACACAATTTTCAGTGCGTTAACTGCACGTTAGCATTCAAGTGATGCGGTCAAATGGAACTAGCGGCCCCATTACAGACGTCCAGTCATGTGTCGTCACGACAGGTCAGTTAGGCGGCCTCTAATCACACAAACAAGGTTCCGTGACGTCATAGAAAAGTTGCGGGAAATTGGCTAGGGGGTCGCGACTGCTTCACACGTTTTCTTTAATATCTCCGTTATTTGGTCGAAGATTGCGATGATATTGGTATCATTGTTATCGGGACTAAGCAGTCTTTCTATTAAACTCGACTTGTATTTTGTCTTCATGGCTCCTTTAAGGGAGCCGTGCAGGATGCCTCAGTAAGGTGGGGCAGTTCCGGTGGTGTCCCCGATGTCATAAAGCTTCAGGTAGCGCCGCACTGCGCTCCAGCAGTACTCGTTCAAGGCGTCCAACTGCGTGCGGCCGTCCTCACGCGGATGACAAGAGACGCGTTCCTTGACGACCCCGGCGAATCGCATGAAGTCATCCATTCCCTCCATTCTCCGGAGGCCATCACAGACCATGGTGGCTGCTCGTGCCTCGTCCACCTTCTCCAGCCTGGCCACCTCTTCCACCAGCTCCGGGTGGTCGCGCATTCGGTCCAGTGCCAGCGCGCAGTACCTGCGGACGGGACAGCGTATTCTGTTCCAAGATAGGCACAGGCCGGGCACCTTCGGTGCGATGTAGAAGTTTAATTAAATGTGAAGATTTGCTGCTCCCCGCCATTCAGCAAACCTAAGTGATACCGAACTGCCCTTATTCACGAATCCGGTGAACAGAATTGAGCCGAGAGAACATCTTAGAGTAAAAAAAATCACAGCTTTTGCATAATTTCTTCCGCTTCTGCGGTTCAAACCCACGCAATTCATGCCAAAACATCTGGTTCTATCCACTGGACTACTGAGGCCAAACAGCGGGGCCCTTGTTGCAGTTGCTCAAAACAATGGAAGAAGTGTTCGAAATGAACCAGCAGGTGGCACTGCATGTTCGCAGGAAGCGGCAGGCTTCCTGCCGCTTCCTGTGGCAATGAAATCTCAGAGACATAACACAAACACTGTTTATGCGCTGATTTGACAGGTTGATCATAGCGTATTTTCCGGCCTATAAGTCGCACTTTTGTATAAGTTGCCCCCCCCCCCCCCCCTTAAAACAGCAGGTTTTCCGAAAAAAAAAAGTATATAAGTCATACAAGTATACAAACGCACTTGTTAATCAGGTAAACTCGTAGAGGATCAGTTCGTTAGAAAGTGCGGCGAAAGTACATGGTTGCGGCAGCCGCCGCCTCTGAACGCACCCCCCAGTAAGCAGCGCTAGACACATGCATCTACTGTCCCAAGTCTTGACAGAACTAACTTCATAAAATGGTTTACTGATACACACAGTTGGCATGTACTTACAGACAGCGTTTAGGCAAAACCATCAAAGCCTTCTTCCTCCGACACGCTAACAAATAATTCATTCATTTAGAACGTAGTAGAGCTGTGTCTCTTAACGTGCACTGACATCACGCAGCACACAGGCACCTTTTCGAGCACGGACCACGTGCAGCCGCCACGTACCAAGTTTATTCCATACATAAGTTGCAGCGGTGAATAAGACGCACCAACGAAAATTTCAGAAAAATGGCGACTTATACACTGGAAAGTACGGTACCAGCAATCTGCTAAATTTAGCCCGCAGGTTAGCTATTCTGCCATTAAAGCAGATGCCAGCTAATCAGCCGGGAGGACGGAGCGAAGGGATCGGTACTCTCGAACAAACTTTGCTTGTAAACAAAACAAGAAAAGACTGCAAAACCCGAGAAATGCTGACTTTTGATGAAAACAAGCTATTTTCAACAAGACTCGATGCTGCCACACTATTATGCACTAGCCAATGCTGTTATACTGCGGTCTCCAAAAACAAAAAAATTCTAGGGAGCACTCAGGTCTGCTTGTTTGCTTTGAATTTGAAAACCTGGCAATACTTATTAACAAACTATTTATTGCTACATCGTATTGGCATCTCTTTCTTCACTTTTGTTTCTTTGTTTCAGCGTGAACGATTTCAACAGCTTTTTTTCTGCCGTGCCATGTGTCCTTTTTTAACAACGAAGTTATTGAGCAAATAGTGTACAGGGTCCACAGTTTATGTACCAAGAAAATGTTGGCCACTTGAGCCCGCGTGCCTCGAGCGCAGGTTCGTCAAGATAAGCTTGGGGAGATTGGCCGATATGGGCAAAAATATTAGGCGCATGCCTCAAGTGCACACATGTCAAGCTAAGTATACCCACTTAAAGGGGCCATGCAGACAAAATACAAGTTTGTTTTATTCGAAAGATTTTGTCTTGTATAGTGCCCCCAGTGCTTGTCCGGAAGGCAAACGATGCTTAATTATTCACTGCGAAATAATTCAATTTCAGCTAAAATTTTGATTCTCGCGCCAAAACGAGTGTTTGAACGACGTCTGCAATGACATCATAAGAACAGGTCCTTTTGCTAAACTTGGTGCGGAGCTGAGTCTTTCTTACTGTTAGCCAACCTAGATGCCGCCGCCACACCGCAGCAAGCCGTTTTCTGCCTCTAGTTTCTTTGTGACGGTAATTAAACCTGGCTTGTTTTTGTTCATGGAGAAAATAATCGTTTTGTGAAACATGGCGCCTGCTCGACAAATATGGTCACGTAAGACACCGTCGCTTGCGTCAATTGGCCGGTGTCGTCTGAGACAACCCCGAAGCCCCGCACTGCTGTGCATCTAAACCAAGCATAGTGTGCGCAGTACCAACAGCAGTACGCATCGGTACTTCTATGTTTACGTGTGCTTTCGTAACTTGCACTACCATTCTTACTGATGTAAAAAGAACGTTCTCTAAATTTAGGTGCAAATAGCTCGCTCGGCAAGCTTATAAGCTCTGCCTAACTTGCGTTTGCTTTTTCGGGCCTCCGCCAATCGCAGAGCTGTCTGGTACGACATCACAGGTTCTGGTGCGGGAAATGAGCTAGTGGGTCGCATGGCCATTCCCTTTTTTCCTAATTATACAGCTTATTTGAGCGAAGTTCACGATAAAAGCGTGAATTCTAACGAGGCAATCTTTTGAATGAACCAAACTTGCATTTTGTCTTGAGGGCCCCTTTAAGGAGATTTAAACAAGCCAGGTTGTGGCCGACATCGGCCACAACAAAGCTCCAGTGTTCGCCGTATCATGGCAACACTAGCTCAGAACGAGAGGCACATCACTGCAGCGTACGCCCCTCGTTCGCTCTTCCTCGTGCGGTTGTGCGCATGCGCTGTGTACCACAGACTTGACTGTCAAGGCTGCTGTAGTTGATCACTGATTCCACACGACCCGGCCGCAGATTGTTCGCACGGCCAAGGAAGAGGCCGCGCTTCGAGAAGCTCGGCGTGCAAAGCGTCATCCGCTAGAGACCGTCTGTCACACTTGCGAAAATGGCGTACGAAAACATTGGCCAAAACGACGAGCTCATTCAGGCCCCGCTCAAAATAATAGAGTCAATAGAATAAACAACAGCGCAAACTTGCTCTGCTGCTCGCAACATGCGGGGATAACACTGTGGTCAGTCTTCTCCAGTGAAGACCCTTGCTCGTTGCAGTGGCGGCCGTATTCTTGACCGGAAAACGACAGTTTTTCACTAAAGGATTTCGCCTTAAAGTCTGGTTTAACTCAACCGCAGTCCCGAGCCTATCTGGGCCAGGGGGTACGTACCTGTCATGTCGTGCTCCCCTGGCAAAGTCGGCAGCAGCGGTCAGCAAGCCACAGTTGCGCCTTGTTGTGTCCAAAACTTTGAACCGGAACAACGTCTTTGCCTTTTTCCATGAAGCCGTAGCTGGCAGGGTGACGCCGAGGAGGTTGTAGTTGTCTGCGATTCCTATGGAAAGTCTCTGCAAGAAGGTGGGTTTTGCGTCACGCGAGTTTACAGTGTGCAAGTCAACCCTGCAGATGTTCTTGCTTGTGTTGATAGTGGCTGCTAGAGGATTGGCAAACACTGAGAAGTCCCCCGAAACTCGCTGTACTTTGATTCCCAATTTCCTCAGGCTTGTATTCAAAGCCAGGCCTTGCATCAGGGATTCCTGCCAGTAATACAGCGAGTCGTCTCCCCGTGCGCTTAAAGTGAGGGTCTTAAGACTGCGAGTCGCTCCTAAAAACGTGCCAAGAGCTGAGAACAGAACTGGATCCGGGTGATCATACTTGCGAAGGTGCAGGTGCATCGATGTTATGTGGCCAAGCGACGGCATGCGATCTAGAAGCCCACAAGCTGCTTCCCTGTATTCACCAGGGGCAGATAATGTGACACTTGAAAATGCCTCGCACATAAAGCTCTCATCATGAAAGCGGCAGTCAAAGGGGCAGTTAAAGGAAACCTTCTCCTCTGCAGCCGTCCCTTTGAGGGCAACACAGAGCTTCCCCAAGAGAGGAAGAAATGCCCAGTTGGAAGCTTCAATGGTCACCTTCCGGAGGTTCCTCTTGCTTGGCAGTGCCTCAAACAACTCCTTCCACTGGCCCTCATCCCAAACTTCAATGCGCAGGGTGACCTGCTCAAGGGTGCGATTTCCAACGAGTGCCTTGAGGCAGTGGTCAGAGTCAACCTTAGCAGGAGCTCCCGCTGAATAGAACCCAAAATCCGATGCTATTCTAAAGCTCTGCAGAACGCTGTTGTGCTCAAAGATCTTAGACATGAGCTGGACGTCACCTTGGCCAATTTCACGACACGTTACGTCCACAGCAAGAACACTCCGGTTCTCAACGAGGCCTTCCAGAATGCAACTGACCGGCGACACATTATCTGCCCAGTTACACAGTTCCACAGTCAAGCTTGTCAACGAGGTACTGTTCTTCAGACATTCCGTGAGCGCTGCCTGTGCGGTGGGTGGGGCATCGGCAACGACAAGCCTCGGAAGCACAAGTTCTTTCAAGGACAAGCTTTGCCCAACTGCCCTGAAAAAGTCCTCCAAGATCGAAGAATTGATGTATGCATCTGGAAGCCTCAGGGCTGTAAGAGACATCGAACCTTGCAGAAAAGTAGGAAGCATGACCATCATGGCCTCTGTGTCGACTCCACACTCGAGCTCCAGCAGATGTGGCAGAGAGAGAATGGCGGAGGCTAGATCTTTATCAAGGCGGCAAGACAAATACGCAAGCTTCACACTTGTGATAAACTCACTTGCTCGAATGGCATCTACCAGGAGCTCGACAAGGGAAAGATTGGAAATGAAGGGAACGTCATGCAATTCGACGTGCGCCACACAGCTGTGGGTCTGGAGAAGCCAGCACGCATGCTGCATAGCCTGGCACTGCTCTTGTGGCGAGCATTCCCTCATGCCCGATTCATCTAATGACACTAGGGAGAGTTTCCCGGCCATCCCTGGCGTCTCTCTAAGCTGCCAGGCGACCAGCCAGAGAACCTTGTTCCAGGCCGACAGGTGTGCCACGATCTGACAAGTGGTGCCCTCGGTTGCCGTGCAGGGAAGCTGGCAAATAAGGCTTGCACTGGTAAACCATCCGTTTGGGCTGTCCAGGTTGGCCGAGGAATTGGGTCTTGCACATTCCCAATTTTCGCCCGGCAACTCCCAAGTGGTCAGTGAGTGTTCTGAGGAGCTCCCAGAGTCTGCAGTGAAGAAACAAGTAAAACAATAACTATATGTGTATTTCTGGCACGTTCAGAATTGCGCCTCTCACTGGTTAACGGCCACAACTTGCCAAGGCCATTTCAGATCTCTCTGCAGCTAATATATCGCCTCCTGCTTCACGGCAGCTGTGTTTCACCGCAGAGAAACAAAAGGGCGACTTCCTGAAAGCGTGCACTCATTAAAAATCTGCACCAGGAGTGGAAACACTAGAGAGTTTTAGCATATTGTTTCAATGTTTGCGTTACCGTAAGCCGGATTTTCCATTTACCGCTGAAAACGGTAGGACACGCTTTGCCCACTGTTGGCAGTTTGCGTATTCCAACCACGGCGGCACAGGTAACGAAATCCGATGAATTCGTCTCAAAGCAAATCCCACAAAATTTTGTTGCTCACATCTATTTGCTTTCGCCTAAAGTTGCTTGAACGTTTCATTTTTCGGATGAAGCATTCACAATAACTTCAGTTGTTATGACATTACTGTAGCCATCACGTGAAGAGCTTTAAAAAAGGTGGCGCCATTCACTGAGCAGAGAGGGAATCAAGTAAACGAATTTATGCTCGCACTAAATATGTCGTCAAGAAACGACTAAAATTTGTAGTAAATTACTGAATAACCTACACTGCCTTGCCCAGCAGAATTTCGGAAGCGTAAAAGCACCTTCCGAGCTCAGAAACTTTTCTGAACTATTTAAAGCGGGCGAGGCTTAGCACAAGTAGGGATGGCCATTTTGCTCGCGCATTCGAGAAAAATAGTGGCTTGTCCTGCTCCTGATCATTATGTATAAAAAAAAAATGTAACAGACAACATCAACCAAGAATACTTTTAACGGCTGTGCCAAGCATCAAGCAGTTACCGTTCGCGGTAGCTCTCGCGCATGCGTAGTCGACTCCCGGAAACACACGTAAACACGGTAACGCTATGCTCCCTCAAACGTTTGCTGTACGGCAAGTTAGGGCAGTGGTTCTGAAATGGGGGCCCATGTCGACGGAGCGCTCGGAATTCGTACTGTCAGAAAACAGCGCAATGCACGTCACCGTCGGCGAGACGATTCACATTTCAACGAAGCACGTTTCATGAATTACCTTCTTCGGATCGAAACGCCATTTTTCCACCAAATGTGAAAGTACGATGCCTTATCTCGGTTATCCCCCCCACCGTCGTTCACTTTCACAACAGAACATTACTGCACTCTGCAGTGACGGTGTGACGGAAAACGTAAAAACGGCACCAACAACCACAAAGGTGGTTCGCAAGAAAGGTCTCAAATCTGCCGCTGCAGCTACAGAAACAGAAATAAGAACGTGATTACGAGCACTTTGCTGACAGTCTTGGCTTGGCTTGCAACATGGCTTTCTTCGGCTATGCCTTTCATGTTCGCGTCGCATGCAGAGTTATTGGATATTGAGTAACTCTGCACCATCTCTGCACGCATACAAGGATATATAGTTCAGCGAAAAATTACTAAAGACAAACGGGGGGTGAAACTAACCCAAATTCTCCCGTGAGATTCATGAGAGTCGACAATTTCGCGAAAATTTTCCGATGTTGCGCCGTAGCAGACGCCCAGAGGCACGAGAGCTTCGCCGCTGCGACATTCCACAATAAAACACAATAAAAACAACGTACTCTACTCTCGCTACCAGACCACTGCTCGGTGGTTGATCTCTGCGCCCTCAAGCGTATTTTTTTCTTTCTTTTTTTTTTTTGTCTTTCCCGGCATGGCGGCTTCGTGTCGCGTATGTGCGGTCGTCGCTTTTCAGCAGCGGCGGGTTAACCAACGAATCGCCAGCGATGCGACATGGTGAGTGTGGTGAGTACATACGACCAGTTTGTTACGATTCAATGCTTTTAATACCTCTACGCTTCCTTCTTTGCTGTCCCGCCCCGAGACTGTTGTCGCGAGGTTTCACACTCGATCCGCGAGGACAAATTAAACGGACGAACATTGTAAATTTACCGCAGCATCTAGTGACTGTTAGAATCCGTTGACATTAGCTGTTAATAGTGCCAGTCTTTGGTGTTTCGCAGACAAGCTGGTTGCTCAACCTGAATGCAAACGAATGAAAACGCAGCACACATTAGGTAGGGAGGGAGCCAGCGACGCGGATGCGACAACTGGCTGCCTTGGCATTTAATTACAGCAAAATGTTTGCACCAAGAAAATTGACGAGCTATAGCGATCGCCATTCATCACGTTAAAACCACATTCTCGCAATCTGTGTTCCTTAACTGAAAGGTACAAACGTTGCTTTGTACATTGTTCGCGACCCTGTTTCGTCTCACTTTCTCTCGCAGCTTTTTTCAGTCTCTCGCAGGGCATATTGTCGCGGCATTAGTTTAGTATGCACTCGTACGGCTAAAGTCAAGCCTAGGGATTGTCACGCGATGAAAGACTTCGCAACCCCTTTGGCTCTTACTCGGAAATAATGTTGGGGCGTTGCTATACCCAGCACACAACAAAACAGAGTACAGTGCATGTGCCACACACTTGTCTGTAACAGCGAGCCTCTGAAAACGGCGGAAACAATCTTTTACAAAAACTGTGAGGCCAAAAGTGGTCGGTAAGATTTAAGAATGCCATAGTAGTTTTCTTTATATTGTTTTCGGGCGAGGAAGGATGAGGCTAGAAGTACGACAGTTGTGTGATAGATAAGTGTGTTGCTCTTTGTACATACTATATCACCGGTGGTTAAGGAGCTAGGGATAAAGGAGTGACAAAGAGGGAAAGGAAAACTGTTCAAGTTGGCTATCATTTTTGACAAGTGACTTTAAGGTACCCGCAACATTTTTGAAAGTACAAGGGCAGTCTCACCAAAACTGATTTAATGTGACAGGTTGGCCTAGTTGATATTCCATTGCTCGAACAGTGGAGGGCAATAAAATGGACAGGGGCTGTGAAAGGACAACGCAAGTGCGCTACTACAACTGCAGACACTCTTTTTAAAAACAAGCTAAGGACAAATAAAACTGTGCAGAAAGAAAAAGAACAAATAAAGGGGTAATCACGTGTGATTAATTCTGCACGCTCAGACACCCGTCAACCCATGCGCCATCTACAAAATTGAATTTCAATTCAATTTCTCTGCCTGATGGTGCAAGTGATACACACCGATACACCTGTCTTATGCAGTCTTGAGTATTTGCTGCTTCTACTTTTTATTTTTTAATTGTTGAAGTTTGCTAATCGGCATAAAAACTACCTCCCTACTGTGCCGATCGCTTGATCGACTGCAGCGGGTGGAGCTGAGATTGGGCAAACCATTCAGGCATCATGGGACCCACTGCAGTGGCTATGGTGTTGTGCTGCTGAGCCCAAGGACGCGGGTTCGATTCCCGGCCATGGCGGCTGCATTTCGGATGGAGGCGGAAAGCAAAAACGCCCGTACGGTCAAGATTCGGTGCACGCTAAAGATCCCCAGGTGGTCAAAATTAATCCCGAGCCCTCCACTACAGTGTGCCTTTAGCGAAGGTGTAGCTTTGGCACAAACCCCACAAACAATTGTTCAAGCATTGTACCAGGTGAAGAAAAAATAACGTAAAAAGGTAAATAAGTTTGCATTGTTTTCCTTTCATGCAAATAAATTAAACATGCTGCTGTTCATAGCAGAAATTTTAGGGTTCAGTTTTTTAGTATGAAGGCCTCTGGTACTAGTGCTCCCTTTAGTACGTGTGATCAAATGCTGTGTGCTGGCCATCAGACCTACCCGCAGCTTGGAGAACATCTTCTACAGCCTTCTGCTCAGTTATTGTTGGCTTGGCCATTTTTCCGGGTGCAGCATGATTAGGCTTCCGTTTCGTAGAAACAAATCTGAGCTTTTTTTGTTGCTTGGAGTATTCGCCACCGGATGCTGCACCTAAGAGCTGCTTGAGAAGTAGTGCGTGTGTGTGTGTGTGCGAGTGTTGAGTCATGCAAATCAGTTGTAATGTAAACTCAAGGGTAGGCATGCAGGTGAAAGTGTTATTTGGTGTGTTAAACCCG
Source organism: Haemaphysalis longicornis (assembly GCF_048455015.1). Lineage (NCBI taxonomy): Eukaryota > Metazoa > Arthropoda > Arachnida > Ixodida > Ixodidae > Haemaphysalis > Haemaphysalis longicornis. The sequence goes on along the minus strand of NW_027526225.1, from coordinate 51,139,414 downwards.
AAATTAGACTGCTTATCCTTCCGGTTTATCAACCATTCTTTGGTGCTGTCTTCATGTGGCACCCAACTTGTGATTCCCATTATAGCTACTCAGGACCATAGCCAGATTTTTTTTTTGGTCGGGGGGGGGGTATGGATTTTGGGAAGGAGGTAGTTTTCCCGAAACAACAGTAAGTATTGCTTACATGCTGCTTGGAAACGATTTCGGGAGGGGTTCAAACCCCCAAACTCCCCCTCTGGGTACGGCCCTGTAGCTACTGCATGTAATTCAGAGTTCAGCTGACCGTCATCTGAAGTGAAACTTTGCTTCTTTTGCAGCTGACCATGGCCACGGTGACTGCGACACACTGGGCCATCTTTGGATGTGCAGAAAAATGGAGCAATAAATTTGTACGCTTTAATAACAAAATACTTCTGTTGAATGGTTACCTGTGTTACCAGAAAACTTCTTTGAGATTTATGGGCCGATCAAAATTCATCACATTGAGGTAATGGCAGGGCATTATTTTCTAGTACCAGGGTCCTTTCACCCGACTGTGGTTCCCAAGAAAGACATGGGGTCCCTGGAAAACCACACCTTTACTGGAAGTCCCGTTCCCCCAAGGTCCGATCATCAGCAGGTCACGCTGTGCACACCTAGTCCAGCACTGTTGGCCATGTTCTAATCCAGGCCATGTCATGCCACATCTTCGTCTTCCCCTGGGACATATCCCGTGGGATTGACCACCGCCACCGTTGTCCGGTTACCACAATTTGAAACGACGCGCAAGGAGCAGTATAACGGATGAGCAGTTGTGCACAAGCAAATTACATAGGCAAAGTTACACATGCCGTGATCCACGGCTAGTCATCATTTGTCTGGCTGAAGTGCAGAATAAATGTCTTTCCATTTCTGACCATTTTGGTGTTGCCGTGTCACTTCCTCAGCAAGTGTGACAGGTCATGCGAGGCAACAAAATGAGCCATAATGAAGTAAGGGATACAACAGGAGTTGCAAGTTATTTGTTTTCATCACGTTACTATTAGTAGACTACCTATAACAAAGCTACCTTTCAGTTCTTATGAGGTTTCACTGTAAATGCCACGAAAAAGTAAATCCCTGTTAGTCCAAGAAGAAAAAATGAATGTTTGATTCATTGGAATGACTGCCTCATTAGTATGACACTGGCACACATTATGGGACGCAGTGCAACTGGCTGAGGCCAGCAAGTGCAAGCTGTTAGGTAGGGCTTATGAGCTTGAAAAACAAGTTTTTTTTTTTTTTTTTTCATTTTATAATAGTAAGAATCGGGTGAACAATGGAACTTGAAAAAATTATGTAAACTAAACAAAAGTACCACTGTGCACTGTTGTGCTGTGCACACTATGCTTGTTGGAGCTGCTCAGCAGTATGGCGCTTTGGAGTTTTCTCAGAACACTGGCCGATTGGCGTAAGCGACATCGTCTTGCATGACCCTATTTCTTGAGCATACCCTATATTTCACGAAACGATTACTACATGCTGTAACAAAGACAAGCCAGAAATACAAGCCAGATGCACATACGCTCAAAAACAAAGTGAGTATGGACAGTGGGCCTGAGTTAAGGTCTGAGTGGTATTCATGCGCCATCTAGAGGACCAGCGGTAAACGAAGAAATGAAATTATAAGGCATTTATTTTGCCACAGGGCATAGATGAGGGAGTAGGAGTTGATGATGACGAAAGTTAATTGAACATGAAAATGTTCACTTCGCAGAAGTCCAAGAGAGACTGATGATGAGGCCCATGTATCCATGTAGTGTATGCAGTTGCATCGCCTACACGGAGGCCTGTCACCGCAAGATGTTGCATCCTTGTCGGATGCAAGGCAAGGTTTCCCCATCTGCTGCAGCCCTAGTTAACGTGCTCAACATTCATTTCAAATGCCTGCCCTGGATACATCATCGCTGACATCACAAGAGACATATTTAGCGAGAGGATTGAAACTTTGGCTTAAATTGTGTAATCTCTTAATGAATAAAGCATTATTCGCTGCTTGGCAAGCAGTCGGGGCTCTATAAGACACCCAATGTTGTGAGTGAAACTGGTATTTTGTCCTAATGGCCTCTTTAACGTGAATAAAAGGTTTGCTCTACAACAGGATTTGTAGCAACTGCGAAACTTAGCAAAGAACTGTAATGTTGTGGCACAGCAGATAAGACGAACCATGGTTGAAGGTTATGAGCGATCTATTTACATCATTTACAAAATGGCCATGAGAGTCAGTGCTGGCTTCGCCCCCATGCAGCTTCTCCCTCGTAATTGTCATCAATGGTCAGCCATGGGAATTGTCCACCATGCCCCGTGACAGAATGGCACCTGGAAAAATCAAGGAATGGTCAGGGTTACTCATTAAAGGCCAACGGTACTCACATTTCAGCTCGGCCAGATTTATCAATTTGTAATAAGTACCACCCAACGCCGCCTGTATAAACATTGCTTGACACGTCGCGTGCTTTTCAATAGGAAGGGTAGGGACGCTTAGTTCAGCCACTCATCTGCTATGTGGTGCGCGCCGGCGGACATTTCTCCTTACGTCACTGCTCTGGAGTCGCAAACGCTGCACCCACTTTTATGACGCTTGCCTGTTGGGTTTCAAGAGCCGTTTCGGTCACATCTTAGGCGCGTCGGGGTGATAGTTCTGGGGCGCGCTGGGGATCTCGTTCAACATGTTGCTTGCTTTATACTTGCTGCATTTTTCCAAAGATAACTGACGGAGGAGGAACTGAAATATATGTGTAAAAACATATTAATTGTCAGATAGATAAATAGTGAACAGAAAAACTATATTTTAGGAAGGTGCAGCCATTATTTTACTGATGTTTTTTTCTCTCTGGACGATTTAGGGAGGAAAAAATTGCCTGCACATTTTTCATTCAGGCGCTCGCTTCCACCATTACTTTCGAAAAATATCACGTGCTTGTAAAGTTTAGAAGATTACAGAAAAAAAAGGATAAGCAGCTGAGGGTTCCGCCACGCCGTCTGGACGCCTCTACAGTACAGTCCTCAATTTTAAAAGTGCATACCGATGCAGAGTGCGAACAGCGGGGAGAAAACAAGACCGAAATGCGGAGGGGACAGAGGGGGGTATGCCCCACTCAGAAAATTTCGGGGCCCGTGATTCAAGTAGATAAGAGCGCAAAGCTGGCACCAGCCTGCGGCAGCACAAGTGATTTTGCTCCGAGGCAAAGGCGGTTTTATCAGGGACAGACCAAGACAGACAGGCATGGTGAAAAACAAGGCGTAGGAGCGCCACCTGGGGAACCCTAAACAAACTTTAAATATTTTGCATAGTTTCCGAGAAGCGGTGCTGGCGGGCAGACATGAAAGCACAAAGGAAGGCTACGGAGCGGGGAAGGGTAGGAGAGAGCAACAGGAGAGTGGCTGTTTGGCCATTTTTTCGCTCACGTGTTAGGCAATAATCATACAGGCGGCGTTGGTACCACCAAATCAGCTGGGACACTAGTGGTGGCCCCGCGAAACGCTTCGTTAATCAGTCGGAAGAAAGCTCCGCGTCAGACCACGCTACACCTGCCAGCGCATCACAAACAGCCATGATGTGCCTGTTATGCTCCAGCCGACGGGGGCTTCTTTCTCCAGCCAGCCACGCAACTGGAGAACCAGTCAAGCTCTGCTGTGATCACTTCACCTATTTGCTGCCCCATGAGCACGCAGAACTTGCGCGCTGGACAGCCGCAACATCACTCCAATGGCTGCGCTCTTCTCGATTTTGGTTTCAAAATCGACGATTTTTGCTGACCGCTTGCGGCTTCCACGCAAGTATTTCAGCTGTTGTATTTTCAACTAGCTTTCTTTTTCAGAAGACCATACAGGAATATCGTTTTCAAGAGGTTGAAATTTTAGTGCAGTTGGCCTTTAAGAAAAAATTATTTTGGTGAGGGTAGTTTGCAAATATTAACACTGCATAATTGGTGTTTACTCTATTGCTAAGTTCCAAGCACATTTGCAGCATTGTTGAAAACAGTTATTAAAATAAGGGGAAGGGGAAACGGAAAAAGAAGCAGTGGGTGGTTATTCGTCCCATAGGTGGTAGGCTGCGTGCATTCACAGCTGTACTGCCCTGGGGGATCATCAACTCACTGTCTGAGCAAGTTGCTGTGCAGCAAGCCCTTCCACTGCTTTGAGGAGGGGGAGAGGGAGTTTGTGGGAGAGCCATGCCAGGTGGGGTGTAGTGTGAGGGGGTATTGAGGTAGTAACAGCAATTGTTGTGTTAGATGAAATCCTGTGAAGTTTGCGCAAAGGTGGTGATAGTGAGCGTGGGTTTACGATCGTTTTAGATGCACCCATCTGCCATGGAAAAAGAGTGGGGGGTGGGGGGGAGAGAGGTGGGAGGCCCGGCAGAGGTAAACATTCTTAACTTTGAGAAAAGGTACAGGATGGGACAGTCTTGGAGCAGGGTGTAAATGCCTTGAATGCAAGGTCACAGAGCACGTGCCACATTATTCCAATGAAGAGATGCATGGGCAGGGACAATGACAGTCTAGGGCCACTGAAAGGAAATGGTCGCTGTGAAAGTCCCAAGGAAAAGCACCCGCATGCTGCCTCCAAGTTTGTGAGTACGCTAATACAGGAGGAAGAGCCAATGCAATGGCTGCTGCTTCGGCTGGGTTTCGAAGATGGTAAGGAATCCAGCAATAGGAAGAGTTACACCACTGGCATGGATGGCTTTTCCACATTACACCAGAGCTGTGCAGAACAGCCCTGAATATGTGGGTAAGTTTCAAAAAAAAAAAAAAAAAAGCAGTAATTGTGAATTGTTTTTTTTATCACGCACGCCAGGCACAGAAGTGCCGTCTTTCTTCCGTTACCCCTCCTGGCTACCTGGCTCCCCCGATGCCTCGCTCTGCGGAAGTATTCGTCAACAAAGCTAGGGCCAACGCAGCTCTCACACCCCACATCACTAGAAAATGGATTTACCCAACGGGATCTCCACCTGTCCCCAGTGCCGGATGACCGTATTCGCCACCCTTGACCAACACCACAACGAATGTGATGCATTGTGCGGAAGAAGCAGGACATGGAATATTATTGGGGCTCTTCGATTGAATGTGAAACCTCGCGACAACAGTCTCGGGACGGGACAGCAAAGAAGGAAGCGTAGAGGTATTAAAAGCATTGAATCGTAACAAACGGGTCGTATGTATTCACCACACTCACCATGTCGCATCGCTGGCGATCCGTTGGTTAACCGGCCGCTGCTGAAAAACGACAACCGCACCTACGCTACAACACAGCCGCCATCACGCCGATTCGCGCGAGAGACAAAAAAAAAGAAAAAGAAAAAAAAAAGTACACTTGAGGGCGCAGAGATCACGACCGAGCAGTGGTCTGGTAGCGAGAGTAGACTACATTGTTTTTATTGTGTTTTATTGTGGAATGTCGCAGCGGCGAAGCTCTCGTCCCAGACGCTGGTGCGTCCATCGCTGCCAACCCGAGCGCCCTACAAAGGCAGCGGACTGATGCGAAAAGACGAAGCCGCCGTCAAACAAAATGGCGAACCGCACAGTCAAAGATGCGCACTCCGTGCGCGGCACAAACCCCCAGTATTTGGTAGAAAAGATCATCAGATCCCGAATCTACGACTCCCGGTACTGGAAGGAAGAATGCTTCGCCCTGACAGGTGTGTTTCAACAACCGCATATTCGTTCCGTCGTCTGTGTCACGCCCTGTCTTCGTGTTCGTTCGCAGCCGAGCTGTTGGTCGACAAGGCGATGGAGCTGCGCTTCATCGGCGGCGTCTTCGGCGGCAACGTCAAACCAACCCCGTTCCTCTGTCTGCTGCTGAAAATGCTGCAAATCCAGCCCGAGAAGGATATTGTGGTTGAATTCATTCGACAAGACGAGTTCAAGTAAGGCGCGATTCGTTTCGTGGCTGTGGCACGAAGCATGTTTGTCGTTTCCACTTTGAACTAATGATACGGCGGGGTATAGTTTGTTGCTATGGTTCGCAACAAGGCGGTGATCGAAGCGTGTAGCGTGTCGGAGTGCTCTGTCTCAATCAGGCTGTGCAGGTTATCAGTGGCCTAAAGGAGGCCCCGGAAACATGACATTTTCATCGTGTCTGCCCTTAACCAGCGTTGTCTACGTGCTACCTCTTCGGCACCCTTGCTACCCCTTGCACTTCGGCTGTGCCTTTGCTGCCTTAGCCTACGCAAACAATCAAATATGCTTTCGCCATATACCTCTTGTGCGGCTCGTGGCATGGCACCACTATTAGAAACGGAATAGGCGTATTCGTTGCGGCCTCGCTTTCCAGTCAAAAAAGACCCTTGGGTTTTCTAATGGGATTGAATTGGGCCTAAGTCTGATTAAGTTTTCATTCCCGTTGGGATTCCCCAACAAGAATCAGTTGGACTGTTGAACCTTCTTGGTCTGACAAAAAATCCAATTGGGTCCCATTGCACCCCGCAGAACCATTGAGGTCCCATTCAGATTTTTGCCCAGCAATGCATACAAGCTTGCTTTCAAGCAGAGGCAAGTGGAATATTGAACATTATGTGATTGCGCCTATGTTTATTTCACGCCTCCTCACAAATGAGAAGCACTTGGGTGATGTTGCTCATCTTACCACCTTCGTCCAGGATTGCCAGTCGGCTGGGTCCTCCATGATACAAAAATTAGTAGTGGCTTAGCTTAGGATATATGTAACGTGAGCTAAAGTTTAGCAATCCAGTCCAATCCAGTCAAGTCCAGTCCAGTCCAATTCAGTCTAATACTAGGGTCCCTAGAAATCTTGCTAGTCTGCCGTCCGCGCGCCTTCTCTATGGGGAGGCGTGTCCGCGCCGCTGATGCACGCACAGCGCTGCGCAGAGGGCGCTGCCAGCAATCGGAGCGCCCGAGCGGCGGGAGCGAGAGCGGCCGCCGGCCGTCCAGTGCCGCGCGCTACTGTCGCGGAGAGCGGGCGCGCATGGGGGTTTGACGGCCAGTTAGAGCGGTGAAATCCAGCGGCTAGGGGTACATCAGCTCACAATTGAAGCTGCGATATAACTACTATAGGACCTTTTAATTTCGCCGGCCCAAATTTTTCGCGAATCGGGCTACGGAGCCTAGGCTATTTGCGGACGCTTACCTTCGCGAGTGAGACAGAAGGATGAAACCGCAGCAACGAGATTAGCCGTTTCGCTACAACCGCTGGAACCATTATTTCGCGCATTGTTGAGACAGTGAGATCCGTTCCAGGAGAGCCCGGCGGCGCCACACGCAGTGTTTGTGCTAATTGTGAAAACTACGTGGTTATCCCCGAACGTCATGTATTGAAGGAGGTCTGCATGTACCCGTCCTGGCTGACTCGAGAAAAAAGAAGAAAAAAAAAAGCTGCAGGGAAATGCTTTACCAAAAAACCCATTCCTAAATACTTCTGGCCGAGCCCTCCTACTTCCCCAAGGCATATGGTCATTGAAATAAATAAGCCTTAAGAGCTTATGTTTTTAATTTCAAACAGCCGCAAGTAAAATGATTGGCCATAACACAGATGTTCTCCCTTGTTGCTTTCCCTGCGTGCGTCTCGTGATTCACTCCCGAGTATGCGGGCGATAAAAGAAAAAGAAAGCCCTGTGTAATGAAGAATGCAAGCGCAGTTACTGTTTGGCAGCCTGATCTATGAAAAAGTTTCCCGCACTCTTCAAGGTAGCGAATTTTCCAAATCGTGGAATTCACAAAAATTACAGGCGCGCAAAATAGAAGCTAGTACCACAGTTTCTGTCTGTTGATTGAAAGTGCCAAAAACATCATATGCGGGCGTACATTCCTATTACTTTTATTCGGCATTTACATTTAACAGATATTCCCAACTGAGGAGGCAGCGTTCGACGTGCGATGGGGCCTAGTTAATGAACGATGCAAATTGGTCAGATTCCGTTCAAGCTTCAAAGCATATAAGTAATCCCTCGTTATAACGAAGTCAGCAGGACGGCGGAAAAATTTGTTATAAGCGGTATTTCGATATAAGCAACCGCTCGAGAAGAGCTTAAGCAATTGAGCTTTAATTGCACCACAACTGCAAGGAACCAAAACACAATGTATTCAGAGAAGAACAACTATTTATTCGGGTGCAAAAAGCGAAGTGAGTTTTGGCTGTTTGAAGTTTTTGTCGGGCACGAGCAACCCCATCTCCGATTTGACCAGCAATACATGAGGCCGTGGTCGTCGCCCATAAAAGTGTCAGTGGATGTGGCCAATTTATAGGGAGGCGTGCGGGCGTCACGGAATGATACGCGAATTTCGCGCTGGAAACCGCCGCAAATGCCGTGGCTATAGAGTCTAGGGTTGTGCTTCTTGCGCTCAAAAAACGATTACCCGCTCACTCTGGGCACACAGCGTAATCATGAAAACTGACGGTTTTCGCTCTAGAGACTTAGCATGATCACTGGGCAAATTTTCCTCGCGGTGTGCAGCCGTGGAGTTTGCAAAACAAGCGCTTTTCGGCGTTCCCTCGTCAACGACACTGCTAATTCTACGGTTCGAGTGTCGGTGTTCGCACACCGTCGCGCCCACACCAATAGGAACAAAATTTAAGGATCGTACCACGCAGTTGGACCGTTTGTCTAAAGTCGGTTGACGCAAATCGAGCATGAACTGGCTCTATAAAATCGCCCGGGGAAAGACCAGCTTGCGTTGACCGGCCATGTTGACCTCCTGACTTGCCGATGGGTCGCCGCTGGCGCGCAATGGACGACGCCTCCGCTCGACAAGCCGGTCAGGCTCTTCGAGCGCTTCGAGTAATGCGGCCTAAAAAGCATGCGTTTGGGTTGGGACCATAAGAAATTTCGAATAAAGCGATATTTCGAATAAAGCGATCTCGTCATAACGAGGGAATACTGTATTTGACTCCCAAGCAAAGAGAAGTGAGGATGGTTCCAAAGCGCCTAAAAAAAAAAAAATTATGAAGCGCCCACACACAACACAAATATTTTCACGCGCTATATATCCACGAGGTCGCGGGTTCGATTCCGGGCCGTGGCGGCCGCTTTTCTGATGGAGGCGAAAAGCAAAAACGCCCGTGTGTACGTGATTTCGGCGCATATTAAAGATCCCCAGGTGGTAAAAATTAATCCGGAGCCCTCCACTGCGGCGCGCGCCTCATCGCCTGCGTTGCGTCGGCGCATTAAAACCTACAATCAATCAATTATATATCCACGGCAGTGTACGGTGGGGGCATACACAAAAACGCTTCTTTGTTAAGTAACTTAGTCGAAATACCGCGTGATGTGCCCCAGCTAGCAAAAGATTCCGTGCCGACAGTGTTTCCGATGCCCCCCAGAATGTGTCGAAACCTTTTCCCTTGAAGAGGATATCGAGGATAGAGCGCAGTGACACGATTCCATGGTTTAGCGGCTCGATCGTTCTTAATTCGCAAAAAACGTATTGGCATTAATTCATGCTTCGGTAACAACAAACTCTTCGTATTCGTAGGAACCAATTTATTTGGCTAATCTGTTTTGTAGAGGACGAAAATGCGGGACGAAAATCGGCTGAAAGCGCCCATACCTACGAATGCAGCACAGCGAAGCGCCGTCCGCTGCACTGCTACACTGTAGCACTGCTCCCCACGCCGACACTGGCCGGCCGCGCTCCGACTGCGTGCAGCGCCGCCGCTGCATGCATCACGGAGGAGCCCCCTTCGCGGCCGCCGGACGGCAGACTAGCAAGTATTTCTAGGGACCATACTAATACAGTCCAGTCCTGTCCAGTCATTGCTCCTCGCGCATGCTCAGCACGGCTCTCCCGGAGCCACGCCAAACGGCTATCAAGCGGCTCCGGTGCAGCGTCAGACTTGGCTACTGCGCAATTCAGGCTCACACCTGGGCACGCGCCGGTGCCAGTGCGTCTGCTGCGGCTATGACGCAACACAATCCACTTTAATCCAATCCAATGTCCCTCGCGCTTGTGCAGAACAGACCTTCACTGCACACGCGAAACTGCTCAACCTCGGCCAGTGTAGCTTTTGCTACAAAAAAGGGGCAGTGTAAACAAGGACACCGTGGACATGTGTCAGCCATTCACAGCGACAAATTGCCCCTCATCAGAAATCAGCATGTTGCAACTAATGCACTAAACCAAGCAAGCTCTTAAAAAAAAACATACCTTTTTGCTACGTCTTCAATTTTAGTGATCTTTTTTTCTGACATAGCAGTTCTTGGAGGGCCAGAATGGTTCACTCAGGGCTTTCTGCCTCCAGAAGTCCTTGAGGCATTCTGCAAATGGGGGGGGGGGGGGGGGGGGGGGGGGGGGGGAAATGTAAAAGAAATGCACAACCTGAATTGCCTGAGAATCAAATTCTTATATGAAAGGTTGTATTGTGTTTAAAAAGAAAACGTAAGTAACAATGTCGTCGTCATCATCACTGATAACTGCGTTGTTAGCATTCTGCTTATATTGTGTTGCTGCTGACATTGTGCAGCGCGAAATGTAAGCTTTCGAACATTGCTTATCTCTTTCCCATTAAACGAACTGTTTTTTGGCTCTGGAGTGAGCTAAAAAAGTTGTAATTTGCATTCACAGCACCTTTACCATAATTCTCCAGAACTGTTCAATATACACCAGTTGCAAAACTCCGCTTCAGAATCAGGGTGGCACGGTGGCTGCTGCTTTGTGGAAGCTGAGGGGCTAGTGTCACCTAGGAGACAGAAACTGGACTTTGCTGAACATTTACTTAATAACAAAACTTAAAGGGACCCTGCAACACTTGCCATTGACTACTAGTAATGTATTTTGGGATAAAGTCTATTGTCCCAGAAATCTCCTCCCGCAAGAATTATGAAAATCCGTTCACAATTAACGAAACTACGCGCGATGAGAAATCGCGCATAATCGTTCCCTCTCAACTCGACCGCGTACAACGCGACGAAAGCTGCGTGCTCTCTCCCGGATAGGGGGGCGGCTCGCGGCGTTCTCTTCGGCAGCCTTCGATATATCACATGCCGGGTAGTTTTCTCCTTTTCTCCGCAACGCGGAGGGGCCTATTTCCGGTCTGGTGCCACAAAAAAGCAGGCATGGGTGCCTGCTCGCAAGTGCGTGCTCGGGCTGGTAGGGCGTTTTTGAAGCAATAAACGGTTTCAGTCGAGTGGTCCCGTTGAAAGGGAAGTATTGAGCTCATCACTCAAACTTCGCGCACACTCAAATCACAAAAGAAACGGCAAAACTGTGCCTACAGGTTCAGGCATAGAAGAGGTTCGTACACAGCGATGACGACGACGGAAATGGGAGAATCTAGCCGCGAAGTTGACCAGTGACAGCCGATCGGGCAGCCATGGCCTATGTGACGTCCCTTAGGCCATGCCAGGGGTTGCATAATGAGGACAACTGAAGAGAGAGCGGTTGGTTTTTCCGCGTCTTTCACATCGATTTGCGCGCTCACCGCTTCACGTGCACGTGTAATATTTGGCTCAGGTATTCCTGGCAGTGTAATCTAAACGTCGCGCAGGTTTACTTGCACTACTCAAAGAGTGTTGCAGGGTCCCTTTAATAGAACAACGCTTGCTTTCGGAATGAGAAAACATACCTTAGGTAATATTTACTTGTGTTTCCCCAGTTGTTTTTCTTTTATGATTTACGGCAGCAGCCACGAGTGCTTGACTACCGCTTCAGCTTTTTACTGACCGATGACAGACTAGTCAACTTGCCCTTTGCTTGTCTCTGGGGCTAACTGCGGCCTGGCTTTTGATACCTGGGGCCTACGGGGAGTTTTGAAACTTGCATTCATCAAGTAGCTCTGATTGTTCCCGGTGCCTTGTGCGGGATGCCTGGTCGTGCTAATGATGGTCTCTCGCCGCAGGTATGTGCGGGCACTGGGTGCCAACTACATGCGTCTGGTGGGCAGTTCGCTGGACTGCTACAAGTACCTCGAGCCGCTGTACAACGACTACCGCAAGCTGCGACGGCAGAACCGTGACGGCTGTCAGTACCCTCCTCCCCCTTTTCCTCCATTGCTCTCGAAAAAGTGGCGTGCACAGATTGAAGCTAGCGAGGCAATGCTCTCATTTCACTCCTTTTGAGTCAACCTGGAACATTTCCTCCCAATTAACGTCCTCCTTTTTTAGAGTTGGTGCGGTGGTTACACGACTCCGCCTGTTGCCTGCAGTGTTTGATTTGTAGCTCCAAAGCCGGCTTTCCATGCGGCTAATCCACTTCCTTGTATTGTTGGCTATGTGTAGCATTGCCAACAATACAAGGGAAGGGCTCTGCAGATTCGTGAACTGCCCACAGACCCAGGCTTGTGAACCACTGACACAAGCATTGGCCCTTCTGGGTCGTCAGGGGTGAGAGCCAATTGGAAGCAGTGATAATTTGTTGGTGAGGAGAATGAAAGATTGAATGGGAAGTGACGGTCTACTCCATTTAGAGCATGGGATGGAAGGATGGCCAGAAAAAAAGATAGTACGAAGAAGTTATTTGGAGCATAGTCAAAGACATCGTTCTGAGTGAGGTCCGTTTCACGTGAATAGAGCATGGGATGGAAGAATGGCCAGAAAAAAAGATGGTACGAAGAAGTTATTTGGAGCATAGTCAAAGACATCGTTCTGAGAGAGGTCCGTTTCACGTAAACACGGAGTGTGTACTGTGGTGCGTTTGGGAGGGAAGAGCTGAGGCAGGGAGGCCAGACACGAGATGTGAACTTGCAGGTGAGCTTCACTCGACAATCGATACAGAAATAGAGTGCTCTGTAAGGATGAGATTGGAAGCTCGGTCGTTGGTAGTCTGTGGAGCAAAGTGCACCGAGACATAGGGTGCATAGAAACACGTCCTTGCACTCAGTGGAGGACCAAAAAAAAATTACGCCCACCTCCCCTCGCTGGAACCCTGGTGTGATGCGACGCTGAAGGGGGTTCCATTGTGCGTTTCCGTTGGGTCAATTACTCGAATTGCGTGAGCAATCGTCGGGTAATGCGAGAGAGAGCAAGCGTAGCGCGGACGACTGTCGACTGAGAGACCGGCCGGAGCGCGGCACTCCGCTTATATGCGCAGCGCGCCCGAAGGAGAGGAGACTGCGGACAGAGAGGGCGCTGCACATGCGCACAGCGCCGCGCCTCCCACCGGCGGAGTGAGAGTGCGCTGCGCCACGCGCCCGCAGATGTTGGGCGAGAGTGTTCGCTATCGGAGAGGGGGTGAGCGGAGAAGAGACGCAGCTGTGCGAACGCGGACAACGACGACGGACGCAGGACAAGGCCGCCGGCAAGAGATGCTCCTCTCAGCGTTGCATCTAAAAAACCATGCGAGGAAAGGGATTATACATGGCTTCTGTTAACACCACATGCATGTTACCGTATAAAATGGAATATAGGTCGACCCCCTATCTTGAGGTGGGAAAAGTTGACAAAAAATGAATTCGGCACAGAAGCGCACACACAAAGTCCATATTTATTTTCAACGCCCGCCCGTCAGTGCCACTCACTATGCTTGCCGAAGTCACTTGTCCGAGCTGTCAGAGTCGTCCGAGGATGACTGCTTTTCACCGTCATCTTCAGTGCCGTCGAGCGCGTTGCTGATGGAGCACTTACTAAACGCTCGTGCAACCATGTCGTCGGGCAGCAACTGCCAAGAGAAGGACACCCAGCTTGACACGGTCACGAGGGATGGTCTTCGCAGCCGGCCCGTAGATGTCTTTTCGTTGTCGGCGGCTATCCACTCATTGTACAGTTCGCAGAGCCGGTCCGTGGATGGCCTACGCTGTAACCGGCAGCGATCGTGAGCGAAGTTCCCGAATGAAGTCCGCCACACGTTGTTTTCCAATGTGGGGTGCACCGCTTGACGTCCACGGAACGATCTGTTCCGGGGGTTGCACGCGCACAGCTTAGCTTTCTGGCTCCTCCAGTACCGCACACTTTTCTTTGAAAGGAAAAACTGGCATTGCGCCGCCATATTCCCATTCTGCTCGGCGACTCAATCGCTTTCAGCTTAAGCGCAGCGGTGAACTGGCGTCGACTTCCGCCGCTCATCTCGGAGCAGACACGTACAGAAATGCACGCACACACGCGCGCAAGACGAGTAAAAGACGGAAAACTAGAGAAAAGAGAAGAGCAATTTAAAGGCTTGATAGTGATAGTACAGTGCCTAGAATATACTGGCTAGTGTGCTGAGGGCGGGCGCGGAGGTGGCCCCGACCGTGATGACTGGCGGCGGCGCCCGCTTGAGGCGCTGCTGTGCGAGAGGGTGCATGTGCGCGCCGTCCGCGCCAGCCCGCGCAGCGTTCCGCGTGCTCCCCAAGCGCTGGGAAGCTTCAAGTTAGCCGAGTAGCGCGAAGCGGGCGTTTACTTTTTTCGTGTGTTTGGAGCGTTCGTTACAAAACGCCATGCTATATAAGAACTACGCGAGTACTTTTAGAATGCACGCATTTTGCTAAACCCAATGTAGATAAATGTGTGGCGTAAACTTCGCCGTCTCCTCCCGCCCTCAAAAAACTTTACTTGTCAGTAACCACCCAACCGATTTTTTATTTATTTTGCTTCTGAGAGCAGAAATATCACAGGAAGTTTGAAACCCCTTACCACATGGCCTGCATTCTGCCAGAGATGAAGTGAAAACAAAATAGTAATGGCAAGTATGTCAAGCAAATAACCGGACACTAAAGCAACGTTTGAGATTCTGCGCTGCGCTGCTTATTCTGGGCTGGTGACGTTAGTTTGCGACACTCTCTCAATCAAAGGAGATAAGATAACATGTGCGGCAATATCTGAGGTGAAATAGAAAACATTATGGCAGCGACATTTAAAGCGACACTTTCGATTTGTTTAAAATGAACATGGATATTTGTAAATGTCTCCAAAGGCTGCAGTCGTTGCCGAAGACATAATTAACAACCTACAATTCACCTATTGCGGCATTAAATAACTACACAGAACATGAATTATATTTCAGAACTCCTGTCGTAATGACAATAATATTGGCGTTCGAAATCTCAAAGCAGCTATTGTGCTTCACCAGGCAGTAAATTAAAAACATTGTTGTATCTGCTACTTTAAATTATCTTTCACAAAGGGCCTGACCAACAATATAAACCACGATTTATTACACGTTAACCAATTCCAGAAGTTTCCTCGTGATTCAACTAACCTACTTAGCAGATAGCTCAGTGTGATGTTAAGAACTGAAGCACTGTGTTCAATGCAGCATGTAGAGGCTGGTGTATGCCAAAACAGGTCAACCATTTAACCTGTTTGTCTTTTTGCATCCTAAAAAACAAGCTTTTTCAGCCAAAGCCTTTTTTTCACACCACTGTTTAAGTGCTCTGTCTCAATGAGTCGGGCCACTGGCAAGTGTATGAATTAGATCTAGGCAATCTGGAAACTATAAAAATGACAAAAAATATGAAAACAAAAATCTGTGCAAATGTGCAATAAATTTACTGCAGACATGAAACGAAGTACTTTATTTACAGAACACTGAACACAATAATTGAAAATAGAACATTAAAAAAAACCTCCGTCAGGCACAGGTGGCCTGACGGAGGTCCTCAGCCCTCTAAACACTCAGCAACGTAAATTTCAGCACTCTTGTCTATGCATGCAATCGAACAGAGCAAATAGTTCTTACAAATATGGGAATAGGAAAAAAATTATAAAGCAATTAGGAAGGGAGTATGAGAAATGTTGTGAGCAAAAAAAAAAGAACAACAAAGAATTACAGCACAATTGAGAGAACTCTCTGTCGTCGGAAAATAAACAAAAATAAATATATTTGTCTACGCATACATATACACATGCACTTATACATAGTTCTACACAGAAAGAGACGCGCTCAACTACTAACTGCAAGCCAAAGAACGGTAATATGAAAAAAGTGTGGGTATCTCGAACAAACAAATTAGGTACTCAAGGAAGGAGTCAAATGAGAACTATACACACTTCACACTACTGGCAGCGTTTCAACTTTAGGTGTTTTTGTCGCTGCCTTTGACCTTCTCTTTCCTTGTTCAGGCCCTTAACATAAAACCAATCGGGCTGGAAGCTTTTCGAGGACATCTCAAGTCTTCTGGCAGCGTTCTCATTGATGTAACGTTTAATCCAGGCCCGCCTTCACTTGCTAGTTGTGTGCGTGTGCGTGTGTGTGTGTGTGTGTGTGTGTGTGTGTGTGTGTGTGTGTGTGTGTGTGTGTGCAAGCAATACATTACTTAAACCATTGTAGCAACTTCGTTCAAATGTCGTACACCGAAGTATCCTCGCAGTTTGCTGTAAAGATTGGAACTGCTTTTCCCCAGTTCGAGGAGCCTGCAGGCACTGGACATGGACATTGCAAAAAGTATCCGTCTGAGTCTGGCTGGCACATATTTTCCGATAAGCTTGGGCAGTTTATTTCATATGCGAGCAACGAAGGCTGCTCTTCTGTGACAGACATGGCGAAACTTCAAATCCGTGAAAACTTTGAAGGTTCATTCCCAGATGTTTATGTTGCTGTTACATTTTTTTGTGCTTGTCGGTAATGAATTTCACTTGCGAAGGTCATTCAGCCAGCTGAAATTGATCAAAAACCGCTTTTATCAGTGGTGACTGACAGCTGCCTCGGCGATTTGTCGCTGCTCAGCGTGGGGACAGAGATTCTTAAAAGCGTCAATGGTGAGGATATCATCATCAAACTAGCAAGTGAAACGGAAACGCTTGTAGAAACGTGCAGAACTTTTTATCTATTCCTAAAACACGAATAAAAACAGAAAGCATGCTAATACGTACACATGCCCGATTTCAAGGTTGGATTTCGTCGAAACGCGCGTAAGGTATAGAAAATTTTGTTTATTTATTTAGTCATTTAAGAGGAAAAGAGCCGCATGCAATAGGAATGTGTTTTTTTCTGTTATAAATATATATAGTGCCTGCAAAAATGTAAATCTGTTACCTGTTTAACAGTGAACTATGTTTCATTATTAAAATATTTTTGTGATGTTCGTATCCATCTCATTTCCTGAAAGCGCCACTTTTTCTAACAGATTTAGCTCCCCGCAGGTTCAGAATATTTTATTAATAAACCATTCAAATTAAATTTCCCGCTCAGTCGGCATATACCATATACTGCCTTAGGAGAGCTTAAATTTGGGTTTCTGGATGAAATCACAAAATAGCCAGGCGATTGGTAGCTTATTTACAGTAAGGATGGGCGAACAGTTTCTGAAAAAGGACTACCTGTTTACTTCGGCAGTGCTTACACGCCGCCGACCAAAGCGTGGGCTGCCGAATACGCCGCCGCGACAGAGGAGCTTGGCGGCTTTCATGCACCCTCTCGCCGAGCAGCGCCCCTTGCGGCCTCTGCGCGCAGTCATCGCCGGCGGAGCCACCCTCTCCCGTAGAGAATGCGCGCGCTCCGCACACTAGCCAGTATATTCCAGGAGAGCAGTCCGACACAAAAGGCAATGGCGATGGATTACGCTTGCACATTGTTGCCAGACAACAATTTACATTCTTCCAATGGCTGCTATATAAGACGGGGGTGACTTTTGTGCGGATTCTTTTTGAGGAAACTCGACCTATATACCGATTTATACGGTATGTCTTATATGTCACTGCAACACTCCACGACACTGGTGTTGCGGAAAAATGCTCCTATACGTGCAGATTGGGTGCGGCGGAGCTGCAGTTGCCTGAAAAATTTGCAGAACATTTCTCTGGCTGTTAAGGGGAATGTGCGTGGTGTGTATTGCAGGTACTGCATGCTTCGAAAATGTTGTTTATGGAGAAGTTCAGTGCCGTTGCACTGTGCGATGCAATGAGGGCACGCGACAAAACACGTTTGTTTGTGATTTCCGACTGGGCCTACTTTTTTGAACTGAATGAAACTGGGAAGGGATCGAGCTTTACCCTAGCACACAAAAGTGGGGCTGCTGTTTGATCCAAAAGGAGACGAGAAGGGAAGGATGCACTGCACATGTTGTTGTGCCCAGTGACGGGGTTCACCTGCATGGGGGAAGGGGGGGGGGGGCTGAGAATTTGGTGAAATAGAAAGTCTGCTGGGCTGCCATAGTGGCTGTAGCGGGAGTCTTCACTTGCAGGCGGGAGAGTGCAGCTCAGGTGCCCAAGCACAGAACCCCTGAACCGCACAGGGCACGAAGCCTGGCAGTTCATGCGCGCATAAACGGGAAACCGGTGATGATGGGCATGTGCTTAGATGTGAGAGACACTATCTAACACATCGCTCCGGGGGCCCTTCAAGCTGGCAAAAAAAAATATTGGCCAAAATGTCACACCAGTAGCCCTAAGTAGGAACCACAAAGCAACAGCTATTAGGTGCACTCATGCTAAGTAGCTTTATACATATCCAGCCATATATTTAACGTTTGCTTTGCACTTCTTTTGTTTGATTTTTGATGTGTATAATTACTGCTTCCGTTGTATAATCCTGTGTTTTGTACTTTTGCTACAATGCTGTACTGCAAGTGTTTAGATTTATCGTGTATAATGTTACACATGATTTTAGTTCTGTTATAGTTTGCTGTTTGTATTCTATTTTCTACTGTAACCCCCCTACAACAATGCCCAATGGGCGATTGAGGTACTTGTAATAAACAAATATATTGCTATGCGGAGGCAGGACATGAACCATGGTTGGTGATGGACGATCCATTCACAGTTATTACAAGCGGCCATGACAGAGCCTGCACCGGTTGCGTGCCAGCTGCTCCCTTGTCGTCGGCAGGGAGCCATGGGGCCTTGTGCACATATGTCCCGTGACATCGTGCATTGTTAATTCCTATGGACACTTTTCTTTTTCCCCTGTAACGTAGCCATAGACAGCTCCACTGTAATAAGGAAACCCTATGACGGTGCTGAAAGGTGGCAGGGGACAACATGGGCACTTGCTACTGAAAGCAGGGTTCGCATTGCGCGGGGGCAAAGGGCTTACCCTGTGTGTGTGGAAAATTACGGCCCGCAGGAAACAACCACAGCCTTCGTAAATTAATCCACGTGCCTTCGTAGCGTCTCAGAGCCATTTGAAACGCTAGTCTGTTTTTCTTTTTTAAGGACGAATGAAAGGAATGGGTCAGAGCCCTTTCTTGCTAGCTTTTGGGTCACCAGCTGTTTTCCTCACGCTTATTGCGGTCTGCTGTGGTGTTACTGTGACTAAGCCAGTATAAAAGGGCTCAATCAAATCCGTCTTGTTTCAGTCTCTGAAAAGAAAAAACAAAAAATCATGCACCCCTCCTCCTAATGGTGAGGGAAGCTTTGTCGTGAAGCTTCCTTGGTTGTTAGCTGCATTTTGTCTTTGACTCGGAAACGGGTTTTTGACTAGTTGAGCTTTGGCTTTGATCCTTCACCATTTGATTTTACGTGAACAAAGCTTCATGTTCAACCGGTGTTGTCAGACAAGCTAGGTGGGGGGGGGACTCTCTCTTTCTTGAGGCGCGTAATGGGCCTTCGTGAAAACCCGTGGCCGCTTTCGTCCCAGCATCATCTTTAATCATTTGCCGACGTCGGGTGTGATGACACACAGAAAATTTCGGGATGCTAGATATAGCAGATTTCTGCAATTTGTACTCCAGTGCAAAACCACTGCGTAAAGTGTTAGCTGTCTTTCCTGCAGTGTGTTTTGGGCGTAACGATTGGGATTTCGTACTTTGGCTTTGGTCTTTGAAGACATTGGCTTTCGACCAGAGAAAGCTTTGCGTTTCAACCATCTTTCACAGCACCCAGAATCATTGTCGTCGTCATAGAAAGTTGGCATTAGTGCAATGCGTTTTGTGGTGTGCATGGACACCGTCGTGACAGTGAGGCGAAGGAAGCTACGCTTTAGGCACACTTCAAGCAAACTGACTTTGTTATGACAAGTGCTTTTTAGTGTGGCTAACATACGCATAGTTCGACTTGATTTAAATACCACTACTGTCTTGGCAGGCACTCTTTGGGCAGTTTCCACCAAATGCGTAGAATGTGTTTGTGACGTTTGAAGTCTCGCAAGTGCTGGGTCTCGTTGAAGAAACGCTTCGCCATAGCACTTTGCACCACTGACTCGAATAGGCCCTGAGCTGCTGCCGTTTTGTGAAATGAAGCGCAGCTGGAAAAGGGTAATTTTATTAACAAAAGCCTTAAGCGCCGCATTTTGGGGGGAAAGCAACATTTTTGTGGCATTAATTTTGTTGTCTGGCGCAGAAAGCAGCTGCAACTGTGTGGATTGAATAAGCAAATTTGAGTGTGTGGTATTTGAACGTGGGTCTCCGGGGCAGGATGCAGGACCTCCGCACCCCATCACCACATTGCAATCAGTGGAACGAGGGGTGGCCTAGTGCATGTACAACAGGTGCCCACCAGCCAGGGAGAGCTCTGACTCCGAGGAAGGTGGGGTGTGAAGTGTCGCCAGTCGGCCTGTCAAAGTAATTCTTACACTAGAATGGGATGAAAGAGTGCAAACACAGTGTAGCAGTGAAGAAGTCTTTGATAAGTATCACCAGGGAACGGCATAGGGCTTTCGCATGCAAAGTACGCAAGCAGGCTTCAGTGCGCCTAGTAACTGTTTTCGGTGCACGTTCCGGTCTCGTTTTCATTCGTACCGCTGGAAGGATGCCGTCACCCCCAAGGGGTTCGTACTATCGCCTCCCCTGTTGCAGCCTACACGGTGGTGCACATGGACGAGCTGATTGACGAGCTCTTGCGGGAGGAACGGGTGGCCGACATCATTCTGCCCCGGATACAGGTGAGGGCGGCTTCTGATTTTAAACGCCACTTAAACCTTTCACTGCCACTCCCGAGACAACCTGTGTAAGAAAAATTTTGGAGGGCATCTCTTGTCGTCTATTAAAAAATAACGAACCTGTAGAACATGCCAGGTAAATCTTAGACAACAAATGAAGCACATGTTTGTTCATTTGCATTGCTTGGTCTTATTTCAGTTGCGCAGTCATGTTGTTGGCCGTCGTGAGTCAGGTGCGACCAAAACAGCGAAGGGAGTCTCGCTACTTGTGTGTTAGCTGCCAGCTGCCTCTTTGTGTGGTGCATTGTTTGGAAGAATATCTAACTCAAATGTTTTCCAAACACCTGGACATCCTTAGCAGGTTATTTATTTTGGTAATTAGGTGTTGCTCCGTGGTCATTCAGTAAAACATGTTATTGGATATGCATAAGATAACCCTAATGAAGTGTCCACATGTCCTGCAAACCATTGTAGTGCATTGCTAGTGCAAAACCCGTGGAAAAAACGCGCAAAAAAAGCCCAGCACGTATTTGGAACTAGCCATAAGGAAAACTTAAGGCAGTGGAAAGACCTAAAAGCGATAATTCCAGCCTGTCGGTTTTGTCTCATTTGATTCAGCTGCCTGGCCAGAGCAAAGGAATACTTGGGCGTGAAGTATGTATGAGCAGAACTAGAGCCACTAAAGGAGTTGCGCTTAAGAGTAACGACACTGACGCACGGCGGCAGCCATTTTGGGGCCTGACGCCGGGGTGGCCAGCTTTATGCGCCGTATTCCGGCTGACATTGGCGGGCTGTATTGGTCCGGGCGCCGCTTGTCAACCATGACAGCTGTGTTTACTTTTCGAGGATTTAGAGACAGCGCGCCGGTGCGAGAGGATCAGGCTCGGTTACGCCAGCGTAGCTTATTTAGTGGCTGAAGGTTACGCCGAGCCACTAATTAAGCTGCGCTTTTTAAGTGGCTGTAGGTTACGCTGAGCCACTGTCGTTCTTTCCCAGCGGGAAGCGATGCAGGCGTTTCCCTTCTTCCCGCTGGTTTAAACAGTTTAGTACAGAGCAGCACGGCATCACTACTCTGTCTGGGGGCTTGAAAACTCACCCTCAACGTGTCATACAGCCACATTGCGCTCCGAAAATCATGAATTATCGAAGAGCGTGGGCGCGGCAACACAGAGGCACCAAAATGTCAGCGCCCTTGTGTCTTCTCGGGGTAAACAAACGTCACGTGACGGAGTTCGACCAATGGCCGCTGCGGGCAGCATAGAACAATGACAGAAAAGAGTGCCGATACTGTGAAACCTCATCTAGTGGCTCTAAGCAGAGCCATTCCAAACTACTATAACTAAGGGCACGTCGAATATGTCCAATTATTCATTGCAAAGGAAACATTGGGCCCATTTCTGGCAAGGTGTATGTGCATTACTGGAAGTGCCAGACTTCCATTAACAATACACATTGGAGTTGTTTTTACGATGGTAATAAGAAAAATGCATTCAAAACGGTGTCAAAGGCATGCTTTTGCAGGAACGTCAAGGTCATTGTTCAGAGTAAAAAAAAAGCTGTTTCTTGTCGAGGCAAAGAAAGCATGACGCCGCATTAGTAAGCACATGCCCATATGCAAAGGAATGCGAAGCTTTAAGGTGCAAAAACCCTCCTTGGTGTTCGGAGAGCACCACCAATCGGTTCTTGTGCTTTCAGTTTCAATTTCTATCTCGGCTCATATCAAAAATGAGTGATTGTAGCGTATAACTTGCCAAAGATACACCAGGGCTGTGAGGCATGCCTTAGCGGAGGGCTCCGGATTAATATTGGCCTCCTGGGTATCTCCTGCGCCGAAATCCCAGCACACGGGCGGTCTCGCTTTTTGCCTCTGTCAGAGTACTTCAATGCTTCTCCGGTCATGAAACTCCCGGCCAAGTTTCGTACGGGGTCAGAGGCTACCGTGAGTGGTGCTACTGCAGATCGGAGGGCATCGGGCGGCCGCCGCTGCTTTGTAGCCAGGCCGGTAGGCAGGAACGCAGTAGCAGCATGCCCGTTCGCACCAAATTTTTTCGCCACTCACAAAATGATAAGTCCATTTGCGCGGCCCACGACACGTAAAGCGAAAGCGCACTGCTGATAAGGCGGCGAGCGTCTGTTTTATCTTACCCCGTGGTCCGTTCCCTGCCAAACGCGCTCTGACCACGCCCCCGGCTGCCCTCCTATCAACACCAGTGTCGAGGCGCGGCAGCGAACTAAGCTCTCCCATAGCGTGACGGCGAAGTTTCATGACCAGAAAGGCATTGAAGGACTCTGCCTCCATCTGGACAGCATCCACTACAACGCCTTAGTCACTGAGCCACCGTGACGGGCGTATCGAACATAATGCATTGGGCGGGTTACTGGTTGAGTGCCTCTGAGCTGGTGGTGTGACTTTGTCCGTATCCTTGTGGGCTTGCAGAAGCGGCAAGTGCTGGAAGAGAATGGGGAGCTGGAGCCGCGAGTGAGCGCTCTTGAGGACGACCTGGACGACGTCGAGTCGGCCGAGGAGGACGTCGAGGAGCCGGCACCCCCCAAGGCAGGGCTCTCTCTCCCTCCCTCTGCATGCCACAGAGTTTCACACTAATGTACAGTAGAGGGAAGTTGTTTGGCACTAGTGTAAATGAAGCGAGCTGTGTTTCAGTGAGAAGTGTTTTCTTTTCAATGCAAATGCCTTTAGCTGTACACTGATGTCACCTGTAGTCCACCCAAAACACAGTGCAGGAAAGCCAACTTTCTCTGACGGTGATGATGATTGTGGGTGCAGCGAGGAAAACTAAATTAAAACACTTCCCTTGGAAAGAATCAAACCTGGGTCCCTCGCACTATAAGGCCAATGTCTATCTGATTGCACCATTCCGACAGGGCCAGTTTGGATTTGGAGAGCCAGCATTTATTTTCTTGCGCAGTAATGACTGAGGGGTGCATAATTTTTCTGTCTAATCCATGCACATTTCATCTAATGACGACAATGGTTTGCCCCATGGAATGCCCATGGAATGCCATATCAGTAAAGCGCCAGAGAGCATAGTTGTAGTGCAATGAACCGTCCCGATAAGAAATGTTCGATGTGTGTTGTAAGGTGGTGTGATATGGGTCGGCTTGCTTCTGGGCTGGTTCGTGTGGTGCTGACTTGATTTTGGAAAGCGTCACCCTCCCCAATCATTGTTGTTTTGACAGAGGGGTAGTTGAGCTTTACTTCACATGGCACCTGTGAACAAGCTTGAAAGTTGTTTGTGGCTGCAAGAACCGTAATTTTTCTTAAAAAAACAGCTAAGGATTTTTTTTAGTGGTGTAAAAGTATAACTAATAAAATGGGTTTTTGTGTGAGTAATGTGTAAGGCCCGTGTGCATACTGAGCAAGAAAATAAATGCTGCCGTGTTGTTGCATTTGCCGTCGAGGGTCCACAAGAAGCCACGTTGCGAGCCATGCTATTAGTAGCTGGAAGTTCTGTGCTGCCCACCAGACCATCGCAATGGCAGGGCAGGAACATGATCGTCTGTGGCAACCATAAATTTTTTAAATTTTATCATCAGGCTAGGGTGGAATACCGTATTTACTCGCATAATCCTCGCACTTTTTTTTCGGAAAAGTCAATGCGAAGTTAGGGGTGCGAGAATTATGCGGGGGATAAATGCAGTGCACAGTGTTGCCAATTTGCCTTCTGCCAATCCCGCTAAATGTAGCGGTCGGTTTTTGTATATGTAAGCTCAGTGTTGCCAACAGCAGATATTTCTTTTTATTTTATAATTTACAACGTAAACAGTATCCCGTCGATCAGCGATCATGAAATTGCCGCCTTTGCTTTCTGGCGCGCGCCCTATCTCGTCGTCGTCATGTGCGTGCCCTACTTGTGAAGCTCGACGGTAACGCACGTTGAAGTCGGTGACGCCGAAGTGCCTGCCTGCGGCGCGGTTGCCGTGTTCGATCGCGTACTCTATCGCTTTCAATTTGAAAGCGGCAGTGTAGCTGGCGCTCTTCCCCATGGCGACTAGTCTAGTTGCGCGCACGCGAAACCGGCTCAAGTACAGTGCGAGTAGCGTGTTAGGGCGCCTGGATGGCCTTGGGTACACAGCGCTCTCCGCCGAACGGAGAGGCGGCGGGGGAGGGCGCGCGTTGGAGAGTGCGTGCACCATGCGGGTTTCGCGAGCGGGCAGCTTTCGCCGCTGCAAAGTTGGGGGTGCGAGGATTATGCGAGGAACCAAAAAATCCAAGTTTTGGTGGCTCACATTAGGGGTGCGAGGATTACGCGAGTGCGAGGATTACGCGAGTAAATACGGTAAAAGTAGCCACGTAGGTGAGGCAACATGTTGCTCACAACAGTTGCTCTTCTTATAACAAAAATTGCTGAAGGAAAATACCAGACTATAGTTTTAGACTATGGTAGAAGTGTGCGAATAGGAATTTTTGCTTTCAGAGGGAATAACTTTTGTTGAATACTTGCGGATTGAAGTGAATATTTTGTGATTTTAAGTAAGAAATGCAGCACCACGTACAATTTGTCGGGCATGCTTCAGTAGGAAAAGATGAGGGTAATTTTAAATGGCTTGCAAAATTTCCTCGCGGTATAAAACAATGCAAAGAAAATTTCCTGCTGCCGTCTGTTTTATCAATGACATATTTTGTATGTTAACTTTCACGTTATGTGGTGACCTCAACCGCAAATTCTTCAGAGGAGTAGCGTCAGTAGGGTGCAACTATATAGTCTGACAAGCTGCATGACCAACGCGACTCCCTTACGAAAAAGAAACATCAATGGCAGTTCTGTAAGCATTCATCTTGGCTCTAAAAAAGAAAACTGTGTATGGGGCAACGCAAGGTCATGAAGAACAAGCTTGATTTATAAACTCTCGCGCATGAGCTCGTGCTAGCCCTCTGCCCATGTATCTTTTTCCCTGTACTATGATATTTAAATTTCAAAACACACTTATGTTGTATGCACAAAAATCCTCAATGGGCCAGGAAGACAAAATACAGCTCTATTCAGTTTGGAAGAGCTTGACTGTGGTAGCTTACTCAGCTCCATTCTAGCCATAAAAGACGTGTCGCAATGAAAGAGAAAACGTAAGAAATACTGAATAACTACCAAATTTCACACCATATTGACGTAAAATATGGGCAGGAGTCGCGTGTTGTGGGCGGTCACTGGAAACACGTATTAGTGTGTTGATTGAATGTTAGCAATCAAGTGATGCAATCATACGAAACTAGAGGCCCCGCTACAATCACCCAGTCATGTTTCGTAGCGGTGGCTTAGGTTGGCAGCTGACAACCGCACAGACGATTCTGTGACGTCATAGAAAAATGGCCGGAAAGTGTCCGGCGAGTCGTCGCCGCTTCACACGTTTTTGTTAATATCTCCATTACTTGTCTGAAGTTTGCGATAAAATTCGTGTTATTGTTATCAGGACAAAACAGCCTTTCTAGTGAACTGAAACGGTATTCTTCAGGAAGGCGAGGGGTATTTCATAAGCCAGGGTCGTCAGTTGGTCGGTCAGAATAACTCTTCGGTGCACGGTGTCAACGCCTTTTTGTCAAGGAAGCTTCGTCGTGGTGTCTAGGAGTTCAGTGCTAGTCAAGATGGCCGTCATTTTGATGGATTAGGTAAAATAAAAAAAAAAGGAACATTGCGAGTAAAAAAATATTTTGGGGTCATTTGATTAGACAAACAGAGACTATGTTACTACATAGCTGTGCTTTCTGATCTTAAAGGGGTCCTGAAATACCTTCCGCCGATGCATGGATCTACATGTAACCAAATAAGACAATGTATTAGCAATCTCCTCCCGCAGGAATTTTGTTAAAGCGATGAGTATTAGCTGAGAAATCGTAAATCAAAAACCGCGCATTATCGTCGCGCCGCGTTTCCTCCTCTTTTCAACTGTTGACGGCGCGCGAGCACTGCCTCCCATGATGCTGCGCTAGTCAGCGGTGACGTACTTCCGCATTACACTCCTCCGACTGCCGTCTGCTACGGGCACGTTTTGTTGACACCATGAATTCCGCACTCCGCTCAAGGATGGATAAGCGAACGAAAAATCTGGCCGCATGTGTGCGGTGGCCTGGCCTTGCCCTTTCGCGGTGTGCGTTGCTGCAATGCAGCACGTGACTTTTAATCGGCGGCGAACTCGCAGCCGCTGGGGAGGATCTTGCGCTCGGTCCCTTTCATGCACCGCGCACTGTTTATCCAAAAAGCGCCGTATCAGATGTGGCCCCGCTGGTGCCGGGTCTTATTTTGCGGTGGTGGTAATTCCTGCCGGCGCCATGTGAAAAAGACATTTTAAGCCGATACAGAACCCGTGCACAAAACGCTTCAATCATGTGACCAGTTCAGCTTGTGGCGACGCGTGGTGGAGAGCGGCAACGTTGGCTAAACATGCTCCGGCGCGGCTCTGAGCTTTCTAGCGCTGGAGCGAGCGCCTTTCTTTGACGATCTCAAACATCGGTTGCCTTGGCAACAAGGCACAAACCGCCCCAGAGGTCAGTTACGGTTGCGTGATCCCGGTTCAGCTTGGGGCCCCACCTCGCGGCATATGGGCACTGCAGGCATACTACTCACTCTCATTTGGAAGTGCGAGATGCGTTTGGCATTACAGGAGGCGATGGTGTGTGTGTTGTGGATGCCTTTGTTTCGCGATGAAATGCGACGTTGTGCTTCTGCGGGTGGATAGTGCTTCCCATGGCCTGGATTATCTTTCTCGAGCGACGTACGACTCAACCTCGCATGGGGTATGTGCAGTGTGCGTGGCTAAAAGCCATCTCGGCTTGCGCGCCAGAGTTAAGTGACTTGCTGTTCGTCCCCGCAAACCGCGCGCGAGGTGAGTGCCGAATTTACGAGGGGCAGGAGGAGGCAGCCCATCGTCTGTCAATCGCGGTTCAGACTTGCAACGCATGTTGTGACGTTGTGTTCGTTCGAAACGCATCTCTGGATTGTTTTGAAGTGGAAAAAAATGTATCCGTCAAACCTGGGCATTCGGCTTAGGGCGTTCTCTGCGATTGCACGAAAGAAGTGCCACGGGGCTTCAACGCTTTCTTTATTATGGGACGTACTCACGTAAGATAAAATCCACGTCGTGTTATGGCCGTGTTGCATTCAATACAAACGGTTAAGCGTTTGTTTACACTTGTTTCGTTTGTCGTAAAATGTCCAAGCACTCCGGCACTACGCTGGCAGATCAGCCGGCGAGTCGACGCTGAGCAGACGACTCATCTCTTTGCCGGAAGTGCGTGAAAAAGCCGCCCAATAGCAGGATGTCTAGCTCATGACGAACATCTGGGAATCGATGATGTAGACATGTGAAGATGGCGGCGTCCAAAAACACGAAGGAAAGGGTGAGAAAAAAGCGACAAACTTTGCAACAAAAGTGTGAGCTTTCCGCTGCGCGTAAAGGAGTAATACTTGGCCCAGATGACCTTGACGACCCAATCTAACGATTGCGCTACTTCATTTAGTGTGCTCAAAATGCCTTTCAGGGCCCCTTTAAGAGTGTTGAGGTCGACAGCTTGAGCAGGAGAAAGTTGTCAGGATGCAAAAAGGGAAGCACCAGGGTAGAATTGGCCCTGTGCCAAAAAAATAAAAGGCACTCCCCAAAAGCACCTTCCTCGTTGTTTATCTGCGTGTCACCGGTGCACTGTGGGAAAGCCAGCTGCCGTTATTGGGAATAGCTGGTGCGTGTTAGTGGCTGTTGAGTGCAAGAACTCGAAGGGTGATACGTTTGGTACCCCGCTAGCTCTAACCCGTTTGATGGGACTGACAACTGTTTTTTGTGGAGTGAAAACTCTCTATCCAAAAGGAAAGGGAATCAACTGAAGCACCTTGAACCGAAACGGTTTTCCTGATAGGGCCCTGAAACGTTTGAAAGAAGAATTTTTTCGTCTACCAGCCCTACGCATGCTGCCGAAATGAATGCTGGCAACCATGACAGTGGGTCATGCAGCAACACACTTATAGCTGCACACGAGACGAAAAGAGATGTTTTAAGGGGGGACTCACCTGTTAAGTCCTATGAAACTTGCTACTTCGTGACTGATGGACTTTAAAACCATCATGCACCAATACGAAAAGCTTTGCAAATACATATCGATGTTCACAACGGCCTAGTTTGCTTATTTTGGGTATACCGTATTTTCGCGCGTATAACCCGCCCCTGCATATAATCCTCAATCCCACTTTCAGCCCGCTGGAAAACGAAAAAAGAATTCCTCGCGTATTGCCCGCACATTTTATACAGGAAAGGCTGCCCCAAGGCCACTGCTCAAGCAACACATCACATACTATGTTGACAAAAAAAGCGTATATTTAGCAAGTAGAATACACTGATAGCAAGGCGAAAGTCACAATTCACTGAGTGCCACCGCTCTCGCTAGAGGTATAACTTGAGCTGCGGTCCTCACTGTTGTACACAAGGTCATCTTCACGGCACAACATGCATTGTCGTGCTGCACTGACGGAAAAACCCTGCGTATTATTCGCACCCCTACTTTGCCACTGAAGTTTCGGCATTTTTTGGTGCGGGTTATACGCACGAAAATATGGTATGTCATTTCTGTATTGAAATAAAGAAATAAAACTTTTGCTTGCTTGACAGCTAGCACCATCCAGTGAAAAAACTAAGTAAATTGAAATGCATTTCTTGTTTATTTCTTGTCTCAGTACAGAAGGGATATATATATAAAGGAAGGCAAAAGAACTAGACCGTTGGAACTTTTTTTTTGTGTCTGCAAAACTTTTTGTACCGATACATGATGGTTTTTAAGGCCGTGGGTCATGAGTCCCATAGGATTGTGATCAGTGAGTGTGAAGGTGAGTCCCCTCTAAAAACTTGTCCCCAGCTAAAGCAGTCATAAAATTCAGTCTTTCCTACTCCTTTGTGCGATTTTTGAATCGTGCATTGAAACTGACGAAGCTGTTTGTATATGGACGCTAGTGTCGCGTTTGGACACTACGTGGCACCACCTTTCAGATTTCAGATGGTTTAGTGCCAAATTGAAATTATAGCTGCCAGTTTATTTGGCAATTTCTTGTTGATATCTCACTGTATAAAACGCTGGCTTTCAGATGAGCTGGAGGAAACACACTCCACAAAAAGTGGTTGACTGTTCCTTCATAGAACTTGCACAGCATGTGTGTTAGTGAAGTGCTTCTTGCTTCCGACGAGGCGTAAATTTATGCATCCGAGTTTATTGAAATAAATGTTCATGGGAATTTCTGAACTTCAAAATAAATTTTCAAGTACGGTCAAGTCCAC
Source organism: Haemaphysalis longicornis (assembly GCF_048455015.1). Classification (NCBI taxonomy): domain Eukaryota; kingdom Metazoa; phylum Arthropoda; class Arachnida; order Ixodida; family Ixodidae; genus Haemaphysalis; species Haemaphysalis longicornis. The sequence continues at coordinate 51,109,508 of NW_027526225.1, read as the reverse complement.
TTATAACAATATCCAATTGCCGGGGAAGTCCTTCCTTTGCTTCCTTGTAAGTGGCGCAGTCGCCTCGTTTTCTGAGGGGTAGACTGGACGCAAGGCGCATCGCATCGCGGTTTCCACACAGAGCTGGCGGCAGCTCGCATTCTCAGTGCATGCTGTAACCGGATTCAGTCGTTATATCCGATATCGCGGCACTGGAGCAGTGTAATAACCGGTTTATTTTACCATAGAACGCATACAAAAGTTGAAGGTGCCATAGTTGTTGATTGTTATATCCGATGTATTGTTATAAATGGTACCGTTATAAGTAGGCTTGACTGTAGTGCTTTCTTGCTCAAACACGGGTCGGATACTGTGTTATTTGCGTGAGTATTTGAAAGTTTCGAATAATCAAGAAATACTATTGTAACAGCCACACCTTTCTGTCAGTCATGCGTTTAAATTACGTTCTCCTTCCATTTTTTTTTTATTTTTGGGACTGTCGTGTAGGCATAAGTAGGAGTCGGTTACAACATTTTGCATCAAGAAACCAAACAAAACAATGGCAACATCTCCACTCCGTGGATGATGGCAAGGGTGTGGAGTACGGGGACTCGAAATGACATCCAAGTTGCGCCCCGAGTGACATCCGATTTGCGCCCCGACAGTCATTCAATTTGAGCCGTGAGTCGCCCGTTGATTATTTCCTAAATAAAACTGCACCTCACGGCTCAAATCGAATTTCGCTTGATGGTGGTGTGCGCACGGATGGACGCGGACGGACATTGGGAGGTCCTATAAGGTACTCCTCACCGTTGCAGGTGAGGGAGTAAGCCGTTTGACTCTCGGGTACTAACTCACGGTCGTAGCCCAGTGGGTAAGACGACTGAAACTAACTCTGTCTGGTCTACCAGACACAGGCTCGAATCCTGCCGGCACCTGTGTGATTTTTTGCGATAGTAAATGCTATGTGGACGGGCGCGGACAGACATTGTGCGGCCCTAAGGTACTCCGCACCTAAAATCTCATTAGCACTTGTGTAAGGGTAAATGGGTGCAGTGCATGCTGAGAATCTAACCTTCGTTGACCTAAGTCTATCTGTGGTTGTCGGCTTTTGTGCTTTATGTTGCTAAGCTTGGAGGAATTCGGCTCTTGTTATTGTGTTTCAGAAATGTGGGTTTTGCTCCTGTAGCCAATGAAGTATTATTCAGCTGTATTAGGCACAAGAGGCGCTGCCAGACAATGTGACACACGGCCACAAAAACAAGAACAAACTGTCAACTGCTTGAAGAAAGACTGACAAAAAAGTTCACAAAATTGACAAAAAAGTTCACAAAATCTGTTGGTGTGCTTGCAAGTGTTTGAGGAAGTAATCAGCTTCGCTTTTTGTTTGTGTACAGCCTGTTGTTAAAGCGAAAGGAATTTTGTAGCGGCCCAATGGCTGGCTGTGGGGCAATTGTTGGTGCTCATGAGGGGTTACGACTGAGCTTTATTTCTGCAGGAGGCAGCTGTGGCCCTAAAGAAAGTTGTGAGAGATGGATAGCTTTGACGGAAGGGGGGGGGGTGCTATGCGGGCAGTCTGATATGGGCTGATTTTCTGATTGGAGGTAACAGTGGGATAAGAGGACTGTGATCTGATGCTTTCCAGTGATGTTTAGTGGGTCACCGTGCCCTTGTGGATGTGGGATTACTTAGCTACATTGAACGATGGTTGTCTGAATTGCTCATACGCATGAAAAAGAAGGCAGTGTAATTCTGTATAAACACATTAGCTGAAACACCATAAATTCGGTCCATTGTGTGCGAAGTGGTTAGGCCGCCAAATTTTTTGAAATATTGTATTCGTGTCGCATCGAAATTTGCACCAGTTGTGAGTGCATCACTAATGTTGTACTGTATTTCCTGAGCTGTTCTTTTTTATGAGCGTATTGTGACAACGTGCCTCACATTTGGGTCTGCTTGTTAAAGGAGCCATGAAGAGAAAACACAAGCTTGGTTCATTCGAAAGATTGCCTCGTTAGAACCATAACGACACCACTTATAACGCAAACTTCGCTCAAATAAGCTACATAATTAGGAAAAAAGGAAATGACCATGCGACCAACCAGCTCATTTTCCGCAACAGAACCGATGATGTCATTCGAGAATGCTCTGCGATTGGCGGAGGCCGGCAAAAGCAAACGCACGTTAGGCAGGGCTTACAGTTTGCATAGTGAGCTAAATGCCCGTGAAACATACTGCACATTCTTTTTATAACAAAGAACGGTGGAGTAAACGGTTGAAGTTCCGAATGAACACGCAAGCGTGTATGCCAATGCGTACGAAACTACCGCCAGCCGAACTCGACATCTCGCCGTCGCCACCGTCGCGCAGACGAATTTTCGGGTTCAAGGCTCTTCGGGGCCAACGAACCGTCCCAGCACGCACAGCCGCGACCTTGCTTGGTATCGTAATCCCTTCACAGGAGGTTGGCCGTCATATCGCCAACCAGCAAAGGTAAAAATAGAAACAAGTGGAGTAAGGAACACAGAGCAGCAACGAGATAGTGCCACTCGTCGCACAGGTTTCGGTATGGAGGTCGTGTTGGCTTGCTGCTGTCGTTATGAGCTCGTTTTACAGTTTACAACCACTGAAAACTTCAGTTTGTTCGAGTACTTTACAATGAAATTTCGTTGCTGTGTTTTGAAATGCCCATGTAGTACGGGAAAATCGTCGAGGGAGTGCGACATCCCCGCCGGTGAGATCTCCTTTCATGTGCTGCCCAACGACGAACCTCGGCTAAGCAAGTGGCTACGTTTTGTGAACTTTGCAAACGGAGAGAAAGAGAGCTAAAGGAAGTACGAGTGTGCTCGCTTCATTTCCGAGGAAGTGATTACGGCAGGGACCCGGACATGCTGGCGCTCGTCGCCGACTTCGTCAAATCGCCGCCGAAGCGCTCTGACCTTGGGGAAAAAAATTGCCATACACATCGCGCATTGACGCTCGAATCTTTCTGGTCGGAGCAGAGAGCTCGAGCGAACGGCTTTCCATACACGACACCGGCCAACTGGCGTAAGCGATACTGCTACTGAAATTGAAAATATGGCACATACGTACCAGTCGTCGCGACGGGGCTGACGAGGCAGCGGTGCCGACGGCTGGGCGTTCGTCTGTTGTGGCTATCGCGGAATGGTCGCTTTCCCGTCCACCGCGTATCCCACAACTCTTGCCGCTCGTGCACTTAGAAGCATTGAGCGTTCAAGTGGTGTGAGGTTGTTAAATGCAAGCCCGAGCTCCTCGGCGAGAGTTTTGTTCTTCGGATCAGGCGATTCCATGACTAGGGCTGCGGGTGCACTAGGTTTTACTAGTATTTTTAAAATGGCCGCCGTCTCGGTCGACTCCCGCGTGTGGGTGCGATATGGAGTCGACATACTAAGTATCTGTTTCATGGACCGGCTCATATGACGCCATTGTTCACGTGATGAAATGTGCAATTTTAGCGGGAGATTTAAAATTTTGGCTTAAATTGCCTTATTTCTCAGTGAATAAAGCATCATTTGCTTCCGGGAAAGCGCTTGGGGTACTATGAAACACCTAATCTTTCGAATAAAACAAACTTTTGTTTTCTCTTCATAGCTCCTTTAAGCTGATTCGGAACGAGCAACCCAAACTGGTGAGTGAGTTTTGGACAGAATTTTAATGAAACACACTTTTATGATTACAGGCACCTGTGGATGCAAAGAAGGACCGTCACCGGTCATCACAGTCACAGCACGCGTTGGCTCCCAGCAGCAAAAGCAGTCGCTCAACGCACACCCGGGAACTGCACCGCGACAAGGCTCCGCCAAAGGACCACCGCGACTTCCGAGAGGGCAGGGACTTTAGGGAAGCTAGGGACTTTCGTGACACACGGGACTTACGGGAGCAGCGGGACTTCCGTGAGCAGCGTGACTTTCGGGAACAGAGGGACTTTCGCGAACAGCGTGACTTTCGGGAACAGAGGGACTTCAGGGAGCAGCGGGACTTCAGGGACTCTAGGGACTTTAGGGGTGGGGAAGGCAGGGACTTCAGAGAAGCAAGGGACAAGGACTATAGGGACTATCGGGAGAAGGAGTACCGGGACCATAGGGACAAGGATTATAGGGAAAAGGATTTCCGTGACAAGGATTACCGGGAGAAGGATAAGGACTATCGGGAGAAGGATAAGGACTACCGAGATAAGGACAAGGACTACAGGGAAAAGGACAAAGACTATAGGGAGAAAGAGAGTCGAGACCACCACAGTCGCCGGCACCGAGACCAAGGGGAGAAGAGGAAGTCGAACAAGTGACTTGTTTTCTGTTGACAGTAAAGTTCTGGAAATGTGTGTGCATGCCAAAAAGCTTTGTTTGTTTTGTTTCGTTAGTATAAATTTCAGGGAGGGCTTTTATGCTTGTGCTCACTTTAGAAGACAGTGTGTCAAACGAAAATAATTTGGTTTTGTCGAACCGAAACTGAACCGGAACAAAATGAATTCGCCTGAACCCGAACCATAACTGAAGCGGATCGCGAAGCAGTTCGGCAGCTTGAACCAGTTTGCGAACCGGTTATCAATTGAGTGAGAAAAAAAGATTTAGTAGTTGAAAGCGACAATCAAATCAAGTTACAAACAAAAATTTTAAATGCTGCTGTCTCCCAATAACAGCAGTGATATTTCAAAGCAAACTTTAAATGATTAGGCGAGATATTAGGAAAACGTAAATAGTGATGATTTACCAGCTACTTTTGTGTCAATACATAAAGCCACCGCCAATAGATATGACAGTGGGATATATTTTGTTAAAATCACAACCCTCACTATGAAATTGTTAATCACGCTGTCACACCCTAGTTAGGCCTGCGTACTGGCATGTTTAAATGCACACATTTATCAGCTGTAGTATAAGAAAAAAAATCCTACAACAGCAACGTAAATGCCACCTGCGAATCCAACTTTTGCGGAGTGCAGGATTTCTCTGTCTAAATTTGCACGTTCGTGAGCCCTCTCCAAATCCAAACCGCTTCGACCGTGTCGAAATAGAGCAATCGGATAGACGCCGACTTCATAACACGAGGGACCCAGGTTTGATTCGGGCCACGGGACGTTTTTTTTTTTTTTCTTCACTTCACCTGTTTTCGCATTACAGACGCATCAGTGAGAACACTTTAATAATTTGTTAGCTGCCACCTTCTCGAGGGTGTAAGTCGCAATTTCGTTAAAAGTGGTCGCGGGTTCGATTCCCGGCCGCGGCAGCCGCTTTTCTGATGGAGGCTAAACGCAAAAACGCCCGTGTGGACGAGTTTCGGCACACGTCTAAGATCCCCAGGTGGTCAAAATTAATCCGGAGCTGACCACTATGGCACGCCTCATCGCCTGCATTGCATTGGCGCGTTAAACCCTACAATCAATCAATTTCGTTAAAAGTAAGCTTTAGCTAACGCTCAGTCATTGCATTATTTCCCTGTCCCCAGGAAGGCACTTCGCAATAGGTGTCACGGATGTGTGTGTCACAATGAATACGACATCGTACCGCCTGATCCCCGGCCATCGTTCTGTCCGGCACATTGCGGAATGTTATAACAGATTATGCCATTACAAACTTTGACGTGCGAAACATGAGATGGAACTTTTTTGAGGTGACCATGCGGGCAAAACACAAGCTTGGTTCATTCGAAAGATTGCCTCGCTAGAATCATACTGACACCACTTTTAACGCACACTTCGCTCAAATAAGCTATGTAATTAAGAAAAAAGGGAAGGGCCATGCGACCCACTAGCTCATTTCCCGCAACAGAACCTATGGTGTCATATGCCCAGCTGTGCGAGTGGCTGAGGCCGGCAAAAGCAAACGCAATTTCGGCTGGGCTTACAAGCTTGCCGAATGAGCTATTTGTGCTTAATTGTAATACACATTCATGTTACAGCAGTAAGAATGGTGGGGTAAACAATGAAAGCTACGAAAATACACGTAAACAGAAGCACCGATGCACACTGCTGTCGGTACTGGGCGCACTATGCTTGTTTTAGCTGCACAGCAGTCCGTCGCTTTGGAGTTGTGATTTGTGTGACAACACTGGCCGATTGGCGTAAGCGCCGCTTGTCTTACGTGACCCTGTTTGTCGAGCATACCCCATGTTTCACGAAACGATTACCTTCTACCGTAACAAAAAACAGCCAGGTGCAAATATGCTCAAAAGCAAAGCAACGGTGGGCAGCGGTCCGCGGCTCCATTAGGCAGCGCCATCTGGGAGGACTGACGGTAAGCAAGGCTGCAGAGCCTAATGACGCACTGGAAGTTGGTTGGAATGCTTGCCCTTGTGACTTAATGGCAGACGTTGCGAAAATGCGATTTGGTGGGTTAATCAAAATTTTAACTTTAACTGTAACTGATGAATTTCTCAGTGAATACGGCAGTATTTGCTCCCGAATAGGGGCTGGGGGCACCATAAAACACGAAATCTTTCGAATAAAACAAACTTGTATTCTGTCTGCATGACCCCATTTCGTCGACAGCTGTACTCCGCCTCCGTAGCAAGTAGCAGTACTAGTGGAGTAACAAGTTGGGCAAGGCAGCAAAAGTGCACCTCCGAAAACAAATCAGCACTGAAAACTATAGAACAAGCAGAAAGGAGGAGCGCTGGGCGAATGGGACAGTGGGGGACCAACCTGCCTTACTGCATACTTCCGCACGAGCCGCATACTTGTGGTCAGCAGCAAACAGCTTGGCCACTGAGCAACTCCGGCAGTCTGACTTGTCAAGTATTTAGTGTGTGGGACCTCTTTTTAACAAATTGCGAAATGCAAAGAGTTTGCACACTCCTGGTGTGGGCCTTCACCGTTGCGGAGTGGAGCACTCTTGCAGCCTGATTACTCCCATAAAGTTGCAGAGAGGGAAGGGAAAAGTTGTTTCATATCACCTTCAAGCTGCCGAGAAGGGCATTTCGTTTAGTCCACCTTGTGCTCTGCTCCCGCTACTAGCACCAACATACCATTTATACGTTGGTGCGCATTCCTTTACCCTGTAGCTGCAAAGAGAGCTTTGATAGTGTTTTAATTGGTCTGGAGGGGAAATAGCGCGATAGGGTACGAAGTTGACGGTACGTGAAAGAAAAAAGGCTTCAATGTCATTGACTGTGCAATATATCAAACAGCAGATGGTTGAACCGTTTCGTTGTGATCCGGTAGCTGTTCTTTCTTTTTCCAGTTCAGTTCCGGCTCAAGTTCAGCATGCTCGAGAAATAATGTTTTGGGTCCGATTCCGGAAAAAAATATTGGTTCGGTTCCGGTTTTCAGTTTGGTTTTGTGCCGGTTCAGCACCCTTCTAGAAGGGTTCAATTTCTTCTAGTTGAGCCATTTTTTCCTAGCTAGCCTGCTCGCATTTTGTCAGTCATAGTTGTTGCACACCAAATGGCTGAACACGGCCATTTTCAGGCATGGGGTCTTTTAGTGTGCCAGGTTAAAGGGAGTGCAACACGGCTCACAATACAGTATGGCAGGGAATAATGAAGTATGGAGGCTTGCTCATAGATTTCTCAGCTGAAAAGGGAAAGGTCTTTCAGAGAATGTAAGGCACCGAAATGGCAGCAAAACTGCGATTGGGATAGTTGCGTTCGCATGTAGGTCACGATATCCCTGACACGGTCCCCCGTTACTACCTTTTAGTGAAGAAAGCTGCCCTAGTACTGCCCCCATCACCCCTCTGGAAAGCGCTTCACCTTCAAGTTGACCGTCTCAGGGATGTCCATTGGAAACGGCGGCCAAGTCTCTCGGCTGCCTCCTCACTGTTCAGCATGTCAATGCCAAATTGCGCATTTTTGTTGTGTTGCTTTCAAATTCATTTCTGACTGTCTCCTGGGGATCTGCCTGCTACTCTGGCGAAGCTGCCAATAACAAAGGAAGTTGGCGTTCAGTTTTGTTTCTGAACTTGATGCCTGAGAGTATGCAGGTCTTGGTCCCATGGTGAGACTTGTGATTTACATGAATGGCATGGTATAGCTGCCATCTCTCCCGAATCTTCTGGAAAATGTTCCAATCTGGGCATGACTTAACGAGTTCATGAAAGTGGACTGAAATTTTACGAAATATAGCACAAAATTTCTTTAAAGGCGCTAAAAAATGCCGAACCGCTGCTCGCATACAGATTTACACAAATGGAACATAGCTAAATTGTAATGCAAACGGTGAGGAAAAAAGTACTTTTTGTTGCAAATGATTGCCAGGACTTCACAACTTCTTTAAAAAACTATGCCCTCTTCAGTTGTTTTTGCCATTGGTAATTGAGTGCTCCCCCATGAATTTCACTTGTCCCTGTCACTGTGGGTTAAGCCCTACTTGGCACTTTGCTTTCCAATCAAGTCGTCCTCCATGTCATTGAAGACATTATACGTGGAATTCTGCCTAAATGCACATTTTATGATGCGCGAAGTGCTGTATCATGTGGTCGACACCTACCCAGCTATCTTCGCGGCACTTGGCTGCATTGTCCTGCCTTAAGACCTCAAAGCCTCAGTCGCACATCCAATTTTCGTATTACTGCAAATTCCTCTTTGAAACACTGCAGCACGGGCGTCATACCTCCGGAAATAACAGTAGGCCACATGTGAGTATCCCCGATGCAGAACTTTGTCCACTTTGAAAGAACTAGCCCTTGATAGCTCATGCTACTCTATTCCAGCCACAAAAGACGTTTTTTTAAACTGAAAAAACAACAACACAAATAGAAATTTTCAAATTTCACACTGCAGTCACACAAGGGCAGGAGTGATGTGGTATCGGTCAGCCTCCGACTGCAGTCAGCTCCCGGTGGTGACCGCATGTCCAATAAAATGCTCCGTAATTTAGACGATACTTCAATAGAATAGCTTACCGGTCTGTTTAACGCTTACTGGGAGGCAGGCATCCTCCCCCCCGAGTTTACTCACGCCAAAGTCACTCATTCCTAAACCCAGGGAAACCGCTCTCCCACTCCAACCTTCGGCCTATATCCCTAACTTCCTGCTTCAATGATGGAGCGAATAGTACTCTCTTGGCTCAATAACTATATTGAGGACAAACAATTACTTTCCCCACACATATGTACGGATTCAGCGCAGGCCTTGCGGCTAATGACCTGCGCCTGTACACTGATCTCCTGCAGTAACCTCCCAAATACTACTACTGGGCCATCTTGGCCCTAGACTTGCAAAAAGCATTTGATCAGGTAACTCATCAAGCCATACTTCGAGGCCTCGCCAGCATAGCTCCTGGTGAACGTACATACAACTAAGTAAAGGCATTCCTCTGAAATCGCACTGCACGCTACAAATTCAGAGACCTCCAATCTCCTACCTATCAACTCCCGTCGATCGGCACTCCACAAAGTTCAGTCCTCTCCCTCCTCCTCTTTTATCTCGTCGTCTTCCACCTTCCCCCATCTTGGACAATATTCCTCGGCTGTGCTGTAGTATGTACGCAGATCACATCACCCTTAGGGTAACTGGCGGCAGCGACGCGGATATAGAAGCAACACTTCAAGCAGGAGTCTCAGTACTACAACAGGCAGCCCACGAAGCTGGTTTAACATGCTCATCATCAAAATTCGAACTCCTCATGTTATCACCAGATGCCACCACCCTTTAAAGAGCACCCAGCGTGCATGTATTTATGGACAGCGCTCCTGTACCAAGAGTAAATCGCATAAAAATACTCGGCCTAGTCATTCAATGCAGTCGTCGAAACACATCGGTCCTACACACCCTTTCCTCCCATGTAACGCAAATCATAGGCCTCCTGGGGCACGTATACCTGCTAGGGGCCACGGCCCAACGGAGAAAGACCACTGCCGATTTATCCAGGCATTTCTACTGAGCCGCATTACCTACTCCCTCCGATATCTGTACCTATCCAGCACGGAGGTCACCAAAGTAGACGGCCTCCTCTGTAAGGCCTACAGGGCTGCCCTCGGCTTGCCTCCTCACCCATCCAGCAGCAGCTATCGTTGACAAGCTTTGTCCAAAAGACCATAGGCACCCCGCCTTCCCGGCTAGACCCCTGGAAGACCAACTAACGAGGAATTCCAGTGGCCCCCTGGAATGAAGAGGCCTCAGCCTAAAGGGCAAATAAAATTCTCTCTCTCTCTCTCTCTCTCTCTCACGCATCCACTGCCACCGGCACTTAAACAAACTCCCTGGTCGAATTAATTGAAGCGCACCGTACGGACCAGATACATCGCCTGGCTAAACCGACACCTGGCCAACTCCTACCTAGGGAGGTACAAATACTTACTCCTCTTACATCAACCCCCAAGGCTCGCATTCCACCCGATTACAGGGATTGCATAATAATCCGTCAACTCTGCCGTAATATGAACCCTACTCATACTGCCCGACGAGCTGCTCGAGCGCGTGCCCTCATCGCCAAACCCCTTCTGCGTAAATGCTGCTGCAGCATCACACAGGCACAAACCGACCTTCACTGTCGCTGTCGTCTTCTCGCCGACTGCTACTCCTCTGACGTCCTGCACAATTCCCGCCACATGTTGAGGAAGACGTGGCCATTGAGAGGGTGTTGCCATAGCCCTGACTCGCGCGCACCGGCCTTCCCCTGATCTAATATTATCCGATTCAAAAACGACATCCGAAAAATTACGCCCACCTCCCCTCGCGGGAACCCTGGTGTGATGCGACGCTGAGGGGGGTTCAAGCGCAAGCAGAGAGCAACCGTCGACCGAAAGCCCACCGAAGGACAGGAGACCGCGGAGAGAGAGAGTACTGCACATGCGCAGCACCGCGCGCAGCGCCGCCCACCGCCGTAGTGAGAGCGCGCTGGTAAGGTGATTCTAGCCACCTTAGCGCTGGGCCGCACACGCTCTCACCTGGGCACGCGCCGGCGCCAGTGCGTCTGCCGCGGCTATGACGCAACACAATCCACTTTAATCCAATCCAAGCCAATCGAATCCAATTTAATCCAATGCCCCTCGCGAGACAAGCATATCGGGACAGCAGGTGCGGAACCCTGATTGGTCGATTCTAAACACGCTGATTGGTTGGTTTACAAGCGGATGTGACGTCATTTTTTTTTCTACTGGGGAAAGACGCGTTGTTTTGACCTCCGACGTTTGCGGCATGTTTATTTTTCTTCGGCATGGCGGGTTCGTCGAGTGCTGCTCCCACCGATGAGGATCGTCGGCGCTGCTCTGACTGCGACAAGGTGTTTTCGTACCGAAAAGACATGCTTAAACACGAGGGAAACGTGCACCACAAAGAGCGGACAAGCTCAAAAAGCCACATGAAGTGTGACATGCGGTCACCGCGTTGCAACTTTTGATAACCTCGTCCACCACAGAGCGATGCACGATTTCGACGCTGAGATTGTGCAACTGGTCTTCGGCAGCGCTGAAGGTAAGAAAACTTGGAATAGTTTGCTTTTATTTCGCCTGCGTTAATCCGCTTCATCTAGTATTGTGCCCAGTGATTTAAGGCCTCTTATCGCACGTGACCTTGAATAGCTGTGAGCAGCGTTTAGAAGTAAGAAAATGTAAATATGAGCGAAGAGACATTCGTATTTAATTGAATGGTTAGATAAAAACTATGACTTCATTGTTTTATTTGCGACTGTGTTACAAAATTTGGTTAGGCTTCAACGTGGGGCTATCAAGTATCAAGTCCACGCTCAGCGATGTTGCAATTAATGCAGGGCGGTATCTTTCCTGCTGTTAGCTAAACTGAATCAAATCTAAATGTGAGCTGACGTATATTCGTCACTATGTAAAATCAACCTCCGCTTGCTTCATGTTGTGACTGTTCCAAATTTCTAGGCCTAACGTATTAGCATGGTAACGTTCGCAAGTGGCAGTTGCGCGCATTCACCATATTACAACAATATTGCGACGCGGAGTCGTGGTTCTGGCGAGTTGGTACATCACTGCAAGGGTTTAAAAGTGCCGCAAAGACGGCGGACCGAAACGGAAGGCGCACGGTGTGTCTTTGTGTTTCGGTCCGCCGTCTTGGCGGCGCTAAAAAAAAAAATCTTGGAATCAAGGCAACGCGACATAAGAGTTTTAGCATAGCGTTACCGTGTTTGCGGCAGTCGAGTGCGCATGCGCGAGAGTTAACGTGAACGGTAACTTACCGGCACAGACTTTACCGTCGCCAGCGAGCTTCCTGAGCAGACAAAGTGTACCGTCGCGTATTGAATACAGCAAATGCAGTGCGCTGGGCGCTTTATGCTTGGTGCAGCCTATGAAAGTAATCTTACTTGATGCTGTTTATTACGTCTTCGGGTCTTCCCATGGTGAGGCTGCAGTGTTATGCTGCATCTGGCAGTGTGCCAGAACACTTTTCTCTTAGCAGAGTCTGCCTGCTTCAGAGAGCGCGTCTCCCAGGTGGCGGATAGGGAGGCTCCTACCAAGGAGGCGGGCTAGTATTAGCAGATTTCAACCAGCACAACATGTGCTTCATTTAAAAAACTCAGCCTGCACATTCCTGTTTAGTAAAAGATGGCAGTATCGTTAAGAATAAATGTGTTGTTGTAATTATGGTATGCACTACAGTTGCATTCAAATTGCATGTCATCCCGCGCTGGTAATCTTTGGACTGAAAACTGGACTGGGTGGTTCATCTAGGTTGGCCCAAGCATGTTGCAACTCAAGCCCATGCCTCTGCTTGGTAGGAGTGGTGCTTGCACCCGCGGACCAACAGGTGACGGGACAATGAAAGCTAGTGCCCTGTGTTCTGCCACAGAAATCGGTGTTCTATATCATGCTTATGTGTGCGCATGCCGTCAACTTAGCCTGTTTCGGAGCTGAAAATGTTGCTCTGGACTGCCTGTATGTTTTCTTGCACCCCTCATCCAGTGCCCGTTTCCCCTGGTATGCTGCATACCCAACCCTGCCTGAGCCCGTTAAACTCCAGAGGGCTTCCACCCTGGGCCATGGCCCACCTGGTGCTGCAGCCCCGTCCACTTACGCTTCGGTAGCATGCTGCCATGGGTTCTTTTTGGATAGCCGAGGGGGGGGGGATTCGGTGCTGCTACAATTGAGCACGGCTAAACTAGCAGTGCTAGAAGAGGCCAACTGTGGGGACAGATACTCCTGTACAACAGAAAATGCCTGCTTTTGCTTACGCTGTCTAATGTTTAAAAAAAAAAAGAAGCAATACCTGGGCCATGAAGCACAGCATAGTGGAGGGCTACAGGCTAATTTAGACAACCTGGGGCTATTTAATGTGCACCGTAATCTTGACACAATGGCACCATCGTATTTTGCCTATTTATTCCCCGCAATTACAGCCTGGATGCTGCAAGCATGCTACAAAAAAACTCGTGGCCTGCTCAGATTGACGTTTGGGTTTCACTACCGTTGACGGATGTGAAGGCTCGCTTACAGCCTCTGTACATTTTTTTTCGCTTGCTAGGAGTAGACCACATTCGCAGGCACTACAAAAATTTCAGTGCCTTGGAATGTCGCTACTTTTGCCTGTAGTTGGATGTGCACTACCCCCGCCTCCTCCCCAAACATGTGCTAGGCTTTTTTGCGAGCTGAGAACAAACTCGTTTATTACCTGTCAGTATGACTCATGCTGTATGTGTTTCATTTTTCTGTATTCAGCAAGTTCCTGTTGTCATGAAGATGCTCCATCCCCATTGCCTGCTGCGCCTATTATTGGACAAGTCACTGGTGCTCCAAGAACTTTCATTTTGAGCTGTGAATGCAACACTGAGGGAGCTGAAGGCATGTTGAGAAATGTGTCGCCTGGGCTGCAGTTGGTGTTTCCCTTATTGCTTGAGATGTGCTCTAATAGGAGTGTTGCCACACTACCTTGGCAATGGGGCCTGCACTGTATTTATACGAATCCAAATAAACATGATTTATTTATCTGGAAAGTTTGCTTCAGAGACATCTCTTTGCTGCAGACAGCAATATAGGCCAGGGTGAGAAATGGGAACTATTGAGTGCATGGTGGAGGCTGCCACGAGAACACCTCATTTGAAAGACTGGCAACAGTACCGCTTGATTATGAACTTCTGCAACTTAATTTCCACGTGGTGGTTCATTGTGCACCTGCAGCATTCCAAGAAAAACGGCATTCATGCTGGTTTGCATGATGGAAATGTGAGGGTTTTCTGGGTCTTTCACAGCTGTGTCAATTTTTGAGCACCACAATGGGAACCTTGATGGAGCCAACATTTCAACAAGACGAATCTCCTTCAGATAACTCCCCTTGTCAAAGCAATGGCTCAACAGTTATTCCTAAATGGTGTGTTGATAGATAAGCACTTTCAGTGTGTTACAAAATTTTTTTATTCGCTAATGATCAACCAAACAATCAGGTCGTCCTAACGTGGTAGCCTTATGGTTAATTTTGTTTATTCAGAAAGAAACTGATGCTTATCAAGGGTGTGTGCAATGCAGTGGTTTGTAAGTGTTTCGAGAACCATCATGAAACCCATAAAAAGGCAACAAACCTCAAGACATCAGAGATCAAGGTGCTTGTTTTCAAGCAAAAGGAGCTTACATAGTAGCCCCCTAACTTTGCAGTATCCTAAATGGTAGAATGCAGCGCACATGAACAGGTAACAGAATAAAGTCTCTTAGCAAAGTTGCCATGGCCATTTTGAGTCACGATGACGAATGTTTGTGCATAATCAGCCTCCTACTGTCCATTGTACCACAAAGGCCCCTCCCACAGACTTCAAATGCATGCTCTGTCATCTGAATCCATTCCTTTCTCTGCAGCGGCAAAAGTACAGTACAGACAATATTCATGCAGCAAGCACACACAAGTAAAATTGGCCAATGAAATATTTGTGCCAAAGCAGCAGCAAAGCCTAGAATTATAACGGGGGTCAAAAACACTGCAGCAACTGCATTTAATTGCAGAATGCGTGAGCTTTCCGAGATGCACTGTAAAGCTTACAACATGCCAATGTAAACTGCCTTAAAGCTCTGATGCAGAACAGCAGCAAGTAGAGAGCTATTTTAAAGCTAATAATGAGGATGTCGTGCAATGAAGTGTGCCTGTCTCGTACAAACATCTGCACTGCTATTCTTGAATCCTGATTTTAGAGGACACCTTGCAAAATTGCTAGCCATAATTACTTTGGTTACGGTTAGCTGATGCTTAACAGTATATATAGTATCTGCATGCAAGCAGAAATGATGTGTTAAGCAAACACAGCCATGCAGCATTGAGTAAATGGAAGCAAGTGTGGCATCTGTGCAAATCAGCAGTTGCCGAAATAAACAATGCGGCATGGCTATTAGCAGCAAATTTCCCTAGGGAAGAGGACACGCTGAGGCTTTATTGATTGTAGGGTTTAACGCGCAGACGCAATGCAGGCAATGAGGCGCGCCGTAGTGGAAGGCTCCGGATTAATTTTGACCACCTGGGGATCTTTAACGTGCACTGAAATCTCGCACACACGGGCGTTTTTGCTTTTCACCTCCATCAGAAAAGCGGCCGCCGCGGCCGGGAATCGCACCCGCGATCTTGTGCTCAGCAGCGCAACACCTTAGCCACTGAGCCACCGTGGCGGGTGGCACTGAGGCTTCATCAACTGGATGGAACAAACCATTTCTGATTCGTGTTTGGGAGAAGGTGTACATGCAAGTCGAGAATTTCGAAATTAAGAGCATATAAAAAGAAAGTGCAACTCTCGGCCTAGGGCGAGCACAAATCATGGCTGCATGTTTATGCACACGGTTAGCTGCCTGTACTGCAATAAATGTGCAAGTAGTTTTCTCCACCACCTATTCACCAAGTAGGGTTTTATGCTGACCATACCACTAGAGAGAGCAGGTTACGGGGTGACAAGGGTTGGCTGCAGCGAATCCCGCATGGCAGGCAAATATGTGGCCCTGAAAAGGGCCGTTTCAACAAGCCGATGGTCTTCGGTGGCGCCTCGTTGCACCTCAGGACGGCGAGCAGTACTGCAGGCAGTCGTTCCTCTCGTGGCCCTTGGCTCCACAGCGGGAGAAGGTGTACTTCGCACCAGGTGCAGCTCGTTCTGGCGAGAGAATGCCCCGCCCATACCGCCTGGCCAGCGCCTTCACAAGGATCGCGGACATCTCGTCGATGCCACGATCCCTGGACACGTGGTATACATCCGCGGCAAACAGGGACCGCTTCGGCTGTTTGGTCGCGTTCAGGAAACGGTGCTGCGCACAAATTCAACAACAAAGCAAGCAGACTGTCAGGGCAAATGCAAGCACACTTCACAGTACAGATATTTGGTGTTTGGTAACAACAGGACTCGCGAAGAAATGCGAAGAAGGCATCGGCTCACTACGAAGTTCTTTTTTAACCATGTATGCAAACATTTAGTGCGACTCTCTGCCATAAATAAGTTCTTTTTATGCCCCTGCTACACTAGGTTTTGAAATGCCATTCGGCTCAAATGACATTCGAGCCAAATAAGCACCAAAAGAGACATTTGAGATTTCAAATGCCATTTCTAGCACTCGCACGCAGCGTCTTCGATCGGCAATAAAAGATATAATACTTCCGTACGTAAAACAAACAAAATATTTGCTTGTTGAACTTTGTTCACTGCTGATTTACTTAAAATATGAAACAAACATATTTAATACTATCAAAACCAGTGGGTCAGTCGCAAAAAAAAGAAACTACGCAAGACAGCCGCCACATTACGAGTAAAAACTGGTGCCTCTTCTAATTTGACATCATTTTACTGCCTTAGACTGCTCCTAAATTTGATCGTTGTATTGTACGAAAACGGAACGGGGTGACAAAAGTGCCACTACAGCACGGCGAGCAATTGTGAAATCTTTCAAATACCATCGAAATTGTAGTGTAGCACGGCGGATGCTGAATGACATTCGAAGCACCCCATTTGGTTCAAATGACATTCGGACCCTAATGTAGCCGGGGTATTAAACCATGTAGCAAACATTTAGTGGCACTCTGCCATTACTAATTTTGTAAGGCGGACTTCTCCAAAGTTTCATACAAAGTAGGGCTTTTAGCTTCTATTTCCGACTCTATAAACGTACTTCAGTGCAAACGCTAGGGGGTACGGCAAGTTTGATAACATGCATTTCGAGAACACAGCGACGTCGCAGGCGAAGCACGTGGTCGGTCAACATGTTTTTACAACAGAATGCTACCTTCTATACACATACTTCCACGCAAAACTGGCGAAATTTGTGTACAATTTCTAATTTAGTTATACGTAGCCACTAGAGTACAAAAAATTTCCCCGAGGGGGAGAATGTGAAAGTGCGAATGCACGGTTGTCGGCCCGCTTGCGGCGCTTGCGCTCGGCCCCCGCAGCCCACCGCCTCGCCGCCTTCTCTTCCATCTCTTCCATCGGGTTTGTAGTATCACGTGTACACCACGCAGTTATCAAGCCGCTATAACGCCGCTGAGTCGCCAACGCACGCCGCTGACGACGTAGTTTGAATGCGTTAAAGATATAAGGCGCGTTACTAACACTGATATCAGCGTCGCGTCCGTGGCTTAGTCGGTAGAGCGTCGCGCTGCGGCCGCAAAGTCCTCGGATCGAAACCTGGCGCCGGATGCTGTCTTTTTTTATATATAGAGAGGAGGACTGCGGACGCCGCCGCCGCCGACGCCGCCGCCGCCGCCGCCGCCGGCGGTGGAAGGTTTGGGGTCGCTTATAAAGTGCATTCGCGCTTAAAACCATACACGTAGGCCTATACGAGCTCGTCCATTGTTACCTCGGCGTTCAGTATGTAGACTTCCCGCATACGCTTCAGGGTGGCCGTTAGCTTCCTGTTCAGCAAGCGACGAGTGGAACTCGCGCTTGCCGACTGGAAGCAACGAGGCAACACCGTGAAGACGTACACGGCAGGGGCCACCTCGCGCTGCAGCTGGGTCACCAGGGCCTACAACACAAACAGGGCGGCATTTGATGTCCATCCCACCTTCACACACGAACAAAACAGTGCGAGTGTTTCCTCTGTACACACCTTGATGCTGTCACATATCCGCTGCGGATCTGCGCCGGTCCGGTCTAGATCGTTCCCCTAACATAGAGAACGGCGAAATCTGCCGGCCGGCAACGCAAGCGCGACGCGGCTTCGGGCAGCCGGGGTGCGTTGTTGCCACCGAAGCTAAATGTACATGTCTCCACAAACGGCAACAAGCGCAGCCGCAACCTGCACATGAATTTGAGTTGGCTGTCGCCAACTAAAACTCCACGTAATGACATCACTCGAACCTGGCTGCCTGGCGTTGCACAAAGGATGAACCACAGAACAGAGACCGTCCTCTGCACTCACGCCTCAGCAGCCTCAGGCCCTCAGGCTGCCAAATAACTGCCCTGGCGAGAAAAAAATAAAAAAAATCAAACGTCACATCCGGTTATTGTGTGTGTGACGTCATTTTAACGGACCAATCAGGGTTCCGCGCCTGCTGTCCCGATATGCTTGTCTCGCGAGAGTGTTCGCTATCGGGAGGAGAGGGGGAGAGTGGCTGCGGGCAACGGACGCACGCGGACAAGAATGGACGCACGCAGGAAGGACAGGGCCGCCGACAAGAGATGCTGATGATGATGGTTGGCGTTTCATGGCGCAAGGCCAACGAGGGCAAAGAGCGCCAGAAAAGAACGACAAGAGATGCTCTGAGCGTCGCATATAAAATTTTTTGCTGGCGGCACAATCTCCACGCTAGCCTGCGAAATTCTGCTTCAAAATTACGCCCCTCAGCATCCTACCGAGCTCCTCAGGGTCCGTGACCGACGCAAGGGTAGCTGAAGTATTGCATTTTTTGGCGGCACGTAATCTTGTGGTGCTAAATGACCCTAGGTCGCTACCTACATTTTGCACTGAATATTCTGAAGCGTGGATTGATGTAACTATTGCGACGCAAGCTATGGCTGATAATGCGATGCAGTGGCGAGTCAGTGACACGCCTACTCTGTGTGACCATCGCTATGTGCTGTTTTCACTGGAGTCGCGGTCGTTGCCGAGCGGTAAACGGCTTACGCGGGCGGATCAATTGAGAGTTTTGGCTTCTCTCGAGCGTAATTTTTTAAATTTATTTATTTATCTAAAAATACTGCTGGCCAGAGGCCAAGATAAAAAACGCCCACCTCCCCTCGCGGGAACCCTGGTGTGATGCGACGCTGAGGGGGGTTCAAGCTCAAGCGGAGAGCAACCGTCGACCGAAAGGTCGCCGGAGAGCGGCACACCGGTTATATGCGCAGCGCGCCCGAAGGAGAGGAGACCGCGGAGAGAGTTCCGCGGCTATGACGCAACACAATCCACTTTAATCCAGTCCAATCCAAGCCAAGCCAAGCCAATCGAGTCCAATCCAATGCCCCTCGCGAGAGAGTGTTCGAGAGAGGGGGAGAGTGGCTGCGGACAACAACGGACGCACGCAGGAAGGACAGGGCCGCCGACAAGAGATGCTCTGAGCGTCGCATCTAATACAGTTATCATACAACATCAACAAAAGGCTGAAGAAAATGAAAAGCGGAAAGCGGAACATTTTTATTCGAAAGCAACAAAAGGAAAGAGTGGGGATGGAAACGCACAAAAGTTGCAATAGTTAGAAAAATTTTTTTCAAATTTCGGTGTAAATAAGCTAAGAAGAGTGTAAACTGCTTGCAGGCAAACTGTTCCACTCCTCAATGGTACGAGGAAAAAAAGATTTAAACTAGTTAGTAGTAGCAAAATACGGTGCTAAAGAAAGTGCATATGAATGCCAGGTCTGACGTGCTCTTAGTGGTGTGAGGTAGGGGTCAGGGTTCAGAGCAAACTTGCAGTCTAAAAGCAGGTACAAACACTTTAGGCGCAAGAATCTGCGTCTTGACTGCAAAGATGGTATACCATTTGAAAGCATAACATTAGTGACAGAACTACCAGACTTACAGAGAGAATAAATGTAACGAACTGCCCTCCGCTGAATTTTTTCTAATGCATCAATGTTCGTTTTAGTATAATGATCTCAGGCAACGCATGCATATTCCAATTTCGGGAGTATCAAGGATTGGTAAGCTAAGTGTTTAACTTTTGTAGGAGCGTCCTTAAGCTTGTGCCTTAGCATGCATAATTCGCGGAAAGCTTCGGAGAAAACTTGTTTAATGTGGAAATTCCAGCTGAAATTCATTGTAATACTTTGTTTGAGGTGGTGGCACTCTGTGACATTACGAACCCTCATTCCGTTCCTTTCCGCGATCGTGACCAGTGGTCATCCTTTTCTATTAAAAGTTCTCTCTCTCTCTCTCTCTCTCTCTCTCTCTCTCTCTCTCTCTCTCTCTCTCTCTCTCTCTCTCTCTCTCTCTCTCTCTCTCTCTCTCTCTCTCTCTCTCTCTCTCTCTCTCTCCCTGCAACTGGAGTCAGAAAGAAGAGAGCGAATGCAGAACGTGGAAAGTGGATGATGATAAGAGCTCGGAGGTTTCGAGGGGAGAGGAAGAGATCGGTGCTCGAAATTCCGCCCCCGCCGGACGCTCGGTTCGAGGGACGGGAACACTGCGGCAGTCGACCGGACTGCGAGTTCAAAAGGTCGACGCCGCTGCCAGTTATCAAGTAAAGCCCGTACAAAGGAAGCACCGACGCAGTCGTCCGAGTCTTCACGTCAGGTGCGGCTGCAGCCCCGTCGTGGTCGTCGGCTGCTGATGTTCCGCTGCAGGTGCGCTGCCTGCTCTCGGTCGCAAATTTTCTTTTTCTCCCTCCCGCAAGGAACTGTTAGACTGTTTCCCTACACCGTCCTTGGGTTTGCTGCGAGATAAACCGTTTTTGACGAATTAAATCCATGGTCCGTCTCACTTGAGGATCTCGCGACACCTCGAAGGTCCACAGATCCTGCCGATAACATCACAAAGTGTTAATCAAACGGGTTTCCGGCGTCCTTAAGTCAGATTTTCCACCGCCTCAACAAGTCATTTTTTTCTAATAACGGGACACGGGAGGTTCCCGTTCTACCTTCATCGCGGTGTTTCTGTGGGGCAGAGGGCTTGAACATGCTGAATTGTGCTGGCCCAACAGATTTTCGCGACCAATTGGCGACTGAATGCAATTATGAATCCCATCCTCGTGGTCATCCGGCATTGTTGAGGATTCGGCAGGCGGTAGAGGTACTGCGCGCTATGGTGCGTCACATTAATCGCCAAATACCCTTGATGGACTCCAGTCCCCACTTCAGTTGGGTGCTTACCGGCCGGCGCTTAGATTTGCCACTGTGATCCCCAAGTGACGCAAAGAGGTTCGCCCTTCGAAGGGAGCTCTCTGCCCGCCAGTTAGCCTCTAGGACGCTGGTACGTACTTGCGGAAATTGCAATGAGAGCATTTCAGTAACTCACGATGTCACCCGCGTTGACGTCCGTAGTCGTAGTCCGCACCCCTCCCCCTACACTATATAAAAAAAATACTATCCGGCGCCTGGTTTCGATCCCTCGACCCTGCGGGCGGAACGCGAGGTACATGGTGCTCTTCCCACTGCGCCACAAAACCGACACAGAATGGGAGGCTACGAACGCGCCTCATATCCTTGACTCATTAAAACTACGTCAAGAAGCTGCTGATACAACGCATTCACTACCTGTGGGCGGAACGCGAGGTACATGGTGCTCTTCCCACTGCGCCACAAAACCGACACAGAATGGGAGGCTACGAACGCGCCCCATATCCTTGACTCATTAAAACTACGTCAAGAAGCTGCTGATACAACGCATTCACTACCTGTGGGCGGAACGCGAGGTACATGGTGCTCTTCCCACTGCGCCACAAAACCGACACAGAATGGGAGGCTACGAACGCGCCTCATATCCTTGACTCATTCAAACTACGTCAAGAAGCTGCTGATACAACGCATTCACTACCTGTGGGCGGAACGCAAGGTACATGGTGCTCTACCCACTGCGGCACAAAGCCGACACAGAATGGAAGGCTACGAACGCGCCTTATATCCTTGACTCATTCAAACTACGTCAAGAAGCTGCTGATACAACGCATTCACTACCTGTGGGGGGAACGCGAGGTACATGGTGCTCTTCCCACTGCGCCACAAAACCGACACAGAATGAAAGGCTACGAACGCGCCTTATATCCTTGACTCATTCAAACTACGTCAAGAAGCTGCTGATACAACGCATTCACTACCTGTGGGCGGAACGCGAGGTACATGGTGCTCTACCCACTGCGGCACAAAGCCGACACAGAATGGAAGGCTACGAACGCGCCTTATATCCTTGACTCATTCAAACTACGTCAAGAAGCTGCTGATACAACGCATTCACTACCTGTGGGCGGAACGCAAGGTACATGGTGCTCTACCCACTGCGGCACAAAGCCGACACAGAATGGAAGGCTACGAACGCGCCTTATATCCTTGACTCATTCAAACTACGTCAAGAAGCTGCTGATACAACGCATTCACTACCTGTGGGGGGAACGCGAGGTACATGGTGCTCTACCCACTGCGGCACAAAGCCGACACAGAATGAAAGGCTACGAACGCGCCTTATATCCTTGACTCATTAAAACTACGTCAAGAAGCTGCTGATACAACGCATTCACTACCTGTGGGCGGAACGCAAGATACATGGTGCTCTACCCACTGCGGCACAAAGCCGACACAGAATGGAAGGCTACGAACGCGCCTTATATCCTTGACTCATTCAAACTACGTCAAGAAGCTGCTGATACAACGCATTCACTACCTGTGGGGGGAACGCGAGGTACATGGTGCTCTTCCCACTGCGCCACAAAACCGACACAGAATGGAAGGCTACGAACGCGCCTTATATCCTTGACTCATTCAAACTACGTCAAGAAGCTGCTGATACAACGCATTCACTACCTGTGGGCGGAACGCGAGGTACATGGTGCTCTTCCCACTGCGCCACAAAACCGACACAGAATGGGAGGCTACGAACGCGCCTCATATCCTTGACTCATTCAAACTACGTCAAGAAGCTGCTGATACAACGCATTCACTACCTGTGGGGGGAACGCGAGGTACATGGTGCTCTTCCCACTGCGCCACAAAACCGACACAGAATGGGAGGCTAGGAACGCGCCTTATATCCTTGACTCATTCAAACTACGTCAAGAAGCTGCTGATACAACGCATTCACTACCACCAACTCCCAAACACTAAACGTTAACGCAATACACCCACCCCCTATGCGACGCATTTACTCGAGTCCCCCTCGCGGGGAGATGGGCCCAATTTTTTGAGCTGGACTCCCCTGAAGGTGATTCTTACATGGGCGCTTGGTCCCGGCAGTTGCCACGAGGCCGCTCTATTCGTAGTGACCTCGATGGTGCTGCGCCCACTCACCATTCCAGGTGACGCGTTGGGCTAATGCCTAGCGGAGGGAGATCTCTGCCCGCCGTAGTGCTCATTGAGCAGCGGTTTGTACGTGGAAGGGTTGCGGGTATGTTCCGTCCACTCTTTCAGAATCGGTTCGAACGCGCCAGTGTTGCCTCTGGATGACTTTCAATGTTGGGAATCACGCGGATGGAGTACTAAATCTTAGTCTAGATCCACACGAACTGTGTGGCGTTTATGGGTTGCTAGCTTTTTCATTACATAGTAGCATGGTGGGTGCACACGCTACAAGGACGGATATATTTAATCTGTAAAAAATGCCAGGTTGGCTTTGGTTGTGGGGGTGTGGATTGTGTCTGGCGGGATGCAGTTGGTCTGGAAATTACCTGACGATGTAGCCTTGCTTTGATTGGCCCTTGCCCCCTTAATGGCATGTTTCCCACTTTAATGGCATGTTTCAGTTGCAGACGATACTCTGAACGGGTCGGTGGTAGCGTGGTCACGGGTCGATATTGGCCAGCAGATTTCTTTTTCTCGCTTACTTCGTTCAAGCACCTGATTCGGGACTGGAGGGCGTTTTGAGGGACTGTTTCAGATCATTGGGTAAAATTTGTACCGGACTTTATATCGCTTGGATATATAATTAGGTAACCCCACGTCCATCATGCTGAGGGATTGACATTCCTATTTCAGATTACCCTACTTATTTTTTTAGGATATGTTACTTAAATGTGCAGGGGTTGACCAACGCTTTAAAGTTTCCCTTTGAAACGAAAGAGATGGATTATTTTTTCGGGTTTGCTGCCATGTGCTTGCGTTGGGCTGCCCTTAGTTATAGCTGCAATAGCGACTAAACAGCTTCGGAAATTGAGATCGTTGGGTGCCTTCATCCCGTTGTGGGTAGGTTGTTGGGGTGTTTTTTTTTTTGTAATTTGCAGATACACTTCGAGGTGGAGATCCTGGGACGGTGAACTGTGCGCTGGGCAGTGAGGCGCTTTCGGCGCCGTTCTTGTGGTCCAGCTACAGCAATGTTGCCGAGGCTTATATCCGGACTGTGCACGGTTCCGCCCTGGAAAGAGAGAGAGAGAGAGAGAGAGAGAGAGAGAGAGAGAGAGAGAGAGAGAGAGAGAGAGAGAGAGAGAGAGAGAGAGAGAGAGAGAGAGAGAGAGAGAGAGAGAGAACTTTATTTGCCAGAAGTAGAGAGCTTGGGCTCACTTTGCCGCGTTAGTCAGCCAGGAGATCTTGGTCCCTGGCGGCTTCTTCGGCCATCTGGACAAGGCGTAGCTGCGTTAGAGGATCAGAGCTGCGCAGCAGGGTTTCCCAGTGCTCTAGGTCTTGCTCCGTGGTTTTTTTTGGTATTTCCACATAATGTGCGTGAGGTCTGCGTGGTGGCCGCAGTGTTTGCACTTATCCGAGAAGATCTCTGGGTGGAAGTGACTAAAGGCCAGCGGGTTCGGGTAGGTATTGGTTTGAAGTTGCCTCCATACCTTGGCATGCGCAGCGTTGAGTGTGCGGTGGGCGGCTGGAAATTCGCACCTGCTGTGTTTGTAGTAATTTGTTATCTCTTCGTATAAGTTGATGCTGTCGAATTTGCTCTGTTGCCACTTCCGGGGGGGGGGGGGGAGGTTAATTGCTGCTCGGGTGATGATCTCGCAAGAAGCTGTGTGGGCCTGTTCGTTGCCCTGTAACCCTTCGTGTGCAGGAGTCCATATAAGTTTCGTTGACCGGTAATTTGGCGCTCGCAGCTGTTGAAGCATTCTTGCGGCGACTTGGGATATCCGCCTTTTGCTGTAGCTACGTATGGCTGCCTTTCGAGTGGCTGATTATGTATCTGGCTCGAGTTGCGATCGCAAGAGCGATTGCTGAGTGTTCTGAAGATTGAGACATCACTTTGTTACGCCTGCTTCCGGAAGCGGCCGCATGTGGGTCACTCCTCGTGGGACCACTGTTGCTCTCCTGCGAGCTCTGGTTCTAGTGATTGTGGTACTCGTGGGGAATTTTTCCAGCTCCGAGGAGGTGCACTGTTCTCGTCATGGGTACATTGGTTGGCTTGACTTGAGGTGACTGACCTTGACTACCGTTGATGATACAGTTCCGGCTCTAATTGGGGTCTCTGAGCAGGGTTGGACTTGTTGCTGAACTCGAGCTGCGGACTTTCAACTGTGCGCCTTGCGGACTGCTGGAACGGACTTGTGTTTGGTGCTGGGAGGGGGGACTCTGTGTTGTGGGGCGTGCTTGTGGGCGAATTGGAAGGTGGTTTTCTGTACATTGTGGGCGGGGGATTGTGAGAATTGTGGGGTGGTTGGGGGTGGTCGGTTGGGACCTTTTGGGACTTTGTGGTTATTATTATTTTTTCTTTTCGGGGGGGGGGGGGAGCTGTGCACTGCGCACTGTGCGCCTCTCTTTTCATTGATGCACAGTGTATGATGGGATCGAACTGCGTGGGGAGGGGGTATGGAGGGTTTCGGGGTGGTTTGAAAGAGTCGTGGAGTATGGACGGTTGTGTGGCGTGTGCTATCTGAGGCGCTTCCTCTCCCTGCATTCATAAATCAACTACGTGCGGTTGCTGAGTTGCGTTGTTTGCCCGTCGACAGAAGCATGAGCCTAGTTTCCTGTTTTTTTTTTTTTTGTAAGCCATTGGCTTTCCTTCGAGAAGATTTTGGAGCCTTGGCTTCCCGTTCTTTTATTTTTTTCTAATTGGCATTAACCTGCTATAGCCTAACTGGTGCAGGGTTGTGCCAGTTTTTATTTAGGGTGTTTTAATTCTGTAGGGAACATTGTTTTTTTTCTTTTTTTTTTTTCCTCAGGTCACCGGCACACACGGGACTATAGACGGCGCGGAGTGGGCTCATAAGGCGGCACGAGCACCCGTGCGCTTGAAGAGATTACTCCGGACTCCCTCACCACTCATCGGGTGGTTACTGACTACTACCGCCTCTCCCGCAACGCGCTGTTCACCCATCCCTAACCTGCTCGGAGGAACGGCTGTGGCGCCTCCTCCAACCTGAATCGCCCCCAAACAGAGCCCCCCTTCCTCACATTTATCCATCCGCCTACCAATCTACCCTCTGCCCACAGTGTGGCGCTAAATCTACAGTGCAAGACTACATGTGGGCCTGCCCCTCTGACCCCCACCACACCATAACCTCCCCTGACCCGCAGGACGGAGGTCCTGGGCTGCTCAGACGAAGACTCCGAGCGCCCGCTGGTCACCCGTGCAAAAGCTGTGGTGGTGCCCCCCTAGGCCGATGGTGTCAATAAGTTTTTACCTGTCTCTCTCCACAACGTGAATCAGCTAGGTGACGGCATAGGCCTAAACCGCTATCTAGGGCTGCAGAACGACTCCAGTAGCTGCCTGGCAAGACGGTGCTGTGTTGCCGGGCAACAAATGGATAACCCTCACGAAGAAGGGTGTGGCATTCGCCATCAGGATTCCTGGGATGGCACACTCCGGTCCTTTGGCTGTGGCAGACGCATCGCGTTAGGCGAGTGCAGCCTGAACTCGGTCGAAGTGGTGCTGGAGCCGACTTCCGCCAGTTCATGGACCACCGGAGAGGGCGACGAGCAGCCCATCCGGCAGGCAGGACCCCTCGACCGACGACGGAGGAAGGCGACGAGCAGCCCGTCAAGCAGGGACGGGCTGCCCCTGGTCAGTCGGATTTAATCGGAGCTTACCATGCCACTACACCGTCCCCATATTACTCTGGTGATGGCTCGGACCAGGAGGCCAGCAACAGTCCCGACAGTAAGAAAATATGATTGTCACCAGAGGCTGCGGACGTGGAAATCGCCGCACCGGTCATGCCCATAATTCCGCACAGCCGTTTCGAGAAAGGCTCATCCACCGGCGTGGCCTGGCACATCAGCAGCTTCCACGAATCATCCCAGCACAGCACGACGTGCACGGCGGGCGCCGGCCAAGATCAAGACCTTGAACCAGAGGCCAGTAGTGATGTAGTGGGCTTCCACTCCCCTACGGGCATCCCAACTTGTGAAGCCACGCTCATGCAAGTCACAACAGCCCCCTGCTCGAAGTTCTGTCACCGAGCTTTCACAGGTGACAGTGAACGCAACAGCGCCCTCGCAGCCCGCTGCCTCGCATGGAATCAACCCCACCATGGCAAGTGGCGGGCCCTTTGTGGGCCCTTTGTGGGACCGCGAAAGATGATTCGCCTCCTTTCGGATACTCCGAAATGGCACTGGACCCTAACCTGAATACCGTCATCATCCCACCACTTGGCGTGCGCCGAAAACGAGAGCCCTTAGCATGGTCCTCCTTTCTCACCCTCGCTACCAGCAGAGTCACCCCCGAGCCCGCCGCAACCTTTTCGTTGTCCTCCTTTTCCTCCACTAGAATTCCTGCTGCACGTGCAGCTCTTTCCATTGTTGGGCGACTTGATGGCGGCGTACTCTCCTGCAATGACAAGCTTGAAGGAGGAAGGCCGCGCCTTCGACGAGTTGATCAACCTGCATGAGATATTAGAAGCACTCAGAATCTCTGAAGCTTACATTGAGCACCTGGTGTCCTGAGTTCAATCCGCAGATGAACAAGTCGAAGGCGGCAAAAACTTGCACCGCGTGCAGGACGCACTAAATATGCTTGCTAGATCGTGCGGGTTCTTCCGTGTTGGCACGTTTCATGCATCATGCGTTGACCTGCTGTGATTGCACATTAACAGCACATGTACCATTTGCCGTAGGGATGCATTCCACTATAGGAAACTACAGATGCGGGTGAAGTTACAGTTGAAAGTCACGTGTCGCCGACCCACATCTCCTCCGTACCACTCCGAGGAATGACGCCCGCACCTAACCAGCAAGCGTACAAAGGTCACGGCCATCACGGTCAGTCTTCAGTAAAAACCCACTGGAAACTTGTCATGGCCGTCTCGTGTATATTACTTAATGTAAGGTTGGGAAGTTCCGTCCCGGGTTGGGATTAATTTGCGGGTGAACGAATCCTCCGCCAATTGCCCGTGACAAGGAGTTTACACTTGATTATTTTGCAGGGAGCAGCGCAGAGGAGCGCGAGCCCCGAATCGATTACCCAGAACAAGCTGGGTATGGCGGCAATCGAGATAGAACCATAAAACCTCGAAAACATGGAAGGTTTTTCTGTGTTAGCAAAAACAAAAAAATCCGGGCACTCAGTTTTAACAGGTGCGCGTGTTATGTGCGAAGACGCATGTTAATACACAAGCGGTTTATGTGTAGTCGACTCGGTAGGCAGAAACTTTGCGTTTTTGCTGCGCAGACGGCAGACAAAATGGCCTGTGGATGAAACACAAAATGGCCTGCCGCTAAAATATTTAAAAGAAAACATGCTAGAAAAGCTCGGCGTGACGTCGAAATCGGTTATGTTTGTGTCTGGGTAGCATCTGAACAAGGGCCCTTTTAGGAAGGAATGGTACACGAGAACGTAACGCCTACAAAGACGGGCGCCTTTAGTTGACCAATGGTGGCGAGAGAGAGATAAAACCTTATTCAACAAACAGACTAGGGCAGCTTGACGGCCACAGAACGTAGTGCTTCGGCGACTGTGGCTTCCCGACCCGTGGGCTCTTTCTAGATCCAGGCTTGAGCAATCCAGCGCTGATCCTCACTGGTCAGTGGAGGTGATGAGAGGGAAGGGGTCAGATTTGCCCGCCCAAGCATGATGTTCTACTGTGGCCCGTTCTCCGCAGTGCTGGCAGAGAATATAGTGGGCTTAGTGACTGCGTTAGGATCTCCGACTTAAAAACTTGCGTTGTAGACATCACACGAGTAATGTGACCATGCGAATTATAGAACAAGCAGTTAGGGGGGAGACAGCGAGACAGAGAGGGAGAGAGAGAGAAAATAAACATTAGCGAAGTGCATTCCCTCGGAATCTATGCCGAATCGTAGTAACGGAGGGGAGGAGAAAACGGAAAAATCCCAGTCCACCTCCCCGCGAGGGGAACCCTGTGTAGATGCGACGCATCGTCGGGTTCACTTGGTGTTTCCGTTGGATTGATTCTGAAATCGCGTGAAACGTGTCGGGAACGCGTATGATTATTATGTTTTATTGGCCAATCTTGGTCAATCTCTCTAAGTGGTATGCGTGGGGCTTCCTTGTCGCAACGACCTTTACTCCATCATTGTTGCTGTAAGTGGGAGAGAGATAGAGAGATATAAACTTTATTTTGAAGCCTGTGTCCAAAGGACTGCTCGGCTTCTTGGTTAGGTTGCAGGGACAGTAGTCCTGGCTATCTATAGTCCTGGCGTGTTTTTAACGTGGTGCACCAGCGTGGTCCAGTAGAGCTCTTCAAGCTCCTTAGGGGGTGTGACCCATGCCTCCCAGCAAGTAGGGCGCTTTGTGGCAGGAATTGGTTGCAGGGAAGATCTCAGGGTGCTTTGTATGTTTGGGCATGTCCAGAGGGTGTGTTCATTGTTGGGGTATTGGTCGCAGTGTGAGCATTTTGGCGTGCCTGGAAGCCCGTCTATGTAGTGTTGTATGTGTTGTGTTGGTAGCGTGCCCGTTTGTGCACGTCGAATGAGAACAGCGTCAGGGCGGGCGAATTTTCGGGGGTAGGGGAGGGTGGTTCTCTGATATCTGACTTCCCATAAGTACTTTCTACGAGTCTGATGCATTTCTCGGCGGTGCTCTTTTGGGTCATAGAAGCGAGGCCAGGGTATTGGGGTGCCCGGATCAAAGAGAGCAGCTCGGGCTAAGGCATGGGCCTTCTCATTCCCCTTTACACCTGCGTGTCCAAGGACCCATATCAGAGTGGTATGAAGCTCGGGGTGGTTACGTGTGATGCTGGCGAGTGTGTAGCGCATGTGGGGGTACATGTGATTCTCCCGTAGATTGCGAATTGCTGATCTGCTGTCCGTGGTGATTAGCAGTTTTGTTTGATCTTGGTGTGCTTCTATGGCGTTTACAATAGCCTGAAGCTCCAGAGATGTCGACGACGGTGCGGGGGCGTACTTGGCTACTGCGGAGAGGACGTCGCTATGAAAAGCTGTCGTTCTGATTTTGGTGTCTTTGTTGTACGCAGCGTCGGTGTAAATGACCGTAGTTTCTGGGGAAAATGTCTTCCTGTTGTAGCGGTTTGCCCTGTCAGCGCGGCGGCTTGCCTGGTCTGGGTCCATATTTTTGGATATGGGCTTCAAGGTTATGTTGGCTGGACATGACCATGGTGGCGGCTCTGGTGGAATATGCTGGAGCTGCGAGATGTTATGGCCCAGATGAAGGAGGATGAGACGACCTTGAGGCGACGTTTGTAGTCTTTGGGTTTGGGCGAGGTGGTGCGTGTCAATCTTCTCACTGAGTGTATTCAGCGCGCATGCGGCATATAATAGGTCATTTTGGGTGAATCTTGGGGTTCCTGTTATGATACGGGTTGCGTTGCGGAGAATTACTTCGAGTTTTGTGTGCTGAGTTTTTGTCAGATAGTAGTAAGGAAGGCCGTACATGATCCGTGAGATAAGGAGAGCTTCCACCACCTGCGACCTTCATGTTCCTTTAAACCATACTTGCTGCGGACACCCTATTTATCATGTGGAGGATCTGGTTCGCTTGAGTAGTGACGGTTTTCAGCCAGGTTGTACCTGTGCCGTCCTGATCTATGTGAAAGCCGAGGATCCGTATGGAGTGTTTTCGCGGAATTTCTTTGCCGTTTAGGTGTAGCCTGATGAGTCCCCGGATATCGTTTGCGTGAGCCTTGCGGGTGTTGATGACAACCGTGTATTCTGTCTTCTCAGGAGAGCACACCAGTCCAATAGAGGCCGTGTATTGAGTGACTACGTCTATGCCTCGCTGTAGCATCTCTTCTTGAGTGCCAGGAGAGCCCGTGTGACACCAAAGGGTAATATCATCGGCATAGATGGAATGTTTTAGCCCCGGGATATCATTCAGAAGGGGTGGAAGATCGCTCATGGCCAGGTTAAACAGAGTTGAAGAAAGTATGGCTCCTTGGGGCACTCCTGCTGTAAGTTTGCGGGCATTACTGATGTGGTCTTCTACTTTGATTTTGACGAGCCGGTTAGTGAGGAAATCTCTAAGATACTGGATAGTTCTGGGTCTTAATTTATTGCGTTTTGCTTTTTAGAGTATTGGCTCGTGAGCGACGGTATCGAAAGTTTTCTTTATATCGATCCCGACTATGGTACGAGTTTGGGCAGTGCTCTTCACTTCCACTATGTCTCTATGAATGCGGAGTATGGTGTCTTGGGCAGAGACATGTCGGCGAAAACCGGTCATCGTATAACAAAAAGCCTGGTTTTCTTCTAAAGCCCATTTAATGCGGGCCTGAACCATCTTTTCCATGAGTTTGCCTATGCAGGAGGTAAGAGAAATAGGGCGCAAATTCTTAATGTCATCAGGTGATTTACCGTGTTTAAGAATAGCAACTACATGTGCCGTTTTCCACGCCATAGGGATTTGGCCACTTTCCCAGGCTTGGTTTATGTAACCTAGGAGGGCTTCTAAGTGGTTGTATGGTAGGTTCTGCAGCATTTTATACGAAATTTGGTCTGGTCCAGGAGCTGTATTTCTTCGAATGCTTTGTAGGGCGTTTTGCAGTTCATGAATTGTGAATGGCTGATCAATGTCCGTAGTTGATGGTTGTGGGAGTGACGTCTTCGGGTACTTGTTAGTAGACAATGTAGTGGTGTGAGGGAAAAAATGATCCAGCAGCAGCTCAGCTACGTCATCGTTAGTCATTTTTGTGTGGAGCTTGAGCTTTTGAATGGTTTGGCTTGTTTTCTTATTGCCTAGTAGGCTGTTAAGGATGCGCCAAACTTTGCTTGTATGGAGGCGACCATTCGTACTATCGCACAATTGCACCCATTTGTCATTGATGAGCTGTTGCGAATATTTCTGAATTTCGTCGGAGAGTTCCTGAAGTTGTCGGCGTAGTTTTTTGTAGTGCTTGTTTCTGTGCAGTTTTTTTCTCAGGCTAAGCCACCGGTCCCATAGTGCAAGGAGATGATTGTTAACGGTCGGCTGTTCTCGTGTCGTCGTGAGCTCTGTGGTGTGCTTACGTACGGATTGGTGGATCTGTTTGCTCCATCCCTCTTGGTTGACTGGTGACTCCGATACCTGAAGCAGGGCTCGGACCTTTTCCCAAGCCGTAAGGGCGATGGTGCCCATTTGGAATTTGGTCCGTCGGCTGCATTGTTTTGGCCGTAAGGGCGCTAACTCAATAGCAACGATGTGATGGTTACTGGCCAGGTTCTCTTGGGTGTTGTACTACTGTGCATACTTGGGTTGATTGGTCCATGCAAGGTCTGGCATCGTATTTCTTTCAACGCTATTTCCAATACGGGTGGGTTGCAGAATATCGTTAAGTAGTGTCAGTTTTCCTTGTGTGGTGACTTCTTGTAGTTTGCGGCCTCGTGGACTTGAATCCGTATAGCCCCACGCTGTGTGGCGGCTATTAAAATCTCCAGCAACGACCAGGTGGCTATGTTTGTGGTCGTGTGCCACTCTTTTGACCCAATCGACCGATCCGATGTCCCTGCCTGGTTTCCAATGTGTATTAATTACTGTCAAGGGTGCCATCGTACTCGTAGGTTGGCATTGTATGGCCACCGTTTCCTGTGTCTCGGTGTTCCATTCAGAGGTGTCGATCTGGATGGCTGGGATGCTGTTGTGGACCAAAGTTAGGGTGAGTACAGGAGTTTTGCTCTGTTGAGTGCGACGTTTGGTGTTAATGATGCTGGGACTGCTGAAGGTGGTGTAGTACGGGATGGTATGGCATCCGTGGGCTTCTTGGATGAGGATGATATCAGCCTGTTGTCCGGCATTTTGTATTTTACATCTGAAGTCAGCCTTTTAGCGTTTTAAGCTTCGGCAATTCCATTGCCAAATTAGTGTGTTCCGAGCTTGCTGAGAATTATAGGTCATTATCAGTGTCGTTGGTTTCTGGTGTGATTAAGCTTTGGACAAGTACCTTCGTTGCTGGTGGCATTTCATCTGGAGACAGGCGTTTGGTGGTCAGGCTAGTGAGTAGTTGTTCCATGCGGTTCATCTGAGCCGTTAAGGCAACGATGGTAGACTGTAAACTGTCTATTTGGGCCTGAGTCCGGAGATTTCCGATTTCTTGTAGCTGTTGCCGTATTATGTCCTCGATATTCGTATGCGGAGAAGTGGGTGGTGCGAGATTGGTTGCTGGGACAGCCGTTCCCGCAGGTGGTTGTGTTGTTGCTGTAGTCATTGGATTCATTTCGGTTTGCGTAATAATTTCCCTGTATTATGGCGTGTGGGAATGGTGTGTGTGATGGGCTGGGAGGCGTGGGTCACTTACCCTGGTTGAGCTGCCGCTTCTGGTCTTTGAGGTGAGGAGGCGCCTCTTGGCTGGAGTTGGCCGAGTCACAGATTCCTCTCGTTCCTTGTTGGGAGTCTTTTGGCGCTGTTGCAGCGGTGCGGAGCGTTCCTTGCTGCGGCCTCTGCTTGAAGACCGGCGTGCCGATTGGGAGCTATCTTGGCTGGTGGATTTCGAAGTGCGCTGAAGCGGTTTTGCAAATGTGGGTAGTTGGCGTCGTCCAATGGAGGTGGCGGTGGGTATTTTTTTGGCCGTTGGCGAAGACGGGCGGCTCGTTGTTGACGAGCCTGCATGCTTTCAGCGAGGTCTTCATCCGCTTGAAGTCGTGACGGGCATTTGCGGTCGGTGGGGGCATGATCCCTGTCACAGTTGATGCAGTGGGGTACACACTTGTGCGGTTCTTCGTCTTCAGGGTCGATAGCGAGGGGGGTGCTGCATACATTGCAGTAGCGGTGCGTGTGCTTCCAAGGACACACTTCAGCCTTGTGGCCTATTTCCAAGCAGTTGAGGCATAGTGTACTGCGCGGCTGGTAAGGATGGACACGAGTCACCGCCCTGTGGACTGTTATGTAGCGTGGGGGGTACACACCGTCGAAGGTGATCACTGCGCTGTTGCTTTGTCCCATCATGCGGGCGTAAAGTATTTTTCGGTGTCCCGCGTGAAGGGATGTCATGAGCTCTTGGCTTGTATAGCCGGAGACGCCGTGGATAACTCCCTTGGCTTGGTCTGCTCGAGTTGCAAGGTAGGTCTGTACGGCGCGCGTTTTCTTCCCCAGAGAGAAATTTCCGAGATTTCGAGGAGCTTTCGGACTGCGGCGGGGCAGGAGTTGTCTACGGCGAGTAAGTTTTGTTGCAGGCGAATTTTGATGTAAGTCTGAGAGTTCTCTTCTGCTGTGAGGTCTGCGGCTGATGTGATGGCGAGACCTACTTGAGTAGTCGTCGTTTCCGAGAGATTCAGGCCGTCTAAGGGATTGAAGATTATTGTTTCAGGTGGAGGTCGGCTCGGCTTACTTTTAGAGGGTGTGTCCATGGCCTGGCATCAGCGATGTCATTGGCCGTCGGGGCACGACTGCTCCATGCGGCCTGGGCAGTTGTGCGGGGATATCTTATCTGTGGCGAGGGCATGTCAGTGACTCCGCTGTTCTGTCCAGTGGTAGTGGCCTCACGAAGGAGTCTGGCGGGTTGTAGCGTCGATGAGGTCGAATCGCGGAGCGCGCGCAGTTTGAGCACCTATAGGAACCACGAGCCGGCGCGCGCCCGTGGAACCCGGGGCCACGTGCTCGGTTGGCCCGTTAGGCTTAGCTCAGGGCGCGGCGTGGCTTGGGTGAAATCTCGAACTTGCAAGTTCTTTGGTGGTCAGTTTCCAGTTGCTGGTGTTTCTGAAGGTCCTCGGGAGTTTACACACCCGTTTCGGGGCTTCTTGGAGGTTCGGCCGTTGAATTTACGTGACTGCAAGCGATTTTTGCGGAGCCCTGTAAGTGGGAGCTTCTTTTCTTTTATTGCAAGTGTTAATCATTGCCCCATCATGCGTTGTATCAGTAGCATCTTGACGTAGTTTGAATGAGTCAAGGATATAAGGCGCGTTCGTAGCATTTGATTCTGTCTCGGTTTTGTGGCGCAGTGGGAAGAGCACCACGTACCTCGCGTTCCGCCCACAGGGTCGTGGGATCGAAACCGGGTGCCGCTAACTATTATTTTTTTTATAGTGTAGGGGGAGGAGTGTGGACGGGCTACGCCGTATGGAGGGACAAGGTGAGTGAATGAGATGCAGTCGCATCTAAAAGAAAACGTATAAAGGTATACATAATGAATGAATGAATGTGTTGCAGTCTTCGACTGAAAAATGTATATTGAGACCTACATAAGTAATGGGAGCATGCTAATCACCCAAGTAGTAGCAATTCGGCGACTAGCGAAGTACGTTCCCGCCAAATGCTATCTCTGCGTGTCTATGAGGAAGTCGCTGTGTGTCAAGCCATGGTAACGGAGAGAAGCAAAAGACGCCAAGGAAAAAGGATGATGATGACAAATATAAGATGACAGCTCCGGCTGTTGGACGGCAATGCTTTCGCAATCCATACATCATAACAAGTGCTGGTACTTTTTCTTTTATTCCAGGCTATGAGTTCGCACATGTTGTATCCGACGGATGCTGACTTACCGATCTTAGAGAGGTGCGCAGACGCTACCTCGAACCCACAGATAAATATAGCCTTTATTCCTGTCACATACTATATATAACCAACCTGCGGTCACTAATTATAATGGTGGAACTAAACCACCTTAATTAACACTGTGCGCCACTTGTTGCACGAACGTAAACTAAATTACAAGTCACAACATCCCCTCCTTCCAAAAGGCAGCAGCACACCATCACTGCGATGTCTCATAATCGGCAACGCAGGCAGGATTGCGTCGGTTTCTGGTGGATCGCCGCGGAGCCTCTCTCTCAGCGCTCACGTCAGCCCCACTACTCAACACGTTCTTTGGCACACACACACGTGTCATAACACATGACGGACCAGCACTTGCTTTTGGACCTGCCGTTCCGTCTTCGCTGGCAGTGGTGGTACCTAAGTGGAACACTCTAGGGCTGCGGTGCTGTGGTGCCAGTAGTCCCAGGGGAGCCACAGGTCGCACCCGCCGCAGGAGAGGCAGAAATACTCCCTGCTACATTGATGACACTGCTGTTTGGGAGCGCAAAGGCGGAGCATGATGCCTGATTGCAGCAGCTTTTGAAGAGCAATGCAGGGCTACAACTGAATGACAAGTGCGTTTTTGGAGTGAAGGAGCTTTACAATTTGGGTCACCGAGTGAGTGAAGAAGGGGCCCGTCTGCTGCTGAGCTATGTAGAGGCCATCCAAACAGTTCCAGGCCCCCCCCCCCCCCCCCCCCCCCCCCCCATATATGGCGACGTTGCGCTCTTTCCTTGCCATGGTCGGGTATTATCCAAAATTCATACCGCACTATGCTGAAGTCGTTGAGCATCTACGAGAGGTCTTATGGAAGGGAGAAGGTTTTGCATGGACGCCCCAAACTCAAGCTTGTTTTGACCAACTAAAACTCCTCTTGGCAAGTAACTCCTTCCAGCTATTTCACCATGCTTTGCAAATGGTGGTCAAAACAGATGCTTCTGCATTGGCGTAGGATGAGGCTCCAGCAACAGATCTGAGTAACCTTGGTTTGTAGACTGCGACGAAAAGAAAACCATCTTTAAAGGGGTCGTAAAGACAAAATGCAAGTTTGGCTCAATATAAATAAAACTGCGTTGTACTGTCAATGGAACTGCTGAATCTGTACGAACTGCTCCGTCTATTGCTGTTACCATGAACTGGCCCGTTAACTGAAGATTGCAAGAACTGGCCTATTCATTCAATCAACGGACCCTTTAGATATAGCGAGCATTTGTTTATTATCCTTTACCCTCGCTCCCCATCCCTTTCTTCCAAAGCGGCCAGGGGTCCTCCTTTTCTAGTAGGTGTTGTCTGCTACTACAACTGATAGCAATGACATTAATTTAATAGCGAATTTCGAACAAGTAATGCAGATTAAAACAAAACATGCGAAGCAGTGGCGACTCCCTAGCCACTTTCTGCCAACTTCCTATGACGTCACAGATTGTGGTTTGCGAGATTGGCGGCTGCCGAACTAACCCATCGCTAAGCCGCATGACTGGACAATTGTAGCGGGGCCTCTAGTTGCGTTTGATAGCGTCACTTGAATGCTAACGTGCAGTCAACCCACTGAAAATTGTTTCTTGTGCTGGCCCATATGACGTCACTCCTGCCCACAACGCGTCACAGTTGCTCGAAATTTCAAAGTTTTTCATTACTTCTTGCGTTGTTTTTTTGTTCGGTTAGACAACCTTTTTCGTGGCCGTAATGCATCTGAGGGAGGTAGTGAAGCCTAGTTCTTTCTGATTAAGTGAGGTTGCATTTTGTCTTCATGTGCGCTAGGCCGCGCAAACTTGAGGTTCGGCGTGCACGCGTTGCTCCGGCTTTAGGAGCTCGGAACACGTACCGCGTTTCTCGCACGCCCCTCGCATACCGCGCCAACTGTGTTTTGTGTTCTAACCGCCTCTGTGGTCACGTTTTCTGCCTCTAGCAGCGGCACTGCCTGCTTTTCGCTGCTTTTGTTGTCCACCGGTATCGACATTTAATCGCCGTCATTCTCTTTTGCCGCCTACGTGGCCTTGCACTGGGCGCGTACAAGCCGTGACGGGATGCGTCGAGACGCTGTGCGGCAGACTCGGCGGAAGGACAAGGGGCGAGGGCCGCGCTTCCACTAAACGTTCATCTAGCAACTACCGTATTTTTGCGATTCTAAGCACCCTCCCCTACTTTCGGTGAAAAAATGAGAAAAGAAAGGCTTGCATGCGAATTCTAAGCACCCCCTGTTCTAAGCAACGAGTGCAAGGTGGATTTTAGACGAGTAAAAGGGGGTCCAAGTTGATATTGTGGCCAAGACATTTATGAAGTTTTCAGTTAGAAACCACTTCGACGGAACAGATGATGACCTTCTGGGGGTGCTGAAAGCGGTGGCTCAAGCAGCGCAAAGGACTCGAATGGTATTGAGGGTGACTAAGTATCATAAGTAAGCGGTGGGTTCACTATCTGTAACTCATTTTAATTTATTCATTCGCCAAATGAAACGTTATTCCTTGCGTCCGCTTCGTTGATATGCGGCCGCAAAGAACGTGGAGGGGGCTAATTTAGGTTTCTCGAATCTGAGCACCCCTCTCATTTTGGGCATCACGATTGGGGAATAAAGGGGGTGCTTGGAGTCGAGTAAATACGGTACATAGTACGGCTGAAGAGCGAACGCAGCGCCACCGCAGCAAATGCCGCCGCCGTCCCATTTGACGTCACCGATCTGTGCACACGACCTGTCGTTTTTTTTTTTTTTGTCGCCCCCTGCCTTCAGGTAGACAGGTAAATTTTGCAAAACACCCCAACTTGCTCGCGCATATAATGATTATCGCGGTTAGTAGCCTCGTCCATCCTCCCCCCCCTCCCCCCCCCCCCCCCCCCCGTTTTTTGCGAGCTTGAAAGCTTGTGGGGTGGAGAGGGGGCGAAGGGCCAGTGGGTCGGGACCTACGTGCCAATTTGCCCAACAGGTTACCCTCCAGGGAGTTTCGTCACGCGCGGCTGCGCTCCTTCCTTGCTCTTCTTGCCGTCGTGAGGCGTTGACGTGTGCGCGCACGCGATCTGTGACAAAACAAACTCTCTCGCCGTTGAAGGATCGCCCCCCTGTGACGCCAGCGTCGTCGCGGAGTCTCTCGCTGAAGTTTGCTCAACTCCTGCACCGGCCGGCGCTTGCTTTCAGCCTGGCGGCTATTTAAAGCCTCCTCGCACACCTCCGAGGCAGCATGAAAGTGGGCCCTTGTGTCGGGGAGACCCTGGGCGCGTGCTCGGCGTTCCCCCGGCATGAGCCAGCCGTCGCGATGACGTGTCGCGGAATTGCGGCAAGGTGCTCCTCCCGGAGCGGCCCGTTAGAATTATCCAAGATTCTTCTCGTCACAGCACTTCCTTGAGACGGCGCGAAATGGAACAGGGAACTTCGAGCACTGAAATTCAGTGGCCGTTGCTGAAGCAGCACCCTACTAAAATGGTTTTAGCGCTTAGGTACTCTTACGGTACTTCCCCGCGAAATTAAATGCCCCAAGCGGGGATGAGAGGCATTTAATAATAATTAAAAAAATTGGGGCAGCTTCGCACTGGTGGCGTGAAGACTGGGTAAACAGCGAATCTGGCGGTCCCACCCAATTCCAATTCCAATTCCAATTCCATGTCCCCCCCCCCTTCCCCGTCAGAAGAAAAAAGAAACAAAAATGTGGGGAACGAGACCTGCTCCAGCTAGGCTATGGCAGGTTTAAAGCCAATATAAAATAAACAAATAGGGCGAAAAGCCAAACAAACATTTTTTTAAGAAAAACCAATTTGATAATTTAAAAAAAAAAATACCCCGACGTACGTAACAGCAGGACGTCCAGGCAAAGTTTAAAAGGATAACTAAGCGCGAAGGAACATCAAAAGAAGCATAGGGAAGAACGTTCTCAAGTCAGTTCGGCACAAAAGATCGCACAACGCAGCAGTTCCACTCTCAAGTGTGTACAGCACCCTCAAAGAAAGCCCGAGTCAGAGCTGAGGCGGCATTATCAACTCTCACAGACACCAGGTCACACGCTGTAGCACAAGGACC
Source organism: Haemaphysalis longicornis (assembly GCF_048455015.1). NCBI lineage: Eukaryota > Metazoa > Arthropoda > Arachnida > Ixodida > Ixodidae > Haemaphysalis > Haemaphysalis longicornis. The sequence continues at coordinate 51,069,807 of NW_027526225.1, read as the reverse complement.
TTGGGCATACAATATCGCGGAGGTGCAGTCCATGGGTGGCACGTATCTAGGTGTTAGTTCAACTAAAAAGGCGGCAAGCGGGGATGAAGGTATAAAAGAAACACAGAGAATAAAAAAAAGTCACTGAACACACGTAAGCGTCACACCTCGGGCATAGCTAGATCGGGAAATAAAATCGGTGAGGTCCATGGGAATCTTCACGGCTGTGAAGATTCTCATGGATCTTTATGCGTTGTTATGCTTGGTGATTCGGCCAAGTTTTCTGCGTAGTTATGCTTCGAGACTTGGCCAATCTTTCTGCGTAGTGTCGTCGTTAGCCCCCGAAAGATCAACGGACACTCGGTCATTGAATTATGTACAAAGTACGCGTGTCCACCGGCTTCGAGGTGAAGCTCCAAGAGTTTAGCGGAGGGCGCAGTGGGACGAGGGTTTGCTTAAATTTTTTGAACTCGATCGGTGGCCACCGTTCGGCTTGTGTGATCTGCCGTGTAGGACGCTAATTAGGAAGTTGGTTAACATTATCTCGTCTCGACCTTTTGGCTTTTTTTATATTGGCATTATTTCTTCTCTTGGCACCGTCAAAACTGCCCCACTCGTCGCAAGAGCGGTCACTCCGCGACGCGTTTCCAAAACCGTGCTTGTACCAGTTGTATCGCGCCTCCTACAGGTGGCGACACGAGTTCCGCCCGAGCGCAACGAGGAAAATCTACGGTGAAGCGATGCCATGGCGCGCGCGATGACGTTGTTGTGGTGATAGCGCATATACCGCGTGTAGTGCGCATGCGTTATCTGGTGCTATCGCCCTGAATTGGCAAGTGCAGTTTGTTCATGACGTCACTGGTCACATGTGTGTTTAATATATATGTATGCTGCTGTCATGGAATAAAGGTTGAAATTATCTCGCCCGCATCGTCGGTGACTCCGTCCCTTTCCCGGTTCTTGCGGCGGCCGGGTCCGCTCGGCCTACTTCTAGGCCGCAACACGACATGGTGTCAGAAGTGCCGTATTCTGATATTCAAGGGGCGTTGCATCTGTCTTCGTCAAGCGGCGCCATGTCAGAAGACAACTGAGTTAAACAATTCCACGGCATGTTCGCTGTTCCACCTCCGGCCACGTTTGACTTCAACCGGACATCCGAATGGCCTTCCTGGATCCACTTCGATGACTATACCGCTTCGCCTCGGGCTTAAATGAGCGAAGTGAAGAATCGCAAGTTCGGACTCCACTTTATTCGATGGGACGGCAAGCCAGAGAAATCTACTCAACGTTCGCACTACCTGAAGAGCAACAGAAGCAGTACGAAGTCTTCAAAACTAAGCTCGACGACCGCTTTGTGGCCGCACGAAACCTAGTTTGTGAGAGCGCATGTTTTCATCGACGCATTCAACAACCGGTATAATCAGTCGACCAATTCGCCACTGCGTTGCACACTCTGGCGGACCCGTGCGACTACCTGGAAAAGGAACGTATGATCAGTGATAGCTTTGTCGTCGGCCTCAGTGATGCAAAGCTCTCCGAGTCGCTACAAATGGATTCAAATTTGACACTCGCCAGTGCTTTGGCAAAAGCTCGCTTCAAGGAGGCTGTCCAATGACAGCAGCTATAGAGCTGCGATAAACCAGCGACGAACCTTCGGCAGCGGCAGCCAGCAACGTGGATGCCGTCAGGGCCAGGGGCAGCCCCGGAAGAACTTTTCAGGACAGCGTCACGTCAGCTCGTCAAGGAACAGTGCACCTGGCATACAAGGTAAGCGCACCAGAGAACAGTCCTACCGACCACGTACCCCTGGTCCATGCACCAACTGCGGTCAAGGAGCGCACCCCAGGACCTCCTGCAGCCCGGCAAGATCTGCGAAATAAAACTGCTGCGGTTGTGCCGGACATTTTGCAGTGGCGTGTCGGAAAAAGGCTGCAGGCGGCCAAAAGAAGGTGCATCTTTCTTGCCTCCATATGGACAACTTTCGTGTCTCCATATGGCTGCGCTCGGCCTACTTCTAGGCCGCAACACGACAGTTATCGTTCGCGAGGTTTTCCTGCGCACCATCGCCGGCCCAACCACCCGCTTAAACAGCATCGCTGTTCAAACACTTCGGGGTTTGTACTTTGACGCACTGCTTAGACTGCCCCTGAAAAGATCTATTCCCAGCGATGCAGTAGTGTAAAGTAATAAAGCCTACCTTGATGAGCACAGGTGCTTAAAGCTCTATGGGATCTTGGGGGATACGTAAGAATAATTTCTGCAATGTTTTACTGCACCCAGCATTTTTTAAGTACAATGCACTTCTTAAGCGACCCTGAACCTGCGTCCACCGGCGATGTCCGCGCACGTGGAGATGGGCGCGCGCAGCCTGGCCGCTGACATGGCACATACCCACGTGGGGGATTGGCCAGGAATCTCCTCGTCTTCCTTGACAACGGGGGGAGATGGGCGCGCGCTGCCTGGCCGCTGACATGGCACATACCCACGTGGGGGATTGGCCAAGAATCGGGCGTGAGAAGGGCTAATGCACCTGCTTAAAGGAGTACTGACACGAAATTTCAAAGCTGAGATCCGCTCTAGCAGTCTGTGAATAAATGCATCTTTCTTTCTTTGTAGTTGTGTGTGTGTGTGTGTGTGTGATCTCTCTTTCGCGAACATTACCGAACCGCGCAAATTCAACTCGTGCATTCGCACTTTCACATTCTTCCCCTCGGGGAAATGCGGGGAATTTCTCAAGTGAGAGAAAGGCAATAATTTTCTGGAGGGGGGAAGCTTAGGACCCGAGTGTAGAGACAATGGAAACGATAGTACGACGGCGAAATTGCCTCTTTGGGCGGAAAACGTCAGATACTGGTCGGCCTACGTTTAGGCAGTTCTGCCAGAAATACACCTGCCTGCGAAATTACGGGACAGGTTGGCAGTATTTCCGGCCCCCTTACAGAGGAAGTACGAATCTTAAGGGTGCACTGAAATGAGCTATAAACATCGTGTGCTTACTTTGCCAAGGACAGGAGCGCTTTGTGGATTCACGCACATTTTTTTTTCGCGAAAAAAGTTCGTTGTACTCTTATCTCTACCACCCCACCATCCTCGCCGATTTGTTAACGTCGCGCTGTGATGGCACGCACACTTTGAAGTCCACCGGCCGGTAGCATTTAGAGAACTGCGAGCACGTTTGGATGCGTAAATTCTCCGCGAACAAACAAATAAGCAATTGCGAGGACACTTAAAGCACTCCTCATGTAGTGAATGCTACAGAATTATTGTCGCGCCTCTATGTGCCGTAGCCGAATGCCTCCTCCCAATATCATTATCATCGCCCTTATCAAAGCCAATATCACTTGTTCAGCTTAAAGGGCTTTTAGAGTGAAATGTTCCACAGGGTGTTTCATTTCTAAGCATCTCTGTCCCCATTTGCTCTCACCTATCCCCTTTCATTCCCCGTCTGCATTCCCCCGGACTGGGCTGTATGCTGGTGAACTCCAAATGAGTTCAAAATATCCCCAGTCCACTTGTTTTCCACTTTCTGTATCAATAAATCACTCTCACTCACTCACTCACTCACTCACTCACTCACTCACTCACTCACTCACTCACTCACTCACTCACTCACTCACTCACTCACTCACTCACTCACTCACTCACTCCGAAGCACCCCTCATTACCGGTTGCCGGTTTATGCGTGCATGGGTTGGGAGTAAAGGGAGGGAGGGTGGGTAGGGACGGGCACGCGCAACTAAAGGTTTCATGCCTTTCCTGGTGGCACGTCCGTTGTGTCGGCGCGAGGTTCAAACGTGGCCGCCAAACAGCCCAATGCGACCGGTCCGGTGTTTTCAGTGGTGGAGTGTATTGGGTTGGCGTGTTACACAAAGAGTGAGATGCTTATGCGACGCGGGAGGGAAAGAGAGTGATCGACGTTTGTCCGCTAGGTTAAAGATCGGGTCTTTCCAAATTTCATTAAAGTAATTGGCTAGGGAGTATGCTTTTTCGTAAATTACGAACAAACGTGTTTTGTTTCGGGCACTCCGTGGATGGCATGCAGCTTCGCAGTTCATCCGTTTTCAGAGTGGAAGGGCACTAATATTTAATTCTGGCGCCCACCATATAGCCTCGTTTAAAAAGAAAAACCAGGCCGTCATTACACCCCATAGAGAGAGAGATGCTGTTTATTTAAAAGGAAACACGCAGGGAGTTTTGCCGACATGAGTTCACTGACATGCTACTCTTCAGGGAAGGGGGAGGGGAAAAAAAGGCACTAGAAGTAGGGATAAGAGTAGCAGAGAAAAAGTAACAAATACAAATAATATATAGTCCTAGCTGTTTTGGGGCCGTAAGGAAAATGTTTTCGTACGCTCTTCAATCTCGCAGGCACGCCAATGTCGTCGAGGTACTCAAATAACGCGGATAGGGCTTTGCGCTTATAAGAGGGAGACGACCATGGTCCACGTAGCAGGCTCAGGGTTAATGGTCTAGGATGCAGGCATTCAAATTTATGCTGCAAATGTCACCTTTTGCTCGGCATAAGCAGACCACTCTGGTAATATACGTGCGACAGTTTCGAGGGAGCCCCAATTTTCACTATACGGGCTTGGAGTCTGCCCTATCCGATGAGGATAGGAGTTTGTAAACGCTGCGTTGAGGCGCAGTCTGTGGAACAACGTCTTTTATAAGATGGCGGGGTAATCTTTGGATGTAAAAAAGTATGGTGGCACTCCTGAAGGGATCACCAACGGTTCCTTTCTGTAGGAGGTATTGCCTTAGTGATGGCTGAGGCATCATGTTTAGCAATAGAAAAACCTTCTTTCTGTTCTAGTCCCCTGCGGGCATCCTCATCTGCTTTCTGGTTTCTTATGATGCCACTGTGGCCTGGGAACCACTGGAGTGTTACACCATGACGAACGACGTATGCGAGATCATGTAGATACTTCACTTTGCGCTAAACGTATTTGGGAAAGCTGAAGCAGCTAGAGCGTTGCAGGCTTTGAAAAGATGCTTTGAGCCCACTCCAACGCGCTGTGCGATCTGTTGATGTCTGCGCGCTACATCCTGCGCGCATGTGGCCACCCTCCCACTACAGCTGCGCAATCGACGCACACCGCACACGGAAAGGCTCGCAGCACGAATGGCTTTCACCTTACTTCCTCGTGCGCTTCACAAATCAAAGTAACGCGCAACGGCGGCAGACGTTTTAGCTGACATAAAAAGAGGCTTAGAATTGCCCGCAGACCTCCCCAAGAAGATGAAGAAAACAGGGTCAAGGCGCGTTCCCACGAACGGAACAAAACAAAAACAGCGGGGGAAAAAAGCAGCGCGACATCGGCGACGGTGCACAGAGCAGCGGTTGCTCTCGGCGCATTCAAGGTCGGTCGAGCGAGGGAGTTCGCTCCTGTGACAGCGCGCGACGCGTCGACGCCGAGATAAACGCAGTCCTGCCTGCCGCTGGGGTCCCGCTTGGAAGTCGTTGGATCCGCCGCGCTGGCTCCCATCCCGGCATCCGAGCGACGCGGCCCCCCGACCGACTACTCGCGGGCGGCGGCAATGCAGTTCGTGTCGGTGGACGTCGGCACGCAGAGCGTGCGTGCCGCGCTGGTTACCGAGAAGGGGCGCTTCCTGAAGACCGCTTCGCGGCCGCTCGAGACGTGGAATCCTCAGCCCGAGTTTTACCAGCAGTCGTCGGACCAGATATGGAAGGCGTGCTGCGAAGCCGTCAAGGTGAATAACCGTGTTATTTTCGTTCCGCGCTAATGACCTGAATGAACCGAGGGTTCGTGCACATGTAATCTGCCGAAGTTGACGCGATGCCCGAATTGCGCGGGCTTTTTAAACGCGAAAGCATCTGGGGGATACGCTTCCGGGAGTTTGCCCGACCGTTTGCATTTACTCCCCGTTCATAATTTAGGAGGCAACCCTCGTGGTCAAAATGTAGTCATAATTCTGCGCAAGCGGTATGCTTGCGACACACCAGCGTTCGCGCTCTAAATTCCGATCGCTGAATGGAGAAGCTAGTAAAACAATTGAAGGAAAGTGACATTGCGCTTAGAACAAGCAGTCGTCTTTGATATAAACTTTGTAAAAATACTTCGAAGAATGAAAAATAGTTTTTCTACTATTTGTATTCAAAAGTAACTCCCCGTGCGTATCAATGCGATAGTTTCAATATCGCTGGAAGCTGGTAGAGCAACGTCCGACCAGTAACAAAGCAAGTTTCCGCTCTAAATATTAGCTGGCGCAAAATAATTTTCAATACAGTAAACAACTCCAGAATAATCTCTTCTGAAAGAACCCCGATAAGCCGTAAAGCGGCACCGGAAAATACACTCAGAAGCTATAGTCGTATCGCTAAGAGTTGGAGATTGGTTCGGAGCCTGTGCACTACTCGCAGAAAGAATTGACACGTGCTGCTGCTTCTCTTATCGATGCTTGAGCGCGTAGCACGGGTTGTTTTTAGCGCAAGTAATCTCTGAGATTACGAGATCCTTGAGTGTTATTCTGTGTTACTTGGACGGTTTTTCTCGCCGCGCCATTCCAGTCAACGCCTACTCTGTATGCATATTGTCCATAATGCATATTTATTACTTATGCAAAAAAGCGGCAGTTCGGAGCCACGCGGAAGGCACCTGGATTCATCAATTGATTCATATTTGAGGAGAAAAGCCGCTGCCGTGGATTGTGGTTGTAATTAAAGGGGCACTGACACAAAAATTTTGCATCTTGGTTTTTTTGTTGTTGCGATAAGTAGCCAATGACCTACTTATCGTGTGTGGAAACCTCATTTGCTTCAGCGTGCGAGGGTTGTTTAATTAGAGACGTCTTCAATGTGGCCAGTCGTAGTTTCGGTTTCAGCGGGTGCCGCGAAACGATGGATTTTGTATAAACAAAGCTGTCCACGAGACCGTCGGACGGATATCATAGAGCAGAGCTGCCGTAGCACTGTCGAATCCCCGTCGCCGGCAGTTTCAGCGAATACTGATCTCGTCAGCCGCTTAATTAAAAAGCGACAGTCGACGTGACGTAGGCGCTGCGAGTGCAAATTGCTGCCGCGGCTAGAGAACGACGCGCGACGCTCGAGACAGTGGGTGGGAAGACGCGCGCTGGGGGCAGCCGGCCAGTCTGTCTACAGGTCTGCCTACAGATGTGCGAGGCTTGACACTGCGGTGGATATTCGATTGCCGCTCTCGTGACCGGTTCAGATGACGAGTTTTGATGCAATCCGCCATCGCATTATAACTACTTTCTCGTATGTGCTGCCTTGTTCGGGTATCGAGTCCCATTTCGTGCGGCGGTTCTCGAGCTACCTGCGCCGGTTTGCGCCATTTCGCGGCCGTGGCCGCCGCCTGCGCGGCGACCGTGCGGCTCGCTGCGCGTTTCGTGTCCCCGGCGCGTTTTCGCGTCCAGTGTAATAAAAAGCAATAAATGTAGAGTGCCTGAAATCGACTGTAGGGTTTAACACGCCGACGCAACGCAGGCGATGAGGCGCGCCGTAGTGGAGGGCTCCGGATTAATTCTGACCACCTGGGGATCTTTAACGTGCGCCGAAATCTCATACACACGGGCGTTTTTGCTTTTCGCCTCCATCAGAAAAGCGGCCGCCGCGGCCGGCCGGGAATCGAACCCGTGACCTCGTGCTCAGCAGCGCAACGCAGAGTGCCTGAAATCACTGTATAACTTAGGACGCGGCCAGCCGCACGATGAGCCAACGAAATCCCGGCGCCTCCGCCGCCAACGATCGGATCGTTCGTTGCTCGAGAGCCGAAGTTCCGACCTCCGATCGGAGCGGCGAGCCAGCGATAAACGCGCATAGTGTGGAAGCGGCCAGCACAAACTCGTGACGTGCTTAGATTTTGTTTATTTACTCAACATTCAGGGAATGTCGATTGCTCGAGGTTCTCCGCTGGCTGCTCGGTTGCGTTCCGCACACCTTAAAATTGATTTTAAATATGTGCTAGGCTGTATTTGCCGCTGATATTTTGCGGATATATGTGTGTTCACATAAACGTATATCCGAATTTATCTCGCCTTCAAAATGTTTTGTCAGTGCCCCTTTAAAAGCAGCATGTGAGTGACTGGTGCGAGTAACATGCAGCGCCCGCATTATTGTGTATTCGTCGCCTCTTCAAATGTTTGTTCGTGAGCTAATTGACTGGCCATGACATGTGTGAGCCACAGTATGTGCCTGAATGAATTGCTGCGTTGCGCAACAATTTGCATCACCGAAGTGACACATTATGTTCGAATCGGCAGCAGCAACTTTACCACGACCTACGCCAACAAAGACAAGGGTTAGGTCCCCAACTGGGCATTCTTAAATTATGCCTCGAAACATCTTTGTTTGTGGCATTGAAGGTGCGTCAATTTCAGCATGTGTTGGCGTTAAGGGCTGAGGTTTGACAGACCGCGCTCACACTGTAGATGATGATGATGATGACATTCTAGCCTGGCACACTGACAAACAAAAAGTCAATCGTTCAGAGTACCGCTGACAAACCTGCTTTGTACGAACAGACTGAATGCTCGGTTCGTAATACAACTTTCTCTGCTTCGGACCACTACTGAATGCTTGATGTGCCATATAACGGCTGAGTCTTCAAGCGGCTCATATTACAATAACGACGTATTCATGTCATCACAAGCAGACTTTAGTAGCAGCGCTCAAATAACCATCTTGCAGCCTCAAATGATCTTTGTGCGTGCCTTTTCGCCCCGAAAGTTTAGTGGGAGGATCTTGTGAACAGTGATGCATGAAGGTGCTATGCGGAGTCGATTTGGAAACACCGACCCGAATAATCGGCAGCCAAAGGTTTCGTGGCGACTAGCCGAGCCGTTCTGTTAGGCCCCTGCTCAAATGTATCACGTTAACGGCGTGATTGGAGCACAAGACGGAGCTGTTGGCTAGAACGCGTGAAAGGAACGCCTCCGAGCTGGTAATTCATTAGGCAGAGAGATAGATACAAGCCAAACTAGCTCCTGCACTGCAAATCGGTACTGCAGGGGGGTTGTCTTGAGCAATGCGCCGCTGAGCGAGCACTGCAACGAAGGCTAGTGTCGGCACCTGGCAGCGAATCAACCGGCAACTCTTGTTATTGGCGCCCGGTTTCGCCCAAGGCACCCAGGTGGTTCTTTCTGCTCTCGACGTTCTCCCGAAATAGCTCTGATTCAATCTCGCTGCTCTTCCGACCGTGCCGCTTTGGGCGCACCCGGTCGAAGGCCGTTATAGGCCTCCTGCGCTGCCCAGGGGGCGCTGCGCAAGCGGCTTCCGGGCAGTACTTCCGGGTAGTACAAAGCTGCGTGGGTCCCATAGGATCCCGTGTTGAGAGAAGCAAAATGAGCTCGACGCTCCCGATTATTTTTCGACTTGGTCACCAGCTCATCCCCGACGCGTCCGATATATTTCAGCGATCAAGTTGGCATTAGGGGAAAAAGCTTTGCAGCGCTAAACACGTTTACAGCGCCGACGAAAGTGCCAGGACCGTGACGGCGTCTGCTACTCGCAGGTTCACCGATCGATGGTCGTACGAAGTGAAATTTTAAGTAAAATTTCTAGTTTAAACTACTCCTCTAGGTGACAAAGACTCCTCAAAAACAGCCGATCAAAAAAGAACAGTGACGCAATCGGCGATGATCGAGCCAGCGAGTCCGGCGGACCGCAGGCTCGCCTGCTGGGGTGCGCCGCTCTTTTGCGTACCTGCACACTATGCGTGCACTTTCATTAAACAGTGCTCGTTTGCGTCGCCGTTACGAATACATGGTGCAGCGTTAGATTGCCGTTTTGTTGCGTGTCTCAGTGACAAAATGCCGCGACCGTCAGAAGCGTGAAATCTGTTTTGCGATTCCGAAATTAGTGGCCGTAAAACAAAGTGGTCGGGCGAACTAAGAGGCCGCTCGCTTTCGTTGTTTGCGCTCACTTTACTTAATTATGCTCTTGCAGCATACATTCCCAGTTCGCACTTAATAGCCTAGAATGAGGGTCAGCAACGGCCGAGTTCCATGCAGCCGATACGGCGGAGGGCTGGACGGCAAATCAAGGGGGGGGGGAGGCGGAGGCGGAGGGGGGCTTTGAATGCAAAGAGAAAAAATTCTGCGAATTTCTAATAATATTTGACAATGATCTGGCGATTTGTGAAGATGGGGGTGGGGGGTGGGGGGGCAATTCAGCTGGAGGACGCCAATTCTCTGTTCTTGTCTCGCTGTCTAACTCCATTTGAAGTCAAAACTGTCGTGTCGGCGTTCAGATTCGACGACCCCTGCACTAGAAAACCAACACAGTCAGTGATGATCGTATGTAAATATTCGGGGCCCCGTGCCGTGTAAGCGGCTGTTATGCTGTGTTATGTGATGTTAGAGAAGTACATCTCTGCAGGCAGCGGGCGTGTGATTTGGTGCGTGTTTTGCGTCCTTTAATAGCGCTTAATTTGTTTATTTAATTGGCGCTATTGCCCCACCTACTCGCTATTATACATGTACCATATGCCGTTCGTAAATCGTGCGGCGTAAAACGTTACGCAAGAATCATTTAGTTTGCGAAAATACGAAACACAATTTCCACTCGTTTCAAAGGCGGTGCCAGGCCAGCAGTGTCAGCTGAGTCAGCTCCGGCGCTGCGCAATTCTTGCGTTCGCTTGCATGCTCCCGATGAAGCAACCTTTTGCAGTTACCTCAGGATGTAAGATGAGCAGCGTTCCGTGTTTATGCTACTCGTGAACTTTCCTTTGTCGACCGCACGCAAGAAGAAAAAAACTGTAAATGTCGTCAAACAGTTAAACCACCCGACCTGGCGATACTGACCACCGCGACAGCTCGCTCAAAAGAAAGCCGACAAATCGGCTTCTTTTAGCGGATATTATTTTGTTTAGCCTCTGCAGCTACTTTAAGGGCTATTTCATACAGTATGCCGTCATTTAAACACGCCACAAGGCGCCACAACCAATTTTCACTTTGGCTTGTAATTGAAAACACATGGTGGGCGGCGAGGGTCGTCTGCTTTTGTACTACCCAGAGGCGTCGGCCGCTAGGGGCGCTGCATGTCGCCAAAACTCCAGCGCAGGAGGCCTATTGGCGATTCTACACTCCGTTAAGCGCGACGCAGTCTACGTCATCGCGTCCCGCTTCCCCTAAGACTTAGCGAAGATTATTTTGGCGCTGTGGCTGGTCGCGGTCACGGTAATGTGCCTCGGTGGCGAAATGATGAACATGCGCTCCGTCCGCCCGACCGCATTTCCGTGTGGCCGTACACCCTTGTAGCCTGACATCCGTTCCAAGATAGGAACAAGCCAGGCACTTGCGGTCCGATGCAGAACGTTAATTATAAGCGTCGATATGCGGCGTCCACCTCTAGACCGGCCTAAGAGATATTAAACCATTTTTATATACAGGAACAATGCGCATAATTGAGAATTAAAAAAAATTGCAGTGGAAAGAAAATTTCGCAGGTTGAAAAAAAAATTGAGATTTCTGGATGTCGAATGCAAGACGCATGCTCCAAAACCCTCGAGTCTGGCTACCGAAGCGGAACAGCGAAGTTCTTTTGCATAAATTTATGAGGGTTCTAAGCGAACCAATATATGGCGCTCGGTGTGTACAGGTAGGGCCAGACTTACGCCCACAGGGGAACAGAATCTTGCTCCCGTAGCACCGATTTTGAAGCACAAAGGACTTGTGAATCACCGGTAACCCTCCAGTAACTTGCACGAGGGCCATAGCCAGGTCACTGGTGGGCCACGTGACAAGGGGAGGAGGCGGCCGCTGGAAAGGGGAGGTGAGGGTAGGGGAATGGGAGTGAAGGAAAAGGGACAACAAGGATAGAAGGATGTGTGCGGTTATTATGATCAGAGGACGAATAAGAAAGAAAAATCCGGCCTAGTAAGTGTCTATCAATAGATGACACCTAAACCTGGCTGGATGAAAAGCGGAGGGAATGGGACAGAGTAAGGAAAGGTTTATTAGATCGCAGAGAAAAGGTATAACAGGAGTGGCGTTAGGATAGGAAGTTAGGACGTGCCAGGGGAAGGGAGGGGGACGTAGGGGAGGGAAAAAGGTAGAAGGGAGATAAAAGATAAACACTATCCTTTTTCGACGTTATCTTCGGGGAAGCAAGCATATATGTGCACGATCTTTTGTCTTTTTTTGTGATGGCGTGCCTTGTCGCAGTTTGTGAAGTTTACTAGCAGCCAGGGAAGGTAAAAAGACAGTTTTCATTGAATAATTTGGGGAAATATTTCTGATGCAATGCAAACTTTATTTCGAAAATTGCATTGCATACAATATCTTGAATGACGATTTTCTTTCGACGTCCGTTATGCACAAGGGACTATGTACGGTTAAACGGTTAACTAGAGAGTGCTTTCTTTGCCAGGAGGTGTGTCGAGATGCCAAGGACGTGCGTGGCATCGGCTTCGACGCCACCTGTTCTCTGGTGCTGCTGGATGACTCTGGACGGCCCATCACGGTCAGCCCCAAGGGTGAGCGCACACTCTCGATCAACGATTTGCGCGGAGAAATTGATTTCACCCAAAACTGCACCGTAATTTTCTCAGAAGGATTTGCTTTGGGGTGCTGAACCGAAGCCGAGTGACAGCAAATGAAAAACCCTCTATATGAGGCATAGTTTGAACACCATAGTCTGCCTTGGGCTACTTAGGCGAGAAAATTTGATCTGTCTGTCTGTCTGTCTGTCTGTCTGTCTGTCTGTCTGTCTGTCTGTCTGTCTGTCTGTCTGTCTGTCTGTCCCCTATTCAGCAATCGCACCAAATGTTAAGCGAATACTGAAACGATAAGTTCATACAGGCACATTACTAAACTACTAAATATGGTAGCATACTTCATAATTGTCAACAGAGTTCTGCAAAACGAAAACACTGGGCATATTTGAAGCAAAACAAAATATATAGCTTATATTAGCACTGCTTTTTTGATTAAAAATAGACGTGAACGTAATTCTTGCTATGGCATGCAAAGAAGAATGTGTTAAAGCAATATTTCAATCACAAAATGCAGAAAGGGCTGAACCCCGTGGCTCGAATACCAAACAGTAACAAAAGGTCCCAACAGATGGCGCATTCGCAGTGCGAAGGCAGAATGAGTTCGGCCACCTGCGCAATTGAGATGCGAAGACTGAGGAAGCACCGGAGCTGGTGGTATTCACGAGCTCTCACTTGGCTTTTATCAGGTCTGCCCATCTTATCGGTAGATGGGACTCTGAAGTCCTCCGAGCGCACGCCGTCTGTCTCAACTAGAACAACATCTGCACGCCAGAGCTTACGTCATCGCTAGGCACTGATCCCCGACTCGCGACTTCCCACCGGAACACTTGCGCCCCCTGGTGCAAGTATTGAGCGACGGCTGGCACGACTCCCCACCCGAGCATCTGCGCCGCTACGCGCACACCCCACACCTTCTCGTGGGTTCCTTGCCTCCTCGCCACTTTCTCTCACACTTCTTCCCGCAGGATTTTCCTACTCTACACTTTGCTGCGCCGAGTTCTGAGCGACGCCACGCATGGCTGGAACTCGATTCGAAGCAGCTTCGCTGTTAAAATTGAATCCAGCGAACATCTGTTGCGTTTATCATTCCTCCAGGCATGGGTGGATGGAGACTGGAGAAGAGCGTGAGGGGGAGGCGAATGAGACAGGACAGGACGGGGAGGAGTACAACTTTTATTGTTTCGAAAAGTCTTGGGGGTGCAGCCCTCAGTCCAGGGCGCCATTGGAGCAACCCGCCGTCTTCGCCCGTTTGATCAGTTGCAGGTGTCTGCTGGGGCAAGAGCTAGCGTGTTCTCTCTTCCACTGCTCTCTGGAGGGGCTTGGGATGGGGTCGATGTGGGGGGTTGTCGGTTACGTGGCGGGGCGGCAGAAGAACATCGTCTTTCGGCGACATTGGCAGTGAAGCGAGAAGATACGCGGCCACTTTTTTCCGTAATTTTGACTAGAGTTGACTTTGGATGGGGGGAGGAGAGGTAGTGAATCTAAACTTATGGTTTTTGAGCTGTTTGGAGAGGACTTTGGTAGCAGTTTGGTAGCAGTTTAGAAGCCGCGGTTTTATGGTGTTCATAGCCCGTAGGTAAGCGGAGAACGGAGTCATCATCATCATCAACTACAGTCTATTTAGGGCCACTGCAGGACGAAGGCCTCCAACATTGACCTCCACTCGCTTCTGTCCCGCGCTGCCCGAGTCCATTCTGTTCTTCCGAACTTTCTTATTTCGTCTCTCCATCGAGTTAAGGGCCTTCCCCTTCTTCTAGGCCCGTTCCTAGGCATCCATTCTGTTTCCTTTGTGGTCCCCCTGTTGTCCGTTCGTCGTACTACGTGGCCAGCCGAAGGCCATTTCTTTTTGTTAACTTGAACTATGATATCTCCAATTTGAGTTTTCTCTATAACCCAGGTTGCTCGTTTCTGCCCCTAAGCGTATCTCCTATAAATATTTTTTTCAAGTCCCGTTGAGCCGACGTCAGTTTGTTTTTCACTTCAGTAATTCAGCTCCGTATGTCATTACCGGCACTACGCACTGGCGGTAGATTTTTTTTCTGAGTGACAGAGGTAGCTTACTTTTCATTATTTCGGAGTGCTTGTCGAGTGCTTCCCAACCTATCCCGATTATGCGCCGGATTTATCTCTTGTGGCTGGGATCAGCACTTACTGTTTGGCCAAGGGAATTATAATTTTTTACTTGTTCCAGTATTTCGTCATTTATGCTGAAAAAGACGCGTTCAGCGTGTTTATTTATCATTACTTTAGTTTTATGCATATTTATCTATAGCCCTGAAGCGATGCTCTCTGATTGTAGTTCTTCAATCATTTTTTTTAGTTCTGCAGATTCTCTGAGCAAGACTATCGTCGGCAAACCTCAAATGGCTAAGTATTCCCAGTTTATCCGTACCTATGTTTTCCCTGTCATGCCTCCTGTATACAGCGTCCAGACAGGCTGTGTGCAATTTTAGTGCAGTATTATCGCCTTGTCGCAGCCATTTTCGGATCGGGAATTTATCACTTTGTTTGTGAAGGGTAACCCTGCCCGTGCATTCTCCATATACGTCGTCGTCTTTAAGGCGTCCATCAATGCCGCGGTGCTAACTTAATCAAACGCTTTTCCGTAGTCTATGAATGTCATGGAAAGCGGCTTATTATACTATGCGGATTTTACATTACTTGGTTGATAACATGGATGTGATCCATTGTAGAATACCCTTTTCTAAACCCAGCCTCTTCTTTGGGTTGTTGAAAGTCTAGGCTGTTGTTTATGCGGTCAACTATGATCTTGGTAAACAGCTTGTATACAACCGACCGAAGGATTACGGGTCTGTAGCTCTTAAGATCTTTGTTATCTCACTTCTTGTGAATTAAAACTATGTTGGCGTTTTTCCAGTCTTTGGGTATCTTTAAAGTTCTTAAATAATCTCAGAATTGTTTAGCAAGCTTTTCTAGTATGATATATCCACCCTCCTTTAGAAGGTCTGTAGTTTAGCCTTCGTCGCCTGCCGCCTTCCCTCTTTTCATGCCCTTGAGCGCCTTTTAGATGCGACTGCATCTCATTGACTCGCCTTGTCCCTCCATACGGCGTTGTTGTTGTCCGTCCACACCCCTCCCCATTCTCCTCGCCGCGCGAGCTGCGCTCTCCGCCGCTCACCCCCTCTCCTCTCCGATAGCGAACACTCTCTCGCGAGGGGCATTGGATTGGATTCGATTGGATTGGCTTGGCTTGGCTTAGATTGGATTGGATTTGGATTGGATTAAAGTGGATTGTGTTGGACTGTGTTGCGTCATAGCCGCGACACGTTGCGTCATAGCCGCGGCAGGCGGTTCACGGCACGTTTCACGCGATAGGAGAATCAACCTAACAGAAACAACAACGGAACCCCCTATGCGTCGCATCTACACAAAGGTTCCCGCGAGGGGGGGGTGGGAGTTTTTTTACTTCCTCTATAGTTACTGGCGGAACTTTGCAAGCTACGTTTGTAGGCTCAGTAGTTCCCCCTCGTCCAACGTCGCTGGCGTACGTATATCTTGGTGTATAAACGTTGTGCTATTTTATATATCTCGTCCATATTGTGCGTAATGGTACCCTGGTCATGTCTGAGTCGGCGTACATTGTCTCTGCATTCCTCCTTGTTGCCTTCACGCTTCCTCATTTTTCCAACATTCACTCAATGAGCGCCATGTTATACGCACGAAAGTCATTTGTTTTATTTCTATTTATCAATTATAGCTCCGCTAATTCAATTTGATCCACTGTACTCCATAACTTTATGTTCTGGCGCTCCGCAATAAGCTTCTTTGCTTGCTGAGTTATTTTTCCAGTTGCTGAGTTATTTTTCCAGTTTGTTTGCTACATACAGCCTCTCCAATAGACGCTTGTGACTGTGATTGCTGTGCTTGCTGTTAGGTTGTCATTTAGGGTGTCAACACTGTCCTCGTTCTTACCGTCAAAAAGAGCGAATTCGTTCTGAAAAGTTATTTTAAGCTCCTGCGTTCTGTCTGTGATGGACCTGATGCTGGGCTTCTTACTTTTTAGGGGTTGCTTCTTTACTATTTGAGACTTAGCCTTACTTTGCACCTAACCATCCTATGATCCCTGCACCGAACCTTGCTCAGAACCTCCACGTCCTGCATAATGCCTGGGTTGCTCCTCAAAATGGAGTGAATTTCGGTTTTTGTCATCCTGTGAGGGCTTTCCCATGTCCATTTACTGCTCTTGCGTTTTCTAAAGATGGTGTTCAATAGTTTCAGGTTATTTCTCTCTGCAAATCCAGCCAGTGTATCTCCTCGGCAGTGAGTGCCTATTCCAAATTTCCCACCGATTTTTCTTCTACTCTTCTGTTGCGTCGAAGTATCCCATTACAATCGTGAATTGGGCTGTTCACTCATTCATTGTTAACTCGACGTCTTCGTAAAAACTATCTAAGGCCTCATCCTCGTAGCTAGCTGTTGGTACATAGGCTTGCTTTATCCTTACCCTGTATCGCTTGTTAAGCTTGATCACAACCCTTTTGTTAACACTGAGGAATTCTTCCACGTTCCCTGATATCTCTTTGTGGATAAAAAACATCACCCCGTGCTTTTTCTGTTCGTGAGGTCCCCGATAGCACGGATAATGCACGCTAGTCAGCTCTATGGAGCCTTCTCCTATTCTTGTAACATCACATAGCCCAATAATATCCCATTTAAAGTCCGAGAGCACCTGTAATAGCACGGCTAAGCTTCCCTCGCTAGATAGAGTTCGTGCATTGAACGCTGCCACTTTCAAGTCCCAGAGGCGGCCTTTCCGGACCCAGAGATTCTTAGCATCCTCTGCGGTGTCGCTGGCCTGACCGTCGCCGTGCCCAGGTGTTCTACAGATGCTGGGGACTGAGGGCGGGAATTTGGGTTGGTCAATCATGAGGGGGTTGGGCGAACTACATCACCAGGGTGACCAGATCCTTATCTGGTGAGAAAGGGCTGTTTGCGTCCCAAAGAACCTTCCTAGCATCGTTGCACCTGGGTAGTTTAGCCTCTAAGGTATCCGGGATAGTATTCACCTCTGGACCAGGCAGCACTCCATATCAGGGACATTTTGACAGAAGAAAAAGAATAAAAGAAAAGGGTAAAATCAAGATAAGTAAAAAAAGGAAAAGAAAGAAAAAGAAAACCTTCGCACGTGTCTTTTCACAATGAATCTGTTCCTAATCGGTCCGCTAAAATCTCAGCCGTTTCTTATACACGGAAAAATTTTGTGTCTATCAAAGAAAAGAAAAGTTGCAAATGTTTGGTCACTGCCATTTTTAGGGTCCTACGTGGTCTCGGGGCGAACAAAAACTGAGCGAGTGAGCAAATAAAGAGCGGCCAGGGCTGTTGTCCGCAGAAGAAACAGGCAGTCGTGTGGCGCTTTGATGAGATAATCACTAGGTGACGCTTTTGTTTATTGTATATGGCCGGCGACGAGGCGTAAAAAAGACGGATAAGTTGCTTAACGTTTGACATTTTAGGCGGAGTTCTAAAAAAAAGTGCGGAGCTGTCCTTGAACAAGTTTAAAAGACGACTAGCAAACCCATGTGTGCTCTGCGCGTGTAAGGACTCCTGGGCTAATGGCGGAATTAAGACTTAAATATAAAGCAGCGGATTACGGCAGTTCGAGAAGTTTCCACCCGCCTTTCTTCGAAGCGCTCAAACACGTCTGCCTAGCATAAGGATGAGAAAGGATGAAATAGGGGTCAACACGGGGGGAAACATAGGGGCCAAGGGAGTACTTGCATATATATTCATGTCTAACGTTCATCGCCTCTCGTCTTTGCGTAAGTACTCAGCGATGCTCGTGGTATAGCACCTGGGCAAGTACTCGTGTTTATTTAGGGATTAGCTCCTCAAATACTGCAAGGGAGTGGTAATACGAGAAAGGTGGGCAGTCTTCGAAAATGGTGATGGGTTCAATTGTTGATCTGAAATTGCTTGCTTCGGAGTTGTGCATGACTTCGCTGAGAAAATCGTTCCAGTCTATGGCTGTTTGAGAAAAAAAAATCAAGATACGCAGAATGCACGGGTGGGTCAACGGCATTTTGGTGATTGGTTAGACATCAGTGCAGGTGAGGATGCGCAGTGACCGAGTGGTTACCGAGTAACGAGTGATAGAATATACGCTACAGACAACCCTAGCAATTTTGCATCTCGGCTCGAGATTAAGTAGTTTAGCTTTTTGTTGTGAGTATTCATTGAAAATAAACCTTGCGGCACGATTCCGGACGGATTCAATGCGTTTTGAGAGGTTAGTATGATTTTGGTCCCAGACTGCACACGCATACTCCAGTTTGGAATGTGGGTAAGCTTAAAGGAGCACTGACACCAATTTTCGGCGTTAATATTATTGCACAGTTCGCTTCCTTCACTCAAAAGAATACCCTGGGTGAAATATGAGCAACCTGCGACGCGAAGAACATAGTTTAATTGGATCTCATTTATCGCGCCGACGGAGCAGCGCGCGGCGCGGCACTCAGCAAATGGACATCAGCGTGACATCATCCAGGGAGAGCCAAAAGAAGTGACGCGGCAGCGCTCGTCAAAAGCTCGTGGCGTCACTTCATGCGCGCGGCCCCACGAGCGGCGAGCGGGCGCAACACCCTCTCAAGCGCGCGCTGGTGACGTCCGCACAAAGCGGTGAGGTCAGGCAGGGAGTCTGTCATATGCGCCGTTCGGGATGAAAGCGCTGGAATTTGAAACAAACGATTTTCAGGCCGTTCAATGTAATTAACTATCGCGCGCTGAAGTATTTGAAGTGCTGTATCAGGTTCGCCAGGCCATTAAGCATCGATAAAAGCAATAAAAGTGTAACAAAATTTTCGTGTCAGTGCTCCTTTAAGGCTGCGACGTCAGGGTTAGCTTCGTTTGTTGTATGTGTTATATGAGTTGGCCAGGTCGAGTTTTGGGAAGGGATGATACTTAGGTACCTGTTCGAGAAAAGCTTTTTATATGAAAGCTTTACATATCTTGTGACGGAAAAAACCCAGTGCTGTCCACATCAAATGGCGTAAAAAACTGCACGTGTCTTCATCCATCACCTAAATAATAAAAGAAAAACCCTGGCAGGGGTGGATCGGACCCAGGAACGTGCGGGGACAGAAAAGTAACTTAACCACTGTGCAACTCCGACACTTTCTCTTACCTTTTTAATCACAAATGAACATTTGTCAACGTCAGAATAAAAACCGCCGCCCCTACTTTGGTTTGATGAATGTTTTAATATAAGAATAAAATGTTGATAGCTCTAATAATACACATATTCATTCCATTTTGTGTTCCTGCAAACGATACACTTCAAGGAGACTAGTTACATTTTGCGAGAGAAAATTGTTTACAGTAGTAGCATTAACATAGTGCACGGCCGGGATCGCCAAATTACGTGTAAGTCTAAGGCAAATGTTATGTTATGCCACCATTTTCCACTGCCAAGACTCCTATCCAATATGACGTAGCAGGCAGATATTATTTTGTCGTTCTGTGTAAAACACTCCGAAAAAGGTGGCGCCCCAGCACTCTGAGCACGTGCTCGATGCTTTCGCAATTTTTGCACAAAGTGCACGTTGAGGACCAGGCAAGGAAAAGACTTTTCTCTTCCGTTCATGTACTAACAGAAAGTGTGCCGGTGTACAACTTAAGGAAAAACTTAGGCGAGGACTGCCATTTTTTTTTTCACCAACGACGGAACTTTATTTCATCACGACATGGAACGTGGCTTTCGAGGTACAGCCTAAATATGAATGATATTGGACCAAGAGGAGAAATAAGACACGAAGCGTTCTAAATAGCATAATTGTGATGTAGGACCTTGTAAACTAACAAGCGGAAAATAGGTACAGCCCAACAGTGCTAATTGAGGTGGCCATTTTAAACCGAGTTGCTAGACTCATGTAAACAACATGTTGCGTATGTCCTTGGCGAACAGTTTTTAGATATCTCATGATCACTCCTCAACTTAAATGTCCTTTCGATGTAAAAAAGCAAGTTTTAGGTGTTTAAGAATGCTTTTTTCGTCAAATCAGAGTGTCAACGGGCAACTATGGATCGCAGGTCTGGAAGCGAACCTTTTTACGTCTTTCCATATTGCAGGCGAACCGGAGCAAAATGTGGTACTTTGGATGGACCACCGGGCTATTGCAGAGGCCGAGATGATCAGTGGTACGGGACACCCTGTCTTGCGCTTCGTGGGCGGCGCCATGTCACCAGAGATGCAACCGCCAAAGCTGCTCTGGCTGAAGCAGGCATGTATCATGTGAAACACTCCTGATTGCTGACATCGAATAAACGCGCCCTGCTTTGCTCCCGCTTGTAACGACATCAGGTTTAAACGGGGTGCAGTTAATGTGCAATCTTCTGAGCCTGTTGGGTGGGCCTGTTCTTAATATTTTGTCTCTGTATGCTTTATATTATTGGGCTTGCAAGTGCTGTCCAGAGCCTGCACAGTATACGCTTACCGTTTCGTTTTGCTCCCCAAAAGAATGTAAATGTGCAGTTTATAAACGGGAGGAGCGGCGCTGTGAGAACTCGCAAACAGGACCCGCAGCTGCCCTGTGTGCAAATACGAAGTTCACTCCTGCGTTCCACAAACCTTATTTGGCAATCGTTCAACTTGTAGTGCCTTCAGCGCTGTGCTTCTCCATTTGTACTATAGGCATACTGACGTCATTCTGGTTATTGCTGTGGTTGCGTCCTCGTTGCAGGCAACTTTAGACCCACCCCTTCAATTGCGAATTACGCCGCTCCGGTAGTGTCGTATTTCACAGGAAAAGGTTATGGTCATTAATAAATTATTCAACTTTGTTGTGAAGCGAAGTTGTATGTTACCTTCGTGGGCCCTTTAAATGGGAAGTGAAGGCAAAATACAACCTTGTTCAGTTTGAAAGCACTACTTTTTGGTAGCTCTGAGCTCCAGAAAAACGCAATAAATATCGAGAAACCCTCAGCTTTGGTCCTGCTAGATTTTATCAGTAATGACAAGAAGTTGAAGCTGTAAAAAAACTAATGTAGTATTACCTGCTTGTTAACGTGCAAGTAATATGATAGAAAGGAACTAGACACTCCACCACAGTCGCCTAGTCATGTGCCGGGGGTGGTGGTTTAGGTCAACGGCCGCCAATGGCCCAAACAAATTTATGTGACGTCATAGAGAGATCGCCGGAAAGTGGCTAGAGGGTCGCCACTGCTTTATCTGGTTTTCTTGAAATGTCCATTATTTGTTAAACGTTTGCGATATAATTGGAATAGCTGTTATCGGGACAAGACAATCTTTTTATTGGACTAAACTTGCGTTTTGCCTCCACTCCCATTTTAAAAAAATTAGCTGTGGCTTAGCTCGGCTGTGCCAGGATATACGTAGCGTGAGCTAAAATTCAGCTGGTTATTCTTAGGTTTCCTGGTTGTCTAGGATCAGCTGATTATCATGCTTACTGCTGCTAAAACGATTTCTATTCCAATCCAATCCACTCTAATCCAATACAATCCGGTCCAGTCCAGTCCAGTCCAGTCCAGTCCAATCCAATCCAATCCAATCCACTCTAGTAGGGTTCAGTTCAGTCACTTCTCTCCGCGCATTCAAAGCACGGCTCTCCAGGAGCCACGCGAAACGGCTATCAAGCGGCTTCGGCGCAGCGTCAGACTTGGCTACTGCGGAATGGAGGCACACAGCTGGGCACGCGCCGGCGCCAGTGCGTCTGCCATGGCTATGACGCCACTCCTCTAGAATGTGCAGACCGGCGAATGTGCAGACCCAATTCTCTACTCACCCCTACTCCAATTGGATTGGATTATCCAATCCAGTACAATCCAATTTAATGCAATCACATCCGATCCAAATCCAAGCCAATCCAATCCAACCCAATCCAATTCTCCTCGCGCTTTCACAGAGCGGCCCTTCCAGGTCCACGCGAAACTGCTCAACTTCGGCCTGTGTAGCTTACGCTACAAAATGTGCCTGTTTCGTTTCCTAGAACCTGCCTTCTAGCTGGGAACGGCTGGGCCTCGCCATGGATCTGCCCGACTACCTGACGTGGCGTGCCACGGGCAGCGC
Organism: Haemaphysalis longicornis; assembly: GCF_048455015.1. Lineage (NCBI taxonomy): Eukaryota > Metazoa > Arthropoda > Arachnida > Ixodida > Ixodidae > Haemaphysalis > Haemaphysalis longicornis. The sequence goes on along the minus strand of NW_027526225.1, from coordinate 51,047,310 downwards.
ATCTCGGTCCCTTTGTTCGGTCGTTTGCAAGTGGACCTACCAGGCGGGGCAGGCGCCGGACTCGGACATGAAGCCGGGGTGGCAAGAGTCCTTTTGGATACGCATTGGCCTCGAAGACCTCACAAGGGATAACTACCGCATCATAGGTGAGCGACTTATGAACGAAAGCGAATCCTAAAGAGGTACTTACACCGATTTCTGGTGCTAATTTTTTTTATGGAGTTTTCTTTTCTCAACAGAATACCTTGGGGGAAGTATGATTGGCCTAGCTGGGACGCGTTGAACATACGTTAATTTGATCTCATTTATCGCGCCGACGGGACAGCACACGGAGCGGTGCGCGACAAACGGACATCGGCGTAGCATCACGCCATGGAAGGGGAAAAAAGGCAAAGTAGCCCAGTGTCTACTACATTTGCAGAAACTTGTGACGTCACTTCGCCCGCACGGCCTGGCCATTGGCAACTACGCGCTGGAGCGTTCACAAGCTGATGCACGTCGCCAGATTTACTGGCATAACCGCTCCACAGAAAGACAATCCTGCTAAAAACAAAGTACCACATGCGAGAAAGGAGTGATAATAAAGCCAAGAATAGCCAAGTCGCCATCAGGACTTTTATTAAAGTGGTCGTTAATATCCCAAAAACAAGTTGCAGGTGACATCTACGGTTAGGTATCAATATGTATGGCGCGATAGCGTTACTTCGACTGGAGGGAGCGTTCTGTATTGGAGTCGTGCATTTACCATTTATGGTTTCCGAGAATTGAAGTCTAGCGACGATAGACCAGCCCCAGTTTGAGTCTAGTCGTGTTTATTCTCTAGCGTTGGGGCCTAACTGAATGTTTTGGCTTATGTATAACACTCACGCAGAGTGAGAGAGAAAGAGAGTGAGAAAGATAAAGTGTCAGAGCTTTATTGAGTAAGATTTAATGGAAGTTGTTTGCCCCTGAGCATATCTTTGAATATGACCACGTCACACAAAGAAAGTGGGCGTTTGCCCTAATTTAGCACAGGTTAAGGTTAATGTCGCGCGTTTCCTACTTAACATCTCCGCCGATCTAGACTTATGGATATATCTATTGGACTGTATCGCGCACCTAGTTCGCATTTATTCGGCGCTTAGATGCTTGTGTGGCACGGTGATGGATGTGATGGATGGTGTTCCTAGGCGTAGGATAAGAAGTTCCTAATATTTTTCGGGGAGAGAAGTGTGGTAGTCGTGGTCGACCTGGAGCACGGTATGCGGGTTTGCGTGGATCTCAGTCGGCTGCATCGTTCCCTTCCAGTCCGCCATGTCGTGGTTTTAATGTGACGTAACTTTCATTTTGGTGGATTTAAGAATCCTCCTAAATTTGTTTAGGTACTATGCCCGCAGCCAAGAGACTAATGACCTTTTGAGCGTGTGTAACGATGTTTAAGCATAGTTCCATTAGGCGGATTGTAAACACGATTTCCGGTTTTCCTGTCCTGTGTGTGACCCGCCGCGGTGGCTCAGTGGCTAAGGCGTTGCGCTGCTAAGCACGAAGTCGTGGGTTCGATTCCCGGCCGCGGCGGACGCTTTTCTAATGGACGCGAAAAGCCGAAACGCCCGTGTGTACGAGATTTCGGCGCACGTTAAACATGCCCAGGTGGTCAAAATTAACCCGGAGCCCTCCACTACGGCGCGCCTCATTGCCTGCGTTGCGTCGGCGCGTTTAAACCCCACAATCAATCAATCAATCAATCAATCAATCAATCAATCAATCAATCAATCAATCAATCAATCAATCAATCAATCAATCAATCAATCAATCAATCAATCAATCAATCAATCAATCTTTCCTGTGTGTGGAGGATAATGAAGTCACAGCGATCGACTTTGTAGTACACTGCGACAATTGTTGCCTTAGTCCTTTGTTGCCTGAGAAGCTGTCCCGCAACTGCTCAGAACTGTTCTGGACAGGTAAGCAAACGACGTCACTAACCTAACCTAACATAACCTAGTCTCTCTAACCCAACCTAAACTAAACTAGCCTATCCTAACGTGGAAAACTGGGCGTGTTGGTAAATAATCTAGGCAAAACAGTGAGATAAAGCAAGGACAGCAAGGACTGCGCAGTCAACAGTCAACATCTTTTCTTTATTGCTCAACATCTTTTCTTTATTATTCCGACTTTTGGCCACTTCAGTTTGGACGCGCGGAGGCCCCCATGCGTGGCTTGCCATACAGTATGTTGCGATCTGAGGGTGGCCAGAGCTTTCTTAGCGCATAGTAAATAATGTTTCTTAAGCCATAAACGGTCTGTCCTGTGAAGAGACCTTTTGCGCCTTTCTTTTTTTTATTGTTTTCTTTACGCAACAGTCTTCTCAGGGGGCATAGGATGCGCATATTTTCTGAACACGTGGAGTAGTTACCTTTTACTATCCTTCATATGATAATTTGTTACAAGTGCATTAAGTACCCCACATATGTCTATTTGTGCTAAAATATATTCTCAAAGGGTAACAAAAGGTAGCAAATGGTTACTTAGTGTTTCCATCTTATAATTACTGCACACATATTCGGTACTTGGTTGAATATTGGAATAAAGTTTTTTGCCTTATTCGTAATCGATTCGTATTCGAAAATTTTAATATTCGCACACCCCTAAACAAAGGCCTAGCTTGTGTGACTGTGCGGTTGACATTTCGTCGGCAGTTAAACATTTTTATAATTGGGTGGGCTATTGCAAGCACTCTGCCTAGCGGCCGCCACCCATTGATTTAAAATGAAGTCCACTCACCTTGGCAATTCCTTGAAAGAAAGCCTGCTTGGCCAGCTTTCCGGGGCCATCCACAGTTTTTTCATCATCTTCAGGACCCCACGAGGCACTGAATAACCTAACGTAACCTAGCCTGCCCTGAACTAAACCAACCTATCCTAAGGCCTCTTTTATTTGCCATTTTGGACTGCCAAGAACTGCTTCCCCGAACACCTTTTATTTGCCCATGGTATTTTTATTACAGGGTCGGTTTTAGGCTGTCCAGGAGGTACTCAGAACTGCTCTGGAAAGGCAAGTAAAAGAGGCCAAATGTTTCAGGTCAAGAACTGCTGCCCCCTGGCGCCCCCTGTGGCCGTGGCCTGAGCCTTGAGGCCGGACTGCAGTTGGGACTGAAGAAGGGCATGCCCGTGGCCACATCAATCATCGACGCACACGCTGGCGGACTGGGTATGTGGTCGCTTGTGCAGTACGGCGATCATTTGAGCTATTAATCGATCAATCATTCAATTAGTCTTTAGTTCATGCATCAGGAATCCGACTTGTGAATTGACTTGCAGAAGCCGTCGCCACTATCAGGCATCCAGTTGGTCAATAAAGTGAAATCTTATGCTGGATAAGCAAACCACATGTACCAATGGCATATTTCGAACTTGCAGATACAGTACACGGCCGGTAATAAGGGTTGGATAACAACACAACGCGTCAATTCAAAAGTTGTTTCAATAATTGATCAATATGTAAGCGGGTTACATCTCAAGGACCAGTCAAGGTTTCTGAGCGACGGCAAAAGCATAAGCACTGCGACTCAGGAAGTGGTAGTGTAATTGCAGACCGTGTAATGTGGTTCCGTGACTGTACGTCCCCGTGATGGTGATGAGCAGCAAGATAATGTTGCTGTCCTTTCGCTATGATTTTCATGCACTAAAAAGGACTGCACCGCTCACAAGGACCCAAGTTCATATGCCGTGGCCAGTTGTTTCTCTCTCGCAATCGCTTTGGTCTCCCACGCTTGTTAGTCAACGTCGTGTTTGCCATACCACTACGCCGCTCACATGGCATTAAATCGCACGTGTCCAGCAGGGATGCACAGACACGCAAACGATGAGAACCCTGACACATAATCGGGCTATAACAAGGGCGCGTAAATGAGTGTGTAATGGGTTTCAAGACTTCAATCACCAATGTTATGTGGGGAATATACAAAGAAGACAGCTGAACGGTTCCCAATTTGTAAGGCTTTATGGTACTTTTGTGCAATTTTTGCAGCTAAGCTGTATACCACTCCCCCCCCAACGGTTTCATCTCCGCCGGCAAAAACTCCAATGCGCCAAGCCCTAAGACGCTGAGCGCATGCGTCAGGCTAATGAGGCATACAGCATAGAGCTCAGAATTCGTTTAAGAAAACCACAAAACAAGCATCGAAACCCCATTATGGATAAGGCGCCTGTGAACAATGGGACCCCCTCCATGTGTTCCTGGTAAAGATTACGTTTGCAGATTATCTTTGAAGGCTAGGCAGGACTATAGTGTCACTAAGTAGAGCAGTTCTTGCCCAGATGACGAGTGCATGCGCGAGGCTGGGCAGGGCCTAGCATTTGCCTCCAGAGAAGCCGAGCGTGGTGTCAGTAGATAAGGTAGATATAAGTAGATAAGGTATTACCACCACTGAAGCACGCATGTAAGAAGCGGCGGCCATTTTGGCGTTTATCAGTGTTGCGAGAGTGACGCATTTACGGCCCCGCCGTTAACTTCGACCTTGTTTTTTATTAACAACACTACCTAAGAGGAAGCAAAACGGCATGTTTGAACACATTTCTGCTGCTGAAGTGCTGCGAAGCGTGCTATTTTTATTTGTGTTCGGAACGGTGCCAGTCGCGCGCAGCCGCAGAGCAGGCAGGACAAGCTAAGCCTGCCAGAGCTGACCTACTAAAGCGCATAAACAACAAAATGGCGGCGCCCATGAACCGTCGCAGTGTAACAAAAATGCCAGGTTATGTGAGCTGACCAATGATCATGGCGGTGGCATGGAACAATAGGAGAAAAGAGTGCCCATACTGGTGACATTAGCCGAGCGCAAGCGACAAGCGACAGGCCCGCCGAGACGACGGGAAAATTTTCCTACCCTTCTTTATCACCATGTGTAGTGTTTCACAACAGCTTTGCTGGACATCAGTGTTGTAGGCGTTACCGAAAAAAAAGTAATTAAATACGTTACTCGTTACTTGCAAATAAAAGTAACCCGTTACCGACCTACGTTGCCTCAAAATAAAAGGAACGCGTTACCGTTACCGTTACTGATAAAAAGTAACGCACGTTACTGTTGCGTTACTTTTAATTCATGAACTAAAACATTTGCTGTTTCCTGTTTCGACGTTTGATATGTGCGTAAGCGCCATAGCTAAAATATGTCCATGCGGAAACTTAATTACCCTCTCTTTTTTAGGGTTTCACCCGAATATATAGTTACAAGAAAAAACGCGGAGGTATATATGAAGCTGATTTATAACATGTTGGCACGGAACTTAACAGAAGAACCGGCCTCCCTCATTAGCACAGAAATTAAGACCAGCCGAAATTTAAACTTGGTAAAAACGTCCGCGCCTACGCTAAATAGGCGTTTAACGGATGCGCTCGATGGTACTGCCGTGCTTACTATGAGAAACAGCTTGTGCGCCAGAGGGAAGCTGTTTTTTAGCTCCGTCAGTGAAAAGTTGTGCGGCACCAGAAAGTACCGCGAAAGCTCATCATCCCCGGACACGGAGGTGCATTCATTTCCAAACGGGTTTGCAAAGAAATCTTCTTCTGCGGCGTTCGCTGCGTTCGCTAACACTGAGTTCTAGGAAGTAAAGTAACGTAACGTAATTTCGTTACACGTCGTTACTCAAAATAAGTAACGAAAGTACGTTACCCGTTACTTCTTTGGAAAAGTAACGAGTACGTTACTACGTTACCAAAAAAAGTAACGCGTTACCGGTAACGCCGTTACTTGTAACGCGTTACCGCCAACACTGCTGGACATCCACTTTCGCAGGGCGGGATGGCGACCAATTTTTTTTCTTGACTTCGTTTCCCACCGAGCATTCCGTAATTCACCAATATCTTATCAAGTTGACCAACAATAATGAAGCCGATTACTCTCAGAACACAGACACCTAAAGTGTACACTCATTTTTGTGTCTCCGATGCTCATACAACTTCATCGCACAGGCCTTCTGGGATGTGAAGCGGAAGGAGAATTTGCGAAGTCTTTCTCTCGCCGCTTGCCAGTTATAGCAGGCACCTCGACCTGCCTTATGCTGGTGAGTCTCGGGATCAGTGCACACTATCCGCTAAAGTTTTATGCTACATCTTGCCATTATTATTTCTTAGAAATATGGCTTGAACTGCCTCAAAATTTTGAACCTACATTTTACATTTTAATGCAAGTAAAAGCCTAATACTCATGGAGCAGTAGACCATAAGTATATCGTGCATGCCATGCGAGATTTCACACAAGTTTTGTACTATAGTGTCGGGAACGATGCACAAATGTGTCGTACATTTCAACAATGAAACGGCGCGAAAAGCTCAATAATATAAATGATATAGAAGATTTAGAACGTAGGAGGTGATTTGCATGCAGAACATTTAATACTTTCTGTGGAATCGATTTACTTCATAGTGCATTTTGGGCAAAGCATTCAAGGCAAAGCATTTCTGACCACTCTGTTCCTTGTTTTTTTTTTTTTTTTTGCAGGCGAATGAGAACTGCTTCTTCACACCAGGAGTTTGGGGTCCATACTTTTCTGCTATGGTTCCCGGCATGTGGTTGAGTGAAGCAGGGCAGAGCGCCGCTGGAGCTCTGGTAGGGGCTCAGCACATTTGACTGCGCGGCTTTTTGAAGGTCCGCTACAGTTGACAGTGCTGTGCGGCGTTAATTAGTTCTACCTCCAGACTGCTATCTTTTACGGTTTTACCTCACAGCAAAAACGCCCGTGTGTGCGAGATTTCGGTGCATGTTAAACATCCCCAGGTGGTCAAAATTAATCCGGAGCTCTCCACGACGGCGGGCCTCATCGCCTGCGTTGCGTCGGAGCGTCAAACCCTACAATAAATCAATCTGCTATATATTACGGTTTTACCTCATGAGGGAAAGTGTTTGCTCCGCTCTTCATGATGCATTTTGTTCTGAACTATAAGGTATGCTGATACATGAGTGAAAAATAGATGCTCCTAATTCGTTACAGCCTTAGAGTGTGTAGTCATTTCGTCTGACTACATGGCCAGCCCAAGTACAAGTCCACACATGACCATGTAGTGAGACAAATTGATAACCGGTCGACCACAGGGGTAAGAGACTGGTTATCGGGAGATGGGTCCAAAAAAGGGGAAGGGCATTAACTTGATGGAGGGGTGGAATAAGAAAATTCGGAGGCAAAGAATAGACTCTGGCAGCGTAGGACAGCAGCGGTTGGAGGCCAATGAGAAATGTCTTTGTCTTGCAGCGGACCTAAATAAACTGCATTCGATGATGGCGATGATGATGATGATGGTGGCGATGGTGATGGCCATATAGTGAAAATGGCACGTGCTTGGATAACAAAGGTGATTTTACAGATAAAAAAGTACTCTTGTCTGTTCGCAACGTGAAGTCGGAGCATGTTTTACTCAGATCATCCAGATGCTAAAGGCTGGGAAAGAACTGCCATGCAGGTAAGAAGTACATTAGAAGTTGATTGATTATGAGGTTCAACGCGCCGGCGATACACAAGCGATGAGGTGCGCCGTAGAGGAGGGCTCCGGATGTATTTTTACCACCTGGGGAGTTTTAACCTGCACCGAAATCTCGAACACACGGGTGTTTTCGTTTTTCGCCTCCATCAGAAAAGCGGCCGCCGCGGAATAGACCGCGCTTGCTTGGGCTAGTACATATATTAGCAGTCACTTGAGTACTCCGTACCATACGCTGACTGGCTTATTTGGGATGCTGGCTGGTGGTGACTGGAAATTGCGGGCCTCCTGTGTGTGATATCTCAAAAAAGGGTGGCAATATAACATTATGTCATTATGCATCACCTTCCAGCAGTCTCATTGATGAATTAGCTGTTGTAAGATTAGCCGATGATCAGGTAACAGGTCCTAATCATGAAGTAGCAGTTGTATTTATTGAATATAACATGAAAATACCAGTGTCAACACGGTTTCAGCATACATCATGAAATAAATTTTTAACCGAAAAAACGCAAAAAATATTCAAGACCTTTCAAAGTTTGCACTATGCAATGCCAGAGGTTATGCAATAAAGGGAGTAATGATGCGATAAGCCGATACATTAAAAGCAGTCATTAGTTAGCGTAACTACACGTTCGCAATCAAGTGACACGACCAAGTGGAACCAGAGGCCTTACTACAATCGCACAGTCATGTTTATTGCCGGTAGCTGTGACGGGTGATGGCTGCGAAGCACAAACAAGATTTTTTGACATCCTAGAAACCTCGCCAGAAAGCGACATGGAAGTTACCGCTGCTTTAACTGTTTGCTTTAACGCCTCAGTCATTTGTTTGAAGTTTTTGATAAAATCAGTATAATTGTTATTGTTACAAAAATTTCTTTAATAAGTCAAACTTTCACTTTGTCTGTATGGCCTTTCGAAGGTAGTTTGAATTCTATTACTCCTTAATGTGGCTCGTAACATCTTTTAGCAGCTTGTGGAAGCACTTTCATGCTTGTTGGGCTACGTTATGCCAGAGGCTTGATCACAAAATAAAGACGGAAAACAATTTTAAGCAATTTTTTTCAGACCCGTTATATTGCAAAAACATATGACGAAATACGTATATATGACTGCAAGCGTACAGCGCAAAAAAAGGAATATGCTTGCCAATGTAGCACTTATTTCTCCTGTGTATCACTTACCGGAAAATTGCAAGTTATGGAGCTGTTAATTGTCGAAGGCGAACAACATAGCTGTGCTGCTCTGAGCGCAAACTTGATTCAGTGCAGGTGGACCATGTGATCACCACGCACCCGGCTTATCAGAAGATACTTGCGAAGACAAAACCTGGCCGGTAAGTGCTATGCACTCGCCTGTAGGAAAACTGACACACTAGTTAAAATTTTCTACATTCTACACTTTGTTTATTATATTTTGTGGATGTTGCATGCATGAAGTGCACTCATCCTTCGTACTTGCAAAACGTGTCGACTGTTATAATGAAGCATTTTTCAGCAAATAATAACGGTGCAGTGCACACATCAGCAAGCACGCCGCAATCGTCTATCACCTTGTTATTCAAAACATGTTCTCTTACCATGGATGCCAAAAAGGATGTTTTTATGCATTCATTAACATCTAGCTGTGCTGATGCGGTGCCACCTTTCCCACATTGCAGTACGTCTTCTGTGGCCCCACTGACCTGTAAATTTTCATGCATCCTTACAGATTTAGGAATAACTTAGAAGTTGTGTATGTATATTTCTGTATGCCCGTGAAGCCAAATGGTACCCCGGCTTTTTGTTTGACAGTCAACTTTTTCGCAAGCTGCGTGCAGTCTGTAATTTTGCAAAAGGAAAGCATAAGGTTGGTCTTAGGGATAGAATAGCAGTGAAAGAGCAACTTAATTAAAACAAAATGAATCGTTTTCTTGTATAGCCCTTGTCCAACATGAAATCACTACAATTAGGCAGCAAATGATGATATTGTGACGAGGATGTTGGGCTATGTACTAAGCCGACGGGTATGCGTCGGTGTCTGTGCGGGAGAGAGGGACTGATGCGCGCTGAGCAGCTAGAAGAGGAAGTCGACGACGATCGGTCGCGATTTGGTTGGTGCGTGGATCTGGACTCTCTGCTCTTTGTGAATACCTTCGTGAATACAGTACCTTCCCCGTAACAATATTTCAATTTCATTTTGAATTTTTTTTATGCGTATTCTTTTCGCAAAGCTCTCAAGTGGCGCCTCAACTACGGGACGTTATTTCGTCAGATAAAAAAATGTCGTGCCTCTAACTTTGCACGACTAAGATTAGCGCCGAAAGTTTCCCAACAAAAAGAGCTGTCGAGTACCCAAGAAACACCAGATGAAGAAAAGCAGGTGTTATTTTGGTTATCACTAAGGTTGACTGCCAGTAATTCGAAGTCGCCTAATTAGAATTGTCGGTTAATTTGAAGTGAAATGAAGGCCCTGTCAGCTCTGCATGCAAACATATATGTAAAATAATCTCTAATTGGAAGTTAAAAGTCCACCGTGTCGGATAATTACCAATTATCCATGGCTTGACTGTTTCGCTGCTCGCGTTATATCCGGTCGCGAACTATAAGCGGTTACGTTTAAATCGTCTACAGTATCGCCGCCATTGCTGCTGACCACAGCGCCGCAGCTTATGAAGTGGCAAGTTTAAGCGTTTAGGCGTGACCCACCCCGTGCAAACAGCACATTGCATCTTTGTCTACAGACCTTTCGTGGAGTTATTCACAAGTGCCCTGAGTGCGTTCTACAGTTTGCACAATTTAATTTTTTCAGCAAGGTTCTGCAAGCAGAAGCAGACGAAAATTACCCATTTTTATATCAAAAGTGAGCTTTCAAGCTAATAAAATGTCAATGTTTGTACCTTGTGACTATTTGGAAGTTCGTTTAATTCGATCTTTAATTGGAACTGTGTTACCATTGTGCAGGCGGCCCGAGGATACACTGAACGCACTGCTGAAGTCCATGGCCGAGAAGCAGGGCCTCGAGAGTCCGTCGCAGCTCGTCTCGGACTTGCACGTGTATCCGGACTTCCACGGGAACCGCTCTCCACTCGCCGACCCGGGGCTCCGAGGCATGGTCGGTTGGCTGCTTTCAACGCTCTAGGTGCGACGCCGCACTCGCGCCTTATGGCGTCGCGTCCCTTGGACTGGAATAGAGAACCGGAGTTTCAAACCAAACGAAATACCTTTGTGTGTGTGACAGCAAGTTTAAGTGCATCACCAGGCGCAAATTATTGAAGTTTTTCAGCTACAATCGAAGGTTAACTAACTTTCCTCGTAGGAAAATTTTACATCCACCTCAATGCAGCCATACGGTTGCATTGAGATGCATGTGAAATTTTCCTTCGCAATATGTGCAGGCGGCAGTTTGAAGTTCGGTACCGTGGTTTGGCGGTGGCGGTGGGGAAGATGTCCGAGTAACCGAGCGATCGAATCAGGCGCCGGAGGATGAAAGAAAACGGAGGAGGAGCGACTGGCGAAAGTGTGAAGGGGGGGGGGAGGGGGGGGCGTAACGCGATGGCGTTATCTTTCTCACTGGCTCCCCCTCACACTTTCGCCATGCGCTGCTTCTCTTTTTTTTTCTTTCTGCTCCGTAGGGGGAGGCAGTGAGAGAGATGGCGACAAAGCTGCGAGGGCCGCCTTCCCTTGCACTCTTTCGCCATGCGGCACCGCCGACGAGCGCCCTCCCCCTGATACTTTCGCCAGGCGCTACTTCTCCGTTCGTGGCTCATCCGAACCACGTGACATTTGCGCGGGAGGTTCAAACACGATTTGCAACAACATACTCAGCGGCGGTGATGCGCTGCGAGATAACGGCAGTGTAGCGCGCGCCGTCGTGCGTTCGCTGATCACACCATCACTTCCTGAGACGTAACAGATATGCGCCGTGATGGAAAAGACTGCAGTTCCCGCTGCGCAGAAATTTCGCATTAGGGAGTATGGTAGTCAGCAGTGCTTTTTGATGTGTACATTCCCCCTCCGAGAACGTCTCTGTTTCCTTCCCTTCGTCTTCCAGTTTATGCACCTTTTATGCGCAGAAGTTCTGGGTGTACGCAACCAGTTCATTTTAAGTACTTCTTGGGCTTTTCTAATGAATGCAATGTAACTTAACAACGTGTGAGTTCGAGCTAGTTGGTAATCCATTGTACGAATTTGAAAGCGCAAAAATTCAGACAGGGGACCAATGGAACAAAGCCAAAACAGTCAGTCTTTGTCCCGTTCGTCCCGTCTGAATTTTGGCGCTTTAAATTCGTAGAATGCAATGTGTTCTCGGGGTTTGTAACATCGATGCAGGCTTCCAGCTTTTAGTCAGTCTTTGTCCCGTTCGTCCCGTCTGAATTTTTGCGCTTTAAATTCGTAGAATGCAATGTGTAATTCTCGGGGTTTCTAACTTCGATGCAGGTTTCCAGCTTTTTAGTTATGCCAACTTGATCCGCTGTGCCACAGGTGTTACGTTGCGGGTCAAAGGTGCGCCGTTTCATGTGGGGTGGCAACATGTTGGCGAAGTGCACGATATAAACGCACGCTTTAACGTACACAGGTTTGTCTTAATTTAAAATATGGTGCTTTAATACAGTGCGCTCCATAGCTGAAGTTTTTCTCTAGCTGATTAAATTTTTGGTCGCGATGTTTTTCAGAACTGACACTTTATGCTTAAAGGGGCCATAAAGATAACATAAAACTTCGTTCAATTTGAAATAACTAACCTTTGGTAACTCACTCATCCCCATTTAACCAACAAGAAACGCTTTTTTAATAAAAAATTAAATTGCAAGAACTACTGGAAAAAGTTGGAATTTTGCACTACAATAATGAAATGTGGGCGGGGATGGCGCAGCACAAAAGCCATAGTTATCATTGCGTTAACTGCATGTTAGCACCCAAGCTATCGAACGGGATTAGAGGCCCCACTACAGTTGCCCAGTCATGCACGTGGGCAGACGCTTCCGTCGGCGGCCACCAAACAACTCTGTGACGTCATAGAGACGTCACCATAAAGTGCCTGGGGAGTTTCCACTGCTTCGCATGTTTTCCTTAATATATCCATCATTGGTTCGAAGTCTGCGATAAAATTGGTATCATTGTTACCGGAGCAAAACAGTTTTTTTTAATGAACCAGGCTTGTATCATGTCTTAAAAGAGTTCTGACACGAAATTTCAAAGCTCAGATAACTATCTAAAAAGCTTCCTTTGTATATGGAGATACCCACTCATAAGTTTAAATTGCAACCATTCAGAACATATTTTAAATAAATTTTAATCCTTGCGCGCATGAGAAAGCTCACCCGCGCCATGGGGAAAGATCATGACGTCATCTGCGCTTCGACCCATACGGCCGATGTCAGGGCTCCCGTGACGTATCGAGGCGGCCGCGGTGCTGTTGGCGCGCGCTTTTCCGCCTTGTGCAACATGTTACAGTTTTTGGGACTGACGTCACGTGCTACTACGGCCGCTCGGGCCGTTCTGGCGCGCGCGCGCCCCCCAAGACCGGCATCGGATGTGGTGCGACGAGAACAGTGACGTCAAATGCGCCTTCACGTCATGGCGGCTGCCTCGGTGTTCGCTTCGCCGAAACCGAAACTGACACGAATAAGCGGGGATGCAAATATTTTTTAAGCTGCGTTCGACAACCTTTTGTGTCATTCTATGATTAGTTGGCTCACAGGCGCCTATAGCCGCGAAAAAAAAAGCGCAACACGAAAATTTCTTGTCAGTACTCCTTTAATGGCCCCTTTAGGCATGGCTATCTATGTGGGCAAAACAATTATTGCTCTCATAATGTTCAACCAGCCAATAAACTAAATGTGAACCATCATAAATCCCAGTGTTTCTGTTGATGTGGCGGCAGCAAGTACTCCTAACACAGTAAGCTAGGCTCTGCACGTAGAATAAATGATGACGACAGCTACGATATGATGGTTATGATGACGATTTCGAGTGAACCGTTTGGGGCAATATGAACTGAAATCCCGATTGCCACTCACGGCCAAATCCATGGCTAAGAGTGTGATGTGACGCATTACGTATTTTAGTTAAACAGGACAGCATGGTATTGATGATGTTATGGTAAAGTCTACGTCATGAAAAGGCCGTAATGTTGAACAAACTGCGCGTAAAAGACAAGACAACAGGGAAAGGACAGGACGGGCATCCTTTCCCTTCCTCGTTGTCTTGTCTTTTACGCGCAGTTTTTTTAAACCCTTGAAATGATGCACCAAGTATCCCAACAACCTGCAGTACTGAGGCGCGGATGTGGTCTTTGTTTTTCCACGTGACAGATAAGTGGACTGACTCTATCAGCCGGTGAGGAGGACCTGGCACGACTCTACCTAGCTACTCTTCAAGCCCTGGCTGTGAGTAAAGGCGCTCCTCTGAGGGAATGTAGGACTCTAAAAAACGTTTTTCTACTCCTCGGTAGCGCCAAAAAATAATGCAGAATCGAATGGCCTCGTGGAATCTCACTGGGCAGCCTTAGCTTCTTGCACAGCAGCCGAAGTTTCTTTATTACCCTTCTCTTGAATTTAAATATCGATTTCACCACTGTTTCTGTCCCTATAAGCTTGTTTAGTGCAACACGCAGTGGATTTCGTTTAGACTGCATGCACTGACAGCATCAACTGACCCCCGATAAGCGCTAATATTATGTTAAGGAAAGCCATGGGAAACAGTTTTAGTGAATGAAGGCTGGAAACTAACTTTCATGTTTTTTGAATATACAGTATTGTTAGTGGGTATGCTCCCAGCCCGAACATAATGATGCATTTTTTACGGTGTCTAGCTTTACAACCTGGAAAATTGTCACATTTTCGTTGTTGCCAGTGTCGTTTATGGGCCTGTACAAAGTGATGGAGTATAAATTTCCGTGTCTAGTCGTGTGGTGTTTATAATCGCATTGAGGGACGGGCTCTGTAAATCCGTGTTGGGACCTACAACAGCGGAGCTGTTGTTGTAGGTCGCGCATTCTCGTCTGTCTGCTACAGGTCGTGTATCACGCAGGGACACGAACCAAGAATATATATAGAGGAAGAACGGCCCATTGCGGCAAGCGCAGGCGAGCGCCCAGATGATGTCACAATGAAAGCGAACGCGATTTAGAAAGCTTTGTAAAGTCGGCGGTGAAGGAGAAGGTAGCGGCCTCGGATATGTGAAATGATAGCTGGCACATTTTATTCCGGGGCAGCGCAGTGAAATGGCGATCGCGGCAGCCGCGCAGTTTTTTCTCCCACGACAGATGCCGCTAGCGTAACCTAAGTCAAGCGCTTCAGGCGCCATCTGGCCGCTCTAGGAAGCGGCATTTCTCCTCCTATCTAGTTCTTCGTGCGCAGGGGTAGAGGGAGTTTCCAAGACCCGCCGGCTGTTTAGCAGAAACTGGTTCCCAGACCCGCCGATGAAGGGCGCAGTGGTCTCACAGGGGCGGGCACCTCTCCCTCCCGCTACGGAACCCCCGCCGCTCACGTTTAGCCGCCAATAGAGAGTTTTAGCAGTCCGTCCGTTCCGTCGCGTACGTAGCTAGCGTGTTGACCGGGGCCCGTCTGGACATTGGGCATTCGTCGCGGTAGGGGGATTAGTTCCGCCAGCCTGCTTTCGCCATGTCCGCGCCTCCTCGCCCTTCCTCCGCGGCCTTCCGCGCGCGCAGGCGCAGACCGGACCCGGTGAACCCGGTAACAACGTAACGAACGGAACGGACGGACTGCGTTTCAGTGGAGACGGCGCTTCCGTTCAGTACCTGTTGGCGTTGACCCTTACTGAGGAGAACCACCGCTCTGCTGTTTCAACAGATTTCACACTTGCTGGAACTGGGGTCAATGTTTTTTTCTTCCCGCGTGGTGTTTATAAGCGCATATAGTGACGGGCTGTAAAAGCGGTGTTCTAACGTTTTCATCTGTGTAGTGTTTATGAGTGCATTTCCACCCTTCTTTGGCCGGAAGAGGTGACCTCCTTCATTTTCGTGTTTGCAGTACGGGACGCGGCATATCATGGACGCCCTGGCTGAGTCCGGCCATTCGGTGTCCAGCCTACTCATGTGTGGTGGCTTGGCCAAGAACCCACTCTACGTCGAACTGCACGCGGACGCAACCGGTGAGAGAGAATTGGAAACACGTATCTGGTTCACCCGATGCTTAGGGCGAAGAAAAAGAAGAAAGCAAGGGGCCACAAAGACACAATACAAGCTTGGTGCAGTAAAAAGACTGCTTTCTCCCGATAGCAATGGTACGGATTTTATCGCAAACTTCGATTAATCGCGACGTTAGGCGAAAATTATGGAGCAGTGGCAACTCCCGTGCCACTTTTCGTTGATTTATCTATGACGTCACCGGATCTTGTTTGTGAGATTGGCGCCCGCTGACCAAATCCACTGCGAAGAAACGCTGACCGGGTAATTGTAGCGGGCCTGCAGTCCCAGCTGATTGCATTACTTTAATGACAGCGTGTAGTTAATACACATATCTATGTTTTAGTGCTGGCCCATAGCACGTCACTGCAGCCCATACTACATCACTGCGGTGCTAATTTTGCAAGTTTTTCATTGTTTCGTGCGTTGTTTCGGTGAAACAGACGCCTTTCGTGGCTCGAATGGAGCTTAGGCAGTTACCAAACGCCACCTATTTCAAGATGAACAAAGCTGTGTTTTGTCGTCATGTCCCCTTTAAAGGAGCCATGAAGAGAAAATGCAAGTTGGTTTTATTCGAAAGATTTCGTGTTTTATAGTGCCCCCAGCGCTTGTCCGGATACAAACGGTGCTTTATTCACTGAGAAATTAAACAATTTAGGTTAAAATTTTGATTTTCCCGCTCAATCGTGCGTTTTCGTGGTCCCAAGTGACATCACTGAAACCGACCGCTCTGCAGCCTAGAGTACCTTCATTCACGCATCTGCCGTAAAGGGTAGAGACACGTATACGCTGGCGCCGCCATTTTCGGTTGCTCGCTCGCCGCCGAAGCAAGTCATTGTGTAAAAACCGCGCTAAAATTATCGCCGCAACGCGGTTTACTAAAGAAGTTTGAATCATATTGTCTGTTTCGCGTTGCTAGGTCTCGTGGGAAACGAAAAGAATAACGCGTTGAGCCCGTTGGCCCAATTGCGGCGGCACGGGACCGTTCAAAGGTTGTCTCCACCCTGTACAGCGGTGTTGGTTTGTTCCCGCGTTTCTTTACGTTCCGTAACCTAGATGGCGCCACCATACCATGGCAAGCGTTTGGTTTGTTTTTGCCCGCATTTAAACCTGGCTTGTTTTTGTTCTGGGAGAAAATATTCGTTCCCTGAAACAGTGCTCGCTCGACAAATGGGGTCACGTAAGACACCGTTGCTTGCGTCAATCGGCCAGTGTCGTCTGAGACAACCCCAAGCCCCGTAGTGCTGTGCAGCGAAACCAAGCATGCTGTGCGCAGTACGAACAGCAGAACGCATCAGTACTTCTATGTTTACATGTGCTTTCGTAACTTCCACTGTTTGTCACATCATTCTTATTGTTTTGTAAAGAATGTGCCCTAAATTTAAGCGCAAATCGCTCGTTCGTCTAGTTTGTAAGTTCTACCTAATTTGCGTCTGCTTCTGCCAGCCTCCGCCAATCGCAGAGCTTAGCTCATGTGACGACATAGGTTCTGTTGCGGGAAATGAGCTGGTGGGTCGCATGACCATTCCCGTTTTTCCTAATTATGTAGCTTATTTGAGCGAAGTTTACGTTAAAAGTGGTGTCAGTATGATTCTAACGAGACAATCTTTTGAATGAACCAAACTTGTGTTTTCTCTTCATGGCTCCTTTAAGGCAGCTGCAACTTCAGTTGAATGCACCGTAGCTAGAACCATTCCTGATCTGTGACTAGAATGACATTAGTCGCAGATCGGGGAGGAAAGCAGATGCTGCATTGGGGTCCCGAATGGAAATACTTCCTAAAGTGGCGCTCCGCTGTCACGTAGTATTATGAGGCCCCTCTGGCCACTTGCTGCTGCCCGATGGCCCTTTGACGTTGCTACTGGACTGTATCCTCCATTTGCGGCCTGTTGGCTACCGCTCGTTTGTGTATAATAGCATTTTGAATTCATTCTTGTATACGGGCATGAGCCTCGCACGAATTGGGGGCATACAGGCGTTCGCACGCATTCGTGCGGGCTTTTCTAGTGGAAATCAAGCTTTTGGAAAGGTGTGGGTGACGGATTTGGGTTGGTGAACTGAATTCGCTTCCATAAGCCTTATCTTTCCTCCCTTCCCATTTACTCCCTTCTTTACGCCCCCATTTACTCCTACTTTACTCCATTGACTTAATTTATCCCATTTACCGTTTTTTACCCTGTTTACTTCTAACTTACAATTTCCTCTTACTCCTGCCACAGTGTTTCCAGAAATACGGCAGCATGTTGCCGATATTTTCGGGCGGACTCTGTAACCTATACTTTCTCTCCCCTCTCTCATTCATGTCGGAATCGCATTTCGTAACTAATCCTTTTCATCAGCGTCATGTGTAGGTAGAGGTCGACATTTTGTTTCCAGGTCAATTCAGGCTAGTCATTTTTCCTGTTACACCTAGCGCCGTCTAGTGGTTAGTTTTGAAAACTGCCGCAATGTTCTTGATCGACCGCTAAAACGAGCTAGACGTTAACGCCTCTATGGGTAGCATTTCTTATCTCTGGGATTTTTTTTATTGCATAAAGGCTCCCTTCGATCAGTTCTACGCATTATTTACATAAATAAGGGTGGTTTTCAGTCCTTTTTAACGTTCATTTAGGTGCGAAGGGAAGTCTATCACCACGGTTAATCAGTGTTCTGCATCGCGCTGGAAGTGCCCGAAGAGGAAGGTTCGTGAGTAGAGGCATGTCCCAGTGAGTAGGCGCACATCTGCGCACCACGTATACTAGGGAGAAGGAGCTTCACAGTACTCCTCGGCGGAAATCTCCCGCTGAAATCGCGTGCCGTCGTGGGTGCTGCCGTAGCAGCGAGCGACGTTCCTCACTCTGCCGGCCTGCTATCAAACACTGTACGCTGATGTGTTTACGCTGGCTGCTATGTAATGAATGGGTTCCCTGGCTAATTCACAGCTTTTAGTCAGGGAGCCGTCCAGAATTCATTCTGAAAATAAAGAGATTTGATTTCATTTGATATGACTCGGCTTGGCTAGCCACCTGGCTTCTTTTCGCTTTTGAAGCCAAAATCAACAAGAAGGGGCAATAGTTCTGTCTTGCTCTTTTTGCATGAACATTCTAAATACTCCCCGGAAAATGAATCTTTTTGGAGCTCCACTTTCATAATATTTAGAAAACTTTGAATGATATTTTATAACAATGTTGTTGCTTTTTCGCAGCCACAGGCAGCTTTTCCGCCTGTTTTATCAGACACGTCTTGGGTATATTGAACGTGCCCACCCCGTACATGAGGGCACGCTCGATAAGGCACAAGAGCCGGTTTTATTTCCTTATAGCATGTTATAGTATAGAGAACTGTAGTTGGACCTGAGTAGGATGATGATGATGATGATGACGACGATGATTATGATGATGATGATATTTATGCTCGGGGGATCTCTCTTCGCAGGCCTGCCAGTGCTGCTGCCGTCGGAAACCGAATCGGTGTTGCTCGGCGGTGCGATCTTGGCGGCCAGTGCGAGCGGACGTTACTCGAGCGTCACGGAGGCCATGCTGAGAATGGGCGGCACGGGTCGGGTCCTGGCGCCGCGATCCAAAGAGCGTCGCTTCCACGACGCCAAGTACGCTGCCTTTCGCGCACTCCTCGACTGCCAGCGACAGTTGCGGGACATCATGAGCGGCGGCAGCAGCAACGGAAGGCCGGCGTCTGCCTGCTCCTCACTGTGATCGCTGTCCACGCCGCCAGAAGACATTGAAAGGGTCACCTCAGGGGCAGTTTTTCCGAGAGAGCTTTCAGCAGCTGCTCGAAGCGTCGCAGAAATCGGACTGCCAGGTTGAGCGCAGTGGTGAAAGGTCGGCGTAGTCGATCACCTCGTTCGTCTTCGGTGACAACCGTCGCGCCGAGTTTTTTTACATTCCTATGTGTCATGTATGTTTCGGCAGAACATCGCTCATCAAAAGAAGGGGAATAATACACGGAAGACATCTGCGCCTGTTAATCTGGCGGAAAATATGTTCAACATACCCCGTAGGCATCCCTTTCTAGTGATGCGGCTGTCGGTAAAATACTTAAATGTGTGCGTAAGGTGGCACCATCTGTGGAGATATGGGGCTTGTACAGCTAACAGCCTTTACAATGGCGCGTAATCTTCACAAAACATCTTCGGTGAAAGTCAAATTGCGTGGAAGGCAAGGAACTGCTTGTTCAAATGCCCGCGCAGCTACGAAGACCATGAAGGTGCAGCTCTCCTCAGCTGCTTTTTGTGTGCTGATATCGCAGTTGGGTAGTATAGGAAATTTGGATGCGAGCTCAATCCTAGGAAGAGAACGTTCAAGGCAAGAAATGCAGGAAAAATGATGTGATATCCAATGTGCCATTCCTAATTGCTGACGCGCGCATGGCATTACACAACCGGATTCGCGCTCACAATTACCGAACAAGTTTCGAACGAGCGGATGTAATTGCGCATGTAGCTCAAAGTTGTATCGTGCAATGAGCGTGTAAATGCTAAACGGCACGTTTCCTTTCATTGTGGGCATATTACATAACACATGATGGTCAATGGTTATATTAATTAGCAACTACGATGATCACATATAAAGCGAAATAGCACCTCAAAGCTGATGACATGAACCTATAGAAATGACAGATTCATGCAAACCTAGGACTTCGGCCATTAAATTTCGCGCGGTATGCTGTAGTTAACACGTCATTGAGCACTAAAGAAATAAATACGTTGATGCAGTTCTTATTTTCTAACGTCAAATTTTCAGTGTGAATAAGACCAGTTGTTTCTGAATAAACAGATGTAGTTTGCGTTGTGTCTCATCTACATCATTCTTTATTTAGTGCTCATGGCCATTTCCAGTGACTGTTGCCACCCGTTTATTAAACCAGTGGTATAACCAATGGTGGTGGCTTAATGCGTTGCACAGCTGTGCACGAAGACATAGCTTCAATCCCAGCCCTGGAAAGAAAAACGAAAACGCCCGTGTGCCAAGATTTTGCTGCACATTTGAGATTCCCATTACGGCACACTTCATAGCCCAAATGTAGCTTCTGTCCATAAACTCCCAAAAAGGTTTTGAAACCTGTGGCATTAATCCAACACCATATGTCATGTTCTTGTACAAAACGACAGGGGGTATTTGTATTGTGTTTTTGGGAGTCGGAATTTGATCATTGGAGGTACTCAAAGCTTTTGCAAGGAAATTGTTGATTGAAGCCCCAGAGGAATCGTGGAAAAGGGCGATGATGTATTTATATTGCGAAGTTCAAAGAAAATAAGAGATTTTATTTTTGCACTGTGTTCATCTATGAAGGCTCGTGCAAGTAGAATGAAAGTAGCTTGTATTCGTTGTCGGATATTTTTAATATACGAGCAACGGAAGTTTCTCTCCCTATATATGTATTTTAATACACCTTGGAAAACGTACTGAACTATCGAAAGGGTTCAAGGAACAGGTATCATATATATTTGAAATATTTGCATAGTCGCTATCATTTGTATGAGATATGTAACAAGATGCACTTTGCCATGTTTCGTTTTGTGGTAATAAAATACATTACACCCTTCAAAGAGCAGCGTTTCATAATCAGTTGTCTAATTCTCACTATTTTTGAACCATGATCATTCTTTTATGTCAAAAGCTGTCTTTGGCTTGGCATCAGTATTTCGCAAAATAAAAAAAGCATTTGGTAAGAAAGGTTTGCTTCTGGAGCTTTGGGTCAACTGGGAATAAAAGCCATTGTGCCGAAAAGTTAGCAGTGTGGCATCAGCGTCATGACGCAAATTGACTGTGGTCTTCTATTTACCTCTGTTTCTTTTTTCATCACACTGGAAGCTCGTCAAGAGGGTCATATATGGGCGGGGAGTCTCGTCATGTTAAAGCAAATTAGAATATATAAAAAAAGTCAGTGCTCTTCCATAAAGATGACCAGCGAAACCGTGGGGCGTGTATTAGAGTCGTTTAATGACTGATTCTCATATTTATTTATTCAGGTACCCCTAAAGGCCCTCCGTAGGAGGGTATTCATAGGTGGGAGCATTGGCATACATCAAACATAACATGAATCGGTGCTAACAGAATCACAAATTACAAACGTAGAAAAAAAAATACAAGCAATAAGAACTTTTCAAATACATAACTCCGAAACATGTAACTACAAGGCAAGCACATAACAACAACAAAAAATAAAAAGGTCAATATCCGCAAGCAAGAACAGAATTCGGTCGCTCCATTTTTTAAAAAGTCTTGAAATTTTGACATGTTAGCTTCTGTGGCAATGTGCTGTGGGAGGTTATTTCAGTCTATTATTGTGCGTGGAATGAACGAGTATGCGAGCGCGAACGAATGGCTAGTGATGCGCTTAACTTTACATGAATGATCGTGCCGTGGAAATGTAACAGTGGGTGAGGGAAAGAAGTCGTCGCGAAGGCGCTCATGGTGATACAATTTGGGAAAAAGTGTTAGGCGATCATGTCGGCGGCGAAAAGATAATGAAACAAACTCGGCCCGAATTTTTCAGCGCTGTGACGCTTGCGTATGGTGAATAATCAGAGAAAATAAAACAAACAGCACGGTTTTGCAGGGATTCAATATCACGTATAATGTATTCTTGACTTGGATCCCAGATGGCAGATGCGTATTCAATTTTAGGGCGAATAAGAGTGAGGTATGAAAGTTTTGTAATTTGTGATGGTGATTGCTTTAGGTTATGTTTTATTACGCCTTGAGTACGATTGGCAGATGCGAGCGTTGGATTAATATGGTTATGCCATGTTAAATTTGGTTGGAAATGCACTCCAGTGTACTTGTAAGTAGAAACCAGTTCAAGTGTATTGTTGTTTAGGAAATATGTAGTTGAAATTCTAGTTGAGGAACGGCTGAATGACGTGCACTTTGTTTTAGAACGGTTAAGAGTCATTTGCCAATCAGAACATCATGCGTATATTGTGTCAAGATCAGTCTGAAGAGCCTGGCGGTCAGTGTCATTTGAAATGTTACGATATATTACGCAATCATCGGCAAAGAGCCTTACTCGAGATGTTAGGCCGTTAGGTAAGTCATTAATATATGTATTTCACTTATTTCCGGATAGTTCCGGTAATACAAGTTACAGCCGTTTTCTGTAACCACACCCCTCCGTAGATGCACATTTGAGCGGTTTTTTTTAATGAGCCAGATCCACCAAACGCGAATTTGAGAAACAAGCGGAAGTTTATTACCGGACCTAAATGCAGCGCCTATATGATATATTTTGCATATCAGCTAGAAGTTTATGGCCACAAGTAATTAAAAATTATGCCGTTAATTTGGGCAATATTGGGGTGATAATTTTGAATTTGGCTCATATTGACCTGAAAAACTCAAGTTGATGCTGCATTGTTATGAAAACTTTATTTAAATTGACTGCAAGCATTGTGAGATTGCGTTCTGGTGTAAAAAGCATTAAAGATGTGCAACAGCGCCTCGAGAACATTAGAACAATACACAGAGAGCAGGTGAGTCCTCTTTGCACCATTAGCTTCTCTTTTCGAATTCTTCCCTAGGAGAACTATTTTGGGCACGCCTCAAAGTACTGACGAAATAAGCAAGCTCTCATTGCGTTGCCATGAATTTACGAAACACTTCACAAGAGGGCTGATTATATCTCATTCTTCAGCTTGATGAAAGGGTTCGTACTCTCAGAGGGGGTGGGGCGTTTTGGCAGGGCTTGTAAGCGGCGGCTATTTAGTTAAGTACTGAAATGGTAAATATGGTAGAAAACAAATAAATGTAAACAGAGTTATTTCGTAGGGCAGGGTAAGAGGAAATGAAATCATTCTTTCACATCTCTCAGTTTCATTTCGTGCACTTCTTACGTTAACTTTGTCGTGGGCATTTGGGGACACATCTATTGCCGATTCCCGAATTGCCGTCTGAATTCATAATAAGCGTGCTCCGAAACGCAAAAAACCTTCCCAATAGACCCACGAAACAGTCTGAACACTCAAGCCAAAAAGCAAACGGCAAATGCATTTGGCTGATTTCGGTACAAACTACGATCTGCGTACATGTTTTCACGGTGCTATCTGAACTATTTTCTAGCCACCCCTTTTTTTAGTGGAAAGTGGTCGATTTTTCTTGTCACTGCAGCTTTATACGACTCAGTTTCGGTTTCTGAATCTGGCTCATTTCGAAAAAACAACGCCTAATTTATTAGCAGCATGCAGGCAGTTCAATTCCGTAATGTTCACAACCTCACTGTGAGATAATTATGACAAGTACATTACACTCGGCGTAATGGCAGAGTAACCTTAGCGGCACGCCGCACGCCGCACGAGGAGTGAAGAAAGTGCCGCTTCGGAGAGATTTACTCCCCTGCTGGCATACACAGAAATGATCCAACATCTACGTCTGTCCCGACGCACCCTTCCTCCACCCCACCGACACCTATCTATCGAGCAGGCACACCACTACCGTGCCTTGCAAACAAACACCTTTCCCCACCCAAAAAGAGTCTGCCACTACTCCGAACAAATTACGTCCCTTAGCTGCCGCTTTTGTGTAGCAGACTGCACTCTTTTCCACGTGGTTGGTCGATGCCCCTCCCACCCTCTCCCCAAGCCGAATCCGTTCAACTCTCCCGAGCTCTGGATGCGCGCCCTGTCTAGCTCATGTCTGTCCGACCAGCTTCGGCTGGTGGAGCGGGCTGTAGCGGATGGCAAGGCATATGGGGCCCTGGACTGAGGACTTCACCTCCTGAAGAGTCCACGCAACTTCTTTCCACAATAAACATGGTTATCCTCCCTTGCAGAAGTGAAGAACAAATACTAAACGTGTTGCTAGGGTAAACCGATCAACGGCTGAAGACTAGGCCAGAAGTCAACTTATGGTCACCTACAGGGAGATAGTGCGGCACTATCCAGAGGATAAGCAGAAACTTCCAACGCCGCACCCTGAACTCACGCGGGAGCAGCAAGTTCTGTATCGACAGTACAGTCAGGATCCTTCCCTCATCCTCGCTTACTGAATGGCATGTTTCCCCGTCAGTACGGCTATAGCGAACTAGAATAGGGTCACTATAGTACGGCAAGACTTGTCCATTATGTAAACAGCTCGGTACTCTTCGCCACATGATGGGAGCTAGAGTGCGACTTCAGCCCAAAAACACCCACCCCCCATCCGCATTTCCTCCACTAAAAACTTTCCCCTTACCCTATAGTGAGCGATGGGAGATCCCGCTGTCCAGCCCCGCCTTGGAGGATCAGCCACGGCTGGTTCTGGTTACGAAGGCAGCATATGGAATCCCGTGAAGAGGGAGCCACTCTCATCCAGCGCGTTTCGCGCTGACATGCTCTGGATTAAAAGTTTTTTCTCCTCCCCTCGATCTAAAAGGAACCACTTAAACAATCCTTATTTTGTAAAAGGATGTGTCGGGTGTAGTATTGTAATAAGAACATAAGTTGCGGTAAAAGAAATTCCGGTCTTCGAGAAAAGGTTAGATTCACTAACGTTCGAGCTTGGGCTGTTATTGTGAAAACCCATGACTCTACCATATGATCACGAAAAAAATGAGAAGGAACTGGTGAGGTCAGCCATACCAGCTGCCCGATTCAATTGCTACGCCAGTGGAGGTGAAAGCGACATGAAAAATTCGCTGAGCACATGGACGCGAGTTCGATTCCCAGCCACGACAGCCGCTTTTCTGATGGAGTCGAGAAACGAAAATGCCCATGTGTTCAAGATTTCGGCGCACGTTGAAGATCCCCAGGTGGTTAAAGTTAATCCGGCGCCCTCCACTACCGTGTGCCTCATCGCCTGCCTTGCGCCGGCGCGTTAAACCCTGCAACCAATCACATCAATCAAAACCAATCCGATGCAAGGCCCCTTCGTTGCGCCTACACAGAGCCCATGGCATCCCAGAACAGTACTCTGGGTCGAATGCTTGCAGCAAAACACGCGCTTTGCTGGGGTTGGTCCAGAGCGAACAGTGGTAGCTTTTCGCAACCTAAGAAGCAAGGGCCACTACATCTCACTTTGTGAAAGACACCGCGGTAATTATAGAGTCGCGATCAGCAGAATCAGCACCTCGTTCACCTTCGTCATTTCCAGACAGGCCACAGTGAGCCGGAAGCCTTTGCAGGACAAAATTATGATTGCTATTTAATGCCTGCAGGTCGGTGATTTCTTGAGCTAGCTGCTGGTTTGGCACTACCATCAGGATTTGAAGGGCTACGCGAAGTCAGTGAAGATTGCCCACGCGTGAAACCGGGCAGTTAAAATATGCTGCAACGCGGTGCGCAGTGCGGTCAGTTCTGGTCGGGCGAGACTGTGTTCCCTTGGCGAGATTGGTGCGCTTGTGCCCACAAGGGCACAAGCGCACCAATTGCTGTACGCAGGAAGCACCACCTATTGGTTCACATGGACCACTCCTTCGATTGCTTTGAGCCGCTGCTAAGAGAACCCCGCTGTTCGGCACCGGTAGACTAATAGGTAGAACCACAGGTCTTGGGGCGAGTGGACTGGGTTGGAGCCCCCGTGGCGCAAAACGTTTAGCAAAAAATCTTTTTTTTTTTTTTTTTACTGTACAACCAACGCCGCCTGTATTAACATTGCCTGACGCGTCGCGCGCTTTTCAATGGGAAGGGTAGGGCACAGCCGGACTGGAGGAGCGGCGAGCGCGCAGTGCGCGCCCGCCGCTCCTCCAGCCCGGCCGTGGGTAGGGCACGGCCGGACTGGAGCAGCGGCGAGCGCGCACTTTCATGAAACTGCGCGCCCGCCGCTCCTCCAGCCCGGCCGTGGGTAGGGACGCTTAGTTCAGGCACTGATCCGCTATGTGGCGCGTGCCGGCGAACATTTCGCCTTACGTCACTGCTCGCGAGTCGCGAACGCTGCACCCACTTCTACGACGTGTGTCTGTCAGCTTGCCTGTTGGGCTTCAAGGGCCGTTTCGCTTACATCTTAGCCGTGACGGGGCGCTAGTTCTGTGGCGCACTGGGGATCTCGTTCAAAGTGTCGCTCGCTTCATACTTGCTGCATTTTTCCAAAGATAAAGACGGAGGCGGACTGAAATAGTCTAAGAACATACTGATTGTCGGGTAGACATATAGCTAACAGAAAAACGATATTTTCGGATGGGGCAGCCATTATTTTACTGATATTTTTCTTTCTGGAGTATTTAGAGAAGAAAAAATTGCCTGCACGTTTTTTGTTCAGGCACTTACTTCTACGATTACTTTCCAATAATATCACGTGCTGGTAAACTTCAGAAAATCATAGGAAACAAAAGGATAAGCAGCTGCGATCCCGCCACGCTGTCCGGGCGCTTCTACAGTATAGTCCTCAATTTCAGAAGTGCGTACCGATGCGGAGTGCGAACAGGGGGGTCAAAACAATACCTAAATGCGGAGGGGATAGAGGGGGAATGCCCCACTCAGAAAATTTCAGGGCCTGTGATCCGAGTAGATAAGCGCGCAAAGCCGGCATCAGCCTGCGGCAGCGCAAGGGATTTTGCTTCGTGACAAAGGAAGTTTTATCAGTGACAGACCAAGACAGACAGGCATGGTGAAAAACAAGAAGGCGTAGGAGCGCCGCCTCGGGAACACTAAACAAACTTTCCACTATTTTGCATAGTTTCCGAGAAGCGGTGCTGGCTGGCGGACACGAAATCACGCTGGAAGGCTACGGAGCGGGGAAGGGTAGGAGAGAGCAACTTTTCCATTTTTCGTTCACGCGTTAGGCCCTGTTTATACAGGCGGCGTTGGTACAACGCTCTCTTGGTTGGTGCATACGCATTGTTTTGGGTAGATAGGGGTGGTTTGGTATCTTCTATAGGTTGGTTTAGGGGTGAGACGCGGCATATTGTTACATGGGGGCAGAATTGATAAGGCGATCCATGGTTGATGGGAAAAAGGTCTATTTACAAAGAGATGCGATGGACGTATATTTACAGAATGCGCATGGCGGCCATAAGAAAGGGCGCGCAAGACACAGCCACTTCGTCGTCCTCGTCTTGTCTTAAGCCATGGCAGTATAGGGCATTGGCCGCCATGTGTCCCGCGACAATATCAACGCGTGCAATTAACGTCCTGCATCGCACCAAAAGTGCCTGGATTGTACATACCTTGCAGTGAAACGTCGTTTCTGTCAGAGCAAGGAGGTATGCGATAAATCGCAATTTACGAAAGATCGTGTTCTGCGTCGTGCGCTCGTTCGTCTTCTTTGCCCAACCACGTCCCCATTATGAACTGGGGACGACTTTCTCACACCCTGGCTCCCCGATTCCTTCCACGGGGCATTAAAATTATTAGATGCGAAGCATCTCATGGTCGGGGCTATGTCCCTCCCTTGTCGTTGTCGTTGTTGCGCCGTCCACATCCCCACTGCGCATGCACGGCTTGCTGAACGCCCGGTGGTGTCTTACCCTTCTATGGCTCCTGGAGCGACAGTGTTGCCGGTGTGTTCCTGGGCCGGCACGAGACGAGCACGCTTCCCCTTTAAGGGCTCCTGGAGCGACAGTGTGCCGGTGTGTTCCTGGGCCGGCACGAGACGAGCACGCCTCACGCGCCTTCGACGTTTCATCGTCGTCGGCAGCGGCGTGCGTCGGCGAGTCTCGGCGGGCCGTGATTACAACAGCCCACAACCATCCGGGGAACGTGCATCGACCTCATCTTCAGCAACTTTAGGGTTCATCCACTACAACAGCCCTTGAATTTACATTTCGCAGGCCATAAGGCGGTCATAATCAAAGCGGAATGCCAACCACAGCTCGACGTCACCTACATTGAACATGATGATAATAATGCTTAAATAAATACAAACTCATACCACGTACAACGTTTCTCTCTCTCTCTTTAATGCCTCTCCACTCTAACACCCCCCACCCCATCCTATAAAATTACACCATCTTCCCGTAGGGGAACCCTGCAGGGTTCCCCTACGGGAAGATGGTGTAATTTTTTTTTGTAGGTGATAAGAATGTAGTGTAACCTTAATGATTGGCCAAACGCTTGATGAGTACGTGGAATTTGTTGAGAAGCATCATATTTATCAGAAGAAGAAGAAGAAGAAGAAGAAGATAGAACATCGCTGAATTACGGCTGTGATCCCTAAGACGACAGGCCGGGGTACTGGTAAGACACCCAGTTGCACTTTGCCAATGTCTATCACCACGAGTGCCGGAAACTTTTCTTCCTTCCCATCTATTTATAAGTTCGACAGCGCCAACATAACTTAATAAAATATCGGCTCGAGTTATCCCGTTGTAGCCCCTGGCAGTATCCTGACGTACTTAGTCGATATTTGTTGCATTCGCACCTCGTATAATCCTTTATTATATATTCGTCTCGCGACGGGCTCGCTCGAGTTTGAATGCAGGCATTAGGCGCAGAGGTGTGCATCTTGGGCCAAGGAGAAAGAATATCATACCGGAGGCGGAACGGCCCATTGCGGCGGGCGCGGGTAAGCGACCAGATAATTGAGTTTTAGCTGACCACTTTTGAAAGTCCGCTCCGCTCCCGACGGCCTGTTCAGCTCAACTGGAAGCAGGACAGGAGGCAGGTAAGCTGAAATCAGAAAGGCTTTCAGCTAACCGATAACCGTATCTCCCTCGAATCGGAATCATTCGCGTCCCTCGTCTCTTTCCCTGTGCGTGTGTAAAACAAAACTTTATCCAAAAGGAAATACAAGAATTGATGTTTTGGTCACCGAAAGCAAGCAAAATACCGTGTTTGTTGCCTTATTTCGCCTTTTATAGATACCTTAAGTGCTGACAGTCCTAATTAATTTAAAAGAAGCCGTTCAACTTTCAAATAGCCAAGATAAGGATCTCTTTGTGGGAGCTGCATTGAAGTGGACTCGCGCTTCGGTTGACGTTTTTCGCCGCCCTTCTAAACCTCGTTGAGGTGTGTGACATCTCTGCCGACTCTGGAGTGATTTCACCGTTTCGTAGCTTGCGTTTCAACGAAAGAGAAGGAGTTCGCAGTAGCACGCTCGCCTGGCTGGGGGCGGCCATCTTGAAACTCCGCGTGGGAGCGTAAGCTGCCGTGGCGGCCCGCTCACCGTACTCGGCAAGCGGAGCGGGGCCCCGCTTTGGTAACGCCGCTTGAGCCGGAGACAAGCAGATATAATGCGCCCCCCCCCTTTATTATTATTATTATTATTTCCAAAAATACGTTGTTACAAAATCTAGGATATACAGACTAGGGTCCCAGAGCCAAAGACTTTAGTGGGACCCTCGGTTCGTCGATACAAAATGACGGTAAAATTTATACAGAGCAACTGAAAATTCTTACAAAATACGGACATGAAAATACACTTTTACATCAGAAATCAAGCCAAAAACACGCAACCTGGTATAAAAGGAATCGAAGAACAAACAAGTCAAACAAGTAAACGATCACAAGTATGGTTATTCGAGAAAATATTTTTGACAGACTTTTTGAACAAAGGAAATGAAGTGCAACACTTAATACTAGAAGGTAAAGCATTCCAAAAGGATATCGCACTGAAAGCGGAAGTTTTTTTTCCCATAATTGGTATGAGCGGTGGGTAACAGGAAATTTTTATTAGCCGCAAACCTGGTCACATTACTATTCTGCAAAAGATCAGATGCAATAAATGGGAATGCCAGTTGATTATGAAGCAATTTGTGGAATAAGGTCACGAGATTCAACCGGAACAAAACATTTACGGGCAAGATATTGTAAGAGCGTAGTAATGTGTAGGCGTTCCATTGCGAAGAACTAGAAGTGACAATGCGTATTGACTGATTTTGAATGTGCTGTATTGATGATAAGTGACAAGCATAAGTGCTGCCCCATGAGACTATACCGTGAGTAATATGACTATGAATGAACGCAAAATACAGCGCCAGTAAAGCTTCACGGGAAAAGAGAGGGCGAGCTTTGATTAATGCGTGTATACCAAACGCCGTCTTCTGCTTAAGATGGTTAAAGTGACTGCAAAAGATAAGCTATGGGTCAAGATGTATGCCAAGAAAGACGAAAGCAGAACAAGCAGAAATGGAATGAATACCAAGTTGTATTACGGGAATAGTAGATAATGACCTCTGAGCACTTTTAAACACCATAAATTTAGTTTTTGTGGTCGTGATAACTAAGTGATTACGGCTGCACCAATTCATAAGGGCACTTAATGCAAGATTTAACTTTGAGATAAGCGCACCAATGTTGTTATCAGATGAAGATATCGTTGTGTCATTTGCGTATAAAACACGGTGACCACAGTCAAAAGAGCTAAAAACACCAGGAAGATCATTCATATATAAAATAAATAGCAAAGGGCCCAATACTGAGCCCTGCGGTACTCCTTGGTTAACATATTTTATTGCAGAGAAGGTATTTGCGGCATGTACTGTATACTGTGTAGGTCAAGTAGGTAATTTTTTAAGAATGTAAGCACAGAGCCAGTTATGCCATAGGACTGAAGTTTATGCAATAATACTTGGTGATTTACTGTGTCAAAGGCTTTTGTGAGATCTTAAAAAACCGAGCCCACTAAATTTCCCGAATCGATACTTTTCTTTATGTAATCAGTTAGAGACAGCACAGCTTGATTTGTTCACCTACCTGAACGGAAACCAAATTGGCTGTCTTTAAACAACTTAAATTTAAATAAATAGCCATTCAGATGTTTAACAAACAATTTTTCGACTAGTTTGCTCAGGCAGGAAAGAATTGAAATAGGACGGTAGTTCGTAACTGTTTGTTTATCGCCTTTTTTAAAAACTGGAATTACTTAAGCTTTTTTTAAGAATGAAGGAAATAAACCCTGTTTAAACATAAGGTTGATAATATGACAAAGCTTGTCGGAAACTAAATGTGAAACCAGTTTTAAATGCCTAACACAAATGTCATCTAACCCAGGCCCTGTATTTTTAAGATTAGCAATGGTGGAACAGACTTCCTGTGGTGTTGTTGGGAAAAGAAAGAATGACTGCGTGGTACGTCCCAGAGAAGTATACGACTGCCTCTGTAAACCAGAAACGGGATGAGGGACTTCGCGGTTGTCGCTTAGGCTCTCCCCGAAATTAGAGGTGTTGGAGAGGGCGAACTACGCTGGAACAGCGCAGTTGCGCGCTTTAAGTAGCTTTTCCCATCTTTTGCCCATGTTGGAGCTTAACTCCGCGAGGTAAAACATTTCATTAAAAGCGCAGAGAAAAGTTGCACCATTGTGTGGTTCCCCGCACACATCCACCGTCCGCATGGGTGTGGCACACGCAATGTTAGATGAGGCGATTAATTAATAGGTAGCATTTAATAACAGGAGTACAGGGCTGTTCCCCAGCTATCCTCCTCCTTGTCTTCACAGGGTCCGGTTTGGCACACCTGCAAACATAAGTAATATTTGCAGTGTTCATTTATTTAAAAATCATGGATGATTGATTTTTGCGACAACTCCACTGCAGACAAAAATTCACTCTTTCGCCTGCTGCTGCCCGCGCCACTATAGCTCCTGGCGGAATTTTAATAAATCAAACGGCAATAGTAACAAAACGTTCCACTACCTAGGTTCTATACGTTCCGTTTGGAACTTACGTGTAGCAGGGCCACGTGGCTCTATAAACGTTGTACAACGCGCGGGAATCGAGACACCATTCTACATAGTAGGGTGCCTCGATTCACGCGCGTCTTCGCCGTATGGCAGCGCTGGCATCGAGGCATGCGGCCTGGAACAAGGAAACGCGGTAAAGTGAAATTGACTTGAGCAAATCACTAGCGCGTTTATCTTGGGAGGAGTGAGACGGTAGAGGAACAGTGTAAGAGGTGAGCGGGAAAGAACAGAGGCATTTACTTGGCAGAGGCACCCGACGACTATCGCCGTTCGCCGACATTTGCAACGAAAAAGCAGATACGCGTTTTTTTTTTTTTTTTTTTGCTGATGGCAAGGCCGGCGCGGCAGCAGCGCAATCCATAGGCGTACCGTGTCACCTGCAGCCACTCATTGTCACGATACGCAGGCTTACCGATCCTTGGTACTGTCAGGCAAGAAAACCAGCGCCCAGGGGCTGGTAAAGCGCCAAGTTTTCCCCTGTTAGGCCAGGTGACGCGTCGGGCTGAAAACGGGAAAGTTCGATCGGCAGCACCGCTTCGTCGGCACATCTGCTCTAGCGATGGTCGCCAGGTACGCCACGCAGCTGACCAGATGGTTGATGTGAGTATATGCCGGCCGTATTCATTTTTATGGTTTGATTGATTGATTGATTGAATGATTGATTGATTGATTGATTGATTGATTGATTGATTGATTGTAAGGTTTAACGCACCAACGCAATGCAGGCGATGGGGTGCTACGTAGTGGAGGGCTCAGGATTAATTTTTACCACCTGCGTTTTTGCTTTTCGCCTTTATCAGACAAGCGGCCGCCGCGGCCGGGAATCGAACCCGCCACCTCGTGCTCAGCAGCGCAACGCCTTATCCACTGAGTCATTTTTATGGTATAATATGATGTCGATATTTTGCTCCCAGCAAGCAATCGACTGTACGTTTATTCGCACGCCATTACGGATATAACAGGTGTTTTATTAAAACAGTGAGCCCGTACACGTACTTTTCGCTGCAGCATTAAAGGGGCAGACCCGATTTTTGCCGAGCATATTTTCTCCATCCCAAATGAAAGGGCATCACTTCAAACACTTTAACCAGAAACGGTCTTGCGATCAGGACCCTAGAACCTCTGAAATCGAAAATTTTAGGTCTACCCGCCATACGTGACCTCCCAGCGTGGCAACCGCAACAGTGAGCCGTGCGGGAACATGCCTTTAACTGTACTTGAGATGAAACGAGGTGTTTAAAATTATACCCCCTGCTATAACAACAATAATGTGGAGTCTTTCCTTGTGCGGTTGAGTCCTCATGTGGAGTCCTCCCTTTAGCGGTTGTTGAATCATGCGTTGAAACCGACGGAGTTGTTTGGACACCTAAGTACGGCAGTGGGACGTTTCGACACTGCATGTCTCCCCCTTTCAGACTTCCGAGAGGTAAGTGCTGCGGGAGTGCTTGTACCGTCATCCTTCCTTTTATGTGTTCTTCGCCCTTCTTTGACAGCATGAACCAACTGTCCCAACATTGTTTTTTACTGGAGCACTAAGAGGCTTTGGGATCACGCTAATTTACGTCGTCTGACTGCCTGTGCAAACGCAGCTGCGCATGCGCAAATAAGTGCACTCATAAGAGTTTGGGCAAAAGAGCGTATGTGTGCAGTAAAAGTGAGCAAAGAGGTCGGCACTTGTTGAGTCGTGTTTCTTGTGCTTATCATTTGTTAAACGCTTGTATTTTTGTCACCTTACACTTGATGAGAGTGACACAAGATGTGCAGTTCGTGAAGGCTCTATCATGCACAAGAATGTACACTTTGGCTTCTGTTACCCAAGAGTATTCGGCAGAAACTTATTTCCAGTAGACCACGCCACGCCGAACATGTCCAACATCTCCGGCAAGAAAGATGCCTACAGGCAGCCTCACAATACCAAGCGCTCGCTGGAGGCTCCACATTGCGTATGCGGCAGTTAAGTCATTCATAACCGATTTCATGACAGGGACAGACAACCGGTTTTGTGGAATCTATGTCCTGTAGCTCACATGAAAGCCGGCGTTTTATATACTACGGTAACTACCCGGGATTTCAAAATAAACAGGCGGTAATCATTTTATTTCCCACTAAAGTTTCTGAAGTCTGAAAGGTGGCGCCGTGCAGTGTGCAAACGTGACACTACCTCATGCGTCCAAACAATTCCGTCGATTTAAACGCGTGATTCAAAAACCGCAAGAACGAATAAGAAAGTTTGCACATTATTGTTCTTTTTTTTTAGCCGGTGACAAGTTTTCAAACACCTCTTCTAATCTCACGTGCAGCACAAAGCATGGTTGCCAGCATTCCTTCTGACGCGACGCGTATGGGTTGTATACTCGGGAACAAGTTAAGAACGGCAATAGCTCATATACGGTATCACTCCGCCTAAGCGACGGTCCCGGATGTCAACGGGCGCGCGCGTTTTGAACGGAGATGCTATGAATGCTTGATATCGTCTGCCTTTCCTCGCGTAGTTTGTCTGCCGTCGCTGAAGTACTTTATAAGCATATTAAGTACAGAAAATTACGGAAACGGCTCGTGCCATGTTCAAAATGTCCCCAGTAATGCACTACTTGCGGCGCGCGGAGTAACATCCGGCTGCGGTGATGAGGCACAGCGGCAACTTCCGTTAGAAAAGAAGAGTAGATTGCTGGTGGACGAAAAGCAGAGAGGGGAATATTGCCTAGGACAGTTACCACCTGTAACAGGAAAAAAAAAGTATTTCGGGCCTAATAAGCTTTAGGGCCTGCGCTAAGCTGCGCTAGTATTAAACAAAGAGTGTAAAACATGATTATATTAGTCCTTTTTGGTAAGATGACATGTCATCACCCCGCTTCAAAGGGGAAACCAATAGCAATCATCATCATCATCATCATCACCGTTGCCGTTCTTAAGTTAATTGTAACCGAGTATAGATCTAAATTTGCGATTTCAAAAGCTCTAAAGCGCTATCAGCAAAATCGTTTCGGGTTAAGGTATTTTAAGTGATGATGTATCATTTGGAATAGAGAAAATATACTCGACAAAAATCGGTTGTCTGTCACTTCAAAGGGGCCATGAAGACAAAATACCAGTTTGTTTTATTCGAAAGATTCGGTGTTTGATATTGCCCTCAGCGCTTTTCAGGCTGCAAGAGATGCTTCAGTCGCCGAGAAATTAAACACATTTAAGCCAGAGTTTCAATTTTCCCACCGCATCGTGCGTTTCGTGAAGTCGACATTGACGTATCCGGAGCAAGTTCATAAAACACAAGTTAGTATGCTGACTAAAGCGCGAGACACGTGGACGATTGGTGCATGCGATGCGCATGCGACTGATCATTACGATATAGGTCACGACTAGTCGTACGCGTGAATTTGAGACACATGCTCCAAATTGCGTGTGCGATGCGTCGTCGGCGTCGCTCCGCCCACTGTTTTCGCTCCATGGCTGACTCCGTCACTCTGTGTTTAGGCGCATTCCGGCCAATTTAGAGATGTGCAAAAGAAAAAAACCGAGCAGAACAAAAATACATTTATCAACTTGAAGTGAAAATGAATAGTGATATCACGTTATAAATTGCATTTTTATATGTTCAGTACAGCGGTGTGGGAACATTTAGCACCCATGATTCCACTCGTCCATTCTGTGAGTACCGCTGGCAACATGTGTCTACCAGGCGGAGAGCGCACGAGTCGGCGGCGGCAACGGCGGAGATATAGTGTACTAGCTCCCCACAAAATACTCGGAATTGCCACTGGTAATTCCGCGTATTGGGGCTTTGAAAGAAACTCCCAGCGATGACCCCT
This sequence comes from Haemaphysalis longicornis, assembly GCF_048455015.1. NCBI lineage: Eukaryota > Metazoa > Arthropoda > Arachnida > Ixodida > Ixodidae > Haemaphysalis > Haemaphysalis longicornis. Next base: position 51,011,394 of record NW_027526225.1, on the reverse strand, counting down.
TCGGGATGTCATTGGCTGTGGCCGCACGACGATCGCAACGATGGCACGACTGCATCTGGCTTTCTAGTCGCACGTCGTGAGCCTCCTCCGACCAGCGAACGCCGCCAAACCCGGTCCTTACGATCAATCGTAACGGTCAGTCGCATGCGAATCGCATGCACCAGTCGTCCATGTGTCTCGCGCTTAAAGCGGAAAAGCGTCGCTCTCCTCACATGTGTTTGGCCTTTTACGAAGCTGTGGTCGCGCTGACGATTTTTCTTGAATGGGCGCTAGTATTATGCATTATGCAATTGTCGTTTAAATCCAATTGCAATAAAAATGTATTTTTACAAACGCATGTCAGTGTTGGACTGCATGCTCCATCTCAAATACCGCCAGCATTATGTGCGTTTATAGGGGTGAACGACAGCTGTGCGTCGGTGTTTATAGGGGTGTACGTCAATACCCTCCGGTACTGTGTACAGATACACAGCGTGGAAAGGTTTGAGTGCGCCATCAGAGCAACAGTAGCACGCCGCTCGTACAGATGCCTAGTCTAAGGAGAACAGAGTCAAGATCTGTAATTAGTAGTAGAAGCTTCAGTGCTGTAGTTGTAAAAGGGTTCTATTCATACGTTTTTGTGCCATTTGAGAGACAGCTAGGCACGTTGTCCGACTCTTGGACTGTTCGGCTTCAGTATATATTGCGGAGCTCTGTAAAGCAACGTATTAGTGCGGGCTTGTGGTATACCCTTTGTCAAAGTTTTGTGAGCCAATCCTAAACCTTCTCGACCACAAAGAATTCAGCGAGTCGGCGTTACCTTTAAATGCGGCAAAAATATTTGAAGGCAGTAAGAAATAAAGGTGTTTTCTCCGGCTTTCCTGCAAAAAAAAGTTTCAGCCTCGCTCGGGACGTAACCTCGTACATTGAATTTTTGCAGCATGCGCGTTTCCGGCTTGGCCCAGAAAATTTTGACAAAGACTGTACATACTGATATTAGACAGCAGCATTTGAACGGGATAGAAGCGACAGTCGTGGCGCTAACAACGAGTTTATTTCGCCGTGGTGGAACAAACACAAAAGAAGAAAGGAGAAGATAAAGATAACGAGATATCTACAAAGAGGGAACATGCGGTAAGAAGGCGGCCATCGATCGAGATATTCGTGCTTTTTTTGAAGCATTTAATTAGATGGCGTGCTGTCATAGATGGCATGCGCACTGTTCTCTGTCGCTTCTTCCACTGGGCCCAGTCTGCCACTCCTACTGTCCCGTCCACGCGCTGTTGTCTAATATCAGAATGAGAATCCTCCACAACTTTCCGCATCGCCGTTTCCTCGGCAATCATGCGGGCAAGTAATGCCACCATCGGTGCGTGACAAGGTCGCCCAAAATAATGCTTTTATTTTTCTCTTCTCAGGAGAACACTCACCGTGCTTCCAACGATTGGGAGGTGTTTCTTCCAGCTAATGGCCGCTACCCTGTGCGTGAATGCCGTCTTGTTGTTCGTTGGTGAGTGACATCTCCTCACGTTAGCGAAGCGCCCCACGCGTCGACCTCGTGCTCTATTCATAGCTGAAATTTTCCCTGCGCCTATGCGACGAATAGAGGACACGGCACAGCCTGTTCTAACGTCTCCGCTCGTGGGTTACCTGTATTGCACGCGTTACTTTGCGCAGAGAAATTTTTCAGTTTTCCTCTAATTTGTAGATCACACTATGGCCCGGCCTTCTTAAACTCTAACGCGTTCTGTGGTTTGCACAGCGGCACGGCTTTCTTGTTGTTTTTTGGCCCCACATTTCGTACTGCTACCTGTAAACAGAAGTATGCCTCAATGCCTTCGACTGCCCATTTAGAACTCAAAACAATCTTACTCTCGCCGACCTATCCTTCTACAAGCCTCAGACAACTACACTCGCACACTGCGAAGAGGCAGTCCGGCAAGGACGTAGCCTGGAATTGCTTTCGGGGGGGGGGGGGGGGACAAAAAAATGGGGGGGGGGTCAGGTAGTAAGGCAAGGCTCCTTGTGTGTTGTTTTTCAAACGAAGCTTGAAATAACTGACTTTAACGTACGATGTGTGTATGCTAAACGCTAACACTATAAGCCCACCTTAAAGGCGCCATGAAGACAAAATAAAAGTTGGGTTTATTAGAAAGACTGCTTAGTCCCGATAACAATGATACCAATATCATCGCAATCTTCGAACAAATAACCAATATATGAAAGAAAACGTGTGAAGCAGTCGTGACCCCCTAGCCAACTTCCTGCAACTTTTCTATGACGTCACTCAACCTTGTTTGTGCGATTGGCGGCCGCCTAACTGACCTGTCGCGACGACACATGACTGGACGTCCGTAATGTGGCCTCTAGTTCCATTTGACCGCACCACTTGAATGCTAACGTGCAGTTAACGCACTGAAAATTGTGTTTTATTGTTGGCCCGTATGACGTCATTCTTGCTCATAACACGTCACTGTGGCGCAAAATTTGAAAGTTTTTAAATACTTCTTGCTTTTCGTTAAAAAAACATCTTTTGTGGCTGTAATGGAGCTGAGTGAGATACTGAATCCAAGTTCTTTCAAATTAAATGAAGTTGTATTTTCTCTTCATGGCTCCTTTAAGGAGCTTAGATGATGATGATGTGGATACCTTAATTCACCTTCACAGGTCTACGGGTAGGCCAAGGGTGATTCATTCGGCGGAAGAGCAAACGGTTGTGCGGTCGCGCCCTCGTGAGCGTAATTGCGAGCGTGCTCGTGAGCGGCAAGCAGACCCAGAAGTTCGTCAGGCGTAAAAAGGGGGCCGACATTGGGCCTTCACTATCAAGATTCGCGTGTTTTACGTGTTCCTTCAGGAAAGGGAGGAATATTTTTCTAATCGGCTATGAAGTTCTGTCGAGGACGATTCGAAGGTTATCGCGCGAGCACCGACCGGCCAAATGTGCTAGGGGCCTAGCGGTTCGCTTCGGGACGATGAAAATCAAGATTTCGCCATATTTTCCACTTTCCTCTCCCTTGTTAGTGGTTCCATACTACAACAATGGTCCCCACGACAAATTTGCCACCCTTTCTGTTTCAAGCTGTACATTCGTTGTGATCAACCGCCGACTTGGTTTGCTTTTATCTACGCCGACGATAACGAAATTGGCAGGCAAGATCTGCTAAACGAGTTTCACTTCCGCGATGACCTTCAAATCGTGCTCGACTGTATACTTGCGGCACTTTCGTATAATATGGTGATGAAGCAAGCAAACGTGTATCCTGGTCCTTAAGTAATCAACTTTTTGTTATTTATTTGTGCTCTAACGTCTCTAGTAAACGTACACTCAGCGGAACACCTTACTGCACGGCTGCTGAATGTTGAGTTTGTTGCACGTTTCTTAAATTTCATGTTATTTCTATCTGCTAAATCGAACAGACATGGTTTCAGTAAAATTGCGGCTAAGGAATTACAGACTCCTGATTCTAACGAAGAGGGAGGTCAAGGAAGCAATGGAATATGTAGTAGTGCCGAAAAGACAAAGCTCCGCCATGAAGAGAATTTTACAGTTTTCTTGATGTGAGGCAAGACAAGATGGGCAGAGCAAATCTTTTCATACAGCAGAAATGACTGAACTGCATAGTCAATGAAAAGCGACGTCGGTTGAAAAATAAACATATCAAGGGTTGATAGTTGACTGAACAAAATTCTATGACATGCTCTGTCATGTTATTATACTTTGTACCATAGTAAAGACAAAGAATCACACGCTGTCAATGACATGACATTGGAATGACATGACGTGACAATGAAAGACAGGTATGACATGTATGTCCATGCGAGGCCTTTCCTGCTGTTCCGCCGTTTCTCGGCTGTGCTATTCCGCCTGTGAAACAGCGGGACTGCCTCGATCGGCTCGCAGCTGGTTTCCAGCGCAGCTCTGCGCACTCGGCGAAAAATGAAGCAGGAGCTACTATTTGGGGTCGGGAACGTCTCCCGGCTCTATATGTTGACATGTACAGTCGACCAAATCTAAAGAGTGCGCGAGCGGTGGTTTTTCTGTTTTATGCCGATCTTAAGAAGGAACAGCCTAGCAAAACGACGGGCCCAGCTGAGCGTGGTTTTAAAGCAAAGCTTTTTACCTCTACCCCCCAAGGGTTCTTTCGCGACCGTTGGTGTCACCAGAAAACTCCAGCGAACAAATAAAAGAATTTACTGGCACCGCCGGGAATCGAACCTGGAACTAATAGACAAACAAAGCGAGAGCCCGTGGTCTTACCGATTTAGCCACGAGCCCACGCAAAGCCTGGGAAGACAGATGGTGTACTCACCAAGCACATCTACGGGTTTACCCCCCGCGTTCTCGCTGAATGCCACGTGAAAGCGTCACGCGACCACTCACGCCCGTCTAGAAGTCCTATGCGCACCTTTCTCATGTGCTAAGAGTTACAAAAATTAAAGGAAGCTCACACCAATGCATGGCATCTCACTTCTAGTACGCCAATGTGCTAAAGCCTCTGGCCTCCAGTGTTCACGTAAACAATCACAGCTCCTTGTCGTCCGCCCTCACGCCAAACCAAGGAATGCATTCAAATACTCCTTGATGGCCTGGCCATCACTCCAAGCCCCAGCATAAAGATCCTGGGCCTACATCTCGAGGCTAACACCAGGAGTGACTTCTCCTTTCACCGCCTCAAAAACAGCATTAATCAAATCATACACATGATCAGGCGAGTTGCCACCATGAAGCGAGGCCTAAAGGAATCCGGTACCTTTCGATTAATTGAAGCTTTTGTCCTCTCGAGAGTTACTTACGTCAACCCCCTGTCTTCTTCTCGACAAGGAAGACATAGAGATGCTTTATATAATGATTAGAAAGGCGGTCGAGCAGGCCATTGGTCTTCTCATGAGTGCGTCCACACAGAGGCTGCTTAGCACGGGGCTCCACAACACGGTGGAAGAGCTGATAGAAGGCCATCTTTCTAACTAGAAGGTCCGGCTCAGAACTGCGATGGATAAACGCATGCTTCACGAGATTGGCTGGGCACCCCCAGAATGTCACTCCGCTTGACGTGCACCCGGACTCTTGGCGACTAAAACTAAAGATGCTTCCTTTGCTTAGAAATATGAAACCCTCACATGACGAGGGTCACAGAAAAGAACGGGCTGAAGCGCTAAACACCACCCTCGGTGGGGATCATGCAGTTATCTAAACAGACGCCTCCAAACGTCTAGGGCAGCAATACACCATCATCGTGGCTACCTCCAGAACCAACCTCGTTGCGTGTACCTCGCTTAGGACGCAAGAAATGACGGCAGCAGAAGAGGCAGCTATCACCTTGGCTCTCGCTAAACCAGGGGTTCGGAGTGTAGTCATCGATTCCCAGCAAGCCTACTGGAATTACCAGTAGGTTTGGGTGTCCTGACCTGCACTGCACGTGCTGAAAAACCACTCGCCAAACGGTTCCATTCAGCTCATCTGGACACCCCCTCACGCTTCAATGGAGGGCAACAAATACGCCCACCCAACAAGCTTGCGCTTTCACCTCCCGTGCTATGGAGCTGCACGAGGACAGTCACCCGCTTGTCACGTTCAGGGAGATAACCCAGCATTATCGCCTTCTGAGACAGACCGTACCTTCGCCCCACCCTGACCTTTTAGAGAACAACAAACTACCCTACTGCTCATAAAATCCGGGCTCCTTCCCACAGCCTACGCGTCTTCACTTAATGCATCCGAATCGCTACGACGCAGAATGTAAATTTTGTTCAGAAGTAGGAACACTCCGCCCCGTAATCGCGGTGTGCGACTTTAGCCCTGAGCACCCTCCTCTCCTTCCGTCAACTACCCAACAAAAGCAATGGGAGATGCTGCTGTCCAGGCCCTCTCTACCTACCCAGGTTCAGCGGGTGGACAGTACACAGGCCGCGCGGACTGCATATGGGCCCCACAGAAGAAGGACTCACTCCCCAGGGCTGCACTCTGGGCCGTTCAGAAATCTGAACAGAAGTATTACTTCCTCCTCCTCCTTTTGTGCCGCAAATCTCGTCGCCTCCGTCCGCGGCGCAGAGACGGCGAAGGCAGATCGTCTAACACCGGGTTGGAGCTTACTTTAATTTTATAAAAAAAAGTTTCCAATCTTGTTCTACACCAATACAACTCAACCAAACACCGTTCATGATTCATGCATTGATTTAACCTCAACAAGAATACCTCTTTGAAGTAATAAATGGTGTGGTTAAGTGCATTTCAGTTCTCTCTGGTTTTGCAATTTGTAGAGCGATGTGAGTGAATTTAATTGACGTCGCATGGGTAATCGTTATGGGTGCCGTTTACAGCTTTGCTTTCCAACCACATTCACGGGGTGGATTGGCGCGATTTTTTTTGAGCATGCATTTAATCTCGCCCTGTTTGGAACTTGGCTTCCGTCGTACGACGCTGACGCATGAAAAGGCGCCGCTCGCACACGCCAGTTAGAGATTTGGCCGACTGTACAGCATCTGGAGTGGCCACAGAGATAATACTTTGGCTTAGTCCTTCCTTGAAGCTGGGGGTTCCGTGCCTGCAGGTGATTGCAGGCGGTTCATCAGGCGACTTGAACCACATGCCAGCCTGGCACGAATGTTTTTTTTTTTTTTTTTTTTGGGGGGGGGGGGGGCACGGGCCTGGCGTGCCCCTTCTTGGCTACTCCCCTGCAGTCCGGGTACCGAGTCGAATGTACTAGACCGCGTCTGCGCCTTCATCAAGCTGCTTGCTAGGAAGGTATTCGACACCAAAGAAATTCGAATTTGACAAAACAGGGCAACGGAACACTCCACTAACTCGTGTAACGAGGCGGCGCACACTTTGGCGAGCGGTGTTATTCATACCCAATCCCGCCCTGTTCCACCTCATCAGAGCGCATAAAAGGAGTGGTTGCTCAGTCACGTTATCGCCACTGGCGCGAAAATTTGAAGCTGCCCTAAATTGGTATCTCAGTTCAGTGTGGCCCCATTCGCCTTCCGTTCTTCTTCACACTAATTACGACGTAGCCAGGATCATGCGCTGAGAGCAGAGCTCCACAGAGCGCTCCAGCGCCAAGGCCTTCTCTGCGCCGGCATGGAGGACCTTCAATTCCCGAAGGGGCCTGCGGCTACCCAACGTGAGGTCCTTGCCCAGCTGCTCTACTGCCTGGGAGCGACCGGCCTTACAAAGCGACTGTAGCGTGTACTGTCAGGCTAATCACTGATGTGCCCTGACTGACTTAACCCTGTCTTTTATTCTTTCTCCTCTCCTTCTTTATACCGTTAATACTCAGCTCTATCCTTTCACTCTACCCATGCTTTCCTTCCCCCACACTGGGTTGTATGCAGGGAAGCTCCCTGCCGAGCTAAAAATATGCCCAGTGCTCTTACCTTCCTTTTCCATTCACTCGACGCACAAACAACGGCAAACAAGATCATTTCGTCCGAATTGTGCGAGTGTGATCCACCTATCGCCGCCGAATTGGCACATGGAGAGTGCGTGTATGCGAATTGTCTTGAACTGTTCCAGGTTTTTGGACTTGGCCGCATCCACTGACGGAGACACCGGCGGCGACGAAGAAACCGGTTCCCACCGTGTACGTGGTGACGCCCACCCATCGTCAAGCCACGCAGATACCCAACCTCTACCGGCTCGCTCACGCGCTCATGCTCGCCACCAACGTCTTCTGGGTGCTCGTCGAGGACGCCGTCCGTCCCACCAAGGCGGTAATGACCACGAGGTGTTTTTTAAAGACGACATATAGTCTTTCTTGGGCTACTTAAACGCAGAAATTTCGGTCTGTCTGTATGTCTGTCTGCCTGTGTATCTGTGACTCCATTCAGCCCCCCTGGTCAAAATGAAACGAAAGGTGCGCAATAGTCTTATATACTCACACAAAATTTTAACGTCTAAGTCCGGTGTCAGTGTACATACTTGTCAGCATTGCTGAACAAGAACAAGACATAACGCAAATATAAGGCAGCAAATCATTACATAAGTGATATTTGCAGTGTTCTTTTATTAAAAAATTCATGGATGCTTGTTCATTGCGATAGCAAATGAAATACAACATCAACGGCAGAAAACCGCCGCCTGCTGTTTCCAGCGCTACCTCCTGGCGGCATTTAAGAAATCAAATGGCAATAGCAACGAAAGCGTCCACTCGATAGGATCCACGTTCCCCTTGGAACGCTCGTGGAGTAGGGCAACGTGGTTCTATAAACGTTGTAGTAGGGTGCTTCAATTTATGCGCGTCTCCGCCGTACGGCAGCGCTGGCATCGAGACACCCGACTTGGAGCAGTGGAACGCGGTAAATTTAAATGGAATTCAGCAAAGCTCCAGCGTGTTATTTTTGGAGGAGACAGAAGAGGATGAGTGTAAGAGGTGAGCGGGAAAGAGAAGGGAGTCGTTAACATGGCAGGGGCACCGGTGGACTATCGCCTTTCGGCGACATTTGCAACGAAAGGAGCACATACGTGGCGAATTTTCTAAAGCGAAGCTTTATATTGTCACGAAGACAAGGACGATGCAGTTGTCTTGAATCAGAAACACGTTTATTGGAGCGAACTTGTGCTCCCCTAACAACTCAAAAGAATACAGAGGCGGCGAAGCAGCGGTCAACAAAGTGACTTGCACAGGCGAGTGTCGTCGAATCGAATGCCCCGGCGTCCGCACTGCAGGCTTTTTATCTTTTGGCGCGCGTGGTTCTCGAAACGTCGATTCGCATCGAGAACATAGTAGATCCAAGAAGATTATTCTGGGCTGTTCACGTTAGATCGGAATGCTCTCCCTATCACAACAGATAACACATGCGGCACAGAAAGAAAGAATGGAACACGCGCTTCCCTTGGCGCAGAGATAACACAGACCGGCGCAGCCGGGCGGTAAAAGCAGAACACAAATAAACAAACCCAATGTATGGTTCGCGGCATTACCCCCCCTCTAAGAGTGCATCGACCCGATGCTAACATAAGCGACAGTCCGAACAAATGAAAATAAAAGTTCGTCATCGTCCGTAGAAAGGTTTTAAGCGAACCACGTGGATGACTTCAGGCCGCGTGCGTCGTCGTGATGTGCCGGAGTCACCATCGGGGATCACTTCGTAGGTAAGTTGGCCAACACGTCGTAGAATCTGGTAGGGTCCGAAATACCGTCGCAGGAGCTTCTCACTGAGTCCGCGTCGTCGGATGGGAGTCCAAACCCACACACGATCCCCTGGTTGGTACTCGGCGTCTCGGCGTCGGAGGTTGTAGTGGCCCGCATCCACCAGCTGCTGGTCCGTTGTACGAACTCGAGCGAGCTGGCGGGCCTCCTCCGCACGTTGAAGATATCCGTGGACGTCGGCGTTGAGGTCGTCGTCTTCTACGTGCGGAAGCATGGCGTCGAGCATCATAGTCGGCCTTCTACCGTAGACAAGCTCGAACGGCGTCAGCTGTGTCGTCGCCTGGATAGCCGTGTTGTACGCAAACGTGACATAAGGGAGCACTTCGTCCCAAGACTTATGTTCAACGTTAACGTACATTGACAGCATATCTGCGATTGTCTTGTTCAGACGTTCTGTTAGCCCGTTCGTTTGGGGGTGGTACGCCGTCGTTCTTCGGTGATCCGTGTTGCTGTAGCGTAATACTCCTTGCATCAGCTCCGCAGTAAATGCCGTTCCGCGGTCTGTGATTAGGACTTCCGGGGCTCCATGTCGCAGCACAACTTGGCTTATAAAGAACTTCGCCACTTCTTGTGCAGTCCCCCTCGGAAGAGCGGCGGTCTCTGCGTAGCGCGTCATGTAGTCTGTCGCTACGACAATCCACTTGTTCTGTGATCGTGACGTAGGGAACGGGCCTAAAAGGTCCATTCCAATCTGTTGAAATGGTCTCGATGGGACGGCGATCGGTTGCAGAAGTCCGGCGGGTCTTGTCGGCGGCGTTTTTCGTCGCTGGCAGTCACGGCAGCTCCGGACGTAGTGGGTGACGTCATAGGTAAGGCCGGGCCAGTAGTACCTCGCCTTGATTTTTCCAATAGTGCGGGCTGTGCCCAGATGTCCGGAAGACGTGTCGTCGTGGCACGCTTTCAAAATTTCGTCACGAAGGTCCGCGGGGATGACGAGAAGGTAATTCGCTCTTGTTCCGGGGCTGAAATTCTTCTTCACAAGGACGGAGTTTCTCAGGCTGAATGCTGGTAAGCTGCGTTTGAAGGTCCTAGGAACGGCAACGTTGCATCCCTCGAGGTACTCGATTATGACGCGTAAGTCGGGGTCGGCACGCTGCTGGGCGGCTAGGTCGCTCTCCGTCACGATCCCGAAGAACGCGCTGTCTTCAGAGTCTTGTGGTGGTGGGTCGACGGGGGCGCGGGACAGGCAGTCGGCGTCGGAGTGTTTCCTGCCGGATTTATAAATGACTGTAACGTCGAACTCCTGCAGGCGCAGGCTCCACCGCCCAAGACGGCCAGAGGGGTCCTTCAAATTGGCGAGCCAACACAGCGCATGGTGGTCTGTTACAACCTTGAATGGCCTTCCATACACGTATGGGCGAAATTTTGAAATCGCCCATATAATAGCCAGGCACTCTTTCTCAGAGGCAGAATAGTTTTTCTCCTCCTTCGACAGACCACGGCTGGCATAGGCGATTACCCTTTCGCAGCCGCTTTGCTTTTGGACAAGGACGGCACCCAAGCCTATATCACTGGCGTCCGTGTGCATTTCCGTTTCGGCATTTTCGTCGAAATGAGCGAGCACGGGCGGGCTTTGCAGGCGTTTTTGCAGCTCGCCGAATGCTTTTTCTTGGTCGTTTTCCCAGCTGAAAGGGGTGCTATCTTTCGTCAAGCGCGTGAGTGGCTCTGCAATGCGTGCGAAGTTTGCGACGAAGCGCCGGTAGTATGCGCACAGCCCGAGAAATCTTCGCACGCCCTTCTTGTCTTTCGGCCTTGGGAAGTTCGCAATGGCTGGAGTTTTTGCCGGGTCAGGTAGGACTCCCGCGGCGTTGACGACGTGGCCCAAGAACTTGAGTTCCCCGTATGCGAAACGGCACTTTTCAGGCTTCAGCGTCAACCCCGACGTACGAATGGCCTCGAGTACAGACTCCAACCTTGCAAGGTGTTCGTCGAACGTCCGGGCGAATACCACTACGTCATCGAGGTATACGAGGCAGGTGTGCCACTTAAGGCTAGCTAGCACAGTGTCCATGACTCTTTGAAACGTCGCTGGTGCTGTGCACAGCCCAAACGGCATCACCTTGAACTCGTATAGGCCGTCTGGGTTTATAAATGCAGTCTTCTCTCGGTCTCTCTCGTCCACTTCAATTTGCCAGTAGCCGGTCTTCAGGTCCATCGATGAGAAGTACTTCGCGTGGCAGAGGTGGTCGAGGGCGTCGTCGATTCGGGGGAGGGGGTACACGTCCTTTTTCGTGATTTTGTTCAGTCGCCGGTAGTCAACGCAAAACCTTAATGTGCCGTCTTTTTTCTTTACGAGTACGACGGGCGCAGCCCAGGGGCTTTTCGATGGCTGTATAATGTCATCGCTCAGCATGTCGTCGACTTGAGTCCGGATGGCTTCCCGTTCGTGTGAAGAGACGCGGTACGGTGACTGTCGGGTAGGTCGGGCTCCATCTTCGGTTATTATTCGGTGCTTCGCTAGAGGGGTCTGACGTAGTTTTGCGCTCGACGAAAAACATTCGCTATAGCGACGCAGCAAAGCCAATAATTTTTTCCGTTGTTCTTGCGGTAGCGCCGGATTCACGTCGAATGGCTGGAGCTTGAAGGTTTCTACGGGTGTGCGTTCAAAGTCGGCGACTGCGATCACTTTACTTGCTTCTTGCGTTTCTTCGAGGAACGCAATTGCAGCTCCCTTGTTTAAATGCTGGTACTCTTCGGTGAAATTAGTGACCAAAACGTGAGATTTGCGTTGCTTAAAGTGCGCAATGCCTCTTGCGACGGAGACACCGCGGTCGAGAAGCAACCTTCGATCACTCTCTACGATAGCGTCGATGTCAGAAGCAGCATCCTCACAGTAGACGGCGATCATCAAGCTTGCGCGGGGTGGCAGGGTGATGTGATCGTCGGCGATCCTGACAGCAGCACGGTGATCGGGGTTCGGCTGCGGCGTCGTGGAGTGATCGGAGGAAAATGTTATCGACTTGGTCTGCAGATCAATTATTGCGCCGTTGTCCGTCAAAAAGTCCATTCCGAGAATCACGTCGCGGGAGCAGTTAGGCAGAACGACGAACGCCGCAGGGTACGTTGTGCCGTCTATGGTGACGCGCGATGTGCACGTTCCACTTGGCGTCACGAGGTGGCCTCCTGCTGTGCGTATGTGCGGACCGTCCCATCTGGTCATAACTTTCTTCAGTTTAGACGCAAATGGTCCGCTCATTACCGAATAGTCAGCTCCCGTGTCTACGAGGGCGACAACGTCAAAGCCGTCGATGGACACCTTGACGTCAGATGCAGTCTTCCTCGAGTTCCGGGTTCATCGGGGCGTCGTATCTCTGCTTGTACGTGTTGATGGTCGGGCACTGTGCGTCGTCGTTGTCGTCGTCTTCTCAACGGACGTCTCGGTCAGGTCGGGTACGCGTCGCGCCGTGTAGCTGTCGTCGTGTTCGGGAGTCTCGTCAGGGTTAGGTCGGGTCGTCGGGATGAGAGCATGTCGTGAATCACTGTCTTCAGCGCATCCTTGCGTCGTTGGAGGGTTTCCAGTTTTTCGCCGTAGAGCAACTTCACCTCCAGAAGTTGCCGCCTTTAGTTTCCCCGCGTGGGCTGGGAGACCTTCCACGTGCGAAGTCAGCACTGCTACGGCGGTCCGGCGACTTGTACGGGTAGGGCGACGGCGAACGGTTGAAACGGGCTGGTCCACGGCTGGTGTTCGACAGGTATTCTTCAATCTCAGATGGGTGCTGGCCGGGTCTGGGGCGTGGTGCGTCGACGGAGAAACCACGTATTCCGAGTCTCTTGTATGGGCAGCGACGGTAGATGTGGTCGGCCTCTCCGCAGTGGTAGCACAGAGGACGATTATCCGGTGTTCGCCATACGTCAGTCTTCCTCGGCGTCTGGGTTTGTGCTACCGGGGGTCGGGCGGGCGACAGTGGGCGGCGGTAGGGCGGGGCCTCTTGACGACGTGCCTCTTGACGACGTGTTGGAGCAGGGCGGGGTCGGTGAACAGCCGCGGAGTACGTCATAGCTTGAGGCTCGCAGTGTACTTCGGATGCCACAGAAGTTCCCAAAGCGTTTTGAACTTCTTCCCGGATCACGTCAGCTAGGCAAGCGACTTGGGGTTGCGGCGTCGTCGGGAAAAGTTTCCGCAGCTCCTCTCTCACTACTGCGCGGATGGTCTCGCGTAGGCTATCAGCCGGAATCCGCATGTTGTCGATGTAGTTCGCACTGGCCGCGCCAACAAAGTTCCGGTCATACTGCTTAGCACGCATTTCGAGAGCCTTCTCAATCGTGCTGGCTTCGGTCACGAATTCAGCGATGGTTTTGGGCGGGTTGCGGACAAGTCCAGCAAACAGCTCCTCCTTCACACCGCGCATCAAGAAGCGTAACTTCTTTTCTTCCGTCATTTCGGGGTCCGCGCGGCGAAATAATTGCTTCATCTCCTCAACGAAGATCACGACCCCTTCGTTGGGGTGTTGTGTCCGAGTTTCAAGCAAAAGCGCAGCTCGCTCTTTTCTCACAACGGTAGTGAATGTCTTCAGGAACTCCCTTTTGAAGTGAGTCCAGTCGGTCAAAGAACTCTCATGGTTCTCGAACCAAGTTCGAGCAGCATCTTCTAAGTAAAAGAAGACATGCCGGAAAGTTTCTTCGTCGTCCCACCTGTTGAAGATGCGGACGCGCTCCAGCTTCTCCAACCATTCTTCGGGGTCTTCAGCGGGGGCTCCCCGGAACGATGGCGGTTCCCGGGGCTGCTGCAGGACGATTGGCGACGTTGTTTCTTGTACCATGGTGTTGGTTGCAGCGTTCCTTCTCTTGGGCCCTTCTGGCATCAAACCGAACTCGGGTGGTAAATCTTGCAGGCGGGGGCTGGCTCTTGTTGGACTGGCTTGGCGGCTTCCCGAGGTTGTAGTGGGCATGAAGGGTGCGTACCCAGTACCTCCACCAGATGTCACGAAGACAAGGACGATGCAGTTGTCTTGAATCAGAAACACGTTTATTGGAGCGAACTTGTGCTCCCCTAACAACTCAAAAGAATACAGAGGCGGCGAAGCAGCGGTCAACAAAGTGACTTGCACAGGCGAGTGTCGTCGAATCGAATGCCCCGGCGTCCGCACTGCAGGCTTTTTATCTTTTGGCGCGCGTGGTTCTCGAAACGTCGATTCGCATCGAGAACATAGTAGATCCAAGAAGATTATTCTGGGCTGTTCACGTTAGATCGGAATGCTCTCCCTATCACAACAGATAACACATGCGGCACAGAAAGAAAGAATGGAACACGCGCTTCCCTTGGCGCAGAGATAACACAGACCGGCGCAGCCGGGCGGTAAAAGCAAAACACAAATAAACAAACCCAATGTATGGTTCGCGGCAATATGTATAGGGAAAGCGGTCCTGTGTACGCAGAAAACGTTTAATTAAACTCCCCTGCAGAGGGGTGAGAGGAGAGTGTGGCTAGCTGGGTTTGTCTCGCACGTGGAAGAGCGGGCACGCAGCGAGCTGCTGTGAGAAGCGTAGATAAAGCGATAACGGCGGCAAGTGCCGAGGGGTGCTTCCGGCCGGAGCAGAGTCAACGTGGTAATGGCAAACACCCGCCGCATGTTACTTCGGAATGGGAAGTCCACGCGCCTCACGTACTCAACAAGACAGGCAGCCAGCGATCAGCTACGCCGCAAGCAGGAATGTGAATGAAAGAAAATACTAAAACGTGTACAGGAGAAGGCTTTATTGAAACATTTAAGGAGTAACACCGGCGTAAACGCTGGCCGCACGTGACAGCTTCGGTGGTTCACCATGTGCACGGAGTGCATTGGAGCATTTTCGTATTTTTATCGTGAAATATCGCAGACCTTATCCAAGCAGCACTCTTAAAAAAAAGGTCGGGCCATTCACTAATGGAATACTAACAAATTGCTTGTCCCAGTATACTCTAGGTACTTAGTAACTGGAGGTAGTAAATATAGCACTTGTCAGAATTACTAACCGAACCAGGCAGTAAGCACCACTACCCCCACTAGTAAAGTCCCAGCGATAGCACTCTTCTGAGCTACATGCGTTTACTAACTGGCCATGCACAACCTAGTTATAAGCACGACCTTAATCTAGGGCTTACTACTTCACTTCCTACACTCAGTTATTTACTAACCATGCAGTTGTTAGTGGCAGAGCCTACGTACAAAACCGCGGGGTAGTTCGGTTCGTAAGGAGTTAGTAAATACGGCCGTTACTACCTTTTTACGACTTTTTTTATTAAGAGTGAGGAGTGGTACATAAGATATTGCCATGGGGCATACGTGGACAATGACCCAAGGAGCCATGGCCCGGCATCGACGACGTCGAGGGTGTGGCTGGCATGCAGCCGGCGCGGGCTGCGCTATGGCCGCTTGCAAATAGATCGTCTCATCTTGCAAATACATCGCTCAATCATCAACCGTGGTTCCTGTCATCTGCTCTGCCGCCAACATATGCCACGTATTCCCTGTGACGACATGCAATACAGTCACAACGGGGCACTTACAGAAAGGCATCAACACATTCCGAGATAAGAAAAAAAAACAATTCAATGCCTGAGTACAGTATAAACAAAAGTGTCAAAGATGCAATGCTCAGATGACATGATCACATGCGAAAACACACAAACCGAAGGCGATCGGGCAGTTTTAGAAACAGTTTACAATGAACCGTGTAGTCTTGATCATTAGTTTTTGCTGCTAATAATTTATCACCTTAACTATCGCAATAGTTAGAAACAATCAATGTCTTCTGTTTCTTGAAGAGGGAGCCACTCTCACGCAGCGCGTTTCGCGCTCACATGCTCTGGATGAAAAGTTTTCGTCCTTCAGTTTCGTGAGTGAGGGACTCTGTCGTTTCACAGTTCACGGCAGATTTTGGTTGCTGGTTCCAGTACGCTATAGATGACGGGAAAACAGTTTTTGTGAAAGTTGTTGTGGCTTTGGGTAACCGTATTGACCTGTTGTGGTTAGTTCTTGTGGAGTTCCGGAAAGGTGCAAGGAAATAATGGGATTTTATTTAATAATTTTAATAAGACATTTAATAATGCCCATGATAGATAATACTGTGGACTCGCGATAATTCAAACTCTGAGAATTTGTACCTTCGGTTAATTCAAACAAAATTGAAATTTTTGGCTAGCCCGTTGTCCTTTCGGTGTATTTAAAAGCCTCTTAATTCAAACTCCGTCGTTCGGTTAATTCGTACTTTTTGCGCGTCTAAGCTGGGAAACATCTACTGCTTTCTCGCAAGTATTTGAAAATTTGCGTGCTTCTATAATCATAGCAGTCAAAAATTAAAAATAGGCGCCTCAAGCCTTCAAAGAAAAGGGCGTTGCTAGTAAACAAACGTTTGAAACGAAGCACAAATGAGGTAGACCGTGACGTTTCTCAACTTTCTGGCCTCATTGACCGTTTTCAAGATGCGAATTACAAACCAAAACAAGGAACAGGCCTGAAAAAAAACGTCTAAACATGGCTGACTGCTTACAATTGTCTAACGGTCAGAACCACGCGGGCGACTGTCAAAAAAAAAAAAAACAAAAAAGAAAAACGCCCAATCACGTATTCGCGCGTCGCGTACGTGTCAGCAAAAAATAAAAATTAAAAACGACACGGCGGTTACGAAAGTTACGGGCACGGCATTCGGCCTGCCGACCTCACTCCTCTGCTTTCTGTTTATTTTGTGCAATTATGGCTCAAAAACGCTTAGAAAAATTTTCAAAAATGTGATTAAAATCAATGCCTAATCATAATGTGCGCTGTCACCTTGCCGAGAGTCATATATATGAGAACTTCTGATAATTCAAACAAAATTCTGGGGTACCTTCCAGTTTGAATTATCGTGAGTCGACTGTACTACAGTTACTATTATTATAATAGGTGACCGGTAAAAAGCGAGAAGGCTCATGGGTACGTCGTCTGCTACCGCCACTTCCGGTTCGAGATCTCTCCAACCCTCCCGTACGCCTGCGTGCGCCGGCGGCTGTCAGGCGCTTGTGTGCGTGTTGTTTATTTGTCACATGGTGCTTACCTGTCGGATAAACCCCTAGTAGGGTCAGTCGTTGTTATTTGTGGAATTCCCGATGCATGAGCGTTTTTTTCCCCCATTGGAAACAGGTAAACAAGCCCACACGCGCGTGAAAGCCGACGGCGTACGGTGGCCAGGAGAGCTCCATAACCGGAAGTGACGGCTCTCCGCGGGAGAAAACAATGCACCCATGAGCCTTCGCGCTTTTTACCGGTCACCCATTAGTAGTAGTGGTACTGCGCTACTTACAGCCACGGACAAATGAAATGCGGACACGAAAAGATGAATCTGAACACGCAAAACTGAATAATACTGTTTATTACGGTCCCATAATGATGGGATATTGGTATACAGTAAAAGCTGGGAAATTCGCACTCGGTTAATTCAAACTTCCGGTTAATTCGAACTCACGCCCTGGTCCCGGCACAGCCCTGAATAATTCAATGGGGGAAAACTCCGGATAATTCGAACGCGTCGGTATCCAGAAAGGTTAATTCGAACTATGATCCCCTGGTTGCCATCGCTCCTCGCAGAAGAAGTCGGCCCAGAGGGATTGCAATGTGTTGCAAACCCAAACCAAACGAAACTTACTAGAGATGCAAAATAACGAAACAGAAAAACAACAGCGTGGCGGCCGCGCTGCACTTTTGCAACAGCGTATTTCGCTCCAACAGAGGGCGCCGCGCCACCGGCGCCAGTACTCCATCTCATGTCATTATTATTTACAAAACATTATTTACCAAATCACCTGCCACAAACAGCGCCTGATTAGCGATAACGAGTCCATAGGTGGCTTCGTTGTCCTCCGCCCACGCAGTGTGGCCTGGCGCGATTTCCAATCATTGACAATTTTATGGTCCCTTCGAGTTCGAATTAACCAGCTTTTACTGCATTTCGAAAGCCACATTTTCTAACACTGCTCTTGTAACTAAACCACTCATCTTCTGGGATTGAATGGAAAGAAATCGCACTATTTGTGTGTTTCGGTTCATATTTTCGTGCCCGCGTTTCATTTTTCCACGACTGCACACTACACTACACTACACTAGAGTGCAATGACAGCGATAGTGAGTGTTGACGGGCTACCATTTCGCGAGTGAGTGAGTGAGTGAATAGGTGAGCGAGTGATCATGAAAAATTGCCGCCCATGCAGTGAGACGTCGCAGCTTCCATTTCTCGACAACGAGGAGGCAGCTCCATTCTGCTTAGTGTGGCATGCACACAAAGCAAGGTTGAGTGGTCACTGGTATATGACACTCGGAAACATATGAGTAATTAGTCGTGCAAGAGTTGCGACAAGAGAGAGAGATATAGCTTTATTAACACGAGGTGCCACTGGTCCGGGGCTTCGGGTATGAAGCTGAGGGCCAACTCTGTCCGTTCAGTCAGATGTCGCTAGCTTTGAGCGCTTGAGTCGGCCATGGCCACTGCCCCCACTTGTCGAGTCGTGGGCGCACGTGAAACAGTTGCGCCGGCGGCTTCCCTGAGGAGGCTCACGGTCCCGTCAGGTGTGCGCGGCCACGCGTCTCCCAGGTGTCCAGGCTGCTCGAAGAATGCGGGATCCCGCACGTACACCTCCTGGGCCCGTGTCCACGCAGCCTTCGCGGGAAGGGTCGCGGAGTGTCGGCACGCAATGCAGGCATCCAGTGGCTCCAGAGGAACGCCTCGCAGCCCGGTGTGGTGTACTTTGCCGACGATGACAACACCTACGATCATCGCATATTCGACGAGGTATGCGCATGCTCCCAGAAGCTGTCTGGTAGGAAATTCCGCTATGCCCCAGTTTAATGGTAAAGGGACCCTGCAATACTTCTTCGAACGTTTTTGAAGCGAAGCTTTACTACTTTCGTCGAGCAGTTTCGCGGAAGATGCGCAAGTTGACCTTTTGACCGGAGACACACCCCTCGAAGCGCATCGCCTGATTCGCCGGGCCCGCTTTCGGCACTGCGTACAAGGTCTCGTTTTAAGTAGTTCTGCAGATATGAGCGGCGGCTGCCGCCGCGGTAGCAGCCGATCAGCTGATTGGCAGACGACCACCCCCGCAGCCTCCCACGCATGCGCCGCTGGGTCGTCTAGGGTTACGTGACTCGTCTCGCGCCCGGCGAAAAGGAACGGCGCGTTCGCCGTGAATGAACGCCGCGTTCGCCGCGAATGAACGCCGCGTTCGCCGGGCCTCCTCCTGTGAGCGTTGCACGGGACCGAACGGTTTTTAGCCGTGGTTGGCAATATAGCTACATCAAAGGTTAACCAAGCAAAACCAAGACTCAAAGGGACAAAGCCAAGCTCTTGCTTTGCATATCCAAGGTTATCTGAGTTAAGCCGCAGCCATTTTTTTTTAAAGGGGTCCTGAAATACCTTCCGCCGATGCATGGATCTACATGTAACCAAATAAGACAATGTATTAGCAATCTCCTCCCGCAAGAATTTTGTTAAAGCGATGAGTATTAGCCGAGAAATCGTAAATCAAAAACCGCGCATTATCGTCGCGCCGCGTTTCCTCCTCTTTTCAACTGTTGACGGCGCGGAGCACTGCCTCCCATGATGCTGCGTTAGTCAGCGGTGACGTACTTCCGCATTACGCTCCTCCGACTGCCGTCTGCTACGGGCAAGTTTTGTTGACACCATGAATTCCGCACTCCGCTGAAGGATGGATAAGCGAACGAAAAATCTGGCCGCATGTGTGCGGTGGCCTGGCCTTGCCCTTTCGCGGTGTGCGTTGCTGCAGTGCAGCACGTGACTTTTAATCGGCGGCGAACTCGCAGCCGCTGGGGAGGATCTTGCGCTCGGTCCCTTTCATGCACCGCGCACTGTTTATCCAAAAAGCGCCCTATCAGATGTGGCCCCGCTGGTGCCGGGTCTTATTTTGCGGTGGTGGTAATTCCTGCCGGCGCCACGTGAAAAAGACATTTTAAGCCGATACAGAACCCGTGCACAAAACGCTTCAATCATGTGACCAGTTCAGCTTGGGGCGACGCGTGGTGGAGAGCGGCAACGTTGGCTAAACATGCTCCGGCGCGGCTCTCAGCTTTCTAGCGCTGGAGCGAGCGCCTTTCTTTGACGATCTCAAACATCGGTTGCCTTGGCAACAAGGCACAAACCACCCCAGAGGTCTGTTACGGTTGCGTGATCC
This sequence comes from Haemaphysalis longicornis, assembly GCF_048455015.1. Taxonomy (NCBI): domain Eukaryota; kingdom Metazoa; phylum Arthropoda; class Arachnida; order Ixodida; family Ixodidae; genus Haemaphysalis; species Haemaphysalis longicornis. The sequence continues at coordinate 50,991,126 of NW_027526225.1, read as the reverse complement.
CGGTTCAGCTTGGGGCCCCACCTCGCGGCATATGGGCACTGCAGGCATACTACTCACTCTCATTTGGAAGTGCGAGATGCGTTTGGCATTACAGGAGGCGATGGTGTGTGTGTTGTGGACGCCTTTGTTTCGCGATGAAATGCGACGTTGTGCTTCTACGGGTGGATAGTGCTTCCCATGGCCTGGATTATCTTTCTCGAGCGACGTACGACTCAACCTCGCATGGGGTATGTGCAGTGTGCGTGGCTAAAAGCCATCTCGGCTTGCGCGCCAGAGTTAAGTGACTTGCTGTTCGTCCCCGCAAACCGCGCGCGAGGTGAGTGCCGAATTTACGAGGGGCAGGAGGAGGCAGCCCATCGTCTGTCAATCGCGGTTCAGACTTGCAACGCATGTTGTGACGTTGTGTTCGTTCGAAACGCATCTCTGGATTGTTTTGAAGTGGAAAAAAATGTATCCGTCAAACCTGGGCATTCGGCTCAGGGCGTTCTCTGCGATTGCACGAAAGAAGTGCCACGGGGCTTCAACGCTTTCTTTATGGGGCGTACTCCGGTAAGAGAATATCCATGTCGTGTTATGGCCGTGTTGCATTCAATACGAACGGTTAAGCGTTTGTTTACACTTGTTTCGTTTGTCGTAAAATGTCCAAGCACTCCGGCACTACGCTGGCAGATCAGCCGGCGAGTCGACGCTGAGCAGACGACTCATCTCTTTGCCGGAAGTGCGTGAAAAAGCCGCCCAATAGCAGGATGTCTAGCTCATGACGAACATCGGGGAATCGATGATGTAGACATGTGAAGATGGCGGCGTCCAAAAACACGAAGGAAAGGGTGAGAAAAAAGCGACAAACTTTGCAACAAAAGTGTGAGCTTTCCGCTGCGCGTAAAAGAGTAATACTTGGCCCAGATGACCTTGACGACCCAATCTAACGATTGCGCTACTTCATTTAGTGTGCTCAAAATGCCTTTCAGGGCCCCTTTAAACAGAAATGCTTGCAGAACGTATTCAACCAACACACCCAGTACGTAGATTTAGTGGGTCGCAAAGTACCTGAGCCAGAACTTAACTGCTCTGTGCCCATCAGATAACTTGTAAACTCGCTCAAAAGACTTCTTTCTCTTTCGCGGTCTTGGCGTTCTTCGTCCGCTGGAATTATGTCATTACAGTGGTGTAGCGGCATTCCTTGAGTTGCAGCAATGAACGCATTCGATAGCCACCTTAAAAAGAAAGCCACAGGTTAACCTTTCTTTGAATTACTGTGCATTGTTACAGTTGTATTTGCCATTGTGCGTTTTAACGTGATCCCGATGCGTTGCAGTTCTTTTTTCCTATATTCTTTGTGCTGTAGAATCCTGCACTTTTTCCCCCGAAGCTAAAAGTTGTAACTATGTACTATATGATAATTTTTTCTTTTATCATTCTCTACATTACACTGCAAGTGTCCAGTGTCATGATTTTTTTTTTTGTGAACGTGAAAAGCATGATAAAAAAACGTTTTTTTCCAATCCAATTTTTTTTTGCTTGGTGTTGCTTTTTTACCTGCAAATAAGAAATTCCGGAATTGTTCGCTATGTGCCGCACTGCTTTGTGAAGGGAGTTGGGTCCCTGTCAAGCTGGCTGCGACCAGCTTTTTGCCCTCCTTCCTGCATTTTCTGTTGTTGTTACGAAAATGCAAAATGAATGAATGAATGAATGAATGAATGAATGAATGAATGAATGAATGAATGAATGAATGAATGAATGAATGAATGAATGAATGAATGAGTGAAACAGAAGGCGTATCTGCCGCGACGAGCAAATCACGCAGCAAATAACTATGGCTTTTGCACTGTTGCCAGACGCGAAGGCAAGAGAGAAACCGTTCATTGGAAGCGCTGCAGAGTCCTTTCAACGTGTACACAGCCTCCAGAATACCACCCGTACGTTCGTCCTTCCGCTTTGCCGTAACGCGCGGTACGATGTGCTCCTAGGTATACCTGGCCCATATTGGGAGTGCCCTACGGTCTTTCATTTGTGAAAGACCCTTCATTAAATAAGGGGCCCCGTGACCGAAAGAAATTTTCCTGGTTGAACGCGGTTAAGCCAAGTCCGTGAAGCGAAAGCTCCGTTTTTGCGCCAAGAGCGGGCATTGAACGCCCACACTAATGCACCGCTTGGCAAATCACGCAGACGCTGGCCCTCTGGGCGCCCGCCAACCCCGTCCCCTGAACCAGCCATGAATAAAGTGTGGCTCTTCTCCCTCTCCCTCTCCCTCCCTCCCTCCCTCCCCCCCCCCCCCCTCTCTCTCTCTCTCTCTCTCTCTCTCTCTCTCTCTCTCTCTCTCTCTCGCACTCTCTCTCTCATGCTAACTCGCCGCTGAACTTGCCGTGAACTTCGATGCAACCAGCGCCTTCTGTAATTTTCTGATGGCACGCGCCGTCCCACTGTCCCGCTGTCCGCACCCCGTCCCCTTGGAGCGCTTTCACTGTGCGCAAGCGCTTGGGGCACTTACTTGGCCCTGTAGCGCTCGTAGCGTCAACCTGGCCTCGAAAGTGATGTCGGGTTGTGTACCTAAGTTAATAGATGTTTCGCTCTAAAAAGCCCTTTCATATAGTATGTACATACGATCCCCTAGTAATGACGCTTACGGACTATCGACTATTTCGGCTGTTTCGCCTCTCGAATTTCTACAGTTATCTTATACAGTATATCAGCGCGTTAATTCGAACCTAAGAGGGACGCCGTCTGAGTTCGAATTAACTAACGTTCGAAATATGAAAGAGGACAAGGCGAAGAAGAAACTTTACTGAGCAAAAATGAATTGAGGGGCGCATTCCTACGTACAGTCCAAAAAGTCCATGGGCAATCCTAGCGCTGGCCGCTCTGTCAGCCAAGATAATCTGGTCGTCGAGGCTCGACCTGGATAACATGCTCTCCCACTGCTCACGGGAAGGGCTGGGAATGGGGGAAGGTCGGGGTTTCGGTTGCACTCCCTGGCGATGTGGTAGAGTGGGCCTAAATTGCCGCAAACGCGCAATCCGGGAAGTATTGTGTATGAAATAGATGATTTAGTCGTACGGGGTTCGAGGACAATAACAACAACCCAACACTGCGATCGGGAAGCAATAGGGCATATCATGTCAATAGTTTGACGCTTTGAAAAGTCACGGACTGCTGACTGCCTTTTGTCCTTAAAGCGGCAGGCGGGCGGCACCTTTTGCTCACGACTGAATGTAGCGGAATCCTCGCCATCTTCACAACTGGAGAGGCGGCCAGCATGCCGTCTGTGCATAACTCCCAAGAGGACGGCTGCACTGGTGCTTCGTACTCTTCGGGTCTCTCGTCACTGGCAGCGACAGATTATGTACTTCTCAACCACGGGCCCACTATACACCACTGCACTCGCGTCGCCCCTGCCTCCACCCACCTACCATTCATATAAAAGCATTCCAAAGCGTTCACCATTGAGGTTTTATATTCGATTTGTCAGATTTTACCTTCACCCGCCGTACTCCCTTTCTGTCAGTGTGTGCTATTTGTCAAGATGCTTCACCATCGGTTTGTCTTCCCTTTTTGGAGGCAGAACAGCAGCCTCTCGTATTGGCAGCGGGAGCGTATACTCGGTGACAACTTAAGAACGGCACCGGAAGTTGCCGCTGTGCCTTACCATCGTAGCCGGATGTTTCTCCGCGCGGCGCAAGTAGGGCGTTACTGGGAATATTTTGAACATGGCGTGAGCCGTTCCCGTGATTTTTTGGACCTAATATAATTATAAACGACTCCAGTGACGACAAACAAACTGCGTGAGACAAGGCAGACGATATCACGCATTCATAGCAAACCCCTTTCAAAACGCGCGCGCACTGACGTCACGGGTCCGGCGCTTTGGCGGAGTGATACACTGCATGAGGTGGTGCCGTTCTTTAGTTGTAACCGAGTATAGTTCTGATTATCCGTGAAGGAACCTACTCGCGTTCGAATTAGCGCACTTTTTTTTTGGATTGACTTCTATGGAGCTCGGCCGTACGAAACAGCACAGTTAAAATTATCCATACATTCAAATTATTGAAGTTCGATAACGAGCCTTCACTGTAGTTTATCAACAGATTTACTAAGGCGCGAAGTCAAACCAATTGCTTTTAGGGTTATCAAGACTTTTCCAGTCAGTTTGTCCTTTCGTTTTGCTTTCAACTGTGAAGTGACCGAACTCTCTGCGAACGAAATTTTGTTTGCTGAATCGCCAGGACATTGAAGGCTTATACGGGTCAGTACCCAGAAAAATCGCCCTCCAAAACGGTTTAACGGTCGTCAACGGGAATCGTTTGGCTTCAGCGATTACTGCCACTATTGGTAATGATTCGTTGTTTTTTTTTCTTGGCTGGAGTCAGCTGAACCATTGAACTGATAACGAGTTTCTTTTGTTTAAGTGCTGCATAAAGACTACGGCTTGCCGCTTGTTATGTCGCTTGAATTTTTCATATGCAGTCCAAACTCGATTTAACGAAACCCGATTTAACGAAAGTCCCGATTTAACGAAGATATTCCGATCCCCCCTCAGACGCCCCCAGAGCTCAATGCTTTGACTAGCTCGAAATAACGAAACCGATATCATGATCTGCCCCGGTTAATTAACGAACCTTTTATCAGAAAACGGAGCTCCGAAAGTTATTTTTTGGTCTATTTTGAATAGAACACCTCAAAATTGATACATAGCTCCAAGGATAACATCGCGGAGCACCTTTGCCCCGCTTTTACGATACTGAGCGGCACAAAAGTGGAGTTGTAATTTTGAGTTGAATTCACTAGATGGCGGCAGAGGTAAAAAAAAAAGTTCGCTCGTCAAAAAAAAAAAAAAAAAAAACGCAAGAAATGGCGATGTTCATATTCGGTATTCGGTGGTCGGGTTTTTCAGGGTGGGCATTGTTTTTTCTTTCGCTATCGTTCTGCGGGTAGTTCGCGTGCTTTCGCCCTTTCCTTAGATCGTTCTCTGTTACAACTCATGTTGTTTTTGTGAAGTTGCAAAGTTGTTATGCCTAGCACTGCTACTTGTGTGCACGGAAGTAGTGTGTGCGGGCAAGCGCACCGCTAAACCTAGTGACGAGCGTGTCGGACATGGAGCCCGCCAAGAAAAGAAAAAGCCCCACTTTGGACGAAAAAGTGGACATAATTTGTGCAGTGACAAGCAAACAAAAGAAATGTGACGTGGCTGCAGCACATGGCATTCCAGCCAGTACTCTTTCTACAATGTTAATAGGGAAAGGACGACGTCGTCCCTACGACTTAGTCGACAAACCCGACATGCAAGAAAGCGTTTAAGACGCTGACGAAGACGTTGAAGATATAGAAGCTCCTGTGCCGACGCCAAGTCAATGATAGACGCCCTTGGTATGCTGCGGATGCTTGCCGGAACGCACCAGGATACGGATGACGCACTGCGCGCACTGCCAACTTGCGAGAAGTCTGCGCGACCGTTGCTTACAAAGTGCACGCAAGCAAACACCATCGACGTCTTTGGTGGGAAATAAATTTGTAGCTCCCCGGGGGTTCGTTCTTGCTCAGATAACTATTTTTGTGGTCTTTCTTGCATGCGTGTCGGCCGCAATTTTATTTTCGGAGCATTTACGCTTCGCAAATACAACGCCGCATAAGCTTGCTGGATGCCGCCACAGTATATAATAGAATGTCGCAACTTAAGTGACCAAGAAATGCCTAACTTGATTTACCGAAGCTCTCTTTTTAACGAAATAATTTGCGACTCCCGTCAACTTAGTTAAATTGAGTTTTGACTATTTCTGTCAACCTGAGATTCTTGCTGTAATTAGTATATATGCATGCATGCTACTGTCTTCTTTGACTGTGCTGCACTTTTTGCCGTATGAGTTTGTGTTCTCTTTTTCCCCCACTGCAATGCAATATCAGAACCAGTTGCCACTTCCGCCTTTTGCAATACCTCTTAAAACACAACCGAATTTGTAATCACCAATTTAGAAAACGGGGTCCCAAAGCAGTGCGCAAAAGGTAGCGTTTTTGTAGCGGCCAGATGTCTGTATGTGGTCTCTACATCTTCTTTTCCCGCCCCGCAAACCAATCCTTAAAGGGGCACTGACACAAAATTTTAAAGGCGAGATAACTTCGGAGATAGATTGGTGGGAACACATATACATCATCTGCAAAATATCAGCGGCGAATACAGCCTAGAACATATTTAAAATCAATTTTGAAGTGTGCGAAACGCGACCGAGCAGCCAGCAGAGGACCACGCGCCATTGTAAATAAACAACATCCAAACACGTCACGAGTTTGTGTTTTCCGCTTCCGCACTACCGGCGTTTTTAGCGGGCTCGCCGCTCCAATCGGAGGGCCGGAGGGCGGAGCTTCTGCTCTCGAGAACGAACGACCCGATCGTTGGCGGCGAAGGCGCCGTGATTTCGTCAGCTAATCGGGCAGCTGGCCGCGACCAAAGTTCTACAGCGATTCCAGGCACTCTGTTTCTATTACTGTTTATTACCATTGCATGCGAAAACGCGCCGGAGGCACGAAAAGCTCACTGAGATAGCCGCACGGTCGCTGTGCAGGCGGCGGCCACGGCCGCGAAGTGGCCCAGGCCGGCGCAAGTAGCTCGAGTGAGCGTGATAGCTTGTTACCACTGCACGAAATTGTCCCCAAGTCCCGACCATGGTTGCTTACATGAGAAAGGAGTTAATGATGCGATGGCGGGTTGCATTAAAATTGTCATCTGCACCGCTTACGAGAGCGGCACTCGAATATCCGCCGCAGTGCTGAGCCGAACACATCTGTAGGCGGACCTGTAGGCAGACCGGCCGGCTGCCCCCAGCGCGCGTCTTGCCACCCACCGTCTCGAGCGTCGCGCGTCGTTCTTTAGCCGCGGTAGCATTTGCCCTCGCAGCGCCTGCGTCACATCCACGGTCGCTTTTTAATTAAGCGCCTCACAAGATCAGTACGTGGGGGCATTCGCAGAAACTGCCGTCGATGCGGATTCGACAGTGCTACGGCGGCTCTGCTCTGTGATATCCCTCCGACGGTCACGTGGTCAGCTTTGTTCACACAAAATCCACAAAATCCATCGTTTCGCGGCACTCGCTGAAACCGAAACTGCGACTGGCCGCATTGAAAATGACTCTAATTAAACAACCGTCGCACGCTGAAGCAAATGAGGTTTCTACAGGTTATAAGTAGGTCACTAGCTACTTATCGCAACAAAAAAAAAACAAGATGCAAAATTTTTGTGTCAGTGCCCCTTTAACGTATGCTTGCCGTACGACCACTTAATTCCGTCGGGTGCGGGTTACCCTGGAGGTGCTGTCGAAGAAGTTAAGCAAGCCGCGCGAAGGCACCGCGCAGTGGACGCGAAGCTGCGCCAAAACAAGCCCAAAACAACCGTCGCTAAAGCAGACGACAAAGCCGTCCGCCGACGCGCCCGCCGATGAGAAGAGGCTAGAGTTCCTGTATATCGCTTAGCGCAAGAGTTGCGCGTCTGATTGCCACATGCCGCGGGTTCCAGTTCGACAGGAAAGCCCACTTTCAGTGCTGCGCACAAGACCCGTATTCTGTCAGTTCTGCTCCACTAAACATCCCCGGTTGCAAAAGCGGCGCCCGCGGTGGCCGGTCAGCTGATAAGCAGATGACTATCGTGTGCGTTTTGTCCGTGCTGCTCCTCGCCACTCCTCGCCGCTGCCACTGCCGCGGCGGCCCGGCGGCAGCTCCTACATGCGGGACGGGAGGCTCTCCCGCACGACCTGGAACTCAAAATGGCGAATGGACGCGCAACTCTGCTCCCCTAGGGGAGCTATATACAGGAACTCTAGAAGAGGCAGTTGCGCCGCGCCATCTCTAGTGTGCTCCGTGAGTTAAACCCTCCGCCCCCCTCCTGCGCCCCCTCAGCCTTCGACGCGTTGGGATTTAGTTGTCCCGCACGCCACGATTGAACCGTTGCCTGGTAGAGCTAGAGAGCTTCGCTTTAACAAGAATGGCGCAGCTTGCACTAATAGTGCAAGGCTGGAGAAACAGCAGAGCTGGCCGCAATTTATCGGAAAACCGGGCTGTTGCACCCCACGTTTATTCCCGAACTTGATGCTGAAAGGTCTCCATGACTGGCAGGCCGGGATCGTTTCGTTCCCAGTATTTCACGTTGCTCCTAAAGCGATCCGCATTAGCACGCGATGAACCCGCGGCTAAGTCCACCGTCAGTGCCCGCGCTACGAACCCAAAGGAAATGTTGTGCGCCCGGAATGGCATTATGGCTCAATCGGAAAGAAGCCTGTTCTAAACGCGTGGGACCCAGGCTAGATTCAGACCATGGGTAGCGATTTAGGGGCGAACCACCTTAGGGGCTCGGGCTGTCGGAGTCTCCTGTCGTCGTCTCATGTCTCTGTAAACCAAGTTGTCAAACGGTGGTCAAGAAACACGTGTATACTGGATAAAACTGGTTCGAAATAAACCAACGTGATTGAAACTAATTCAAATACAGAAATAATTCGTATTTAATAGCCTTAATAACAGAAATTTGTTAAATTCCGTCTCGAAACTAGTTTCAAACGGCGGGCTTCTCCTGTAAAGCATACTTCTTAGCATGCTGCGGTGTGTGGCACGAAGGCAACTTACGGTCACTCTGTCTCTCACTTATTTGCTTAAATGGGACCCTGCAACACTTCAGATAAGCCCTTTCACTCTTTCCTTCACGTCTGGAACCACTGAGAAAGCTATAGTTATCTCCAGCACAGAGCGGTACTGCGTGATTTACTCGTCGCACCAGATACGACTTCGATTTCTGCTTTGTTTTTGTGGCTTTTTTTTGTGTTGCTATCGAAAAGCGTTCATTGCTGCAACTGAAGGAAAACCGGCCAACGGACGCTACATGGCCTTAGTGACGTAGTTCGAGCTACCTCACTAAGACCGGGAAATAGTGAAAAAATCTTTTGAGCGAGTTTACAAGTTATCTGATGGGCATAGAGCAGTAATTTTTGGCTGAGGTACTTTGCGACCCCCTAATCTATGTACTGGGTGTGTTGGATGACTACGTTCTGCAAGAATTTAAGATTAAAAAAGTTGAAGAAAGTGTTGCAGGGTCCCTTTAAATCCGGCTCAAAGCAAGAGAGGGCGCCACCACCTCAGCAAGCGCGTGATTGCTCCTCCCACCAGCATTTTTCTGGCGCCCAATTAGCGCGCGCTGTGGGGCAAGAGAAAGATTTACAATCTTTGAATACACTTATACACTGCATACGTCGCTCCTCCGCAGGTTTCACGTTAGTGGTGGTGGGCCGGGGTCTTTTTTTTTTTTTTTTTCAACTGGCTGCACATGTTATTTTTTCCCGCCGCTGCTTACTCCGTATTCTAGCCTTTGGGGTGGCCCAGTGGTTACGTTTCCTGTTCCGCGACGTAAAGGTCCCGGGTTTGATTCCCGGGAACCCCTAATCCCATTTTCTTCTTGACGCTTCCAGGTGTTTTTGGCGGAAAGGGGTCGGAAAAGCTCAGCCTGAACAGCTCTAGAGTTGAGTCTAATTTGGGCGGATGAGATCAAGAAGTTTGCGGGGATAAATTGGTCACAGTTGACACAGGACCGGGGTAATTGGAGAATAATGGGAGAGGCCTTTGCCCTGCAGTGAGTGTAGATAGGATGTGATGATGATGATGATGATGATGATGATGATGATAATGATGTCGTTGCCCACAAGGAGCAGGAAATGTCACAAGTCGCTTTGTGACCGCTTGTGCGAACCATTTGTCGCATCCTGCCCCTCGTCCAGATTCGACGGACGGAAGGCGTGAGTGTGTTTCCTGTGGGTGCCATGCGTGAGAAGGGCCTCAGCACCCCCGTCGTCCACGAGGGCCGCGTGATCGGCTTCTACGATCCGTGGTTCGGGGGCCGGATTTTCCCCCTGGACATGGCTGGGTTCGCCGTCAACTTGCGCCTGGTGGTGAACAACAGGGACCTCCGCATGCCCTATGAGACGGGCTACCTGGAGACTAAGTTCCTCGAGGCTGTGGGGGTTTCGTCGCTCGCTGATTTGGAGCCCCTTTGTGACAATGCCACCAAGGTACGCTGTGAACATCGCACCGCGCTCTTAGTAACTATAGTTCGGAACAGTCGGAGCTCAACACTTAGTTAACTCGTATGAACTGCGATTGCCAGGCCGCGAGTTTTCTGCGCAGCACTATCTGTGCTAGCGGAAAAGCTTAGCGCTGGAAATTGGCCGGTGCAAGGAAATGTGTAATTCCTCACGCCACTGCCCCCTTGTGCGGTGGTCCAAACCATTGATCAGTTCCTCTGGCAATGCCCCCACAACCCATTCCCCCGTATAGAGATGCTGAACGGGTGGAAGGCGTTGGGCAGTTTTGATCCGGTGGTGCAAAAAGCCATCGCCGTACGGGCAGCCAAAGTCACCGGGTACCGTCCTCCCCCGGTCACCCCTGAGTTCGCCTTTGGGGCAATAAAAGTCCTCTCTCTCTTTCTATCTCTGGAAATTCGCCCGCGTCTCATCGTTCAGTTGGTATGTTCCAATATAGAGCAGAGAGAGAGAGAGAGAGAGAGAGAGAGAGAGAGAGAGAGAGAGAGAGAGAGAGAGAGAGAGAGAGAGAGAGAGAGAGAGAAGTTTAATCTGGCCCATGCCATTCAGTTCGTCCCTGTCGCCGGTGGCACCCTCCACTCCCCGGCGACTTCCGCAGCGCTATCCGGACCTGAACGTCCGGATCGGTGCTGCGGAGTGCAGCTTCCCAGTGCTTTTGGGAGGTGATCAGGGGAAACGAATTTTGTGGGCATGCCCATATAATGTGAGAAAGGGTTGCATGATCTTCAGGCCACGGTTGGATAAAGACTTGCGAACATGTGTGTCAGTCGGGGTGGGCGGGGAAAGGTGTTTATTTATTCATTTTTCTTTGATTATTTTAACTGTTTATTTATTTATTTATTTATTTATTTGTTTATTTATTTATTTATTTATTTATTTATTTATTTATTTATTTATTTATTTATTTATTTATTTATTTATTTATTTATTTATTTATTTATTTATTTATTTATTTATTTATTTATTTATTTATTTATTTATTTATTTATTTATTTATTTATTTATTGACAGACACTGCTGTCTCGATACACGAGACGTAGCAGGAGTGGGTACATCAGAAAAAGAAAGGAAAAAATCATTTGAGCTTTTAGTTCAGATGTAAGCAAGTTATTTTGGGACTCCCCGTCATTATTGTGAGCCCTCCGTCGTTTTCGCAGTCGTTTAATGCGACGTTTAAGCTGTATAATTGACCTGGTAACCAAGGGTGTTGTGCATGACGTTTTATGCTCTTGTGATCGAGGAACAAACTGCCCTATACATTCATTAACTATGCTGTAAAATTGGTTAGTCAATGTAGCAATACTGCAGTGGTCACTACAAGATACGAAATCGTCAAAGCATGATGCAAGTTTAGCAAAAATAGAAGTGTTGTCTGCGCATTCCAAATTCAGCACAGCCTTTAACGTTGGTCGTACTGGCTTACAAGGAACGTTTAAATCAACAACAACAATAACAGCCGTATGGTCGAAAATTCCATCGACAACCCTGCACTGATATCCATTCTTAACCAATGCATGGTTGGAAAAAACAAGATCTTGGATAGAATCTTGATCTAGGATCTAGGATAGATCTGCTAATGCTCTTACGCACCCCCAGCCTATGGCAGCGTTCGATATCGCCTCACTTAACTTCGTTTTGATGTAATCCGTCCAGTTACCGTTTCCAGCAAGTCATCCGAAGTTTCCCATGAGCATTCAGATAAGCCATAGATGAGCAGGTTATTTCTACGGGACCTATTTTCTAAATCGTCGTTTCTGCGATCCAATTTACAAACAATCTCTCGAGTGCCAGCTACGGCTTTCTGAAGTTCATACACGCGTGGCGCAACTTCAGCAATTGACGCAATGGCCAGCTCAATTTTACTTAATCGCTCTTCGAAGGATGCAACCCTAGAGGAATTACCTGCTTTCCCCTATTTAGTTTTTGTCTCCCCGAGAGCTATTCTCGCAACATGTCTTCGACCTCAGGACCAAGGTATACTCTCCACATCACAACACACGAGCAACAGCATTCTCAAGAATTTCATCAGCAGAGAAGACATATTCATGAGGTCTGCAGGGGGGTCCGGCAGCAGCAGTAAGAAATAGTTGCAACTCCTATAGCTTTTGAAATTGTACTTCAAGCTTACCTGCAAGACGGGGCATAAGAATTTGAAGCGAGTGCATTCCATGCTTCTCCCGGGCCCACTGATTGTAGTAACCGTCAAATGTGCGCTTTTTTGTTATCCAGTCGGTTGGTTGACCCGACGGTAGAGGCGGTGGCGATGTCATGAAATGTGACCAGCGATCCCTGGCAGACCACGCCCCTTGATATCGATAGAGATTATGCCTTTCCCGAATCGTCATTCCTTGGGCGAGTCCCTGATCCGTCTCAATTTCCCTCGTGGCGGGAATATTGTTTCGTCTGTGGATATCGATAGAAAGTTTTGCACAATTTTGAGTGCCACTCATGATAATCTGCCGATGGCGAAATTTTGAATTGCAGTCTTTGAATCTGAAATGCTTGTCTCGGGGGTTGGATTTTGTATGATGCCCAAGGCTACATGGACGCCTCTTCCGCCTTTTATGGGCGGGGGGCTCGTACAGTCGCTGAGCTTTTTTAGAAGTCTTTAGTGCGCGCTTAAGCGTCCGCTCCTGTGGCTCCGCGGCGCCGTCGTCCCTCATTGTAACCGAGCGAACGAAGGGGACACGGACGACAAATGAGGCAGAACGAGCAGGAATGTGGGGTGGGAAAGAATGGCGAAAGTGTGAGGGGGAGGGCGGTTGCCGAGACGGCGCGAGACATTAGAGAGTTTTAGCATGGCGTCTAGCGTACGCTACGCTAGGGTCGGGTGGTAGAGAGACTCGACTGCGCATGCGTGCGCAGGCGCAGTCACCAGCGCCACCCATCACCGGAAAAAATGCGCCGGCTCGGCGAGGCGGCCCCTTCGTTTCTGCGAAACGAATGCGCACCCGCCTGTCGGGTCCCGGTACCAGCCGACCGTTGCGTAGACTACGCTAGCCGCTATGCAAAAACTTCTGGTGGCGACGCGCTTGGAGATAGCAGAAAAAAGGAGGCCAGCGAAGATAGAACGAGCAGGAAAGCGGAGGACAAAAGTAATGCAAAGTCCCCGCAGCGAAGCGCTACGAGACAACGACAGAATATATCGAGCGCACTCGTGCGTTCGCTGATGCCGCGATCACTGCGTCAGACGCAGCGGATGTGCGCAGTTCACCCTGAGCACAAATATTTTGCATCAGGGAGAATCGTAATCGTCCGCCATTTTTAAAGCGAAGCTTTCTAGCTCTACCAGCCAACGGTTCTTTCGTGGCATGTGGGACAACAAAATCCCAACGCGGCGGAGGCGGCGGGGAAGGGGGGGGGGGGGGGGGGGGGGGGATTGCGGTGGGTTTCACTCACGGAGGACACTTCAGATAGCGCGGCGAATTTACCCAGCGTTCCCCGCGCGCAGGAGCTGCTCACCTCTGCGGTAGCGTCGGCGGGACTATTCCGTCGAATTTGTCGTCTGCTTTAGCGACGGTTGTTTTGGTTCTGTTTTGGCGCAGCTTCGCGTCCATTACACACTTCCTTCGCACAGCTTGATGACTTGTTCGACAGCGCCTCCTGGGTAACCCGGACCCGACGGAATTATATGGGCGTACGGCAAACATATGTTAAGGATTGGTTTCCAGGGCGGGAAAACAAAGTGTAGAGACCACTTACAGACATCAGGCCGTGGGAGAAACGCTAGAGGAACGCACTGCTTGCCACGAATGGTACTCCGTTTTCTAAATTGGTGAATACCAATTCTGTTGTGTTTCAACAGGTATTACAAAAGGCGAATGGAGAAACTGGTTCTGATCAATAGCAATTGCAAAAGTTCCCTCAGCTTTCTCGCAATTCTCAAACGTACTAAACTAACTAGTTTAAATCGGTATAAATGGGAATCACTAAGTTCACAGGCCGAATTTTTTCGGTGTCTGCGCTTGTGTCGCGCGGTGGTGTAGCCCCAAGCTAGCACATCAGGATGGCTAGGTTCCGCTGTCTCACCCTTCGAAAGACGCTCCTCCCCGTTTTAAATGCAGAGCATTTCAGTCCCTCACGATGTCACCCGCGTTGACGTCCGTAGTCGTAGTCCGCACCCCTCCCCCTACACTATATAAAAAAATACTATCCGGCGCCCGGTTTCGATCCCTCGACCCTGCGGGCGGAACGCAATGTACATGGTGCTCTACCCACTGCGCCACAAAGCCGACACAGAATGGGAGGCTACGAACACGCCTTATATCCTTGACTCATTCAAACTACGTCAAGAAGCTGCTGATACAACGCATTCACTGCCACCAACTCCCCAAACACTAAACGTTAACGCAATACACCCACCCCCTATGCGACGCATTTACTCGAGTCCCCCTCGCGGGGAGATGGGCCCAATTTTTTCTTTCCCCCGACTCACCGCCGGGCTACAGCGGCGGCGTCCGCCGCTCTAGCCAGGCCGTGCCCGACGCTGCTTCTGCGTTCGCGACGCCCCCCCCCCCCCTGCGAATTCCAGGTAACGGCTGGCAGAATGTCTGGTTTCACTCGTTGTAGAGCCAACCGATGTGAATTAAAATGACGTCACATGGGCAATTGTTGTGGGTTTCGTTTAAAGCTTTGCTTTCCAACCACCTTCACACAGTGGATTGGAGCCAATTTTTTTGAAGAGGTCCGCTATAGCAACCGCGTATGCGTCGAGGTGTCTGTTGTCTGCTGCGTCTGCAATGATAGTGTTTGAATTATTCCTGTGTAATTTATGGAGTGCTTCAGACCGTTTCTTTCTCCTGGCTATGTGATGTTCGGGGTGCATGTTGCGCGGCAGAGGTTTGATATCCCTTGCGTGGATGTGTGTTGGCATAGCCTTGATTGGATGTGTGTTGACATAGGGTGGAGGCGTGTAAAGTTGCTGCGGTGTCCCGTAGACAGATCCTGCAGGAGTATGTGCCTCCCTGCGGCTGATCGAGCGAATCTTTAGGTGGGCCCCAGTGAGTTCGCAGAATGTATTATGGAGTCCTAAACCGTCAAAGCGGGCAGCGGATCTACGGGTGATAAGGCGAAGCGCAAAGTTGTATGTTCAACTGATTGTTCACTGACTTGTTCTAGTTGTCGCCTGGTTAAGAGAAGGTAAGAGAGCCAGTGTAGTAATCGACTCAGACGGAAAGCCTGTATAAAGCGGATCTTTGCATTTCCTCTCAAGGCCTTATGACGGTTTGTTACCGTGCGTATAAAACTTCCTGTTTGTGTCGCGTTTCTTTCCACGTGATTCAGGTATTCTTTTTTTCGATCGTTCTGAATAAGTAAGCTGAACAGCGAGATGCGCGAGACCTCTGGGATAGGGTGTTCTTTGATATGGAGATTGATGTTTGGCTTGTCCGGCCGGTTTACGGCTTTCTGGTGGCAGCAAAAGTAACTCCGATGTAGTGGGTGAGCATGAGAGTCCTGCATTGGCGGCTTCATCTACCACTATCTCGATGCCTTTCAGAGGATTTCTTCTATATGAGCGTCACTGCCTTGGTTAGCACAAAGCGCAATGTCATCTGCGTATAGGCTGGGGCATAGTCCTTGGGTTTGGCTGTTTTTGTGCTATTCTAAGAATAGCCAGATTAAACATAAGTGGCGATATGACTGCTCCCTGGGGAGTGCCACGACCACCTACATCGATGGAGAGGGCTGAATGCCACCTACGTGAAGGGTAGCCGTTCTGGCAGTTAGAGAACCTTTAGCATAATTATAGATTCGTTCCCATTTATACACTGATTGCAGGCCTGTGAGAACTGTGCCTTAAGTGACATTGTCAAATGCTTTGCTTAATAATTATCCCTTTGATGTCCAATGTTGCTCAGGACCAACAACTCAAGGAATATTTTTTTTTCTATCTCGTACTTTGCGGTGTTTTCGACATTTAACATCATCTGTTGATAGACAAAGGTTCCCGGACCTTCAAAAATTAAAAAAACGGAGGGCAGGACGTACTTTCATGTGTTAAAAAAAAAAAGTCTTGTTTATGCGTGCTAACTCGCATCGAGCCCGGGGGCTCAACGGGCTAGTAAGCGAAATTGTGCAGTTTCGTTATTATTACAAATGACAGCAATACAAACTTTACATTATTCTCTTCACTTCAAGGTAGCTTGATTGATTGATTTTGGGGGTTGACGCGCCGACGCTACACAGGCGATGAGGCGCGCCGTAGTGGAGGTCTCCGGATTAATTTTGACCATTTGGGGATCTTTAAAGAGCGCCGAAATCTCGAACAAACGGGCGTTTTTTCTCTCCATCACAAAAGCGGCCGCCGTGGCCTGGAAGATCAAGGTAGCGTTGTTGTTCAAATGATATATGGAGCAACAAGTGCCCAGTGGGTCATCGTGTCTGCCCTAATGAACCAATTTCTTTTTCTGAATTTATTGTCGGAAGTCATTTTAGATCATAAAAATGTTTTCACAATCTTAAGCAAAAAATTAAGTTTTGGGCATTAAGGGTTAAAGCCCTTTGATACCGTTGGGTAACAATTTCAGCGTAGCCATGACTGTCCATGGTTCTATGATGTGATGCTGAAGACTGAGCATGGCGTCTTCTGTGGACATGTTTGGTCGGAAGCCCATCATGGTGCGAATAAATTGATTAGCGTGAGTTATGTAATGTGTGAGTCGTAGTGGATAATATGTTCCAAGAGCTTACCTTGGCATGACGTTAAGGAAATGAAGCGGCGGTGTTCCAATTCAAGCGGTTTATTTGGCTTCAGAAATAGGATTATTTTGGTTTCCACGGCTTGTGTGCAGTGCCGCGGTTCACCAGAATTGGTTAATTAATGTACTATGTGAGTAATGTGATTGACTTATTGACTTATTTGTGATTCGGTCTAGACCTACTGGTGACTGGGAAGCCAAAAACGTACCAGAAGAAAGTTCGAGCAAGATTGCAGGATACATTGACGTGCTTTGTGTTTTTTTTTCTGTAACCTGTGAGCTTTTCGCTCTCTTTTGACTAGTTTAGCCGAGTGCCATTTTGCTCAACAACATGTCCCCTTCTACGTAAGATAGTTGCTTAATGCCAGAAACCGAAGTTTAATTTCCAAGCCTTGACATGTGTAATGGGCGAAATGGATGACGCGACAACACCACAGTTGATGCGAATGAAAGTGTAGACCACCTTTTGGTTGTACTGAGAAGGGTCACGTAAAGTGACTTTTCCTCCTGCGGAGCCACAGGAATGAAATGCGCAGTTATCTAACTATATATTACGCCGCACGAGCAGCAATGGTCGCGCGGTGCGAGAAAAGGGGTCAGGTGCTGTGGGATTAGCATGCCTTTCTTCACCGGCCAAAAGAAGTTGTTGCGAGAGTGTTTTTTTTTTCACGGGGTAATTTTTGATTTGCTATCGCAAAAATCAAGCAGCTATCTATTTTTAAATAAAAGAAGAAAGCAAGCATTATAAATGTAATGATGTCCTGCCTCAAATATGCTTGATGTTTTCTTTTCGCTTAACAATGTTGACAAGTATAGGCATTGCCAGCAGATGCAGTAGTCTACAAAAGCTTCGTCAATATTGTAGCGGTGTCTATAACAGTGGCGACGCGGTCAATCCCGCTAATGGTAGCGCGAGACTGGACTGAACGAAGAGAACGACGAAGGTCTCTTGCCGGTGCTCTTGCTCCAGCTGGGTCGCCCCCTTGTTTTATCCACACGCTACATTTTTGGTGGAGGTGCGGGTTGTGACCCCGTATGCGTCACGAAGATAGCGTTGCTGGAGACGAAGCGCCTCGCACGGAGCTGACTCCTGTTCACCAACGCACCAGTCGTCGTCTCCAAGGTGCTTCACCCGAGTTCGGACTGCTGCCAGTGACATCCAGGGCAGCGAGAACACGCATCATGACCTCAACTACGACGCAGACCGACTATGCCGCCCCAGGTCAGTTCGTGATCCATCAGCCGCGAACGCCACCAATTTTTAACGGCGATGTCTTTGACGACGCTGAGGACTGGCTTGACCTCGATGAGCGCGTCGCGAGCTTTAATGGATGGGATGCACTGATGAAACGGCGACAAGTGTATTTCTCGCTCGACCACCACGCGAGGACGTGGTTTGAGAACCACTAAAGGGAGTCCCCAACCTGGGACGAATTTCGCAGTAGGTTTCTGGCTGCCTATGCAAGAGGCGACCGCAGGGAAAAGGCCGAAGCTGCGCTACACACCAGAAATCAGCGTCCCAATGAGAGCGTGGCAATGTACTGCGAGGACATGTACCGCCTTTTCACACGCGCCGACCCTACTATGGCTGAAGATAAGAAGCTGCGACACCTCATGCGGGGTGTGAAACAGGAGCTCTTTGCCGGGCTTGTACGCCACCCTCCGCACACCGTCGCAGAGTTTATGGCAGAAGCCACAGCAATGGAGAGGACACTGGAGCAGCGCGCCAGACAGTATGACCGCAATTTCAGGTGCACACCAGCGGATGTGCTGTCTGCTGCCTTGGCCACTAGCCAGGATGCCCTACGGGAGCTAATTCGTTCTGTAGTGCGGGAAGAACTCCGTATGTCCCAAGTGCCTACGGCTTCGCCAGCGTGTGCCTCTCTCGCTCAAGTTGTTAGAGATGAAGTAAGGCAAGCTGTACGAGAACCCGTGGAACTGAATCTGCAGCCGCCTCCGCTCTACTCCACTACATACGCTCAAGCTCTGCAACAACCCAGCGCGTGTGCTGCTGCGAGTGTCGCGCCGCCCGTGTGCACCCCGCCTTATGCCCACGTAAATGGCGCCGTTGGTCCCCGTCAGCCTGGATTCCGGCGCCCTCAAGTTGCGTACCAGGGCACACTTCGCAAGACGGATGTATGGCGTGCATCGGATCGCACTCCACTGTGTTACCACTGTAGAGAGGCCGGCCATCTCTACAGGGTGTGCCCATATCGCCGTGCCGGCCTACGCGGTTTTCATCCTGATGCTCCATGCCCCAGGAACGGCGAGCGCCCCAGCGAAATCAGAGAGTACCTCTCCAGACGGCAACATTCCCCTGTCTCCAACCGCCAGGACGTCGGATCAGCGTCGTCGTTCCGCTACCGGTCTCCAAGCCCTCATCGCCTATCCAGCTCACCTGGGCGTCGCTCGCCCAGCCCGCGACGGGAAAACTAAGATCAGCGACCTCTGGAGGTGCGGTCGCTGAACGGGCTTCCAGCGAAGATCCTCCAACCTGCTCTCGACGACATTCTGCTGAACAGACACCGCCGACCAGTTCTGAACAAGCAGCCACCTCTGACATGGCTGTGACGATCGACGACTGCGACGTTACTGCGCTTATTGATACAGGGGCGGACTACTCAGTCATTAGCAGCAACCTGGCGCAGGAGCTCAAGAAAGTACTGACGCAGTGGACAGGGCCTCACGTTCGCACAGCGGGAGGGCATCTGATTGCTCCAACAGGCCGCTGCACAGCTAGGGTTGGCATCCGGGGCTACTGTTACGTCGGCGAATTCCTCGTACTTCCACAATGTTCAAGAGATGTCATACTGGGTATGGACTTCCTGCGAGCGAACGAAGCTGTCATCGACCTGCAGTCATCCACAGTAACGTTCTCGACGAGAGGCGCCATCGCCACGAATGACCCTGCAGAAGTCTGTGCCCTCCGGGTGGTTGACGACGATGTCACCGTACCGCCGCGATGCAGTGTCGTTGTCTTCGTAAGGGGAGACGCATCTGAAAACTGTGAGCGCCTAGCCGAAGGGAACACCAATTTGCTGTTGGAAAAAAAAAAAATTTGCGTTGCAAGAGGCCTTGTACACCTGCAGGATGGTTGCGCCCACGTCCTTCTGACGAACTTCGGGAACGAGGTCGAACACGTTGCAAAAAGAACTGCTATTGCTTCTCTGCATGAATTCGATCAGTTGACAGATCTGTGCACCGTGGGGACAGAAGAACCTGAAGCTTCGGATCCCAAGGCCGTTTTGGAGTTGGTGCACATCTGTCCAGATTTGCCACCGACCCACAAACAGCAGCTAACAGACCTCCTGGCGAACTTCTGCGATTGTTTTTCCACGTCGTCAAAGGTCCGACAAACACCCGTTGCGAAACATCGCATCATCGTAGAAGAAACCACAAAGCCCGTGCACCAGCACCCATATCGCGTGTCCTACAAAGAAAGGGAAGCCATCCGGAACCAAGTAAAGGAAATGCTTCAAGACGACGTAATTCAGCCGTCGAAAAGTCCGTGGGCGTCCCCTGTGGTGCTGGTAGAAAAGAAGGACAAGACCCTGCGCTTCTGTGTGGATTACAGGAAGCTAAACAGCGTGACAAAACGAGACGTGTACCCTCTTCCGCGCATAGACGACGCCCTGGATCGGCTGCGCAACGCAAGGTATTTCTCGTCATTAGACCTCAAAAGCGGATACTGGCAGATTGAGGTCGATGAGCGAGACCGGGAGAAAACGGCCTTCGTCACACCTGACGGACTGTATGAATTTAAAGTGCTCCCGTTCGGCCTTTGCTCAGCACCCGCGACATTCCAGCGAATGCTGGATACTGTCTTAGCCGGGTTAAAATGGCAGTCATGTCTGGTGTACCTCGACGATGTCGTTGTTTTCTCCGCATCCTTCGAAGAACACCTACATAGACTTCGGCTGGTCCTGGAGGCTATTCATTCAGCTGGTTTAACTATAAAGCCGGAAAAGTGCCACTTTGGGTACAAACAGCTGCGTTTTCTTGGCCACGTTATCAGCGCGGAAGGAGTGGCCCCAGACCCTGAGAAGACGGCGGCTGTAGCAGGCTTCCCGAAACCAGCTGACAAAAAAGCTGTTCGGCGTTTCCTGGGACTGTCGGCTTATTACAGACGCTTTGTTGAGAATTTTTCGGACATCGCCGAACCCTTGACACGCCTGACAAAAGACGATGAACCATTTCTGTGGCAAGAAGAGCAAGAAGTCGCTTTCAACGACCTGAGAAACCGCCTACAAACAGCTCCGGTTCTTGCTCATTTTGACGAACATGCGGATACCGAAGTACACACAGACACCAGTAATGTCGGTTTAGGCGCGGTTCTCGTGCAGTGGCAGGACGGTGCTGAAAGAGTCCTAGCGTACGCAAGTCGCACACTCTCCAGAGCGGAGGCAAATTACTCCACAACCGAGAAAGAGTGCCTCGCCGCAGTCTGGGCCATCAGCAAGTTCCGGCCATACCTCTACGGTAGGCCGTTTAAGCTCGTCAGCGACCACCACTCGTTGTGCTGGCTGGCAAACTTAAAGGACCCATCTGGGCGCCTTGCTAGATGGAGTCTTCGGCTGCAGGAGTACGACATGAAGGTCGTCTACAAGTCCGGACGCATCCATAACGATGCCGACTGCTTGTCCCGAGCGCCTGTCGACTCACCAGGCCAAGAAACAGAGGAGGATATACCGTTTCTTGGAAGCGTCAGCACGTCCGAAATGGCCCACCTGCAACGAGCTGACCCAGAGCTGCTACTCGTTATCCAGCATCTGGAAGGTCGTGAAGTTCGCATACCGCCAGCTTTTATCCGCAACATCGCCTCCTTCAGGCTCCGGAATAGCGTGCTTTACAAACGCAATTTTGGAAACACAAAGGAGGCGTTTCTTCTCGTTGTGCCGTCGGCCATGCGAGCGGAAATCTTGTATGCCTGTCACGACGAACCTTCAGCCGGCCACTTGGGTGTCAGCCGTACAGTATCCAGGATTCGGCAAAAGTACTTCTGGCCGAAACTTTGGCAAACGGTCCAGCAGTACGTCAGAAGCTGCCGTGAGTGCCAAAGAAGGAAGACTCCACCTTTGAAACCGGCAGGGCTTCTTCAGCCGATAAAACCGCCTATAGCACCATTCCAGCAAGTCGGTATGGACCTTCTTGGTCCGTTTCCGACGTCCACAAAGGGAAACAGATGGATAGTGGTAGCGACAGACTACCTTACGCGCTATGCGGAGACAGCATCTGTAGTGCGGGCAACGTCGGGTGAGGTTGCGGATTTCTTTATGAACAGCGTCGTGTTACGGCACGGGGCCCCACAGGTCGTAATAACAGACAGAGGGACAGCCTTTACAGCCAATCTCATGCAGTCTATCATGAGGTTAACTCAGACCACCCATAAGCGAACGACAGCATACCACCCACAGACCAACGGCTTGACCGAGAGATTGAACAGAACCCTCGCCGACATTCTTTCCATGTATGTCGACGTCGAACACAAAACATGGGATGACATTCTAGCTTACGTCACATTCGCCTACAACACGGCAGTTCAAGAAACTACAGGACTGACCCCCTTTTAATTGGTTTACGGTCGCATGGTCACCACGACACTAGATTCTATGCTACCCGTTCAAGAGGACGAGTACAATGGTGATGTCGACGACTACGTACAGAAGGCGGAGGAAGCTCGACAGCTGGCACGACAACGAATAGAACATCAGCAGCGTGTCGACGCAAGCCATTACAATCAGCGCCGACGTACTGTGTTCTACAACCCTGGAGACGCGGTGTGGGTGTGGATGCCAGCACGTCAGCGGGGCCGATCCGAAAAACTGCTTCGCCGGTACTTCGGGCCCTACAAAGTGGTGCGTCGTATTAGTGACGTCAACTATGAAGTCACACCGGATAGTAGGGCGCACTCCTCACGGCGCAAGTCAACTACCGAGGTCGTGCACGTCGTACGAATGAAGCCGCATTACGACAGAGACTGTTCCCGCTCATAACGGCACCCCGTCCACGCCCCAAGCCAAGGCCAGTGTGGCAGCCGAACTCTCCGCTGACGACTCTATGTACTTGGACAATGAGCCACCGCATCGTCGCCATCCGGATCCGAAGCCATCCTCGCCTCGTAATATACCACGGCATCGGGACGATGCTCGCAGAAGAGGGGGGTAGTGTAGCGGTTTTCTATTACAGTGGCGACGCGGTCAATCCCGCTAATGGTAGCGCGAGACTGGACTGAACGAAGAGAACGACGAAGGTCTCTTGCCGGTGCTCTTGCTCCAGCTGGGTCGCCATTTTCACTCTCCGTGTGCCCAGTAATTAAAAGTGCCCCCTTGTTTTATCCACACGCTACAATATAAGCACCTCGTTCTGCGTTCGTTTAACTTGCTGCACGTGTGCTCAGCACTTGCTCTCCTCCACGCTAAGCTATCTCCACGTCGCTGCGACCGCGTTACCACAGTTCGTGTCATGAAAGCGCTGTTAGCAAACAATATAGAGTTCTAGCAGTCCGTTCGTTCCGTCACGTACGTTGCTACCGGGTTTACCGGGACCCGTCTGCGCCTGCGCGCGCGGAAGGGCGAGGAGGCGCGGACATGGCGAAGGCAGACGGGTGCCCAGACGGGTCCCGGTCAACCCGGTAACAACGCACACGACGGAGCGGTCGGACTGCTTGCCCACGTCGTTGCCGTCCTCGTCAGGCGCTACAAGAAGGCCAATGTCAGCCAGGCCAGTACGGGAGGAACGCTTCCAGCCAGCTTTGCAAACCCTTCATGTTACAAATGTCGCTTGCAGCTACCTATGGTGGCGCTCGTGAAGGCATTTCCCTGCATATTTTTTTTTAGCAAATGATTAGTACCAAATCTGCTTCAGAAGTATGAGAATACAGACAACTTGATGAAGGGATGAAATAAGAAATATAGGTTCGGGTAACGCAAGAAAAGAGCTGACCGTCTCCTGCAGTGTTCATAAATGCGTGGCGGTGGTGGCTGCTGATAAAGATGATGCTACTGGTGATTATAATGATGATGATTAAGGCGACGATAGTGCAAATTGTGGGGTCGAGATGAAACGAACAATGCGGGTAGGTTTCATAGGGAAAATAAGTTAACATATATGATTAACTTTCTCATAAACCTTTCAGGATTTTACCAAATAATTTTTTAATCTTTCTAATCTAATCTTTCTAGTATAATAATTTTCTAATCTTCCTTCAATCGCAGGTGTATGCGTGGCACACAAAAACGAAACCAGCCATATTCCCGAGTCAGGACATGATCAACGAGACCTTCACACACCTGGAGACGAACTTGCCCGCTCTAATAGACTACATGAACTCCTGCTCGTGCGACGCTTCGACGAACGGTGTACACCAAAGTTCGCCAGCAAGGCTACTTCCGCGAATTTTATCTCACAAGGAACCGACAATGATGGCATGATAAAGGCGGCAAATAGTCCGCGATTTGTTATCTAGAAATTGAACGTTTGTTATTACGTCTTCAAAGAAAACTGTCTGGAACAAAATACGGAGCGGAATTGAGGCGCTCCTTTGGAGTCGCAGTCCTATGCAGAGCGCTATTTTAAATGGCTATTGCGCTGAAAAGCAGCTGCACCGTGCTTGCAGCAGCGAAAGGGCTCTTAAAAAGACCAGCGGAGCAATAATTGAGCTGAAAAGTAAATTACGAAAATTTGATAGAGGGTAGAGATCGAACCAAAGGTCACGGTATGCCAGTCGAGTGAGCATACCCTACAGTTCCACGGATCCAAGATACACACAGTGAACGCGTTGTAAATTTTGACTTGGATAACGTCTAACAGCCGTGCATGCAACTCGGCGTAAAATGAATTCTACGTTGGTCGACACGTCGTTGGGCTCGACATTAAGTTTACCGCGTGTTTGAAAGAAAGCCGACCGACTTTTGGGGAGTATATGCTCTCTATTCCAAATGGAAGGGCATCACTTGTGACACCTCGAACCGAAACGCTTTTCCTGATAGGTACCCAGAACGCTTGAAAGGAATTTCTGGATCGACCAGCCTTAAATGTGCTGCCGGAACGAATGCTGGCAACCACGATAGAGCAACACAGCAACATACATTTAACTGTACGTGACATGAAAAGAGGTATCGTGACATGAAAACCTGTAACTGTACAGGTAACTGTAAGTGTACCTGTAACTGTAACTGTACCTGTAACTGTAACTGTAAACAGGTAAACCTATCCACAGCTAAAACAGTAATAAAGTGCTGTCTTTCCTTTTTTATGCAGTCTTCTATTCGGGCACTTAAACCGAAACAGAGCTATTTGCATCAGCGAGGTTGTTATGCAACCTGTATGGGTACCCATTCATTCCGCATATACATGGAACAAGGCGTTCGGCGTATTGTCAGGCCTAGTAGATTTCTTACGTAATGTTTGGTGGAAGGGAAAGGACGCGTTCGTGCGTTATGTTTATGCGCGGCATTTCCGACGAGTGAGCGACAAACAGGTGAGTTGAGAACAACGGGTTTTTATGTGGCGCTATCGTTCCGTGGTAGCGAACAACTTTACCAATCATCGTGTATGCGGGCTATTTGAGAACTGCGATAAGTGACGCCAAAAGGGATACGTGGGCGAGGTTTCGCCGTAATACTTCTCTTCAATGGTCTTAAACGGACCCCGAAAAGCTTTGTGAAGGTGGCAATCAAATGTATTCAGGTGGTAGAACACATAACGGGTGATTTTTGAGCCAAGTGTGAGCCCCATACGTTGTACGGATAATTTGTAAGCAATTTTTGAAGATCGCCTTTCGCAGCCGATGAGCGCGCCGCCGCAGCGAGCCGACCGCGGCTGACGCAACGGCGAGGCGCCCCCCTGATTCGGCCGATCGTCGATCGCCGGCAACGTCACTGCCATTGGCTTCCGGTTGCTCTTCCTCCTTCCTTCGCGATCCCGAAGCATAGGCGGGTCTACAGCGATTCGCGTGCCTATAGGCGCAGGAATGTAGCTAGCGGAGAACGGAAGTCGAGCGCCGCGATGTCACATGGCTATTCCCAGTGTTTCCAGCTGATTTGAAAGAAGCAGAGAGGGAGGAGGAATCGATCGGCAAGGGGGGAGAGGTGCACTTAATTGCTTCTGGCGCAGCAATTCAACTAGCAGCTGGCGCAGCAACTCAATCTAGATCAATAATTGCAAAGGCATTGCATCGGTATATTGGTACTACGCGACAATAAAGGCCTTTTGTAACTTTTACAAAAGGCTTTTCTGGGTCCCTTTACGCTTAGTTCGTAACTGCCATAATAACAAAGGTAGTTGTTCGCAGTGTCCTTTTTTCCTTTTGTCGTTGGCGGGCGATGTGTCTCTTTAGGTGAAGTATTTCTCGGGTAACCCACGAATGTTGTTTCTTTT
Source organism: Haemaphysalis longicornis (assembly GCF_048455015.1). Lineage (NCBI taxonomy): Eukaryota > Metazoa > Arthropoda > Arachnida > Ixodida > Ixodidae > Haemaphysalis > Haemaphysalis longicornis. Next base: position 50,964,989 of record NW_027526225.1, on the reverse strand, counting down.
TCTGTGTTTTCGTAATGTTACAAATCTTAAGATACAGTACTGCATAAAAACCGCCTCCGCACTGACGTAACTTTCCGCTGTGAAAATGCACAGCGTTTCTAAACATAAGTAATCGATAATTTTCGTGTCATCTGCTCTGCCACACTGGCCAAGAAATCAGATATTAGCTGGGGCCAACGCAGAATCTGTTTTAACTTCTACAAAAAAAAAAAGCCCCCTTTTTTAGAGAAAGATGAATGAAACGCTAAGCTTTCTCCGTGCAAACTGAATCAAGTGAAAGTCCGAAATCCATCCTCCCAAAACTGAGGAAGTCCAAAGCCAAAATCCAATTCAACTCAGCCAAAGTCCAAAGCCATGCCCCCGCAATGAACCTAAAACAAATGCTGAGCGACCCGAACGCGATGTGTCAATGGAGGCATTCGATAGACGTCGGCTTCATAACGCGAGGGACCTAGGCTCGATTCCGACAGTGAAAAGCGCTTGTTACCTTGAGAAGCTTGGTTTTAGATGCAAAGCATCTCTTGCTCTCGGCTCCGTCGTCTGTCGTCCGTCGTCCGTCGTCCATCCATCCGCCGGCCCAGGAAGACACCGGCAACACTGCCGCTCCAGGAGCCCTTTAAGGGGAAGCGTGCTCGTCTCGTGCCGGCCCAGGAAGACACCGGCAACACTGTCGCTCCAGCATCTCATGGTCGGGGCTATGTTGTTGTGGCGCCCTTGTTGTGGCGCCGTCCACACGCCCACTGCGCATGCTCGGCTCATCTCGGGCCGGCCCAGGAAGACACCGGTAACACTGTCGCTCCAGGAGCCATTAAAGGGTAAGACACCACCGGGCGTCAGCAAGCCGAGCATGCGCAGTGGGGGTGTGGACGGCGCCACAACGACAAGGGAGGGACATAGCCCCGTCATATCTAATAAAATTACACCATCTTCCCGCAGGGGTACCCTGAGTAGTATGCGAAACAGCCATGGGCTCAACGCAATTTCCCATTTCGTAGTTCCGGTAAGTGAAAAGTGTGGTAGTTACCATGGAAACCAAACTGTAAATATAACGGTAGCTACGTACCTCAACCTAACGGAAACGATGAACTGAAAACTAATGGGCACATGAATCGACCTCATGGCTGCTTTGCATGCTGCTCAGGGGTCCCCATCGGGAAGATGGTGTAATTTTTTATTTGGAACACCATCATGAATTTGATGGGTCTTTGTGGGAACCCATTGTATAAAGGTGACTTTCATGCAGTGTCCTTTGGCGTTACAACATCGCCATCAGCGTGGCATAAAAAGCTTCGCTTTAAAAACAAGCTTCTTGATCAGACAGCCCGCTATGTACTGTTACTTCGTAATTATCCGAGTACGCATAAAAAAAAACTAAGTCAAGCGTACACTGCGCTGATCCTGCTATGCGCGCATTTTCACGAAGAATCCGAGTCAAATCATGGTTGAAAACGAACTCTAGAATAACTCCACAGGAAGCCGGTTATCTCGCGTTATTAAAATATTCCATTCAATGGGCTCCCGCGCACTGGTGTTCCGAGGGCCGCAGCGCCGCCGAACACCGTCAACAGTCGCTGTACGGGACAGAGATCCCGCAGTTGTTGCGAAAAAGCTGAGCTAATAATGCGCATTTCTGAGTACTGCTGGGTCTACGGCTCCCGCAACATTTTTTTCAAGAACGCCGCGAGCAGGCTGCCGAAAAAATAATTTCAGGCACCAAGGTGGACATTCCTCAGGAAATACGCGAGTGTGCCAAAATACTTCCGTTGCCAAGGAACATGCACCCGGAACACAACGAGGGAAGGCGGCAAGAGCGAGCCAAAGCCATTAAGAAAAGGTTTCAAAATTCTAGGGCCGTGATCTACGTCGATGCGGCAGAATATGGCACGTGTGATGCCATGTCAGTGACAGCAGTAGACTGTGAAGGTAAATTAACCTGCTGCGCAACGGTCGTAACCGCAAAATCCGAGACAGCCGAGGAGTACGCCATCGCACTTGCGATAGCCTCCACGGCAGCTAATTACATAATCAGTGACTCGAAAACGGCAGTTCGAAATTTTATTAAAGGGCGCATATCGCCGGAGGCGCGACGCATTTTGCTAAATTTCTGAGACCAGAGGAAAGTCCAAATTTTATGGGCACCTGCACACTCTTCCCTCCCGGGCAACGAGGCAGCTCACAACACGGCTCGAGGACTCGTATGCCGAGCCACCAAGCAGCCTCCGCTGAGGTCGGGAAGAGACCGCATGGTCTCATACAGGGAAATTACTAATCATTACAGATTCGAACGGGCCCGTTATCCTCCCGCTCATCCATTCCTAAACAAAAGGCAGTCGGTGGTCTGGCGTCTCCTCCAAACGAATACCCACCCAAACCCCGTGGCATACAGTCACTACTACCCTGGCCAATATTCAGGCATGTGCGCACTATGTAAGGACCGGGCGGACCTGTCACATATACTATGAACTTGTTATCAGGCGACCCAAGAAGGCCGTAAGATCGCGAATGACGAGCAGTGGGAGACCGTGCTGCTCAGCTCTGACCCAAAAGACCAACTCTGGGCCGTCCAGTTGGCTGAAAACGCCGCCAGGGCCCAAGGGTTGCTGGCCGCCGTTTAGGAAGGAGGCCTCCTTATAAACAACCGGACAAAAATAAAGTCTCTCTCTCTCTCTCTCTCTCTCTCTCTCTCTCTCTCTCTCTCTCTCTCCTCTCTCTCTCTTCTCTCTCTCTCTCTCTCCTCTCTCTCTCTCTCTCTCTCTCTCTCTCTCTCTCTCTCTCTCTCTCTCTCTCTCTCTCTCTCTCTCCTCTCTCTCTCTCGCCTCCCTTAAAGGAGTCATGAAAAGAAAATACAACTTTGTTTAATTTGAAAGAACTAGAATTCAGTATCTCACTCTGCTTCATTACAGCCACAAAAGACGTTTTTTTAACGAAAAAAAACCAAGTATTTAAGAACTTTCAAATTTTGCACCACAGTGACGTGTTACGAGAAAGAATGACGTCATACGGGCCAACAACAGAACATAATTTTCAGTGCGTTAACTGCAGGTTAGCATCCAAGTGATGCGGTCAAATGGAACTGGAGGCCCCATTACAGACGTCCAGTCATGTGTCGTCGCGACAGGTCAGTTAGGCGGCCGCCAATCGCACAAAAAAGGTTCCGTAACGTCATATAAAAGTTGCGGGAAATTGGCTAGGGGGTCGCGACTGCTTCACACGTGTTCTTCAATATATCCGTTATTTGTTAGAAGAATGCGATGATATTGGTATCATTGTTATCGGAACTAAGCAGTCTTTGTAATAAACTAAACTTGTATTTTGTCTTCATGGCTCCTTTAAAATGAAGAGAATGGCAAACCCACCAGTGCGCCGCGCAGAGTTTATAGTAGAAAAGTGTATTATATAAAATCCCTTTTCTTCCTCCTGTGCCCCACTGGATACGGGCCTTTCTTTTTATTCAAGCCTCCCACAACGTCAATCAAAAGGGGCGACAGAAGCAAGAGAGACTGGTTGGTGTTCCTCCTGGACGAAAGTGTTGGGTTTCTTCATAGTGATCCTTGCCACGCGGTCCATTTATTCCTTTAAAAATATGATCCTGTACTGTTCTAGTTACCGTGTTATTCTGCAGGGATTTTCCGTACGAGCTGAGCTGACCAAGAATTTCCAAGAATGCCGTTGTTCTCATTGCCTCGCCTTGCCCTCCTTCCAGATCTTTTCCCTTCCTTCACCCTTTTACCATTCTTTCCATTTCCCCCCCGCTTTGTCTCTGTTTCATTTACTGTGTCATTTACTGTGTTATTGTGTTGTCATCCTTTCCTAATTTTCGTTCCTTCCATGCTTAATTTGCATGCTCTCATTTTTCATCCTATTCTTTCCGTCATTGAGCGCCCTCTTCCTGGCCAAACGCACGTAAGTGGGTATGAACCATAGCGGTGGCAACACCTAGCATCATCACCACCACCACTCACAGCCAGCGCCATCTCCACAGCCGACATCTTTACACTTCAGAACAGCCAGCAAGCTGTCTGTATACCGTTGCTGTCACCCGGCATCTGCAACATTAGAGAGTTTTAGCAGTCTGTCAGTTCTGTCGCTTGCGTAGTTACCGTGTTGACGGGGCCCGACTGCGCCTTCGCTCGCGGAAGGGCGAGGAGGCGTCCCGCGACTGTGACAAATGCACGGGCATCATGGCGAGGGCCGGCGCGCGGAGAGAGAGAGAGAGAGAGAGAGAGAGAGAGAGAGAATAACTTTATTTCTGACGAGGCTCAGTCCTAGCGAGTGTCCCTCAGGTGAGGGAGGCGCGCCAGGTAATCCTGAGCCCTAGTGGCGGTCAGGAGCTGAAGCTCGGGCGAGGAGCTCCCGGTCACCTCCAGCCAGGTAGTGGGAGGGTTGGGGAAACGGAGCGGGGGTAAAGAGGGGCATTCCCAAATGGCGTGTGGCGTGGTATCTCGAGCGCCACATGCCGGCCAGTTTGGGCGGGGATATAATGTGGCATAGATGTGGTGGAGGACGTGTCTGGTGGGGAGGGAATGGGTCTGTAATTGTCGCCATAATCTGTCAAGGGCGAAGGAAGAGACGTGTGAGGGGGCGATAGTTCTAGCCGCTCTAGGCGGTAATGTGTGGTAATGTCGCGCGGAGCTAATTACACCGACCGCGACTAATGCGCAAGTGCCCACACGGGTGCCGGTCAGCACGGTAACCACGTACAGCATGGAACATACGGAGTGCTAAAACTCTATTCTCTGCTTGTGCGGCAGCTGACGAACTCGACTCGAGCCTTCAGTGCACGAAGGACAGGGATCGCCACCAGCCCCATCTCCTTCGGCCCCTCTTGGGCAAGGCTGTCTGCCACAGCGGTAGGCTGAAGCAGGGCCACTCGGTAGTACTGCCTCTTCCCCATCCGGCTGTTCTGTTAATGGGGTTCGGCGCCAACGACGCCGTCAGAGCGCAACGGTGTTCGCGGTTGCATCGGCCACCCTCGTGGTCGTCGTCCTCACTGCATCGCGCGTGCGGCAGGCCAACTTCACCCCCGTACGCCTGCAATGGTTTGCATCACTGCGGCGCGTGTGAATTTTGCGGGTCCCAACGACTCCACTACGACGGCCGCCTGCTCACATGTTCCGCCAAGGGAGCGTTCATGTACTACTCCAAAACACTGGCCATCACGCTTCGTTGCTCACGGCGACTTTACAGCACGTATTTCACAGCACGTATTTTCGGAACAATGATACGTAAACGCTGCAGGTCTGCGTAATGACTGTGTTGAAAAATAACAGGAAGTATATACCATTCAAGTTCTGCTCAGTTCTCATTGCCTTGCCTTGAACCTTGCCTTGAACATGCATTGCCTTGAACCAACGCTCAGGGATCTGTTCGCTACATTACCGAGAGGTGACCTTTTGTTTTGCTTATTTTCTTACGGGATTTTTTCAGCCGTTCCCTACCATTATCTGTGGATGCACGGAGCTTTGTGCACATTCGTCAAGAATTTCACCATGATACAACGGCGGGGTATTATGGGATATAAAAGTTTGTTCAAAGCTTGATACGCATTGCATGTTGTCTTCGTAATGAGGATAAACATAAACGCCCAAAATTCGCATCGTACAATAAACGCAGCCCCCCTTCGTAGCCATGTTTAGAGAGATCCTGCAGTCGTATTGTTGCTTGCGTCGCTAACTTCCGGTGCTTAACCAATACAAAAGGGCGATTCCAGAGAATCCCTTTCGACACACAGCACAGTTCACTGCTTCTTCAGTGAGTCAAGGGCCATCGCCACCTCGACTGTGGCGATGGCCCTTCGAGGAGACGGCTCAATGCCTCTCTCAAACGGCTGCGTAACATTGTTCTGCATTTTATGCACATTGCTATGCTATCTCTACAAGAAGGGATACCAAAATCCGCGGTGGTAATTTGCTAAGTTCAAAGTATATACGCCAGTTGCCTGTGTGAATTTTATTCCAAGGAAACGTCCGTGTGCTAGACGGAGCTGCTCCTCATGCTTCGAAGTGCTTTGCATCTTCTAAAGAATATACTCACGGTATCAGGAAGACCAGTACAGTGAAACCCTGTTCATACGTTTTTCACCGGGCCGAGAAAAGAAAACGTAACAACCAGGAAAACGCAGCAGTGAGGGAACCTTCGGAAATGAACGAAAACAGTGGAGCTTTGACTTGCAACCATGTATTTCTGCAACTTTGGCTTTCGAACCTTAAGAAACTCGACAATGTGGGATTGCCGCTTTTTGCGAACGCTGGAAAACACCCCGCGTGGCGATGCAAGGCCCCTAGCGATGCCGACTCTCTTCCGCGCTAACTGCTTGTCTACTGCGTTTAGTACGTCAAGCTTTTCCTGAAGGGAAACCGCCTTAATTCCGTTTTCGCGACGCCATCAATCCACGACAAACTTCGCGGTTGCAAGCTCAACGGTGTTCTCAATGCTTGAAGCGCACGATGACGACGAGAGCGCGTGCTATTCCTGCGGTGTTGCTTTTATGGCAAACGCGCACTTCCAGCATTCCGAAGTGAAACTTCCGTTGTAAGCGCAGTGCTAATGTTGATAGCATAGAGCAACATTGGGACATCTATATAGTGGTGACGAATTTCGTCCGCGTGCTGCTTCATGCAGTCACTGCTGCTCACGCAGTCAGCGCCCCGCTTGGCCAAGGCTCGTCAAACGTCAAAATAGTGGTCCGCGCATGTTGCGCGGGTGGGTTCGGAGTGTCAGGTTGCGACTAATGATCCGGGAACGTACCCTGAGCCACGACGTAACAGTGAGGATTTGAATAAATGGGACTCTGTGTGAGCTGCGCCGGTACTAGACAAAATAACGCAGCAGCCGGGAAAACGCAGCACTGAGGAACGTAATAGGAACGTTATACTACATTACCTGCCTACCACGTCTTATCATCCTTTCATTACTTTTCAAGCTGAGGTTGTATTGGCTGACTTCCGTGTTCGGAGGTGGCGTACGGTGAAACGCCTTGCGGAAAAGCCAGTTTTATCCACGTGCTCTAATGACGCCGACGATTATGATGATGCTCCAGAAATGTTTGCCACGTACCTATAGTTCACTATCACAAGCTGCATGCAGCACTGTGGAGGCTACATCGTTGTCAATAGAGCGCCCACTGAGGGCGCCTAACCTACCGTGAAGGGGGTTTTGAAAGGACCTTTCAGTCTCTCCTCTCGGCACGTGGAACCGCAAGGCCCCGGCGCCGATTCTCGCTTTCCTTCGCGGGCGCTCTATTGACAACAATGTAGCCTCCACAGTGCTGCATGCAGCTGTGGTATGAACTATAGTCGGTGGGTTGGCCACAAATGAAATATTCATTGCGCCTCAGTTGGAGCTTATAGATTGAAGTACAGATTAAAACGCTCACGGGGATTTCCCTCTGCGGGTGCAGCTCCAGCTAACCGTTCGCAGCTGTCGCGGGTGCGCTTGCACTACATCACCCAATCAGCGTCGTTGCTCGCATCATGCCACATCGCATTTGCGGCCGGTCACGCCCGTCGAGAGGTTAACGTTGTCACGCGGCATGGGTAGGCCGCGCCTGCTTCGCTCTGGGGAAGAGCAGGGAAAACAGCTATTAAACGTTCCCGGTAATCGGAGAAGAATGATCCGGGTAAAGCTTAGTGAAACTAAAAGGATTAGTTTTGGTCGATCCATGTTCTTGTGATTTTATTTCGGTCATTGCCTTTTGATTTTGGAGGAAGTGTTTTCGCTTTCGTTTTGTGGTCATTGTGTTTCGATTTCGGTCGTTTTTGGTTTCACCGAGGTCAAGCTTCGAGGGCACCCCTGCTTCCGGAAAGAAGAGGTTATAATTTCTTTCCGTTTTTCACTCGCTTTTCCGTGTGACATTTACTGGCGGTGTAAATGTATTTTCGTGTTTTTTTTTTATTTTGATCTCCATGCAAATTTATAATCACGGTTTTCTTTCCCCAGTATACCTTCTTTTGTTGAGCACTCTCGTTCTGGCCAAGGAGGATATAAAAACTTAATTGGTTCTGGCCAATCTTTGGTATGGCCCTGCCACTAACAATACCACCTGCCTGGTATCATCATCATTATTTACAGCCAGCGCCCCCCATGGAGGAAGAAAATTTTTTCCTCCATGGCGTCCCCTCCGCAGCCGCCATGCTTCGATAAGAGAACGTCCAGCGGCCTCAATCTGCCATCCTCCCTGTTCTGTGATCTGCCGTAGAAACTAACCGGCGTCTGTGGCATCATCCAAGGCGCGCGGCCGCTACAGAACCCGTCTCCAGCCTTCAGCCCACGAAGAACAGGGGTCGCCACACGCCCTATCTTTTTCGGTCCGTCTTGGACAAAGCTGCCTGCCCCACCGGCAGGCCCGGCCACGGACGCTCGGTACAACAGCGTCCATTCTGCCCTGCGGCCGTGGCTCGGTGGTTCGAGAAGGCGAAGGTGACGAGTACAGCGTCTCGTGCACGCCCGCCAGTAACGAGGACCGTCCTTGAAGACCCTGACCGAGACCGGGGCTCGGCGCCAAGGGGGGCTCGCAATCATCTCTGCCACCCTTATGGTCTTCGTGCACCAGGAGCCACGCGACACCAGGTCTGCTTCGATTCCCGACACTCTGTCATGTTTCTGCTCACTGCTGCCGCACACGTCAGTCTGCAACGTCCCAACGAGTTCCCCGCTCGCATTTTTCGCCAAGGACGCACTAGATGTTCCATCATGCTGGCCATCATGCATTGTCGTTTACGGCAAGTTCTACAACACGCACATGCTGTCGGTACAACGAAGGCTACGTCAACGCAGCAAGTCTATTGCAATGACTATTGACAAAGGACACTAAAAATATCTATAAGCCAAGTTTTGCGTGTTCAGAAGTGCACTCGTTCGTGTTGCTTTCTACTGACGCTTTCCTCAACGCACGGTACATTTACGAGAGATAAACATATTTTAATATTCCTGGTGCCATTCTGTGAGTGCGTATGTGCGTGCGTACGTGTTTGTGTGTGTGCGTGTGCGTGTACATGTGTGTTTCAGTGTGTGCGTGTGCGTGTTTTTGTGTGTGAGTGCGCGCGTGTGTGTGTGCGTGTGTGTGCGCGTGTGCGTGGGTGTATGTGTGTTTGTGTGTGTGTTTCTGTGCGTTTGTTTGTGTGTGTGCGCGCGCGTGTGCGTGTGTGTGCTTGTGTTTGTGTGTGTGGACGTATGTGTCTGCGCGCGTGTGTATGTGTGTGTGTGTGAGCGCGCGCGTGTTTGTGTGTGCGTGTTTGTGTGTGTGCGCGCGTGTGTGTTTGTGTGCGTGTTTGTGTGCGAGCGTGTACGTGTACGTGTACGTGTGTGTAAGTGTACGTTTGTGTGTGTGTTTGTGTGTGTGTGCGTGTGTGTGCTTGTGTTTATTTGTGTGCTTGTGTTTGTGGGCGTATGTGTGCGCTCGCGCGTGTGTGTGTATGTGAGCGCGCGCGTGTGCGTGCGTGCGTGTGTGTGTGTGTGTCTGTGTGTGCGCGCGCGCGTGTTTGTGTGTGTGTGTGTGTGTGTGTGTGTGTGTGTGCATGCGCGTGTGCGTGTGCGTGTCCGTGTGTGTATGTGTGCATGCGCGCGCGTGCGCGTGCGAGACAAGCCGCTGGGTTTAGTGGGTAATATATCCACGTGCAGGGCTGGAGGAGGAGAGGTAGTTTTCGCCCATTGCGACTGTGTCCTGCTGGTAGTTCAAAAACGCTATCTACAAGCCAGCTTAAAAACCCGAAATTGGCGTTAACTATATGGAATGGGATTCAAGCCAGCCTAAGAACCCCAAATTGGCGTTAATTATGTTGAATGGTATTCAAGTTTTTTTTACATGACACCCGGGAAAATTGCTGTTTATTGTACTCGCCGAAAAAATCTTCTAAAAAAATAGGCGCTTATCTTCATGCTCTGCGGCACCTTGTTTCGAGTCTGCGGCATGACTACGACTGCAGTGACCGCCACTACTAAACTTTCGGACTCGTTTATTGTCATTTTCGTCTTACAGCGCTTTCCGTCGCTACATACGCAGTGAATGTCCGAACTGATTCAATCCATGGTGCGATAACATATCAGGGCACCCTGTTGAGATGTTCCTCTGACTGATAAAAAGACACCAGCCTGACGCAGATGAGGAACGGGAAGCTTTCATATCCTGCGGCTCATCCTCTGTCAGGGCTGGCGTGCAAGTTCGCCACCACCAAGGTGTTCCAAATGCAATACCAACTAGGCAAGTTGTCACTTCTTTATCCAACAACAACCTGGCATATAAAAACAACAGAAAAGCCCGGGGAAAAAAATTAGCAGTGGCTTAGCTGGGCTATGCCAGGATATACGTAGCGTGAGCTAAGGTTCAGCTGGTTATTCTTGAGTTTCCTGGTTGTCTAGGATTAGCTGATTATCATGCTTACTGCTGCTAAAACGATTTCCAATCGAATTCAATTCAGTCCAGTCCAGTCCAGTCCAGTCACTGCTCCTCGAGCATGCGCAGCACGGCTCTCCAAGAGCCACGCGAAACGGCTATCAAGCGGCTCCGGCGCAGCGTCAGACTTGGCTACTGCGCAGCAAAGGCGCAGAACTAGGCACGCGCTGGAGCCAGTGCGTCTGCCGCGGCTATGATGTCACTCCTCTGGAATGCGCAGACCGGGGAATGTGCAAACCCAATTCTGTACACACCCGTACTCCGATTGGATTGGATTTCAATCCAACACAATACAATTTTATCCAATGCAATCCAATCCAAACCAAATTCAAACCAATCCAATCCAATCCAATCCGATTCAAACCATTCCAATGCTTTTCGCGCTTGCGCAGAACGGCCCTTCACGGCACACGCAAAACCGCTCAACCTCGGCCAGTGTAGCTTACGCTACAAAGCAACCACCTCATATGTTTCTGTCTATGCATGCCAAAGGCCCCGCTCCACTGTGCACAGCCTTATTTCATCAAATGTCCTCGATGGAGCGTCCTTTGACCAAAAGGCGTTCGACGAAACGGAGTTCGATCAATCGCCTGCAACCCCGCTGAAAACACGTACACCATCAAAACCATCAAGTTCACTTGAAGGCCCTCATCTTCTCTCATGAACAGCCAGCCAGATATTAGAGTTCCTTATCTGATAACGCTGCAGAACATCTTGAAGGGTGAATCGCTCGCACAACAGCGACAGACGGTAGAAAACAGAGACGACACGGCGCTAACTCGCAACTATTTCTTTATTGAAAAAAAAAACAACAAATATATAATTTCAACATTTCACGTGGTGCGTTAATCTCACCCACGATAAAACCATGAAGGTCACTTTTTACAGGGGTTACATACCGGTGTACACGCGACAATCTCATGGCACAGGATTAAAACAGCAACGCCATAACATATCAAGAACCCCTACGATCGCAACGAGTTGCACAGATAAACATATTCTTTGTCTGTTATAAAAATTGACGGGGCACTAACACGTCTATCTCCTGATCTTTTAATGTGAAATGCTTCTATCAGCTCTCGAGTGGTTTTATCTCGATGCCGAGACAGTATCGCAGAAGATGGGCGAACACCCATGCGTGGTGCAGTGTCCCCATAGTTGGGAGCCCTGCTTTGATTTTTCACCGTTCTTGTGTTCTTTCAGACGTATGTTTAAACATCGCCCAGTTGTCTTACATAAGTGTGGCCACACGTCATCGGTATCAGATAAACACACGTTGCACAACGCACAAAGGGGGAAGTATGGTTCACTTGGCACGCTTGTTTTCTTGACGGCTTCTCAAGAAAACTATGTTTAAACATACGTCTGCAAGAGCACAAAAACGGTGAAAAATCAAAGCAGGCCTGGCTCCCAACTATGGGAACACTGCACCACGCACGGGTGTTCGCCCATATTCTGCGATACCACAGTTTTCTCTCGGCATCGAGATAAAACCACTCGAGAGCTGATAGAAGCATTTCAGATTAAAAGGTCCGGAGATAGATGTGTTAGTGCCCCGTCAATTTTAAAACTGACGACGAATATTTTCATCTGTGTTACTCATTACGATCGTAGCGGTTTCTCTCTAGGTTATGGCTCGGCTGTTTTAATGCTCTTACCCTTCGACTGTCGCATGTACACCGGTATGCAATTAATCCCTGTAAAGAGTGACCTTGCTGGTTTTGTCTTAACGCACCACATGAGATGTTGAAAGTATATATTTGTGTTTTTTTTTTTTCAATAAAGAAATAGTTGCGAGTTAGTGCCGTGTCGTCTCCGTTTTCTACCTTTTGTCCGTGTTGTGCGAGCGCTTCCACCTTCAAGATGAACAGCTACCAACTAGCCCAATTGTCCGTTCTACAACGCTGCAGAAGGCGTGCTAACAAAGTTGTCTCGAAGCCGGTGAATCGAAAAAGCCTAGATTGTTTCTTGGGTGTTTCTGTCGCAATCATTGCCCATGCATCAGGCTCCACTGATCCTACAGCAGTTTGCAACCGCACTGCCCACAACGATAGGCAGGGTGCCCTGCCGCCAGGAGCTTCTCGACATTTTCGTGGTGTTCTCAAAGCCTGTCATTTATGCGTCTTCCTGGTTGGTCAACGTATTTTAAATGCGGAGCATTTCTTAGGCTCGCCTGGTCCTCCGTCGTTGATGGCGGCGCCGTCCGCACGCACACTGCGCATGCGCAACTCTCCTCCTTACACCCACAGCTCCGCGATACTGCACTATAAAAAAAAAGAAATAGTTAGCGGCACCCGGTTTTGATCCCACGACTCTCTGACCGCAACTGGAGGTACGCGGTGCTCTTCCCACTACGCTACAAATCCGGGACAGGAGCAAGTGCTACGAACGCGCCTTATGTCCTTGACTCATTCAAACTACGTCAAGAAGCTACTGATACAACGAAGGCACGCGAAGCTGAACATCAACGGAAACGACGAACTGAAAACTTTAGAGGGGGATGCTGAATTTCCCGTGGGAAAGCTGTGGCGGGAAGCGCCACGTGCCTTGCAGCTCAACCAGCCCCGTCCGCAGCGCCTCTGATGCTGATTGTGGCAGGATGCCCCTAGGGATTGGCCAACCAAAGAATCCATCACGAGATAGGTTCGCGTTCAACCACCGTCGTCATCTTCCCGTAGGGGAACCGCCGAAGAAGAAGAACGAGAAGAGTAGTTTGAATTCTTGACCAGTTTCCCCAGTCTGACTTGGCCAATCCCCCAGAGTGGGTACGCGCCACTGATTTTTGGTTCCAACCAACCAACCAACCAACCAACCAACCAACAAAGCTGCGAAGAGGAGGGCGTGTACATTGCCCTCAGCCGGTGCACCAATGTCGACAACCTTTACCTCACCAAAGCTGACGGAGTCTACCGATTCTACCACAGAGACAACATCGACAAGAACATGATGGACGAGTTTCGGCGCCTCGAGAACCACCGCCTACTCACCGTAACACAACAGCACTTGCGTGCCTTTGCCACCGGTGTGGACCCGGACGCGGAATTCCCTCTGGCGCTAGTAAAAACCAGATCACTCAACATAACGGCAACACAATGGAACCACACGGAACCGCAACGATGCTTCGCATCCTCATCAGGGTTCCCCACGGGAAGATGGTGTAATTTTTTTTTCCCGAAGTACAAAGGCAACGATTAAGCGTAGCCCTTGGTCTGCTTCCTCACAGTGCGGTACTTTGTGCCGCAATCTTGTCGTTTTTTTTTTTGCGTCTACGTTTTAGCATAAACGAACGAGTTTTTCAGGTTCCTAATTTCAGGTGAAATGGGGGCGTCCTAAGGTCGTCCTTTAAAAACGCTTCGCTAAAATCCTGCCCATGTCGTTCTGAAGAGAATTCATTCCGTCATCGGTGCACTGGCCTTCTCACGGCAGGTTACCCCGCGCACCTGTAATCAGCAGCTGCAGCAAGCATGCTCAGAGCAGGTACCAATAAAAACCCAGAAGGTACTCTGACGGCCATCCAAGAAAAGGAAAGAACAAAAAAATTAAAAGAAGTATCAAAGCCGCTTTCTCAAGAGAAAGATGCAATCTGAGTCGAAGTCCTAAATTCAAGCTGCTTTGGCCGTGTCGGAATGACGCAATCGGATAGACGTCGGGTAGCGTTTTCTTTTTCTCGAGGCGCTTTATGTGCCTTCGCTTATCATCATCATCGTTTTTGTGAAACCCATTGTGTAAAGTTGGCTCTCCTGCAGTCGCCCACGACCGCGGTCAGAGACGTCGGAACTATTTTTCGACTGGAGGAGCCAAAAAAATTGTACTATACGTCATCATCATCATCATCATCAGTTATTTTCCTTGAGGACGCATGCATACGCAATATTGCAGTTGAATAGACCAGATAAATAAGCCCAATCACCGACATAAAACCAAATCAAATACAATCAAACTTTTATCCGACATCACAGATTCTAATGAGAGCAGTCAAAAATGTCTTAACGCTCCTCGTTAGAACCAAAGCGTAAAAAGAAAATTGAATATTCTTTGTAAACCTGCAGAATACCCCCGTGCTAACAGTCAACAGACATTATGAGGAGTCCTTTTTACATTAATGTTAAACATAAGCAGTGATCTAATAGCGAATGAAGGAGACAGACACCCACGCTCGGAGTTGACAACATTGTCAAAACGGCAGGTTGAATCGCAGAAATATTCTATTTTTGCAAGCCACCATTTTCGGAATCGTTGGTCTTTCAGTCAGCGAGCTCTTGTTTAGCGGGGTGTCAGCGGAAGTCTACGGGTGCCCTTTGACTGGGGGAGTCGTGCTCCCCCATTTGTACATTAGGGGGAGCCTTCGCTCCCCCTGCACCCCTTGTTCCGACGCCCCTGACCGCGATGGCACAACTGTGGCAGACAGCAGCAAAGCCAACTTCACCCACTGGGTTTCACAAAACGATACGGCTTCCGGAAAGAGGGATCATCGGTTTCCCCCTTGAACCCTTCCAATCGCACTAAAATTATGATGGCGATGATTTCCTGCAGTGCATTTTGGTGGGGAGACGGTCGCCATCACCGAGGCATTAAGCTCCGCTTTAAAATAAAACGTGGCTGTCATGCCCTACATTCACGGAGTTGCGCCCAATATAAAAAGAAGGCAGTGGCTATTTTGCCGGCAGCCGGCAGATTAGCCTGGGAGAAAAGTTGCCGGCAGTTCCTTCCCATTGGCTGGCCCAGACCACGTGATTATTCTGCCGGCACATTTCCTCGGGAGCTATTTTGCCGGCTGCCGGCACATTTTCACAGTTGCTATTTTGCCGGCAGCCGGCACATTAGCCCGGGAGAAAAGTTGCCGGCAATTCCCCGGCAATGCTGCCCCTGGGCGCCAATGCTGCGGCAGCCGGAGATGTCAACTTTAACCTGCTTTAACGTTGGGGACAAGTTTTCGAGCTTTGCCGAGCTTGAGAAGATTGGTGCTGCTCAGTGAATTACATCAAGTTATAGAAACGAGTCGGCAAGATTGCGGCGGGCATGTCGAACTTTGACTCAGCCCGACGCGAACTTTGACACTTTGATCACAGACAGTGAATGTTCCTTGGTGTTTCCTTTGTAGAATTTCAAGCAAAGTCGCACAATAAAGAAATTATCAGCCGAAAAATCAAGATTGCATGGCTAGAATTAACCACTGTTAATTTTAAGTGCGAATGCACTTCTTAAGCGAGCCTGAAGCGTCCGCCGCCGTCCGCATAGCAACAGCTGCGGGTGCACGCGCTCCTCGTCTTCCTTGGCAACGGGGGGAGATGGGCGCGCGCTGCCTGGCCGCTGACATGGCACATACCCACGTGGGGGATTGGCCAAGAATCTCCTCGTCTTCCTTGGCAACGGGGGGAGATGGGCGCGCGCTGCCTGGCCGCTGACATAGCACATACCCACGTGGGGGATTGGCCAAGAATCGGGCGTGAGGAGGGCTAATGCACCCGCTTAAAGGAGTACTGACACGAAATTTCAAAGCTGAGATCCGCTCTAGCAATCAAGTACAACGACAACACAAATAGGTGTCTGTGAATAAATGCATCTTTCTTTCTTTGTAGTTGTGTGTGTGTGTGTGATCTCTCTTTCGCGAACATTACCGAACCGCGCAAATTCAACTCGTGCATTCGCACTTTCACATTCTTCCCCTCGGGGAAATGCGGGGAATTTTTTTTATTTCAATGCACGAACTTCAGAACACGAACTTCAGTAAAGACAATATTTCTGCATGAAATTATGCAAAGCAGGCAGACGTCCAAAAAACATCTAATTTTGCGTTCATATACCAAACACAATCAGACAGGTTAAAAACAGCGACTTATGCACAATCACTACACTGCCAAACTTTAGCTCTCGGCTGCTTGCTGATACGCACTCACGGCAAGTGGAAACAAGCACAAATCAAAGTGAAAGTTCGCGTCGGGCTGAGTCAAAGTTCGACATGCCCTCCGCAATCTTGCCGACTCGTATCTATAACTTGACTTAATTCACTGAACAGTACCGATCACTCTTCTCCTCAAGCTCGGCAAAGCTCGAAAACTTGTTCCCAACATCAAAGTTGAAATCTCCGCCTGCCGCAGCATTGGCGCACAGAGGCAGCATTGCCGAGGAATTGCCGGCAACTTTTTTCCCGGGCTAATGTGCCGACTGCCGGCAAAATAGCAACTGTGAAAATGTGCCGGCAGCCGGCAAAATAGCACCTGCGAAAATATGCCGGCAGCCGGCAAAATAGCCCCTGAGGAAATGTGCCGGCAGAATAATCACGTGGTCTGGGCCAGCCAATGGGAAGGAACTGCCGGCAACTTTTCTCCCAGGCTAATCTGCCGGCTGCCGGCAAAATAGCCACTGCCTAAAAAGGACCGGTATAGGCGTGCAGGCGTAGTACATGTGGTGTCCTCGGTACCTGAAAACTAGTTAGTTTATGCTCAAAAGTTAACTCAAAAGGGGAAAACATTCCGGGAAGCTTGCACTCATGCACAATACTTGAATGGCGAGGATGTTGCAGGTGAGCGTTGCCGGACACGTAGTTAAGTTTCAGTATCATTGTTCGTTTGCATAGTTGTGGTTCTGGTAATCGTCGTCATATGCATCGAAGAGGTTGTCGCCTCCTTCGCGGCGAGTGGTGGATGTAAAGTCATCTTCAGCATTGTGGACTTCCACCAGCTCTTCGTCATCGACTCGAGGCAGCGGTGGCGAGATCTGCGAGTCGTCTCGGGAAGGAGTGGCACACTCGCATCCATGTCTCCAGTTATCCAAAATGGCTGCTAGAGAATGCGGCGGCCGCGCTGACCTCTCCCAAGCAGGGTGTCTTTTCAGCTGTTCAGGATCAGTGCTGGAGTTTTTTTTTTTTTTACACACATGGAAGCGCTTGACCACAGCGCCGGGGTTTATTTTTTTTTCTTGCTAAAGCCACTGAGCGAGCCGGGGATCCGGTGGTGGCCGTGAGGCACGCGCTCACGAGCGCTCGGCATTTTCTTGTTTTTTTTTTCCAAAGCAACTGGGCGTGCCGGGGACGCTCGGCGGTCGCCGCGAGGAGGTGTTTACGGGCACTCGGCATTTTATTGGTACTTTTCCGCAACTCTGGCCCACATCCTGTGGGACTGTGCAGTGCACCCCGTGGAAGCTGCCGACCTCTACGGCCGGCTGCCGGACACCATAACGAGTGCCGTATATTCGACGGACCTGGCCGCACAAACTCTAGCCGTCCAGCAGCTCGAGGCTGCTCTCGCCAGGCAGAAGCGGAGCGAGTCGCAGACGGGGGGGAAAGGGACGAACTCCCGAGTACCTTTCGCGCACCACTCACGCCGACGCCGGCGGGGCCTAGTCCCGAAGACGTCGTGAACGTGGGTGGGATGTGGAGGCTTTGCGCATCCCGACCTCCCACTCCCTGGTGGCCATAAATAAAGTCTTTCTCTCTCTCTCTCTCTCTCTCTCTCTCTCTCTCTCTCTCCTGCAAAGGCGAACTCACCAGTGGCGTAGCCAGGGGTGGGGGGGGGGGGGGGGACTGACCGGGCTTTAGCGCCCCCCGAAATTTTTCCGATCGGTGATCTACTGGGTGCTATGCCCGGCAGATCACCTGTGAACAAAGGCGCATATCCTTCGAACTGACGTTGTTGCGTCGAATGTGCGAACATTAGGGGAATTCGCGTCTAAACGCCTATTCGACGCATGGGCTTGCAAATAACGAAGCACAGCAATCAAAATAATTGCGGAAGTGTGTAGCCCCAGATGATGGTCCCCTCGGGTCAGCTCAGCCCCAACTACGCTCAGCGCAAGGGACGTTAAAGCGACGCGTTTTCTTTTGTAAGATGAATGCCTTGTACAGAAAACTGTGTGGTCGTGTTACAATTGTGGGAATCGTGGAGAACCGCGATCCCGAGCCGGCGCGCGCTTCGGGAGAGACTGGTGCGCTGAAACCGGTCAGGCGCTGCGCTGGTTCGTCGGCGTTCCCCGAGAGATGGCACCACCGATCTATGCGGGCATAGGCGCGCGGGGGCGGGCGGCGCGAACGTGTGCGCGCGGGAGACGGGGAGAGTCTCGGCGGAGACCCTGTCGGGGCTGGTTCGGCGGAACATCGCGGCGGTGGCGGATACATGTATCTCAGGCGGGAACTTTGTTTGTCGCGCACCGTGAGTGGCTGCCTCCCGTTCGCGGTCACGACCCGGACGGCGTGATTCGTGAACGCCGTCGAGCCTTGTGCTCGCATGCTTTGGGATTCTCCAAATAAACGGCTGTGCTTCGGTACTACTGTCTACTGTGTTCTCGTATAGGCGAACCTCGCTGGCCTACCGTAGGCATGGGAGCCCGCGTGGTTGACACGCCGGTAGCTAGCGTGGGGGCCTACCCCAGAGTGCTGGCAAGGTCCCCGAGGAACCCCTCATATCCCACACAACATGAATGAAAACAAATAAATATACTCCAACCGAATACCTTTTCGAAGCTTCATCGGTTCCCTTTATCAGAACTGACTAAATTTGGCCATGAACGGCAGTTATACAGAAAAAGGTTTTTTTTTTTTTTTTTTTTTTCTCCCCATGGCGCACCGAAGGTCGGGCGTAGACTTGGAGGGGGGAGCACCAAGAGAAATACCATTCAGCTTTCCCCGACTCGCGTCGAATGCCTCGAAATAATTTATCTCGGTGTCAGTCACCTGCGCCCTTCTGAAGTATATGCGGTGGCCGTATGTTTCGCAGTGTTAAGCTGCACTGCTTGACATCAGGACGTCATTTTGGTGCCGGCGGAGTCGTTGCGGGAAGTTTTGCGTTTCACCGCTGTAAATGGCATGGCACCGCCCAAAGTAATTTCGTAAATAGCCCCTCGCGCTTTTTCTTTCGGCGGGCTATCGCAGTGTTGACAGGGTTTTGTGGGCTACAAGAAGGCCTTCCTTTCTGGGAATTCGGGATCGTCTTGCTTGCCGCTTTGGCGTACACGTAAGGCAGACGCGGGGAAATCATCGGGAGATGGGCTTGCCTGGGCGTCATTGTGCTTTTTCCCACTTCTTGTAATATGTTGTGCCCGTACTCAGTACCACACCACGGCGACGACGCTACGTGCCACCGGACATGCCGCGAAGGGAAACGCGAGGCTTCATCTCAGCGAAAAAGATTTGCGCATCACGCTTTGGAGGGGGAAGCGAGGAGTCGCCTGGAGTAATCGGGGAAGAGAGGGACGCCTGTCATTGATTGCTAATCTTCCCTTGTCTATCCCTAATCTTCCCTTAATCTTCCCCTGTCTATGCAGCGCTGCTTGCAGCACAAGCACAGTGCAGCACAGGCACCGGCAGACTGCTGCAATAAGTGGCCAATTAGCTCTCCCAGGCGACAGAACAGCGATGGGTCAATGTATCCAGCAAATGTGTGCTTTAGCTGGAAGTGAGTCGAGCGCGGGTAAAATTCATGGAGGTTTTGCGGATTAAGCACGCAATAAAAGATGCCCATGTTCCTTGTGTGTGTCACCCATGCACCCCTCTCTCCCGTTTCTTACGAACCGGCAAGGGTGCCGCGTCCGTGTTGGCTGTACCATGCGGTCCCCACATCCCCATATGGCGGAACCCCTCCCGAGGACGGTTTTGCAGAAAGAGGCATTTTCACTCTTGCGATTGGGTAATTTTGTTTTGTTGCGTTTATCCCTAGCCTAAGAGTCTAGGGCATGGTTCTATAAAAATGCAGTGCCGGGGCTCGCAAACAGAAACGCGTCTTGACATGAGCTCTGTCAAAACCCGCGTTTTGACAGAGCTCATCGTCAAAGCGTCTACGTACAAGTGAGGCCTCGACCTGTAAAAGTCAATTTCTTCAACTGATCTGACTTCACATTGTAATTGATGTCTTGCGGTGGCTGGCAATGTGCACAAATATTCGGAAATATATACATGTTGACTTCATGATGTTTACGCGAGTTCATAGTAATTTTGAAGTGTCGTTGTTGTTATCTAGTTAACGGGAAGATTTATCCTTGCAGCCGGCAAGGGCTCCGCTGGATCAGCTAACTACAGTCAAATCTCGTTACTATGAACCCCACATTAACGAATTTCTCAAATTTACGAATATTTTAAGAATCCCCCCCAGATAGCTCATATTTTCAATGTAAAAATGTTTCAAAACTATGAATTTTATATAACCTATATTTCAGGAAAATGCACGTAATTTATTTTCTTCAATATAATCGATAAACATCAGCATTACGAATTCGGCTAAAAGTAACAGCGTCGCCACTCCCGCGTGAAGCAGAATCCGCCGTTTCTCTGTGTATTCCCTGAGTGCAGTAGCTATCACCACCATGTCCAGTGCCACCAGCTAGCGCCGCGACAGAACTGTGGTTTAATGTGCAGTAGCCTAGCAGGCCTAGCCTCGTTTGCCTCAAAGCACGAGGTTTAAACCTCATGCTTTGCTCTGCTTGTTCTGTTGCAGATATTAGGAATTGCTTCGGGACGGTTAAGGAAACTGCGAAATTCTTTAGAAAGTCCCCAAGCCGAACAAGCGTGTTAAGCATACAGATTGTTCGGAAGCATTCTGGGTGTAGGCGAACGCGGCTTCTTGGCAATTGTGTGAGACCCGTTGGGTAGAGAAACACGATGCACTTCTGTCTTTCGTTAGTCTGTTCGACTCGGTCATTGCGGCGCTAGCAGAAATTAAGTCGACAGGAAGCCATGAAAACACAGCCCAGGCGAAAAACCTGATCTGTGCACTGCTTTCGCCGTCATTCATTGTGAGCCTCCATGTCGCAGAGCAAGTGTTTGCAGAGACTCTGCCATTACCGAGGAGGCTCCAAGCAAAAAACGCGGACATGTGCATGGCGATTGGACACATAGATGTTGTGAAACGCACTATTGAGGGTTATCGAGCAAATGCCGAGGCTTGCTATGGGGAGGTATTCGCCAAGGCTTGGAGAATGTGGCGAACAACACAATGTGGAGATAGTAAAGCCAAGGCTTATAGCAGCCACCAACGACATCGTGGAAACGCTCCCGCGGAAAGCGCAGAGGACTACTTCCGCAAGTCTCTCTACCTACCCGTCATTGGTTTCATACTGTCTCAACTAAACCAGCGATTTGAGACGCACAGGCAGTTAATAGTGTGCTGATCCCCGCAGCAGTTCCTCCAGCCCTTGATGTCCGCCTGAAGCAAGCAAAGGAACTGATTATCGTGTTCGCCAAAGATGTAGATGAGAGGGCATGTCTGGGTGAATTGAGGCTCTGGTGGACAAAGTGGGAGGCAACAGAGTCGAACCTTGGTGCTCTTCCTCTCTGCGACAGCATCCGTAAAGCGGGATTCACACGAAGGAGAAACCCTCTCACGGAGGCGGACGGATATGTGACGTCAACAGCACGTGACCGGATTATCCGGCCTGGCGGCGCATCCACACGTGCGGAGCTACGCGGAGTGACTAGCAGACGACAGCGCCGAGGAACAGGTTCCATTCCCAGCCGAGGGCCACCGCCGTCGAGCGAAAACATGCGGAGGCATTTTCTTTCGCGGAGCCTCCGCGGGCTATCCCCACCGAGGGGCGGAGCCTAAAACCGGTCACGTGAGCGGGTCCCGCGGGCCAAAAAGAGAGGGTTTCTCCGTCGTGTGAATCCCGCTTAAGCAATTGCTGCAAACATTGGCAACGCTACCGCTGACAACTGCCACAGCAGAAAGGTCCTTCTCCAGTTTGCGCTCGACAATGTCCGAGGACAGGCTGGTTGGCCTGGCTCTTCTCTACTCTCACAGGGATGTAAACATCGGCCATTCTGATCTCATCGATCGCTTCGCGAGGTTTCCCCGCCGGTCAGGCTTTGTCCTCTAGCTTCCCGCTCTGTATACACCACGATGGCTTTCTATATACGTTAAATAGCACAAGGGACCTGAAAAAATCCTTTAAAACTAATTGTCGAAGTTCTTCCCATTCTCCAAAGCAGAAAATCCTTTAGGCCTCGTGATCTTTTTTTTATTTTCGATTGCGTGCTTTCGATATTTGCTTCATTTATTGTGCCTCATTTTACTTGTTTCTACTCCACCACGTCCACATTCTTTTGTATAAATGCTGTCATTTCCTCTACGGAGAGACATCGCCTTTCCTAACAAACTATTTCAATGACTTTGTTTGCGCTTTTTTTTCGTACATGCATTTTGTATTTTTTTCATGACACAGCGCCCTGCATACATTCTTCCACAACCTGTTTTACGATGTAAGAGGTTTTTTTCTCACACTTTTTTGTGTTGATGGACATGTCTCGCCCTCAATTTTTAAATTGAATGTCGTATCTTTTCGTTACACATCTCAGAGCATTGTATTTATTCTTTTATTTATCTTTTAAAAACTGCAATATTTTTGCCGTTGCCAAGCCACCTTCCCCTAATGGCTTTTACACATGAACGGTGCCATGAATGTTTGAATTAGAACTTTACAATTCTTTTCTGAGCGTGATCGCTAAGAAAAATGCCGGGACAGCTGTGCTTAAATACTGTACAAAATCTTCTAGCTGTCTTGCAACCTGGTGATGATAGTGGTGTTGTGCGGGTTTAGGGCTGCTATTTGCCGCGTTTCGGGGTGAAAGTTGCGTGAAATTATTGTTGGTACGACAAACGTTCTTGCGTATATTATACTTAGCTCCCACATGTAGGGAGACACCTGCGCTCGATATCAATGCACATGCTGTACTATTAGCGTTGCAGTGGATGCTGATGTACGGATAGAAGGCGTGTACGCAAAAATGTTTGTGCTATTTTGCTTCGCTCGTTTCCACAAAAACAACGAAATATAGATGTATGTTTAAAGCCTACGCAGATTCATTGTGGATGGCATTCTTTCCTCAAAGTACACACAGTACACACAAAGTACACACGGACGAGGTGCCCGTGCGTGCATTGCGTCCAGTATCACCTGCGCGAGATTTGAACTTCAAATTTGAGCTTACAACTGCGCACGGCAAAACAAAACCGCAGTAATCAACGCCATTACCGTAAGAGACCTGAAACGCGTTTTATAAACCCCCGAGCCGGCGGTTGAACCTTAGCCTCCCCCCCTCCCCCCTCCTCACTCCCCCCCCCCCCCCCTCAGAAAAAAAAATTCCCGCGCCTTCCCGCGAGGGGAACACGAGTAAATGCAGAGCATTGGGGCCTCAGTACTGATTGAAGGCAGTGTTGCTTCCATCGCTTCTTCCGTGATGCTGGAGTAGCAGACACGAGTAAATGTGGGCACGAGCGTCAACCAAGGAAGGAAGGAGCAACGCAGTGACTGAAACACGAGCGACCGTTAGCTGCTATATTTGCAGCGCGCGCAGTAGAGGGAGAGCAGTACGGGGGAGAGAGCGCGCATGCGCAAGCAGCGCGCGCCCTTCCACGACCCACCGCGCTGCTATCACGCACCTGTTAGGCCGAGACCGCGACGGAGCGAACGGGCTGACTACGACGCATGCGCGCGCCAGCTGCTGTTGAGAGAGAGGAGGGAAGGAGAGGCGCACCTGCTGCGGACGCTGAGCTGTTGACACCGTCCGACGCAGGAAGAGGTGAGGCTAAGAAATGCTCTGCATTTAAAAATCGTGGCTTCGTGCCTCGAACTCACGGCCAGTAACAATAGCGCCGCTGTTAAAAAACGGCGAGTCCAATCACGCCAAGGGCGGCGTTCACTCGTTGCCCTTGGCCTTCGGGAAAAAAACCGTTGGCCAATCAGGAAGATGGATAAATGACAGTCTTAGAGAACCCCACGACAATGTCGGGAAGCTGGTGACGGCTGGGCACCGTGCCTATCGTTGCGAGCAGTTCGATTGGAAATCGCTGTAGGATCAGTGCAGCCTGAAGGGCAAAGATCGCGACAGACACACCCTAGAAATAATCCAGGCTTTGGCAATTGGCTTCAAGACGTTAATTGGCTTCATTGACATTAATTGGCTTCGCAATTAATTGGCTTCAAGCATGCGTTCTGTAGCGTTATCGGATAAGGAACTCCAATATCTGGATGGACGTCAATGAGAGAAGA
Organism: Haemaphysalis longicornis; assembly: GCF_048455015.1. Classification (NCBI taxonomy): domain Eukaryota; kingdom Metazoa; phylum Arthropoda; class Arachnida; order Ixodida; family Ixodidae; genus Haemaphysalis; species Haemaphysalis longicornis. The sequence continues at coordinate 50,940,625 of NW_027526225.1, read as the reverse complement.
TTATGTTTGTTTTGATGGTATATGTGTCTCCCATTTTCAATAAAACCTACAGATGTTAGTCGGTGCTGTGTCTGCGCGTCCCTTCTCTGTGTCTTGTTGCTGTGCGCTGTGCACGGAGAATTTCTAACTGCCAACTAGTCCATCAGTCAACACTTGTGCGGGACAGTTCTAGGCAGTTCATGGGCAGGACCAAACTGCTCCCGCATTGTAGAAATTCCACGGGAAAATAAAATTCGGAGCTGCTTTGAAGCAGTCCTGGCCTTTCCAAAATGACCAAGTGGCGGGTGCAAGTGGGAGGGGAGGCGGGGGCACCCGCTATTTGACATGCCAACCTTTTCTTTCCTCCGTGGCCGTGCCCTCCGAACCAGCATCACCAAGACACATTGTCTCAGCGCCTAGTCAAGATTCCACGTATGAAGTTAATACCACCACTCCTTCAATGTATAACCCCCCTTCCGAGTACTCTGGATCGACCTTAAAATGATTCGGCACCATGAACCAGCCAATTTAAAGCTCATTAATTAGATTATGCGGAGCCATACTCTGGTCACAATCTTTTTACTGTAAAAATCACTGGTGCACGAAAAAAAAAAAAAACTCTGGCCGATGTCAAAATGTTTATACTGTGTGATCTGAGTAACGTATCAATTGAACGAACGCTGATCTATACGATTGAAAAAGTCCCGAAAACGTCTAATTATGACGCTAAAGGTGCGTTTAAACGCTGAAGCAATTTACTGCTTTTCTGAAGCCGTAAAAGGAGAGGAGGGGTCAGCATTACGGTAGCATCCAAAATGGTCTGCACGCTCACCCAACTAGATGTGAAGCTCCCTTATTGGTTCTCACCAATTCCGTTAAGTTAACCGACCAAGCTAAATGGCACTGGATTAAATTAATGGGCGTTCGGAATAAGTAAAATCACTTTTGGTTTCTGTAACTAGCCTTTAGATTGAATTTCCCGCGTTTATTCAATTAAGCGGCAAAACCTGGTTAGTCAATAAAGCAAAAATAAGTAATTTTTTTGGTTCAAATAACCTCCTAAATTTTAAATTTTATAAAATTAAAAATTAGTGCAATTAAAACTTATAATGTTGCGAGTAAATTTTTTTTTGCCGGGTTTTCATAAACCATGTCATAAACTGATTCCCACAGAAACAAGCCGCACGTGAGTTTGTTTACAGTACAGTGTACTAGTACACTGTATTTACAGCGTTGATCAAACTCCCATGGTTGTTGTTGGTCTTATAAAAGCTGAGCTTCTTTTGCGGTGGGATTACGATATTGCTGTTCGGTTGCTTTATATTGTTCAATGACCGCTACAATGCTCTATACAACAGTCAACCTTCCCAGTAGTCGCATACGGTTGTATCACGGAATAAGTGTATCGGTTGCTTGCAGGCGGTGGGTATCAAGTGCAGACGTGTATGATGGGACGACAAGACAGCCCACACCAGCGTCTGCGATGCGCTATCAAGGTGCTTTTGGAAGAGAACGGCTACTCCGAAGACGACGTTCGGCAGCTCCTCGACCAAGTTCCCAGAGGCTGGGAAAGGCATGGGGATCTCGTGCTGTTCAGGCGAGCGGCCTTCTACGACCACCGCTGGGATCGCGTCCGTGAGTACGCATTGGCTGCCCATTCACGTTTACATGCGTGGAGTGAAACAACACCGTCATTTGCGCGTTTTGTGTTGTGTCCAGCCGTGCAGCGTCTATAGAAACAACTCTAGATATAGCGTCACCGAAGCGACGGACCACTGGAAGATTGACTTGCCGCGGGATTCTTCCTCTACCCTGATGATCAAGAGATTCGTAACATGCTTTACTTGCAACTCCCGAAAATATTCTCTACCCGCGCCGTGGTGGCTGCTCTTAGGATGGAGGCGAAAGCACCCGCATTGCGAGATTTCGGCGCGCGCTAAAGACGCCCAGGTGGTCTGAGGTAATCCGGAGCCCTCCACTACGGCATGCCTCATAGTGTAGCTTCGGCAGGTTAAACCACATAATCTGAACATGAAGCTGCTATCATGGAGAAAAATGTGTCCTGTGCTTCCCGCTCACTCGCTACTCGCCATTGCCAGCGCATGCGGGCGCACAGATGCACACCTGACATTTCTTGGCAAGTGCTCAGTAATCACTTAAATAAACCTTCCCTTCACAGCCTGTGCTCCACTCTGTGGCCCTAATTTTTGTTCAAAATAAGAGACCATTCTTTTTTCTTGCTGTTTTTTGATGCAGGCTCGCGGCTGTGGAGCGTCTGCTGTGAAAAGTTGCAGTGCCGGCACCTGGCCATAGGGGGCAGCATTGCGGGCGACGGGCATCGGACACCGCGAGTCGAGTTGGTCGTCGGAGATCACGGCTGGGTCACGCACGTCGACAACAAGATCAAGTACGTAGGCACCCGAACAGAGATGGACCGTCTGCGTCACCAGCGGCAGTAACAGAGGGCCCCGGCGACAGTGTGTTAATTTTTCGCTTGTCGATGTCGACGACATTACCTGTTTACTGTACCTTTTGAGTTACACTTGTCACATCACTAACCAAAATGGCTCCGTGTGGTTATTCCTTCAGTCACTGGTGGCCCTACCCTTGTCCGCTGTAGGACCATGATGTAGTGATAGTTAAAAAAACCAAAGCTGGGGATAATGTGGTAGTTAGTAAAAACGCAATCAAAGCATTCGCGGTGGCTCACAGAAGTGCGAATTTACCCGAAATTCGTGCATGTGGCATTTCTCTTCGCGGTGTTGCCCGCGTTTGAATGTTCCCGGGGACGTAGGCGCCCACAGAGCCCGCAACGCGGCTCGAAATACTGACGGAAAATAAGGGGAAAATTGTGGTTGATCCCTCTTTCATGGGAATCGGTCAAACGCAAAAGTGATATGTGCCTTGGAGCAGGTGAATGTTAAAGGAACCTCCTTTATGTGCAAAGGGTTCGGGAGCCTGACCCCACCACAGACGAAGTGATGTCGACACGCAAGAAACAAAAAAAATAACCGGTTTATTCCGGGACAACGAAACCAAAACTGACATGCACAGAAACAGCGGCTTGAAACACAACGGTCATGCGAACATCGCCACTGTGGAGCCTTGCCTCAATTTATGCGTGTCCCCCGTACACGAAGGCACTGGCATCGAGACGCCAACTGTCGGCGCTCATTAGCGCCATGATGCGCTACTTCACTTCGCCTCTCCTAGATGGCAGCACCATCTGAATGAGTCATAGGGAAGGACATAAGGCATGTTCGTAGCATAAGCTCACGTCGCTGCTTATAGCGCAGTTGATATAGCGCCACATACCTCCCGTTGCGGTGAGAGGGCTTGAGAGGGCATGGGCTTGAATCCGGGTGCTGCAGCGTCAATGGAACTTTTTCTGGCGACGTCACTTCCGTGATGGATATCACGTGAGTGAGATCTTGGTGTACCCGGGCATAAAACACTTTTGTGTTAAAAAAAATTACAGCAGGGGTATTTCACAACCAAAATCAAGTTATACAAGGCTAGACATTTCTATTTCATCAGCAAGAACAGACCTGAATTTATTCACATTCCCTATAGGACCTGTGGTGGCAGGAAGGTGGTTCCACTCTACTGAAGTGCACGGGATACAAGGAGAGACATAAGAACGAAGAAGGAGGAGGAAGAAGAGTTCCAACTTTGTGCGCATGGTCACAACGTTCAGACACGTAAACAGGGGCACGAATGAATTCTTTTTTCCGTAGCGAATATGTGGAAAAGGCAGAGGAAGGGAATTTTTCTACGGATTTCTAACGTTTCTAATTTAAGTGTTGTCTTCACAGAACTTATGCTGGCTGCTCTAATAGTTGGAAAGAGTGAAATAGGTGCAATTATCCTGAACTATTTCTACTTTAAGGATCAAACATGCAGGGTGAGGATTCCAGATTGAAGTGGCACACTCTGGTTTAGACCATATAAGCGTTTTGTACACAAGCAGTTTTATGGAGGATGGGACTTGGGAGAAGTTGCATCTTATGAAACGCAAAGTGCGGTTGGCGTTAGTGGTAATGTATTGGATGTGCATATCCCACTTCGGGTTATAGGTGATGAGAACTCCTAGATTCTAATATGACGTGACTGGTTCTAATGATAATCGTTTAAGAGAGTTTATGGGAGTTAACATTGAAGTAAGAGTTGTTCTCAATGCTTTGCATTTAGAGATGTTGAGCTCCATTCACCAGTTATTGCACCAGGCGGTTATATTGCCTAGGTCCACCTGCAAGGTAGTTATGTCGTCACCATTTTTAATTTCACGGAACACAACACAGTCATCAGCAAACAGGTGAATAGGTGATGAACCTCGATGCCGCGGTTGCTGCATTAAGCATAGCTTGTTTGGCACCAGTGACAACTAGTGGACGATACCGCAGCTTTTGTGATTTCCTCTAAAAACATGAGGCCGCTGGAAGCATGTGAAAAGTGTATTGAGAATGTTGGTGAAACAAGCACTGTATTGTGCAAACATGGTTGTTGTTTACTGGTTTAGAGTGTGCAGCCATAGAGGTGTTCTCTGGTTCCTGTTGGGTGGCTTGAAGGTGCCATGAAGGCAAGGTGCAGCCTTGTTCAGTTTCAAAGAGCGAGCCTTTAATAGCTCACTCAGCTCCATTGCAACTATAAAATGTTTTTTAACTGGAAAAATGCAAGAAATATTGAAAAACTTCCTCATTTTGTGTTGAAGTGACGTGATGTAGGCCAGCACTTTTAAACAGTTGTCAGTGTGTTAACTGCACACTAGCACCCAAGTGATACGATCAAAGAAAACTGGAGGCCCCACTACAATCAGCCAGTCATGCTTCTTGGCGGTGGCTTAGGTTGGCGGCTGTTAATCGCACAAACAAAATTATGTGAAACCACAGAGAAGTTGCTCGAAAGTGGCTGTGGAGTCACCACTGTTTCATATGTTTTATCTAATATCTCGATTATTGGTTTGAAGTTTGCATTAGAATTGGCATCGTTGTTATTGTGTCAAAGCAGTTTTTTAATGAACCAAACGTGTATTTTATTTTCGTGGCTCCTCTAAAGACAAAATACAAGTTTGTTTTACTCGAAAGCACTTGTCCAGAAGCAAACGATGCTTTATTCACTGCGAAATTAATCAATTTAAGCTAAAATTTTGATTCTCGCACCAAAACGTGTGTTTAAACGTCATCTGCAATGACATCACGAGAACAGGTCTTTCAGCCAAAATTGGTGTGGAGTGGAGGCTTGCTTACTGTTAGTCAACCTAGATGGCACCACCACACCGCGGCAAGCCGTTTTCTGCCTTTGGTTTGTTTGTGACCGTAATAAAACTTCGCTTTTTTTTTGTTCATGGAGAAAATAATCGTTTTGTGAAACATGGTGCTCATTTAACAAATATGTTCAAGTAAGACACTGTCACTTGCGTCAATTGGCCAGTGTCATCTGAGACAACCCAAGAGCCCCGCAGTGCTGTGCATCTAAACGAAGCATAGTGCGCGCAGTACCAACAGCAGTACGCATCAGTACTTGTATGTTTACATGTGCTTTCGTAACTTCCAGCTGTTTGTCCCGCCACTCCTAATGATATAAAAAGAATGTGCCCTAAATATAAGTGCAAATGCTCATTCGGCAAGCTTAGAAGTTATGCCCAATTTGCATTTGCTTTTCCCGGCCTCCACCAATCGCAGAGCTGGCCGGTATGACACCATAGGTTCTGTTGCGAGAAATGAGCTGGCGGGTCGCATGGCCATTCTGTTTTTCCTAATTATACAGCTCATTTGAGCGAAGTTTGCGTTAACAGGGGTGTCAGCATGATTCCAACGAGGCCGTCTTTTGAAAACGAACCAAACTTGCATTTTGTCTTCATGATCCCTTTAAGAAAGGTGCTGTTTTTTCTTGATTTTTCAAAATAATTCGACAGCTGTACCTTGAAAGAGCCTCGGCACCTCCACCTTGACAAGCAAGGTGGTTTTACAGAATTACAGCTGCACTTACGTAGCTGACGTATATTTTTTTCAAGCCATCACGTTTGCTTTTGTTGTGCCATTATTGTAGGAATGAATACTTTTCACCTTAAAATGCTCGAACTGCAGATAGCGAAACCAATTTTCTGCCTTTATGTGAAAATAACGGTTCTGCATCTGAGCAGAAACTGAAAGTGCTGTCTGTCTTGTGCTTGACCCCACCAAAGTCACCCCTTATTTCGTAGCTGCTGGCAACAAACACGACCACTGAGACAGAGCCCTAAACATTGGGTGGCGCGGTGTATGAGGGGCATGCGCGGAATGTTGTGTTCTGGACCTCAACTCGGAGCAAGACGTCTCTATCGGACTGAGCCTCAAGTTTACGAGGGAGAGGGCTTCTTGAAGACCAAGATGCTTCTTGAAGATCCAACAAATACTTTTTTATTTTACTTTTTCTGGTCACACATTCTTATCCCTTTCCTTGCCAAGTATTTTTTTTTTATGGCTGGTCGTCATTTCCTGCCAGTTTTTTTTTTTTCTTGTTCGTTCGATAGAAATTTTATGCTCATAGTGCAGGACGCATAAACACTTTTTCAGGATTACCTTCTCCAATAAGAAAGGTTGGACAGAATACAAACTAATTACAAAAATAAATGACTGCTAATTAGGATGTCCAGTTTTTTCAAGAACTTTTAAAGATTCTCATGGTCTGTCTGTATGTCTGTTTGTCTGTCTGACCCCTGATTCAGCCACCCGGCCAGAGTTAACTTGCACGAGACGTTTATACATGCAGCGCAATTTCTAATGATCTAAATCTGGTGGAAATGTTCATACTTGTCAACATTGTTGAGAAAAAACAAAACATTCCGCATATCTGAGGCGAAACATCAACACATAAGTGATACCTTCAAGTGTTCCTTCATTAAAACTACATGGATGCTGGATTTTTGTGATAGCAAATGAAACACTGCAGCCACTGTAGAAAACAATTGGACGTAGAAAAAGAGACACCATGCCGAGCGCACTGCTTCAGTACTGGTGGCGCCTCCTGACAGTGGACCTGGGTACGCACGTATATGTGTTTATTTTCAACGGCCAGTGCCAGGTGGCGCCACCAGTGTCGTCACAAATGTTTTCGCCACTGAGTTCCGCGGTTCATATTTCTTTTGTACTTAGTTGTGCATTACTACAGACATTGTGTGCAGAGTGCACGTAGCTCTGGGAAAGAACAGCGCCAGATCGTGTGCGGTTTTCTACCCTTCAGCGACCACAGAAGGCGACATTGAAGCAATGCAAGCAGATACGAGGAAAATTTTTAGTATGACATTTTTCAAAACCAGCCACCAGCTACCAGCCACCGCGCAAAGTGGTGGCTGGTAGCTAACACGGAGGTAACGACGCCCCCTTGGCTATTTTTGTCGCATATCTGAAGATAAAGATTCTCCAGTGGATCTCCAAGTAACTTTTTTGTTCTCCTTTTTGTCAGTATTTTTGTGTGGTGGCCCTTGATTTTGCATGCTCTCACGCTGTTTGTGCAGATGGCGATTCTATTTGCTGTTCTTGGGTGCCTTGCCAATTGCAGGTACACATTCGATGTGACCCAGTGCATGTTCAGTGCTGGAAATGTCACCGAAAAGCTGCGTGTGGCCTCCCTGCCGTGTCGGGGACAGACCGTGGTCGACCTCTACGCAGGCAAGCTCCACCAAACACTGCTACTAGCCGTGTTGGATTGACGCAAATTTTGCTGACACCACTTGCTGGGGCCAGCGTTACAAAGCAAAGGTCCATGGTGGTACAGATAGAAGAGCTTCTAGAAATTTAACTGGTGAAAATTGATGCTTGGGCGAGTTGCTGCTCTATATTCTTATGTAAGCGTATGGTGGCAGTGTTAACGTGGCAGTTTTGTTGTTTTGTTTTTGTGCATTGTGTTTCCGTTGCTTTGTTGCCTCGATACCTGCTTTATTTATATGGCAGACGTCACAGCTATGAATGTCAGTTGTAAGTCAGTGCCTATGTGTCTCGCTCTGCCTCTTGTCGTTGTTTCTTCGTTAATTGCACTGAGAATTCAAAAATTGCTGTGGCTGGCAGTTTTAAGTGCAAAATTGTAGAGCCATGCGAGCATTACGAAATCATGCACCACTCCATCTAAGGACAACGATGGTTGAGTGTGAAGCTTTCTCATGATATTCTTTGGTTGGCCAACCCCATACTGCGAGTATCTGCTACTCTGGAGGTACCACCACTTTTCTAGAATAGTACCCACACCAACTCTCGGGTGCGCACTGCATAGGCCTAACGTTTGTATGCGAATCTGTACCTACTGCTTGGCGTTCTATTCAACCATGTCGAAATGGGGCAGTCGGATAGACGCTGGCTTCACAACGCAAGGGGCACAGGTTCGATTCCAGGCACAGGAAACGTTTTTTTTTCTTTAACTTCACCCACGTTCATTCATCACGCCAGAGAAAAACGGCTTTTCTGCAGGACGTATTGGCATGCAACTGCATCAGTGAAGCTTCAGTTTAAAACTTGGAATGCTTCGCGAGTAGTGTTTGCTACTCAGTATCAATCACAGCGCAGTTTTACCGTTCCAACTATGTGAATATTTGAAATTTATCAATAATAGAGCAATAAAAAAATTGGCTCTGCCGTGCGACGTGTGAACTTTCAAGCTTCACCATACAGTGTGTTAGCTTTCCCACGTGGCACTGAAGTTGGGCAAGAAAGCCTGATGCGTGCAAGCTTTTCGTGGCAAGCCTATGCTTGAAACTCTGGTGTGTGTTAGGTGAAGTGGAGCACTGTTTGTCTTAAATTCATAAGTGGAAATTAAGTTTTCTGTCAGTATAATGCATGAGTAAATGAACCGAGAGTTAATTCTGGTTGGCTTCCAGCAAGGGTCGTGACTACTAGCCCCCCTTTCCAATGGCTGGATGGACCAGTCAAATATACTTACTGTATTCACAGCATGTTCAGAAACACCACATTAAGAGCAATGTATGATGTTTTTTTGTCGCACTCCTTTGATACCTTTCCTTCACCTTTCACCGTTGATTTTTTGTACTATTGCCTTATACTAACTAGTACATGAACGTTCAGATGTGTTAAGTTATGACTGCTCAAGTTGTCTTTTTTTTTCTCTGTAGGTTATACCACTCACTGAAGCAGGGATATTTGTATTTGTAAAAATTCGATACGATTTACTATTAGCAGTCGAAAATATTCAAGTCGCAGTCACATCTTACTTTCACGATGCCGAATAAGATATTTGCGCACCTCTAACAACGAGGCAGTTGCGGGGCATCTGATGCAATGTGAATCAGTGCCCTGCACCGGTGATCAGTTGCGAACGGTCTCTGCAGGCATTGGCTACTTCACGCTGCCGTACCTCGTGCATGCGGGAGCGTCTCACGTCCACGCCTGTGAGTGGAACCCCGCTGCCGTCGAGGCACTGCGCAAGAATCTGCAACTCAACGGGGTTGCGGACCGATGCACCGTTCATGTGGGGGACTGCAGGCAGGTGGGTGCGACTGACTGGGGATCTTACCTTTTATTTGTGGATACTGCATTCTCTCATGAGACTTTTTGCAGGGTGGGTACAAATAAATATACGTGCATGTTTTTTTTATAGCCCAATAACATCCAAAATTAGTAGCAATGAAAAAAGACTACCCTAATACAAGCATTTCTCATATAAAAACAATGATTGCTGTGTAACTGCATCAGTAGTAAGATCGTTCCCATTAACAACAGGGCGAGGGAAAAAATATTTGAAACAAACTTTTAAAGGGTTCAAAGGGGTTATAAAAAACACGCGGCGGTGCCTTGTGCTGTAACTTACTGAATATGTTCAAATACGAGAAATGTTGATGAAGTAATGTTCTATAATTAATTGAAAGAGTATTTTCAGGCGGCAGATGCATTATTTTTCCGAGACCCCCAACATCCCACTTTGTTGAAGGACGGTTGATATTGAAGTGTGACCATTGCCTAGAGAGAGAACACGCATGCGGTGCCTTGCACTTTGAGGGCCAGAAATGGGGCCGACACAGAACTTGTTGTCGAGGCCTCACGTTTCACTAGGGCTCTTCAGTTTTTAGTCTTGGATTCATAGCAAATAATCCGTGGATAGTCTGTGGTAGTCCACGATTGCCCCCGGTTAATGAAATACAGTAAAACCTCGTTACATGAGACACTCAAGGGAACCAGGGAATGTGTCTCTCGTAACCGAGGTCTCTTGTAACCCAGAATTCTAAAAACGCTCGGGAGTTGCACTACACCAGGCCAACTGCACCCAAATTTCACCTTAACCAAATTTATCAGTAATGTGTAGTAAGTACCTCCAAATCAGCTGGGACGCGAGTGGTTGCCCCGTGAAAGTCGGAAGTGTTTAAAAAGCTCCGCCGCAGACCGCGCTGCACCTGCCAGCGGATCGCGTAAACGGCCATGATGCGCCTGTGACGCTCTGGCTGTTCAGGGCTTCGTCCTCTGGCCAGCCACGCAGCTGGAGAACCAGTAAAGCTCTGCTGCAAACGCTTCGCCCATTTGCTGCCCCGTGCGCGCAGGCTTGCTCTTGAGCTGCTGACCGTCCGACCGCTCGCTGGCCGGCTGCAACGTCAGCTTAATGGCCACGCTCTCCTCGATTTCGGTTTCAAAATCGCCAATTTTGGCTGACCGCTTGCGGCGTCCACGCCCATATTTCAGGTGCTGTATTTTGCATCTTGCTTTCTTTTTCAGCAGACTCTACGGAAATAGTGTTTTCAAGAGGTCGAAAACCATGCTTCCTGTTACAGTGCATCGATACGTTATTGGTTATTGTTTTCTCCCAAGAGTTGCACTGTAAAAGCTTGGTACTATTGGTACCTTTGACAACAGCGTGTAATATTGTCTCCTGTCTTGCAGATTTTCGCATTTAGCTATTCTGTGAAACACACCAGGTCCTCCTGAATTACTTTTTCCGTGTGCTTGAAGGATTTGTTTCATCTAGCTCGAGTTGACAGGAGAGAACCACAGCTCGGCTGCTTCTGTAGATTTCACACTGGGTGGAACTGGGCTGTTTATTTTAATGGGGGCTCATTACAAAAATGCCATTTTATATAACACTGCGGTGCATATTGAAGCTAGACATGAATCTTTATTTTTTTAAGTACCTAATTGAGCATTTATATATGAACTCGGTGAGGACACCCGTCTGTCTGTCTGCATTGTTTGATGTGTCCCACTCTTGCTGCGTACAGAATAGCTATTAGTAGAAGGCTCCTAGGCGTTCATATTTTCATACAAGACCACTTATATTGTCCCTGAATTTGCAGCAGTGAAGTTGACTTTAGAGCAGATAGGTATCTAGCGCTCCATATATGTAGGTATTATATAATGGAGGTGCTTAATATTTGTTTAACATCTGAGGTATTTAGTATTTAGTAATAGAAACGTTTACTTATGGAGGTATTTCATAAAGAATCTTGGGGCCTTTTTATATGGTGTTGGCATGGCACGTGAAAAAATGTCTTCCCAGCGCTGCATCTGTGTATGGTAGTGAAGCTGACTTTAGAGGCGTGTATAACAGAGTGACTTGGCATTTATCTGACAGTTCGTATGTTCCATTTCTTTCGTCTCACCCAGGCCTGCCCGGAGCGCGTAGCGGACCGCGTCAACCTGGGCCTGATCCCATCATCGGCCGAAGGTTGGCCGACGGCCTGCCGAGCGCTCAACCCGGACCGCGAGTGCTGCTGGATGCATGTCCACGAGAATGTAGAGTGCAAGCCCGGCACGACCGAGACAAAGCGCGAACTCTGGCAGGACCGTGCCCGTCAAGTGTGCGCCACCATGGAGGACTTGTTGCGCCACCACGGTCGCGGCTGGACGGTCACATGTGAGCACATCGAGCGCGTGAAGTCGTACGCGCCCCACATCGACCACCTGGTGCTTGACCTGCGGTGCCAGCAGTTGTCGGGGAGAGTGTGCGGCAAGACTGGAGTGACCGCTGCGAGTAAAATGCATTGACGTGCGGCTCTCAAACAATTAGTTCCTTCATTCTTCTTGTCGGAAAGTGGAATTTCACTGTCCCATTTTACACGCGGTGCTATCCCATCTTTTTTGCAAGCAGGCACTGTCGTTCTGAGAGAAAGATGATCAGAGTGATGGGGGTGCTTCTGATGCAGTGAAGCAGCTGTTAAAGGGGCTATGAAGACAAAATATAGCTCTGTTCAATTAGAAGGAATTAGCCTTTGGTAGCACACTCAGTTCCGTTACTGCCGCGAAAGGTGTTTCTTTAAACCAACAAAACGCAAGCAGTATTGATAGACTTTCTAATTTTGTACTCCTGTGACACAATATTGGCAGGAGTGATGTATTGTGGGGAAGCACTAAAAACATACGTTTTAACTGGACGTTCACATTCAAGTGGCAGGGTCTAACCGAGCCAGATGTCCCGTTAAAATCGCCCAGTCAGTTTATTGGTGCCGGCCTAGGCCGGTGTTTGCCATGCGCACACGCAGGATTGTGCAACGTCCTAGTGAAATCGCGGAAAGTGGCTCAAAAGTCGCCGCTGCCTCAAGGCCATTTTAAAAAATATAGCTACAGTGCGAGTATAAACAAGGACACAGAAAGACGACGGGACGAGCGCTGACTCCCAACTGAATTTACCAAGAGAAACCTTGCACCTTTTATACGCACTCCTCATGTTAACACCAGTAAAAAATAAAAAATAAAAAATTACAAAAAAAAAGAGACGTAGAACCTCTGGTAGTACACCGTTCACCCACTTGGCACAATCTAAACAGACACCATGTTAAGTCATACCCGATGTGCAGCACATGTTCGATGGGAAATCTATCTCTTTTGTAGCGTAAGCTACACTGGCCGAGGTTGAGCGGTTTCGCGTGTGCCGTGAAGGGCCGTTCTGCGCAAGCGCGAGAAGCATTGGATTGGATCATCTTGGATTGGCTTGCATTTGATTTGGATTGGATTAAGTTGGATAGGAATCCAATCTAATTGGAGTATGCATAGCCGAGCTAAGCCACTGCTAATTTTTGGGGCGGCAAGGTGATTGACGCCGGCTCACACATTTACTGCCGTCTTTAAATTTCGTGCGCTTCAATTATTTCTCGCGTAGCTTGATTTCCGCTTCTCCCTATCACCTCGCACATGTCAAAGTGAGGTTTGCACCCGCAAGATTTGCAATGCAAGGCTAAGTTCGTTCCCCATCGTTCCCTTTTTTTGACGTTGTCATGCTCCCTCCATCAGTTAAGGCATCTGCCAGTCTGACCAACATAAACGGACCCACATTTCTTCAGGGGAATGCGATAAATCACGCCCCACGCATGGGACGTCCTGCACACGATGCTTCATGTGGAACCCAAGGTTCCTTAGGCATTCATGGCCAAGCTCATCTTGGACATTCAAAGTGCTCACAATACAGGGAGAGCATCATGTTGTCTTTCTTTTCTCATACCTGTGTTGTGAGCGCTTTGAACACCAAGATACTCTCAAGCACTTGCTTCTACAAATCTGATTGGTGCTCAGCACAATTGCACGCATTGCAAGGTTTATTTTTTTTTATTTATTTATTTTTTTTTGCAACCCTATTTTGTATTGAAGCATTTGAGACACCATTTCTCATTCAGTGCCTGTCTCGACACTTCCGAACCTCATCTTGACATCTGCTTGCGTTACGACAGCTGTAATGACACATCGCAGCAAAGAAAACGGTGGCAATGAATGTGAGACTCACTTTGCTCAAGCTTAAAGTCTACCGTGAGAGTGCTTCGTCACTCAATGATGGTAACTGGTTTGCCACAAGGCAAAAGCCAAGCCAAGGCACAAGCTGACAACCAGTTGGGCAAAGCATTTCTTTATTGTTTGTTCACTTAGCGCTATGGCCGGTATCGATTCACTGCAAATGCACTCCAGTCGCTCATTGCGACAGCAAAGCAACAACACTCATTCAGAGTCGGACCTTGTGCAAATCGCTGCTCAACAAAAGTCTACAAAATGCAACGCTTAAACACCTGCGAATAATCACTCGGGCAGTTGGAAAGCCACACCAACAGTCAAGATGCGAAAGTCCTCACGTTTAAGTGCTTTCCGAGAAAGTCTGTCGTCCCAAAAGCACCACAGTTTTCAGTACAGTTCTTTTTTGAGCTAGCTCCTTGGTGTGCAAAGTTGGCTTGAATACGACTTGGCTAGTGCAATGATAGACTGCTGCAATGGCACTTTAAAACAAAAAATTGAAATTCAAAAGGCCATCTTCAAAAGTGGCATTACTGAATGGAATTTCAGATCAGGTTCAAGTTTTGTACGCAACCACCGCAATTTAAGCGCCTGCACCCTCGTCCAAGAAACTGCCCGCAGCCGCTCGCACACAAACGAAGGAGCAAAGTTTTCTCGAGTTCATGCAGAAACTTTCCAAACAAACTTGAGTACACCTCAGTACTGGGTACAGGAAATCGTCAAAATGTGCTTAAATTCGCGAACATGTGCTAATTTGCTTGATTCGCTACATTCTTGCTAACAGAACAACAGATTCTTGCATGTTCCTCGTGTACAAGACTAACAAAACAACGAAAAATGAGCCTACAGTATTAAACAGCATTTGTCACCTGAAAAATGAAGGTTCTATTTATTAAGCGAGAGGGAAAACACAGAAAAAAGAACAACAACAAAGTGTTGGAAATGCATCTACAATAGGTCTTACCCGTGCAGGTGAGAGATGGATGTGACCTTCTTTATGGAGGCAAGAATTTGATCTCTCATTTCCACAGCAAGATTTTTCTTTCTTGCGTGAGCAGCCCAAAGGCTCCAAAACTAGTTCACAGAGGCGACTCCCCTCATGTGCTACACGACTGAGTGTACTACAACCGACAGCAAAGTTGTAGGAAGTCTGCTTTTTCTGTGGATTACAACTCCGGTTCCCTTGTTGGAATGCACCATTTGCGTGGTTAGCAAACCCACATATACTTCTCATGATTGCACGATGCTACGAACAAGCTGCAGTGATTTGACCGCAGTCAGCCACTAGCGTTGTACCGAGTCCAAAAACCTAGAAAGCCACATTGTCACGTGCCACACGACCACATTGTGAGCTCTTGTATACGCTTTCTGTTACACATTGTCTTATAATGCCATGCCTCACGAGAGTTCGAAAAAAAAAAAAAAAAGAACTTCACGGCAACATTAACAATTCAACTAGTTGGGCAGACAAATTTTTATGCGTGACAAAGACACAGATTTGATACAAGAACTGCCCATTGTGACAATGACAGCCATTCTTCAGCAAAAGTGTGACAACGTCCTGTGACCACGGCAACATCCCACCAGCGCAAATGTACACCGCTCGTAGCACTCAACATTTCCGGCGACTGATCGCAAACCAGAGGCAATGTTCCTCTGAACACCGGTAAATACTAACAGGTGTAAACACACGCTCTCTTTTTTTTTTAGATATGGCACTACAGCTTCGTCACCCAACCGGTAGTTTCGGCTCTCCTCTAATGAACGGCACTACATCTTTTCACGCTACTCTTAAAACAGGTGTCAACCCCGTCGCAGAGGGACAAAATCAGTATGTCAGCACCGTGCCTTGTGAACTGTCCAAAATCTGGAGCAGAGTCGACACTCTTCCAACCTCCAAACCCGCGGCAACAAGGGTCGCTTAGTGAGTCGTACACAAGTCCTCAAGACGGGGGCCGGCAGCACTCGGCACTCAGTGGATGGAGGCTTTAAGTTCAGAAGCCACAGGTGACACGACGAGAGACAGTGCAAAAAAACACGAAACGATTAACAAAAACGCTGCCGCTAGGATGCCACACGAAACGGCGCTGCTATTCAGGATGAGAGAAAGGTCGAGACATTCCAGCAAAGGTCGAGACATTCCACAAAACCCCAGCTCCATCAAAAACACCCAACTCTCGGATCATTGCCTAAGCCAGAAAGCGGCCAAAGTGCCTAACAGTTGTGAGCTGTAAACCTCTGCAAGTGCTGCCATTTTTAACAGTGCAACGTGCCTGTCTGCCGTTGGTGCTACACTACAAACAACGTGGAATCTTCTGGCGCCCAGATGACGTCTTTTCACTCGGGCAAACAAACGAACGCGTGCAGCCAGCTGGCGTGTTTCGTTCCCAAGAAAGAAAGAATGCCACGGACTCAACCTCAACAAGAAAGTGACCTCCTTATGGACGACTTAGATTCAAGACTTGGACAGTGTCTGCATGCGCCTACCGCAGTGAGGCGGAAGCCAGGATTGAGCTACTATGGACGTCATTTTCGGCCTTCACCTTCGAGGAAAGTGGACTGAGCCAGGCATTACCGAGGCCTACAGCAGATCACCAGGACACTGAAAATGTACAAAATGGAACTTCTTACTTTAGCCTAATTTAACAGCGATGCTGTTTAAGCTGGCGGTTGGGCCGGCAAATGTACGCGAGAAAACCTCATCGAGCGATGACGTCATCGCGCGCGCCGAAACCGGTTTGCCGTAGTTTTGCTTGCCTCACCGCACTCTGGTGGGACTCGTGTTGCCACCTGTCGAAGGCACGATACAACTGGTACGAGCACGGCTTTCGAAATGTGTTGTGGGTGGCTTGCCCTACCGCTTGTTGCGATGAATGGTACAGTTTTGACAGCGCAAAGAGTAAAATTAACGCCATTTTGAAAAAGAAAAAAAAAGCCAAAAGGCTGAGAAGCGATGTTCGTCCACTTTTTAATTAGCGTCCCACACGCCAGACCGCACAAGCCAAATGGTGGCCACTGAGCGAGTTCAAAAATTTTGAGCAAACGCTCATCTGCGCCCTCCACTACTGCTGGAGCTTCACCCTAAAGGGCATGCGTACATTGTACATACTTTAATGACCGAGTGTTCATTGCTCTAATGACGACACCTGGTAATTACGATACCACGCAGAAAACTTGACCGAGTCTTGAAGCTTAACCACGCAGAAAACTTGGCCAAGTCTCCAAGCATAATAACCACTCGTAAACTTAGCCGAACCAAGAATAAGTTAGGTGGGGCCTCCAGCTTCACTACTTGCCCAGTCTCATTGCCACTAGTGCGAAGCTGGTAGATTACCTTCAAACTTGAGTTCAGAGCCATGCAAAAGTGTACACACCAGCGACGCCGAGAATGGCCGCAGTTAGAACTGAAAATGCTTGTATACGAGATATTAGGTGGACATTGCACTCGCAAAACATTTAGATGTAAAAGATCGACATTACACCTAAAATGGCTGTCGCCAAGTCATGTTAGGAACAAGTTCTACAATGCACTGAGCCCACTGCAGCAGCAAACGTTCTCTTTTTTGCGCGAACATTTATCTAAAGAAGAGAGGTGCCAGTGGAGAACCTTGCGGAACACCCAGAAAATTAAGCTGTCCTTCAAGGCTGTCTGAAAACTGTGCATTTGCATCTTACTGCAAAGCTACTAACCAGTGCTACAACATTTTCCCAAACAAGCATTTGTTTTTCATTGGCACTACTGTGAGCATCTGGGGAGCAAGCACAGGTATCTGTGAGGATTGGGCCCAGCTGTCTCGAAATTGGCACAAATGCAACGGGGTTAAAAAAAAAAAAAAAAAAAAGAAGCTGAATCAAACCACGCTTTTGGTGAACGCTGCCCACAGCCCTGTACTTCTTGTCTGCAACGGTCTGACATATATAAATGTTTGCGCTAGAAACTATAGCACCGCTCTCTACCGCAGAACATCATGGTCGATATGCAAGTTGGGTGCCTGTCTTTGAGGAGCTCCAGACAGAGGACACATGTGCAGAATGCTGAATGCAGAACGCCGCAGAACGCCGCAACATCACATTACCTTTTGTACTCTCTGGCTAGAAGCAGCATGGCTCGGACTCTTCTGGCACGATTCATACCTTCATTAACACTTGCTAGAGGCTTTAAAATTGCCCTGCAACAGGGACGCTTTCCGTCACATTAAGCGTGTAGAAGCGGCTGCAATGATTATTTCATTTTCTTAACTGCTTACAAGTCAGCTGTATGCACTGTAGCCATTAGCATCATCTCAAACTTTGCAGACAAGACAGTGCCATTGCAAACTGTCCCAACTGCAGCCAGATCATCAATGGTGACTTCTGGCATGTTGGGACGCGCGCTAACCTGCGCTCGAAGACAACCCATCTGTCAAACGGCCCTTACTAGCGTAAAGTTTAAGATGCAATTTTACGAATGATCAAAAGGCGGATGACCCCAAGTCATTGATACTTCACATTTTCGCAATCACTGCTCCAAGTAAATGCACAATTTTTTTTTTCATCCATATAACAGTCATTAGAAATTGTGGCAATTTCACTGAATACTGACCTAAATTGCATGCTCTAGGTTAAGATCAAATGGGTCATAATACTTGTTCGAGCACAAACCATACATTAATTATATCAATATATACCGTAATACTCGAAGCTTCCAAGCGAAACTGCTCACGCAAGCAAGAAAATCGGCCATTTGGAATGTGCGAAAATCTGACAAAAAAAGAAAGTGCGCTGATTGGTACAGCAGGTTGACGCTGCAGTAAAGACACAGTTGTGTAGGAAAAAAGAAAAAAAAAAAAAAAAAAAAGAACGCGAAGAGGTACACAGGCAAACATGATCGTGTACAAGACCTTGTCAGTGTTCGACAGCGAAACAAACACTCTGGTAAGGAGGGTTTGTCTAATAGTAGAATACGGCTCAGGAGGTTTTTCTTGGGTTCTGGAGAGCAGAAGACGGAGTGCATTTTTAAAAGCACAGCTAGGCAAATATGCAGAAACGGACCACAGTTCGTTCGCCTTTCACTTTCACTCATCGATGGCTTTTGACCCGAGCACTGATTTGCATTGCAAGTATATCAAAGGAGGCAGCACTGAGGGAAGGCGTCTCACGAATGCACACAGTAGAGACCGAACAAGACATCACTGCCCTATACCAACAGCTAGATTGACTAAACGAGGGGGGCTTGTAAGCTTGATGTTTACTGCCACATAAAAAAAAAGAAAAACAACTGCTGTCTGAATTTGGCAAGTACACATGACTTTTTCGGCAATTAACGGTTGTAACTGCATTTGCAGCGGCTAGATCTTTACTTGTTGCGCCTCCTAAACAATTTGTATTCATCACAAGTAGCTACGATGGTACCTGCAGCATGAAAGAAAGAAAAAAAAAAAAACCCACAAGGAGAGACTAACACCCGTCCTTCCATTAACCACTGAGCCCGAACCGAAGTCCACTAAACGCATCTGCAATGAAAAGCTGCCAGTTTCACATACCATTTAGCTGTCATGCCGACACACTTGAGGAGTGCCATATTTGACATCGAATGAGCAGACCCCTTCAGTCACGTTTGTGGTTGAAAAGAAAGTGCGTAAAAAAACATGGAGAGATGGAAGGAACAGCAGCATTATTACTGATTTCCAACCGGGTACATGACCACGAAAACGGAACCTATGCGGAAAGGGTGAGAGGGCAGCACATCCACCTCGCTTCTTCGAAGGAATTACTCATACGCCACTTCCATCGTGCCTGCTTTCTAGAAAAGCCTATTTCGTTCGTGCTGTCCTCTCTACCCCTCCTTATAAGCCTCAGACTGATTTCTTAAGACTTAAGATATCCACATGCACTCAGCACTTCCGATGCTGTTACAAAACTCTACATTTTTAACCACGAACAGCTTGTACCAGCTTCGACTACGATTGGCTCAACGGCTTTTCAACAGTGGCCGCACAGAACGGGGATCCAATCCTCTCAATGCGGAATGACTCGAGTCGGCTGTCCCGGACGGATTGAGACAGCCAGGGGTTTTGTGGACGTACGACGACCGCCGGACTTCCGTGAGGCCCAACCCAGCGTCCACTTGCGGACCGCCGTGACGGAGGGGGGCTGATCCGCTGATTGCCGCCATTCTTTCTACGCCGCGCGGAGGACGGACTGTGGGACGCACTGGGATCATCTCGTCGGCTTGCTCACACCGGCCGCAGTCGGCTGGCTCCGTCATGGCTGCCTGCGTCATCCAAGGGCACAATTCAATCCTGCAATACAAACACTCCCTCCCCCATTAACTGCAATTCCCTACCATACTAGCATACAAGCTAAGAACGGCGATAGCCCATTTGTGTATCACTCCGCCAAATCAACGGACCTGGACGTCAATGCACGCGTACCTTGTGGAGGGAAATTGCACTTAAAGGGTCCATGAAAAGAAAATACAACTTTGGTTAACTTTAAAGACTTACGCTTCAGTACTTCACTCAGCTCCATTCCGGCCACAACAGACTTTTTTTAACCCATAAAAACGCAAGAAATACTTAAAAATTTCGCACCACAGTGACGTGTTATCGGCGCGTCTTATGGGCCAACACTAAAAACATAATTTTCAGTGGGTTAGGTGCACGTTAGGATTCAAGTGATGCGATCAAACAAAACTAGCGGCGCCACTACAATCGTCCAGGCATGTGTCCTGGCGATTGATTAGTTCGGCCGCCGTCAATCGCCCAAACAAGCTTCTGTGATGTCATAGAAAAGTTGCCGGAAACTGGCTAGCGAGTCGCCATAGCTCCACACGTTTTCTTTAATATCTCTGTTATTTTTTGGAAGTTTGCGATGACATCGGTATCATTTTTATCAGGACAAAGCAGCCTTTGTAATGAACCAAACTTGAATTCTGTCTTCATGGCTCCTTTAATAGACAGTTTTAGTATAGTGTGAGCTAGCGTTTAGCGCGCACAAAATACTGCGCTTGCACTCTGCAAATGTTTTCTACCACACCCGTTTTTCGTACAGCATTAGCAACGCTCCGCTAATACTGTGGTGCTGCTCAGAATCGTCGCTGGCGCCATCTAGGATATCAACAGGTAACTATATTTTCGCAAACAAACCAGCCCGTACGACCGCGACCCAAGGTAAACGGCAGTACCCCCCCACAACTGTTTTGTTCGGTACGGCTTGGCACAGCGATACAGTGAAGTAGAGACTAGTATCCTGCGCGACCGCGGGTACCTGTCGCTGTCAGCAACGCGAGAAAATCGGTGAAAGATAGGCACGCGCGTACACAACCATTCCGGCTGGTGCCGGCCAACGGGGGCAGGCACTCTGGAAAATTGCGAGCACCCACAACGCAAACCCTCCTTTTGTGTATTGTGCATGCACACTAGGGAGGGCGCAAGGATTAGCGCGCGCTAAACGCTAGCTCCCGCTATACTAAAACTCTCTCACGTGTAACACCGTCTGCCTTTTCTCACATAGTCAGTTTATCATCGCTGCAGCAATTTGTACGCAGATTAGGCAACTTCCGCTGTCGTTAATTTCTACCCGGGAATAAAATTGAAACATAGATTGTTGCGCCAGGATGTCTACCCGAGAATAAAATAGAACATAGAATGTTGCAATTTTAGGTGAGCTGAGTGTTTTAAATTGGACATACCACGTGAATTCAAAAACATTTTTTCTGTGGGCACAAGAGCTCTCTAAATCTGAGTTCCAGCCACTGAAACAGGGTACAATTGTACGGTGCGATTTCACTTCATTATATTATCACTCAACTAAAATGTACGAAATAACACTGAGAGTGGGGTACGGCACACAATGTTGGAGAAGACAATACCCAGTTGTCAGAGCCCTTCCATCAACCCTGGAATAAGAGCAGCATCCCTAAATGTCTTGCCAGAGTGAATTGCTTATCAGAAAGCCCAAGGTAAGCACAAGAGAGAGAGGTGCAAGCAAAGCTACGCATAAGCGATACCAGAGTCCTTCAATGCTTTTTCTGGTCCCAAAACTCCGGCCGCAGTTTCGTTCAGGGACAAAAGCCGCTACTAGGATTGCCACTGTCAGCGCGGTTGCATTCCGTGCCCGCGCCACCCGCAGGCACACCGCCACTCGGCCGAACCTATTGCGCCACTTCGAGGCAATCATTTATCGCACATCAAATGTTCCGCTATCACCGATATTTAGCCTGACATACAATGCGGTTGTTGCGTCCGCGTGTGAAAGAGCTTCTTTCGCTTACCTTCGCACCCCTTCATTTCTCCCACTGATCGGCGTCACTCAACCTAAAAAAACCACAAAAACTTTTGGCTCGCACCTCTGAAGCTGGAGCGACGTCCTGGTACACGGCAAGTGTTTGGCATTTTTGGCCATTGTTCCCACACACATGATCAGAAACGCCCCATCTACAAATTATTTGGAACTAGGAAAACAGACTGCCGATGCCGCCGCATTCCGTGTGGTAGGCCTAGCTTCCTCGACGCAGCGTGCAGGTCTCGTCTGGCCCCCGCCGCGCTCCCTTAACCACTGCGCAGCAGTTGTGGCGACATACGAACCTCTCCTATAGCGTTATGACGGAGTTTTGTGACCAGAAAAACATTGAAAGACTGTGACAATGCAAGTAACAAGTGAGGAAAAAAAAAGAGATGTTTCTTATGGTCAATCGTATAAAGCAGCTAAGTCTAAGCCCTGAAATTGGGTAGTAGAGACGGTTTCTGCAAGCTTGTGTCTACGTTCTGGCACACCGTTTGCCGAACAAACTGCTAACGCTACGAGGTTACGAGTGCATTGTTTGTGCCCTCACTAGAGCATTTACCTGGCTGTCCCATTGTTTGGTGCTGGAGTGGCTTTCTGGCCAGAGCTCCCCTCTGAAAAGCAGAAGGGACACAGGGTTCAGATAGAAGTATTGGGAGGGAGGGGGGGAGGGAGGGAGAAAGGGAGGGAGGGAGGGAGAGGGAGAGAGAGAGACAGACAGAGAGAGAGAGAGAGAGAGAGAGAGAGAGAGAGAGAGAGAGAGAGAGAGAGAGAGAGAGAGAGAGAGAGAGAACAGGTGTACCTGGCATTGAAAAACAAAAACAGGAACCTTAGAGAAACTCTGCTCCTCCAACCTCATAGCCTAGGACTCAAACATGGGAGCAGTACAATTAGGACATGAGAGCTTAGTGGAACAGGGTACCAAGGACATAGAAGGTACATCGGAATCGATACAATCTAGCAACTGAGATATTTTTTTTCGCCTCTGCTGCCACACCACCATTTCTAATGCACTTTACTGTTTGTGGTCTCCTATGTTTACACCCGAGACCTTTATTTTTTTTTTATTTGTTAGTTTGGTTGTTTGTACTCTCAGGGGCAGACACATTTTAGTTTAGCGCAGTGGAACATAGTAATCTCTGACGCCCTTACAGCCGAAATAAACTTGGCCCACTGCCACATTTTCACCAGCTCTCCTGACACTATATACGCACAGTTTTTAACCTCGCTTGCACTCAGCTGCGAGAGAAAACAAACAGTCCTGTGTAAACTTCAGCACACGACTTCATTAGCTAGACAAAGGCTGTATGTCAAGTAAGGAATTTAGGGAAGTCAGGGAATTCAGGGAAGTCAGGGAATTCAACTAACCTCGGCCTGCAGGGTCGCTGGACACCGCGGAAGTACCTGTGCTGGACTGCAAACGAAAAAATAAAAAAACGGCATGGGTTTTTTCCATCACAACTTTTCCAAACATGAAAAAAAAAAAAAAAAATAGCTGGGGCTTGAATCGGAGTGGTTTGTGCCAGAACCCACCGTTACAGACCCTGGAATACAGACACAGAGCAGCAGACTCTTTTAGTAAATGCTAAAAATTCAGTTGAGTTTTCCCGCGTTCGCTTAGCGTCGCCATCTGTTGACACCTTCAGCAACTACGCATCTCCCGTAGGAGCAGGTGTCTATACTTATAACATCCCCCTCGCGAGGGGCACGATCAAATGCAGAGCATTTCCGAGGGCGCACGACGTTAAGTAGTTTGCGTTAAGTTAACGTTGTTGCACTTGTGGCAACTGCTGACGAGAGAGCGCTCGTCAGCAGTAATTTGAATGAGTCAACGATATAAGGCGCGTTCGTAGCGTCCCATTCTGTGTCGGCTTTGTGGCACAGTGGGTAGAGCACCATGTACATTGCGTTCCGCCCGCAGGGTCGAGGGATCGAAACCTGGCGCCGGATAGTATTTTCTTTTATATAGTGTAGGGGGAGGGGTGCGGACAACGACAGTGCGGACTACGACGGGACAACGTGGGTGACATCGTGAGTTACTGAAATGCTCTGCATTTAAAAGACATTCACGTGAGTTCTGCAAGTTGTAAGGGACACGTCCAAGAGCAAAATTTTCAACACAAGTACTTTGTTTGTGAATGATTCAGAATTTATTTGTATCAAGTGGGATTAAATGCAGGAAAATCTAAATCGACACAAAAACATGAACAATGAATTCTTGTTTTGTTTTGCACGTGCAAATTGGCAAGAATTAAAGGGACCACACTACAGTGTTGCATGGACTAGTGGAAGAAGACGCAACTGTTGCGATGAAAACAATTTCAGCAGGATTTAAAAAGGCATGCGGCAAGTCCTTGTCATAACGAAGTTCTAGGGGCCTCGCTATTGTCTTCAATAAAGCGGCCACGATCTGCACTCAACACAGTGCACTGGGCACGTGAATCACGTCAAATGAATCAAGATTCTGAATAAGCTGATTGCATTTCACAAGGGTCCTACTGTACAAGCGAAGTGTAGCAATGCAGTGTGCAGTTACAAATATAATGTGACACCTGTCTGCCCACCAGCCTATATACACCAGATCAAATTTAATTGTGGGTTTTCTGCGCTAAGACAGCACGTGTGCTAGAGGATCGCCACAGTGGACGTTACAAGCCAATTTGAGTTCCTTTGCACCATAAAGTTTCATGAGCCAATTTTACAGACCGAAGCTTTATGCGTGGCATTGCAGAACTACTAATTCCGCTGTTCTCTCTGGTGGCGCCCTAATCCCAGGTTCTTCTGTGTTGGCGAGGGCACGGTCAACATTTATCTTCACACCTGGCAGCAATGGGTGGTTTTAAAAAATGTTGTCAAGGCCCTTTGCAAACAAAAATGTGCATTGTATTAAGGAGACTCTGGCTCTAGCACTGACGGGCAGCTCCTTATTGAACAAAAAAGGTATAAAAATTCACGAGGCCTTTCGTGAAGCAGACAAATAAAACTTGACCGCGGTAATTACAAAAGAGATGGTCTTTCTTGTTCTACATTGTTCGTTCGTAAATAACTAAACGCAAAAGTTTTTTTCTGCGTTTCACTCGATTCAGCAAGAAATGTTACGGGTGAGTTCGCTAGTGGGTTTGTGACCCACTGGGAATTGATCGCTTATTCGGTATCTGATTGGTGAGGCAAGAATGAGTGTAGCGGGGAATATTGTATAGAGAGAAACCAGCTTAGTGCATGCTGAATGCTTAACCTAAGCTTATACAGGGGCCCTCAAACACTGAGTATCGCCTTGAGCTAAAGCTTGAAGTCATCATTCTTTTTGAGCAGCCGGGCATTGCCGATTACCGCGTCGTCAATATATCTACTACATGCGCGATGGCAACATTTCGTGGAGCAGCGGCGGCGGAGAAATAAAGGGGGGAGGAGAGTGGGCGCGTATCCTCTCGGGGACCGTTGTTAGATATTAGCGGCAGAATGAGACTGAATAGACTCGTAAGTAAAAAAAACGGAGCTCAACGGTTTGGACTTGTTTAAACAAAATTTAATTCGTATGATTCAATTATCACTAAACACCGAATCAAGCATAACCATTTTTCACTTATCAACTCCTATAGAGTGGCAGAAAAGTTAACTGTCTCTTATTGCAATGACAACCATGAGGACATGTATACATTATTATGTTGTGAAACTCCCGTTGCAAACCCAAAAGGGCGAGCGTGCAGGCGGAAACAGTACACTGAACGCCGTTTAGTAGTTCTGCAACGCACGCATAAAGCTTCGGTCTTTAATACTGGCTCATGAAGTTTAAGCGCGCCGTTTCGCAGACTTTTGTAGCTTGCGGATCTCCACCTGAAACAGCAGTTCGCACTGGCATGGCTATCGAAAAACCTGGGAACTTGGCACCCCCACAGTGAACGGGCTGCTGCAATGGGTTTCGGGGCGATAGAGCAAGCACAGTCGGTTATATAGGAGGCTATGGCTGTGCGAATTGTGCTTTTTGTAAACAAAACTCTTATTGCACAATTCGCTGTTTACAAATTACATGGCGAACAAGAAAGTTAGTGACCAAGAACTGGTCTTGTATGAAATAAAATGGCGCATTTAAGCAGACGCGGAGTTGAGGAGGTTTGTGGAGTACGTTTGCCATTTGCTGCCAACTACAGTGGGACGTGAACTTCTTTAAAAATTATTTGTAAAAGTTTCAGCGCTTGTAGTCTTTAACACTAAGAAACTTTTTGTGCGCCTAAAAAAAAAAAAAGAAACCGATTACCTTTGGAGAAGTTATTCTAGCCTGAATTAGTGACATTCACCAAGCTGCGTTCCTATCAGCCGCTGGAACTGCTCGTCTATGCCATAGCATCCAGTTTTCACGCGAGAAGTGTGGCTGTTCCAAGCAGTTGGCAACCGTCGTCAGCTTCGAAAGTACATCGCTCTGCCGAATAAGCAGTGCCGCAACACTTAATTCGCAGGCAACTTTGCCGCATTCAGCGCCGTCATTTGTGTTTTCGTGCTCACTGTGCCGGCAGTGAATTGATAACCCAACCAATTCGCTACTCCGGTTATACAACATTTCCACTCAGAGCGGCGTCGGTGCGCTTGCGGTGGAAGGTATGAGTTCAAGGAGAAAAGGTATTTTTGAACGCTTCTTCCAACACCCCGCATAGGCTAATGCATTCATGCACGTCCAAAATGAAAATGAAACTGGTTGCACGACTCAATCCATAGTAACTTCCGCAAGACATCGAGTGCCAATCCGAATCCAGAACTACCTATCATGCCTATTGCGGCGCATGATCACAGTGCGAAATTCCTCTCTAGTTATTGTATGAAACTCTGTTTCACACTTTTTCGTTGGTCTCCTGTAACACCAACACACCACCACACACAGTGTAACACCAGTGGAGCACCAGTGCAGCACAGATCAATTCTGAGGGGAGACGCAAATTCTTCACGGTGCAGCTTTTCGTGGCCTTGAAATCTACAGATGATAGATATCAGGTAAAATTACGTATCTGTTGCTCGACGACTTGACACACATGCACATACACTACAACATAGGTATGTCTCATGTCTTCTTGACACAAAATTAATCATCTCGCTTTTTAGAAAAGAGAAGAAATTGTGGAATTATGAAATCAGGTAGCCCGACACTCTAGACACATGCAAAAAAGAAAGACGTAGATGGTATTGTCCTTCTCAACTTTTCTCGTAGTGAAGCCAGTGGAGTACTGTGCAACCAGGCACTGTTCAAAGCGTCTGCACATATTTAAAAAAAATCAAAAAGGAGCAACTACCAGGCCGGGGCAGTCTCAGGATTTCAGCAATGTCACAGTTGGGTTTCAAGTACGACGTCCTATCCTGCAAGTGTCGCACATTTTCCGTACACAGCCTGTACAAGTAGGCTCAGGCTTCAGACTGTTGTGGCCAGCACTGGGGGTAAGCACAATGAATAAAGACGAGCTTGTGAAAAAAAAACAAAAAAAAATCTCAGGGCACTTAAGTCGGCCTATGTGCGTTAGAGACAAACAGTAAACTATTGCGACGGGCACCTTTTATATACCCATGCACCCGTGGGCACAGCCGCCACACCATTTCACTGTCCTAAATCCATCTTTGTGCATCTTAACACCATCTCACTAAGCCTTACTATCAATCATTAATTAACTTTGGTACAGTGAAATGACGTGGCTGCTGTGTCGACGGGTGCACGGGTATATAAAAGGTGCCTGTCACAATAGTACACCAGGGGTTTGGCTTCAATGCACATAGGCAGACTTAAGTGCCCCGAGAATTTTTTGTTTTTTCTCGGCTTGCGTACTTGGTTTGCTTCTGGCCTCGTTTGGGTATCTGTGCCATTCTGGCTGACACCGGGGTCATTCAAGGCCACCTTTCAGAGAGACATACGAGGCTTTTGCCTCAACGAAATCAAACGCAGTCTTCAGAGTTGGGCGCACCTGCGTGGTCAGTGGTGGTGGTGACGACGACGACGACTGGGAGTGCACGAACAGTGTGACCCGCTGCAGAAGCTCCGAGGCCTCGTCGCTCGCCGACAGGTTCACGCCAAGCTGCCAGCAAAAAAACAAGCGCGGAAGAACAATAAGTTCGTACACAACCACTTGCAAAACCAAATGTGCTGAGGTAGCAGGTATACCACGCTCAGAGGAAAACGTTGCAAGAAAAGCAGGAGCTTCCTTCCAAGAAATGGTCGTTTCAAGAGCGTTTTCTTTTCTTTTTAAGCTGCAAACAGGCATGTGCCCCTGAGCCATGAATGAGAAATTGTGAATTTTAGTTTACATATAGAAAATAGTGAGATATTCGCTATGATCCGTGAAATATTTGAATGAAACTAAACATTTGCTTGCTATCTGCTTCAACACCAGAAACCACTATTTGCACCGGCCTGGTAAAATTGTATTGTTCATGACACTTGCTGGAAGTCATCCACTCAAGCCCTTTCCAGGAAATTCTCTTTGCGTTTGAAAAGAAAAATTGGCACGGAAAGAAAATGGGGAAGCCAACTGGGGTTCCCATGACGCATTCAGATGGAACCGCTTAGCATTTACTCTAGAATATTCAGCACCAACAAGCTCGAGACTCTCCTCTGCCATTCCCTACATTTCATGCTTTCTTTTCTTTCTTTCTTTCTTTCTTTTTTTTTTTTGTTTCTTCGAGGATCTGATAACTGGGAACTTTGAGTTCATAATGCCAGTGGCTGCTTTTCTGACGGAGGCAAAAAGCAAAAAAGCCCGTGCGCCGAAATTTCAGCGCACATTGAACATCCCCAGGAGGTCCAAGTTAATTCGGAGCAATACACTATGGCGCGCCGCATAGCCCAGGTCTAGCTTCGGTGCGCCAAACCCCACAATCAATCGAGCTGCGAATGCCAGGGCACCTCCCGTGAGGCGTTCGAGAAAGAAGCCCCTGTGAGACACCCACCTGGGCTTGGAGCTTGCGGTAGAGGCCGCCCAGGTGGCTCGCTTCCCTGAGCGCACCCACCGTGGAGCCGTTGGTCGTGGCGTTCCCCGACCACAGCTGGTCCAGCTGCACAGCCACATGATCGCTGACGTCAGCTCACTCGTACAACGACCTACTCTCGGCCTACTCTCAAGTTACTCTCCTACTCTCGATCTACTCTCTACTCTCGACCTACTCTCAAGCTACTCTCCTACTCTCGATCTACTCTCTACTCTCGACCTACTCTTGAGCTACTCTCCTACTCTCGAGCTACTCTCCTACTCTCGATCTACTCTCAACCTACTCTACCTA
Organism: Haemaphysalis longicornis; assembly: GCF_048455015.1. Lineage (NCBI taxonomy): Eukaryota > Metazoa > Arthropoda > Arachnida > Ixodida > Ixodidae > Haemaphysalis > Haemaphysalis longicornis. Next base: position 50,911,445 of record NW_027526225.1, on the reverse strand, counting down.
CTCGACGTCAATTACAAGGCAGTTTCACACGCTTTCCCGTGCTGGGAGGAGCGACCGAAAAAAGGTTGCATGCACAGAAGAAAGGCTCAAAGGGGAAACTGCTGGGCATGCATGCGCGCATAATCAGACCAGCAGTGACAGTTTTCGCAAAATGCTACAAACGCAATGCCAAGCACAGATTGACTGACAGTAGACAGAAGGTGCCAATCCATTCAGTTATGAACTATGCTTCTACGCACACAAACGTAAACTGAAAATGCAATAAAATTAGTAATTTAACTCGCTTGCATGCACATGCACACACACGCACACACAAGTAACCCTAATTACGGTACGGTCTTCCCTGAGCAAACCCTACGAATCAACACGGCAGCTACGCTGAAGCCTCAGCTGCATAACGGACTGCCAGCCCCATACCATCAGGTACAGTCTTTGTCAAAATTTTTTAGGCCATGCCGAAAGTGCACACGCCACCAAAAATTCAAAGTACACCTTACCTTTAAAGCGAGGCAGAAACATTTAATGCCCGAAAGCTGTAGAAAACGCTTTTCTTTCGTACTGTTATAAAATAATTTAACCACAGTTTTGTTTTCAATGCTCTGGAGCCGAGAAACCGTTGCCATGGCCTAGAATGTTTTGACAAAGACTGTATACAAGCTCCTGGTCAGGTGCAGGCGTGGTATGTCACACAACATAAGTTATTACAGTGAAAGAAAGGTTTCTACAATTAGAGTTTCTCAATGCTTTACAGCCATACAATGGCTTCTTGCCATTATTCAACCTTTCTGCCTTTTTCATCACAGGATAACTTTTGTCGCTAAAATAAGGATGGGCAGTGCTACATCAAACCTACACATATCTGTAAAAAACTAGCAGAATAAATTACTGTCACTCCAGAATCTTTTTTTTTTTCTGATAAGGAAGGGTGCTGCATTCGTCGAGAAAGACAAGAAAAACAAAGAATTTGATTGCTTGGTTAGTGCCCTTACTTTCCACTCGCAGACAAGCTTGCGCCATTTGCCGAACTTCACGCTATAAATACAACTATAAATACGAAACAACAACTCAAACAATAGAACACATCCAATGCAAATGTTAACCACAGAATTCTTTAGTGTGGTTTACATACAGTAGTGCCAAAATGGAGCACCTTGACTAACCCCCCCCCCCCCCCCCCCCTTAAAAAAAGAAATACGAAAAAATAAGTGGCGGACATTTATGATACGCCCTAATGCGAAATTTGAGCGCAGCTCAAACTGCAGTCTTCTCAGCAATGGCGCATAGCTGCTGCATCTCAGGAAGTGATCGTGTCATCAGCGAACGGACGAGGGCGTGCGCTATACTCTGGCGTTCTCTTGTAACGCGTTGTCACCCGGCAACACAGCGCGCGGGACACTCGGCATACTACCCTCCCCCTCACGCTTTCATTATACTTTCCTCCTCCGTTTTGCTGCTCGCTCAATCTCGTCTATCTTCGTTGTCTCGTTCCTTGTCTCGAATACAACGAGGGACGACGGTGATGCGAAACCACAGGAGTGGGCTCTTAAGAGCTGCGCTCTAAAAAGAGTGACAAAACTCACAGCAATACTGAGGTTGTCAGGCGACAGGCTGGCCGGACAGGTGTGGCTACAGTTGAGCACTCCTTCCAGTTGGATCTGGAACGGGGTGCAAACCACATTTGCAACACTGTCACAGATAAGACAATAAAATTCACGTATATATTAAAAGAAGAAAGCCCTGAAAAGGGCATTTGCCATGGCCAGTTGAACCTAATTACCCCTTCTGTTGTACTGTATTACCACACTGTATTGTTTTTTAGCATGTTGCTTCTGTTCAATTTGTTTTTGCTTTTTGCTTTTCTTGCCCTCCTTACTCAATGTTCCTACGGGAACCCGTAAGGTAATGTGAATAAATAAATAAACACATGAACACAACAATTAAGTACAAATAGCAGCCTGGTGGAATCGGATAATTGAAAGGCAGCTTTCAAGCAAGTGAAACTGTAAGCTATGGTTTACTAAGTTTACAGCACAAGAAGGAAAAGGTGTGATGCCTATGTGCAGCTCATCTATGTAAGCTTACTTCTCAGTATAGTATACAACCTCTACAAGCGCAGCTCCGGCCTGCATAACTACTCATCACTACTAGACGTCATCACTACTAGATGACAGAAGAGTACATGCCAGTGTTGCTATGGAATTTTCTCTGCCCACTGTTGCACTGGCACTAGGTAGGCCTGGCCCTATTAGGATGTAACAACGCTTCAGTGTTTCTTCACGCTGGGTTGCTAGCACCAATCAGGCAACATCTACAAGGCGAAAGGTTAAGAAAAGCCCCACAACATGCTCCACTGTACAACTTCTCCACCGACCATGAAGGAACTGTGGCACGCCTGAGGCATACGTGAATGCTCAAGCTGCGATGTACACAAGGAAAATAAAATCTGCGTGATGCAGTGCGTACTGAACTGTCACTGCAAAGTTAAAGACCACATCAGTTGTTTTGGAAACGAGATGTTAAAGGTGCCTCGAAGACCAAATACAAACTTTGTTCGATTTGAAAGAGCTAGCCCTTTGGTGAACCACACGGCTCAATTCCAACCATGAAAGATGTTTTGTAACAGAACAAGCGACAGCAATATTGATAGACTTTCTAATTTTACACTAAACTGATGGGCCAGCACTAAATACGTAGTTATCAATTATGTTAACTGCATGGTAGCATTCAAGTGATATGATGAAACGGAAGTAGGGGAGGCCCTACTACACCCGCCCGGTCACGTTTCTTGGCGCTGGCATAGCTTGGTGGGTGTTAACCGCACAAACAAGATTCTGTGGCGCTACAGAGAAATCCCCCCCAAAATGGCTGCGGAGTTGCCACTGCTACACATGTTTTTGAAGCGAAGCTTTCTACGCCTCACTGATAGCATCGTGCGACAGAGTAAAACTGACTGCAAGAAAGCCAACTTTACAGTGGGTTTTACAAAACAGCAATGATGATAGGCGAAAGGACACAAAGTGCCCCAAAAGAAAAAAAAACATACGCTTCCCGTGGTCAGAATCGAACCTGGGTCTCGCATTATGGAGCTTCCTATTGCGCCATTTTGACACGGTTCAAGCAGGTTGGATTTAGGGCTCCGACTTTGACCCAGGTTGCATGGGAGAAAGCTTCGCATTCTGACCCATATTTCTCTTAACCGAAGGGCTTTTATTCCTTCGATATCCCAACCATTCGTTCAAAGTTTGCGATAACATTGGTATCACTGTCATCGGAGGAAGCAGTCTTTTCAATGAACCAACCTCGTATTGCGTCTTGGTGGCCCCTTTAGCGTTAAACGTAGCAGCATTAGGTGAAATGCAACCCCGATTCCCTCCCAGAGCGGTGTCCGGAAATCGGCGCTCCTCACCTGCTGGTTGAGGAGCAGGGAGGAGTGGTTCCCCGTGGTGGCGTGCACGCCCTTGAGGTCTGACTCGATGCCCACCAGCCGGTGGTCCACCACCTCCCGCACCTCGCTCAGGCAGCGCTGGACATTCTGCGAGAGTTTTTTTGACTGGTTCATTCCTACTGTACAGGAGTGGTACAAAGCAATTGTCAAGATGGTCACACTTTCAAAACACAGCTTCACAAGGGAATTTAGCACGAGAGGGTCAACAATGGCCGAGCACATTTGTATTTCACTGGTTAATTAACAGACTAACTGTTAACTAACAGGTTACTGTTAACTGCTACTGCTAACTGTTAACAGACTAACAGGTTAACCAACTAACTGTTAATGGTCAGAATTATAGAATGCCTCAATTATTGCCACAAGCAAACATGTCCATAGAACGTACCTCAACAACTTCACTCGGCTACTTATTCCATGCTTATGTGGTTAGTGGAAAGCGAGAAAAGTTCAAAGCATTACTGCAAGGAGTGAAAGGCCTGACATGACAGCTATAGTAGTTGGTTCTTCACGAATGAAAAAAGGTGACATGAAGTAGACATTTTTATCAACATTGCCACGATAACAAGGATAAACAAACTGTAACAATGCAACACATCACCAAAATGTTAATGTTGGCACGCCAGTTTAGTAGTGGGGTTAGTTACACCATAGTGCCTTGAGTATTCAGGGTGTCTACGAAGTTGACATTTTCAAATTCCCTGAGTTTTCCAGGTTTTCCCTCAGCTTTTTTGATAAATTCCCTGAGTGACACAGGACTTCGTTTAAGGTCAAGACGGGCTGACCCCATGTCGCCAGTTGCTGTCATCCCCTAAAAAGCCTATTATAAAATAAAATACAACATAATAGAGCTTGAATGCTAACCAGCAACTTTTATCGCATTCAAAAAGAAAACATAACGGAGTGGTAGTGGCATCCACAGTGAATGAAATATATATAAAAAAAAGGTAAAACCATACTGCCATGTTCTCAGCTCGCACTCAATGCCTCAGTGCTGTATTTCACTGCTTCAAAGAGTTTATTCTGGTTTGGATGAGGGACACCTGCATCTTAAACACCGTCACGTTAGGTGCCCTTAGACGCCGCTGTACTTTCAGCATCAAAGCGCTGCACAGGATGAGTGGGAAGAGTTCATTTGAGATTCACACGGGAAATCAGAAACACCTCAACTACACCCCGCTATGGTGACTCAACGTAAAGTTCTTTTGGCGCTCAGTGAAAAATATGGAGCCGAAACATTCCGTGTCTTCCTACGCAGCGAAATACAGTGCCGGCTTGCAGTTAAAAGTACTCCTGAAGCTATGTCTTGTTCGATACTTAAGGCTTTTTTAAACATAACTGCCAGCTTCTAAAGGTGAAAATTGAGTGAAATGTGTTTTTTTTTATTACGCCAGATTCACAACTCAGTGATTCGTAACATGCATCAACTAACTACCTAGATACCACAGGGGCTGGGATCGGGGGGGAGGGGGGGGGGGAAGGGTGGCTTGTAAGCTGTATGAAGTGAGTTCTCACTGGAACCAATGACTTCAGACAGCGTCATCAGCGTTGGCGCCGGAGGGCTGTCCACTTTCGACTCAGTGTTTACTTGAGCCAGCATTACCGTGAATTTCACTTCCGTTATAATGTACAGCTAATTTTCCCTGATAGACGCACAAATTCCCTGAGTTTCTCCAGACTACTCAAAACCCCTGAGAATTCCCGGTTTTCCAGGTTGGTAGACACCCTGAATTTCAAGTAAATGAAGCGGAGTTCCTTATTTTGTACGTGTTCTAATTTACCCCACCGAAGTCAGAGAGGTGCCTTTCCTAGCTGGCAGCGTTAGGTTTCCCTGACAACCATTCGATGAGCTCAAGTATGTGCAGTGAGAGGCAGATCACGTTCAAGCACTCGCACCGACATCCAAGTGCCCATCACACAGCCCACTATCTTACCACAGCAAACTCGCATTAGGACAAACTCGTAGGAACTGTAGAACTTGCTTGCATTATCAGAAACTAGTCTGAAGAAGATGTTTTTTGCACTGTGCGTGCCACAGAACAGCAGGGTGTTGTTCATCTTAGTCATTAAGTTTTCAAGTCTACTGTTTTCACTAGTTTGCTAGCTTCGAGTTTTCAGTTATTCCAGCTCACGCATGACCATGACCAATGCACTGTATGACAATCTCTATGAATGAAGACATCCACAAACGCACAAGTTCATCACATTTCTTGATACTACTCAATTTTGGCATGCCTTGTAACCAGACTGCGTGACAACAGAGTAAGGTAAAAACGCCTTAGTTTTTCGTACTGTAAGAAGACTCTAATCAGTAGGTCATGCTGTCATCGCCGTGTCATTCCACTGTGCTATACATTGAAGGCTAGCAAAGAGAAACCACGTGACGGCACACACCGTCCTTTCCCCAAACTGTGGAGATCCTGTTGGGTGGAAAATGGATTCACCCAATGGGATCTCCAGCTCCTTCTGACCGTATTCGTCACCGTTGACCACCTAATCCGGCACTGCTCTGCGTTTTCTCTGTACCAGCCTATCTTCATCAGTGCTATGCCTCCCAGTACTTCTCAAGATGGCCGTCCACCTGAAGACCACAACTGTCTCGTAGCCCTTGGGTTTTTCGGCACAGAGAGTGGGCTCTCAAGACTGACATGGACACATCATTCTTCAACTGGGCTACTCTTCCCTTCCCTTTCTTCCCTCGATTAGTATGGGACGACAACAACAGCAACCTTGTCACCATGAAAAGTTCCCTCTTACAGTGACAGCTCTCAACGTAACTGGTTCTTGAAAAACCGATGAAGAAACCACTTCAATGTATTTTTGTGTCAGCAAACGGTGATGGGATAATCCCCTTCTAGTTACACGATTGCAAAATAATCTCCTGCCAGATCTTCAGGAATTAACGTCTGCAAGCTCCCAAGGTAAAAAATGATTGCAAGGCCAGCACCTCTTGTAATCGATGAGGAATGTTATGTCAGATAGCTGCTTCGTAGCTCAATTAACGCAGCATGTGGGGGAAAGGGTGAGGTTCTTCGGGAGACAAAGACATAGCGTACATTTTACTGCCACCTCAATGTCCCCGGCTTCTGCGCTGCGCACTGGGTTAATTATAGGTTTTGCTGAAGGATGTCTCAAAGAAGACTTTCCTGCTGTAGTACGGAGCTACGGGCCAAAAGCGAACTTAATTCAAGGGGGGAAAAAAAATGAGCCAACCTGTTCCAAGTCGTGCAGACTGGAGTGACCGGTGCCCTGGTCATCTGCACCAGAACCGGTTACATTGCCCAGGCGTTGAACTTGCTCCTGCAGGAAAGCAGCGCGTTACCGGACAACGGGTGGTCACTGGCACGACCCGGATGGTAAGCAGTCAGCAACTCATTCCACACATGCTACAGGGGAGTACGTAACAAGTTTTTATGCCAGGAGTCAGTGGCCACCCTGCTTAGATGGTGAACGCCTAGCCACCTTTTCTGGGGGCAAGCATTATAAAAACTAGTACATGCAGTGATTTGAGCTTTACTCCGGACCAAGAAAGTAGTAAGAACACTGTCATTTAATCAGAATCAATCCTGCTACAACGGGAACTTCTCTCACAAATACAGAAACTTTACCCATCACCTTCCACCATGGTATGCACCTTATACCTCACGGAACACGTACTCCTTGAAAAGTCACTCAAGTTTCAACATGTAGGCCTCCCAAAAACATCATCACGCTGGGCCTGTGCTGGGATTTAACCCTCCACCAGGGTGTTTTTTACAAGCACAGTGGTATCGCATTCCGAGGAGGCCAATCGGGGCGTTTGCAGACTCGAAACAGTTGTTCCAACAACCAGCACAGCCCTTCCCAGAGTGCAGCGCAGCGAAGCGCCCTCACCTTGACCTGGTCGAGGTCCTTGCGCACAGCCTGCAGGCTCGAGTGCTGCTCCTTGACAGCCTGCAGGCCGTTCTCAAGGCTGGACACCTGGCTGCCCAGGTTGGCCACGTTCTGCGCACACAGACACACCACCCATCAGCCTCAATCCAGGAAATCAGAAAACCGAAGAGTGTGTCACTGAACCACCCACAAGCTTCACACGACTATTTGCCCCGCAGGCAAATTGTCCAATCAGTGTAATGCAAAGGCACATGAACTTACTTCACACACATGAGCACATCCCTCTGACACAGCGTAATACAGATAGTCAAATGACGACTAGCGCATCAGAGCGGAACACTACGAAGACACAGTGATGGGGCGCATGCAAGTTATCACTATCGCCATCACCACACCACTTACACCCACTGCAGGATGAAGATTCGTGCGTTGTGATACCCTAGACCGTTCGCTTCTCCGGAACTGTCCGATACCATCCCTTCATAAAGTAACTGGTCTTCCGTTCTACTTCTAGTTCTGTCTATTGGCAGCCACTCTGGTACCATGATAGTCCACATGTTGTCAGATCTCAGCATGATATGCTCAGCCCCTGTCTACTACCCTGTGACACTTCCTCTGGTGTTGCCGATGGCTCCGAAACCTTGGACGAGACTGCCTACCACTGGTTATTGAACTGAATTCAACTATGTTGCGGAAGACCAGGAAAAAAGCTGTGGAAACAGCTTGGAGGGCCCTGGCCACCTTACACACAGAGTTAAGCATGATGACAGGGATTACAAAACAAGTCTAGTACAGTTACATGCAAAACTAGTAGACCAGTACAAAAACAGGTGTAGTACAAAACAAGAGCAGTACAGTTCTCAATACAAATCAGAGCAATTAGAAATGTCAGGTACAGCATGAAAACAAACCTCATAACGGTGCATTAGGCCTACAATTAGGCCTACAATTAGGCCTACAATTAGGCCTACATTATGCCTACATTAGGCCTACATTATGGCAAATTAGCAATCCACCAAGGCCATGACACCCTGGTACCTGAGACTGTAGCAAAAAGAACCGACTCGTTCGCGCACTTAACAAAAAAAAAGAAGACTAATTTCCTCCATACTTGTAGATGCTGATCCCCAACCTCGTCACATACACATCCACTGAAGCCTGTCCAAAATTCAGCCTTTACAGAACAGAAATGGCCAAAATAAGCCTTCTTGCCGTTCACATTTATTAATTATCCTGAAATCTTAAGGATGTTTTTTTTTTTTTTTTTGCGAAAGCTATGCGTGTGACTAACTGAGCTTTCTCCCACTGGCTCCTATGCTCAGTACCAGCTGCTTGGGCTAAAAAGGAGACAATTTGTCGTGTTAAAAGTCACAGCTAAAACAATGAGGTGCGTTCTGCCTTGACGGCTGCCAAGACAAAACTAGAACCGCGGGACTAACGAGACTACAGGGAGTGTAAGAAGCACTGAAGGGCGTAATTTTAAATAAACCTGGAGCCTTCAAACACGCAGCACATGTCTTCCACAACAACAGGTGTTTTAAAGGGACCTTGCAACACTCTTCGAGTAGTGCAAGTAAACCTGTGCAACGTTTAGATTACACTGCCAGGAATACCTGAGCCAAATATTATACATGCACGTGAAGCGGTGAGCGCACGTGAAGCGGTGAGCGCGCAAATCACTGTGAAAGGCACGGAAAAACCAATTGCGCTCTTTTCACTTCTCCTCCTTATGAACCCCTGACATGGCCTAAACAATGTCATTGCAGCCATGGCTGTCCTATTGGCTGTCACTGGTCAACTTCGCGGCTTATTTCTCGCATTTCCTGTGACGATCCCTCGTTGTTGGCAGTGTGTACGAACCTCTTCTATGCCTGAACCTGTATACACAGTCTTGGTGTTTCTTTGGTGTTTTGAGTGTGCGCGGAGTTTGAGTGACGAACTCAATACTCCCCTTTCAACGAGACCACTAGACAACAAATGTTTATCGCTTCAAAAACCAGCCTGAGCGTGCGCTTGCGAGCAGGCAGCCATGCCTGCTTTTTTGTGGCACCAGACGGGAAATAGACCCGCCCACGTTGCGAAGAAAAGGAGAGAACTCCCTGGTCTGTGATATATCGAAGGCCACCGAAGAGAACGCCACGAGCCGCCCCCTTCTCCAGGAGAGAGTGCACAGCTTTCGGCGCATTGTCCGCAGTCGAGTTGAGAGGGAACAATGACGCGCGATTTTTCATTGCGCGTAGTTTCGGTGATAGTGAACTGATTTTCATATTTCTTGCGGGAGGAGATTGCTGAGACAACAGACTTTACCCCACAATACATTCCGAGTAATCGATCGTAAGTGCTACAGGGCCCCTTTAAATGACTGGCACATTTTGTCTGTTTTTTGTCTGTTACTACCAGCATATGTAGTCTGTTACATTCTTGCCGCCTGTTACTTGCTACGTACTTGTATTTTTTTTCCCGAAAACCCACTCCCCTCTTCAATGCTTGTGCGATTGAGGGTACTTGAAATAAATAAATAAATAAAATAAATATACACAGCCACCCACAAGGTTGTTTTCCCCTGTGTTAGCACTGGGCATAAATTCAATACATGTGCATACAATTTAGGTAGAATAAAAGGTTTTAAAACTTCTTTGTAGCAAGGATCGTACTGAGGCTCTCAAGTTTTGGAGTCAGCAATTTCTCACACTCAGTGCCGTGGGCTAGGCATTCGCAATGCGAGTTTACCAACAGAGACAGCCCACAGCACGAAAGTGGCCCAAACTTGCAGCCCAGAAACAGACCGCAATAAGACGACTTCTGTAAAAGCTCTGCTCGCCGGAACAGTTAGCTGACAATGATACTTGCATCTCATTTTTTTGCCATTTTCTCTAAAGTAGGCGATTTCTCTTTTGACGATGCTGCACAAGTGGGTGACTTTGGAGGACCCACTCACCTGCTTGAGGTCGGTCACAGCATTGGGGAGACCCTTGATCTGCGGGGCGGACGCCACGCTCTCCTGCAGGCTGGTGGTGGTGGTCCTGAGCTCCGCCACCTGCGTCCAGCAAGGCACCAAGGAATTAGAACCTCGCAGAAAAAGGGAACTCTGTCCTCCTGGACAAATGCTCAGAGCCCTGGGGCTATTTTAATAACTCCATCCATACTCTACACAGAGGTACTATGTGCGCACAGTCTTAGTCAAAATTTTCTAGGCCACACCAAACTTCCTGGGTTACAAAGAACTCAAATCAGAAGCTCAACGTTCCAAGTGTGGTGGTAAAAAAAAGTGTCAAAGTGGCAAAGTGTGCTGGTGTTGGTGCTCTTTACCAGTAGTCAGCCTTGTGTTATAAAAATTATCATCATCATCAAGAATAATGCTTTTGCCAGGTTTTTGGCATACAATATTTCGGTCTCACTGATAGGTCAGCTTGTATTTCAAATTCTTTGTGGCCCACCAACTCCTGGTACAGCCTAGAAACTTTCAACAGAGGCTGCACATACAAAGATATGTACACAGTCACGGTGTAGGTCAGAGCAACAATACCGTGTACCCACTAAAGCTTTGGTAAGCCTGCATTTTGAATTCTGCATGACCCCGTTAACCTCTGGCATGGTCTGCAAAATTTAGACAAAGACTGCGCACACGAGGACATGTACACACCACGGTGCAAGTCAGAGCCAAAAAACTGTGCACCAACTAAAGCTTAGGAAACAAAAATAAGACGCCTATGTAAAGCGTTTGGCTAAGGTCGGTGAAAACATCAACGAGAGTGGACACTTGGAAGTCAGCTTGCAGCTTTTGGTGTGCAAGCATACAGATGTCGCTGCCATGATAGCCCATCCGGAATGCAGTAGTGCCACATTCCTTCTCCTACCAGAACTAGCCTCACAACCCCGTTCCCGACTGGTACAGTTATCCAGACTCTGTCTAAGTTTGCAGGTTTCTGAGTAAAAAAAAAAGAAGAAAAGGACCTCTACACTAGTCTCACTGAACAACCATGAGAACACAGCAACTTGGGAAAAGCGCACATCTATAGAGAGATATACGCCACCCACAAATACCCGAGGCCATGAGCATTGGCAGGTAGGAGGGGGGTGGGGTAAAAATACTGTAAGCGAATTTCCACATCATCCCAGGGATACAACGAAGAAAGCTCGTTTCTATCTCTTGAGGGATAAGTGAACGTGTTTGTTGAAGTTTTCTCCTTTTTGCACTAGGGTGCAGCACAATGTTCAGCATGGTCTTTCCGGATTCCAGAGCATTTTCACGTGCGCGCTGTTTGCAGAGGAGCACGGGCGCTTCCTCATCGTGTGTGTTCTACGGGGGTGAACTTAGCAAAAGCAATGATGACTTTAGTGAGGAAGAGATCTGCGTGCCCCCGTCAGTTAATGATGACAACAATTCGACAGAAGCGAGTGATGAAGACCACGATGGCGGTGGAGACAGCACCGTGCGGATTCTTGCTCTGTGAGCTATGCATTTTGTCGAAAGACAACGAAATGGTGGCGAAAGATCTCTTTCTTGGCATCTCGAGCTTTCCAGTGTCCATAGTTTTTGGAGTGCACACAGCTGCAGAATCATGGAGCAGGGAAACCTGAAGTACCACCACAACCTCATCCGACCGGTGGTAGTGATCTGAGTGCTCGAGCCAAAAATCGGGGCCTGGCTGCATATGTGCAGTGCGAGAAAAGGCTATTTGGGACGAGCCATTTCATCTACACACTCCCAGGCCGAAGTAGCATGGACCGTGCTGTTTGTAGCGATGGAAAAACAAAAGGAGGCAGCAGGGAAACTGTGTTATTCTGCAAAAGCTGCAGTAACAACCCTGGTCCGCACCCAGGAGAATGCTTCGAGCGGTTTCACACGCTGCTCAAATATCGGTAAAGAAGTTGCAAGCAGAATGCGAGAGAAAAAATAAATATCCTGCGAGTGATTCTTGCACGGTTCGTGGTTTTCTTTGCGGCGCCAAAAACTGGCAAAATGGGTGCGGACCGGAATGGCCAGAAATTGGGTAAAAGGTTCAGACTGCAAAGTTCCCCAATGAAGTGAAAAACAGCAAATGAGGCTACAAAGTCCCTCAGCACGATAACTCCATCACAAAGGAGTTTACCAACCTGGCCTATTATTAGTTGCCACCTTTTTCAGGACATAACATGCCCTTGGTTGGAGTGTTGATTTGCGGTATGCAACAGTATACCTCCAGCACTTGCCGCTATACCCAGGACAACCTCAAATGCAACTTGAGCAATCCTTCGCAGTACGGATGCAATCCTTTGCAGGAAGGATTATCATCTCAATGGGGAGGACAATCTTACACCTCAATAAATGAACCACACACAGGTTACTCAACCTCCCCCCACCCATTGAGATGTGGACAGCCGTCAAGAAACCGCTCACCTGCTTGGCCAGGGCGGCCAGGTCGGCGGCAGTTTGGTGCAGCTGCGCGGCGGTGCCCGTCAGGTTCTGCTCCAGGGCCTTGATCTGGCCGTGCAGGTCGTGCAGCTGTGCGGGCAGCTTCTTGCCGTCCACGTCCACTGCACGCAATTGGCACAACGGCCGGGAGGAGTCAGTCTGACAAAAACCCCAGCAGGGTTCGGCAGGGCGGCTGTGTTTATCAACGTGCAGAACCGGACACCTCAGCAGTACGAGAAGTAGAGGAGCAGAGAGGGAAGCTTTTTGGCAAAACGTACACATTCTCCGAGGTGCTAATTTTTCTTTTTTTTTTCCTGTTTTTTAAAGGCCGCAACTGCACTCAAAATTTCGACTTCTTGAAAACCTTATTTCTGTATAGTCTGCCTAAAAAGACTGCAAGATATAAAATATGACAGTTGATATACGTGTATCCATGCCGCAAACGACCAGCAAGAACTGGCGATTTTGAAGCCGAAATTGAGGAGAGTGCGGCCATTACGGCCAGCCAGTGACTTGCATGAGTGAGTGGCCAGCCAGCCAAAGCAAACCTGTGTGCAACACTTTGCACTCGAAGCAGGAACGTGACCCTTGGCTGGCCAGAGCGCGAAGCACCCAGCCGGCTGCAATGTCACTTCCACTTCATGGCTGCTTGCGTGATCTGTTGGCAGGTGTAGCGTCATCTGTGACTGAGCTATTTTAAACATTTCTAGCCATTTAACAAGGCATTTCTCAGGGCTACCAGTCATGTCCCAGTTGGTTTGGTAATACGTACTGTACATTCACAGTACACTTGGCTGAAGTGAAATATGAGTGCAGTGGCGTTTAAGCATAGGCAATTTAAAAACACAAGGACTTTAGAAATGCAGTTTTGGTTGAGTAGTGGTTATCAAACGTAGGTTTTCAGAGACATGTCAGGTGGTCAGAGCAAACAGTTAGTTCGGCATGTGGGAAATGAGCTCGCAGTGCATAAAGATTACCAAGCAAGAAAAATAATAATAAAAAAAAAACAGATGGGATCATTGCACTGCCTAGCCATACAGCGTATTTATTTAAAAGTGCAGGGGACACGTGCGATGGTATGAGAAAAACACACACAGCTGAACAAACCAGATCGAGTCTGATCTTGTTCCTTCAAAATATTGCTATGAACCTTGCCTTCTGTTCTGTTCGATTGTGTGTTTTGTTGCTAGCGTCTGGCCCCGCCCGGGTGTCTTTCTTTTTAACCCCCGGGCTGCGGCTTGAGCGTCTACGACGCGTCAAGAGCAGTCGACCAGCACTGAACCCTCTTAAACGCTACATACGGCACCAAGACTGCCAGATATATAATCAAAACTACAGACGGCTACAGAGAGTAACAGCTTCGCAAATATTAAGACTACAAGTGCAATACTATATCTTCTTTCAGGGGTTGCTGGCTGCTGACAGAAACACTATGAAAACTTATTTTTGTTTTTATACCGGCTTTAGAAGAGAAAGCCCCACTACTGAGATCCCAACCCACGGAGGCAAGTCCACTCCATGTGGGCATCCAAAGTGACTTTACAGCTTCACAGTGCTTTGACCACTCAAAAAAAAAAAAAAAAAACAAGAGACAAAACATAGCGCAAACAGGAGAGGTAATGATGGCTAGACAGCAGGCAAGTTTCATCACATTTTGGACAAAACTCTCCTCAAGAAAACCAGCTGAAGTGTTTCTTTTTGTCAACATAATACCACACAAGTTTCCTCACTCACAGTTCTCTTCAGGCAGTTGCTAGCACTGTTTGTGACAAGTTACGTGTATAGCTGTCTGTCAGCTCTCTGACAGCTGATGATGACCTCACAATAAGTTTTTAGTTGTTGTCCGAGTTGTCAGTGACGAGGCAGGCTTGACGAGACAGACACCCTTCTACTAAACGTGGTACGCACTAGGCAGACAATCTGTACAGTAAACACCACAGTGTTTACTGTAATTGCTGCACTCGTTTTAACAGTTTCAACGTTACAAGACAAGGGTTGCATGACATTGAATTTACTTCTTTTTGGGTGGTCGATGCTGGCACTATCACGACAGCCGACTTCGCATGGCACTCAGGCAAAGATAAACTGAGAAAAGACAGCTAGATATGATATTTCGCACCCCTGCATCTAATCCGCACCCCCACTTCCAGCCCGCCGGAAAAGAAAAAAAATCCTCGCGTGTTGCCCGCAATCGATACAGGAAAAGGCTGCACCAAAGCTACTGCTCAAGCAACACGTCACATACTACGTAGACAGAAAAAGCGTATATTTAGCAAGTAGAATACACTGACTGCAAGGCGAAAGTCACAATTCGCTAATAAGATTCAGTTGTTAGAATGCGCTCGTCCTTGTATTTTCTTCCTTGTCCTTGTACGTTTTGCGAAATCGCTGCCATGGAAGGCCTAATCAGTGTAAATGCGTAGGAGCTTCACGGCACAACGCGCGTTGCCGTGAAGCTGCACTAAAGGAGAAACCCCGTGTATTATCCGCACCCCTACTTTGCTGCTGAAATTTTCGCATTTTTGGTGCGGGTTATGCGCGTGAAAATACGGTATTTCTGTTCTTGTTTTTCAAGAAAACTCACGCAAGCATTCAGCAAGCCCAAGCCCTGCATGGGACGATGTGAACATTACGGTGCAGCAAAAGCTAGATATCGTAACGTTGTGGGTTACCAATTCTGAATTAGGTTACTTGTAGTAATTTAGGGCCTTAGCCAACCAACTGAAACAAAAGCATTTTTTCAACTGTTCAACATAAAGGTGCAAATGAATGTGGGATGAATTACATAGTGCTTCAAGCAACAGAGGCAAATGACAGGTTAAAAAGACACTAAACATTGCATACATTTAAAACACTGTTTTAACTGAAAGGCCGGCTCTCTTGGCTTTTGTTCAACAGCCAATGATGCCTTGTTTGCTGAGAAATAAATATTTCAGGCAAGCATTTCTCTCCACCGTTTCCCTTCCCGTTTTTTGTGATGTTGATGCACACGTCACAAAGAGCCCAGGCCAAGCGAACTGCTATCGAGTTCGCCCAATCATCACGATCTTCCTTAAAGCTTGATGTCGAGGTAGTTGGAAAGGAAGTTGCGCTTGGTATGCTGGAAAGAAACTGTACACTTTCATGAGACGACGCCACACTAACAGTTGTTAGTGTGTAATCTTGATCTTCCTGAAAGCCTGTTCCAATTGGCTTCCACTTTCGCCGCAAAGACTGGACGCCAATCAAAAAGGGCTTCTTTGAAGCCACTATGGTACAACGGCGTAGGTGCACTCAGCCATGATTCAAGCCCTCCCCCTGTAAGCTGTCAGGGAGAAGTTGAAGAAAACACGCACACGATTGGCCAACAATGAAGTTTACGGCTGGATCCCACACGGCGGGCATTTTTTCACCACTTTCTTTTCGACTCAAAAAATTCTTCATCTCTTTCTGTGACCCACCACAACCTCCCCTTTGCTCTCCGAGGTTTTCTTGACTGCCAACCCTTATTTTCTGTCTTATTTCACGGAGCCCCTCATTTCCCATTTTCTGATTCGCTATATATATACATATACATATAAATATATATATATATATATATATATATATGCTGAGCTTGCAATATACGGCGGGGTATGACTTTGAGACTACAGATTTTGGAAAGAATTACTTCGCCTTATATTCGAATGAATACGGTACATATGTACATGTGTCAGAACGAAGTAGGTGCGGTAGGCTCTCATGATCTCTAGCATACACCTGTTGACTGCACTTGTGTCACAAGGAAGGACATTTCAGCGCAATCGAAGTTGAAACAAATCTTCAGACTATCCCATTTGATAATGTTTGCTAGCTGAGGTGTGTGTCTGTTAAAAGTGCGTGCTCAGCAAAAGTTCCCGGGCCCGTTTATTTCACATTTAGATGTCCATACATTAGCATTTATTTCAGAAGAACCTCCTCCCCAACCTCCTCCAATTCCATTTCGCAACTCGTAATGGGGAAAAATTCATTTTTTCACGCTTATTCATTTGTCTGCTGTTGTAGCCATTGGTATCATTGTAGTATTCCCAGCACTCTAATCTACCGATATAGGCCAACTTCTGCTTTCGTGTTTTAGTGTCCCTGGAATGCAAGATGCATTATGCAGCTCATTTTTTGCTGCTTCACACCAAGGCAGTACGAAATGCACGACAGTGCATCCTTCGTTTAAAGAAATTAAACGTGCGACTCCCACCTAAGCTATAAGGTACGTTCAAGTGAAGGAATTATTTTGCACTGCCTTCAATCTCCTGGAAAATGACAGAAGACTGAGTAAGATTGTAGAGATATTTAATAAGTCCTCAAGAGATTGTAGTGTCCTGTACATTTACTCTGAGAAGAAGAATGAGATTGGTTGTTCGTTTATTGTATTATGTTTTTCTACCTGCATACAGTTGCTCTGTAAATATTCGAGCAATGAATCTTGTTCATGTTGTTCGACTTGCATTCAATTTGGGTGTTTAGAATCCCATATCTTACCAACTGTTACCTAATTCAAATGCAAGCAGGCTCCGCTACGGATAATGCAAACTACTTGCCACCATGCTGGCTGCTTGGATATTGCCAAACAGCCAGTGATACACAACTGCTGCCTGCACACGACGCTGTGTTACTTCCGGAACAGAAAGAAAAACGGAGAGAGATCGTAAAATCGGGTAAAAACAGTATGGAACGTGCATTCTTTGCAGGCTATGTCATTGTGAACGCAAGTGCAGTGGCGGGTGGTGCACTGGCAGGTGAGAATAGGGAGCAACTTGTCGCCGCCAGTGACGGCAAGAAAGGGGACAAAAAAGCACTCGGAAGCGATGGCTGGATAGAACGAAGGGGCCTTCGCTATGTTCCATCGTCAGAGCAAAAAAAACGCTGGCTGTCGGCTTCAAGGACGAAAGGCAGACTGCATGGACTTTCTCAAGCATCAAACTTGTTGACATACCTTACTGCTTCAAAATTGCACCAGGCTGTTTTTTTTTTTTTTTATGTTCATGAATTCAAACTCTCATTTATTCGAACTGATATGGCTTCCCCTTGCCATTAGAATTAACAAGCTTTTGCTGTAATATAGTGGAAACAGAATTCAGTATTTGATTTGATGCTTAAATAAAGCTTTTTGCTTACAGTATGCATGTTCAATTTGATTTCATTTCGAACCCTCCGAACTACACTTCTGTGGAGTTCGATGTGAAATAAAAGAGTGACAACCGCTTTTCATGTCCCTTGTGTGCAAACCTCATAACAGACCTATTCTTCAAAAACAAATGCTTGTGCCTACTCGTGTATACATCCCCTCCCTCCGAACTAGGAAATGACGTGGCACCCGCCGCTGCTTGCAAATAAACTAGTACCCGGGCATTCCCAGAGAGCAGAGGAGACCCACCGGCATCCCTCACCCACCTCCCAGTCCTGGGCAGATATCCTTTACCACTACCGATGAAAGAGCCGCATTTAATCCTCCCCTCACCCCCTTATAAACACCAGCAATGCACACCTTTGGTGACGTCTACAAAACTTCGACTGTTCTTGTTGCATCGACAGTGTTCTCGACCTAATCCCATGTTTTCAGAAACGACACCCCACTGAATAAATGTGTGGAAAGCAAACTCGGTGGCACTTGATTTGCCGGCACCTGTGCAAGTCACTTTGTTGACTGCTTCTCCAATGCTCGTGCAATTCTTTAATTAAGCTTATTGTGGAGCCAAGTTCACCCCAAGAAACAATCACTTTTACACAAACCACGCTTTCTTCTTCGCAGCGTGACAGTACCGTCAACCATGAACCCTTACAAATGCCCATCCTGTCCCAATGCCCCAACGCCACATACTACCCAAACCCCCCTAGTAATGTTGGTCAACCCTGTGTGGTGCGCAAAAGCCGCCGCCGCCGCCACGAATATCGGCTTGCCAGGCTAGGAAGGCCACCTACAACGCCATCTTCTTTCCAGTAAACGTTCATCATTATCATCATCAGTAACCTTACATGCAGTTCAAATGCTGCCGAGCTGTCGCAGACAACAGATTCTCGACGACAGTGCGGCTTTATCGCAAAGAGGGACACACCCAGTGCAGTTCCATTCAGGGGTGGTGGTTACCTCGGTGCAGGTGCGCCCTGAGGCTGTCCAGGTCCTGCCTGAGGGCCAGGTGCAGCCAGACCAGCGCCCCCGCGGCCCCCACCAGCAGCACCAGCCCCACGGGCAGCCAGGCCCACCAGCGCCTGGGGTGAGGGTGGGGGGACGGGCATGGGGGACGGGCCCACTTGGTCGGGGGATGGGCCAACTTCCACGGCTCGTTCATCGCGTGTGGATTGCAATGCGTGCAGTACTGCTCACATGCGTCCGAAATGTTTTGTCACGTAAGTCACGTGCGTCAGAAATTCCCTACGTGAATTTAATCAACCACATGACATATATTTTAACACCTCGAGCCATCACCCAACCTACCACTCCCATAAATTTGCACAGAAAGTGTGGGAAAAAACAAAAAACCCGAAGAAAAAGCTAGGAAATATGAATTCTTTCGTTTGCACCTAGTTGCATCTGTGTTGCAGTTATTGCATTCATTCTGACACAGAAACATTGTGTTGTAGTGATGGCACGCAGGAGGGTATTTTTCCCAAATTCAAAGACCCGCGATTTCTGTATTCTAGGGGTGGGCAGTGACTCGGTGGTTTAGATGTAACTGACATTTTGCATAAAGAGGGGTAGGCGATGCATTGGGATATTACTGTATGACATTATTTACGTATAAATATACGTAATATTATTTATTCTGTACGATATGGTCCATACATGATCCATCACATGCACGCAAAGACTCTTTGTGGGGCCAACTGTTAACTTGCACGGTGCGGGTGTGCCCAATGTCGGGATGCCCTGCAGCTATGAAAAAAACTCTGCTCAACGTCGCTGTTACCAAACTACTGGCAAGCACTTGAAAGCGCCAATACAAATGGACGAGGACTGCATTTACCAGACTGAAGGACCGCCAACTAGTTTAACTAAAAAATTACCCACAAAAATGCAGGAATTTCCACACGCATTACTAGAACTGTCCCTCACAAAGCAGCAATGAAAATACTGTTCTGAAGACACTGCTAGACAAGCGAATGATCGATAGCACAGAAATTTCAACAGGGGAAGGAGCTATATGTGGCCTTCTAAGAGTCCCTGGTTCCTGATAAAAACAGCGAATGCCCTAATTTGGCTACTGTCTTCATTTTTACACTCAAAGCTTCAAGCGTTAGCTTGTTAATATCTTTTCAAGTCTGTTGAAAGGCCCTGCTTGTTTAGTCGCAATCAGCTAAGACTAGGGTTTTATGCAGGGCTTTCAGATGCGCCCAGGAAAAAAGGGATGGAGACATGAGACCACTGGCATGTGCAAACGAAAAGGAGGGTGACTCTCTCTCTCTCTCTCTCTCTCTCTCTCTCTCTCTCTCTCTCTCTCTCTCTCTCTCTCTCTCTCTCTCTATCTCTCCCCCCCCACCAAAAAAAAAAAAAAAAGAGAGACAACTTTGATACAAAACTATGCCAATAACTCTGCCTATAATTGAAAAAAGCTCCCGAAGTTATTTTTATTTTGCAAGCTACGCACCAATCCTACGTAGTTTTGATGTCCGCTCCAACCATGGCACTTTACCTCACCTCTGAAGTAAAACCAAAACTTACAAAACAATTTTTACTGTTGAATTAATTTTTGAACAGTTTTTCCCCTTTTGTGTTTTTTCCTTTACTGCACAAGCATTCTGGATGACTCCCCCCCCAGAAATGTGCCCATCCATCCATATGTCTGTTTATCCGTAACATGTGACATTACGCACTGCATAGGTAATGGGCCATATGGGGTATTTATTGAAAGGCCCTAGGCCACAAACCCTCTCCGGCAAACATAGGCAGAGGTGTATCTGCAACGATGAGCCCCTGAAGAAAATGCTTATACAGACTGACAATTCTTACACGGTTTTCTACAAATTTTTGTCTTCTTTGCTTTTATATTCTCCTTTTTTTTGTTTCTGGTAGCCTTCAAAATGAAATCCTGCATACACCATAGAATGAGACCATCTGGGGGTTTTTAATCATCACCAAAACTTAGCATGTTTGGTTTTACACCAATCAGCTTCTATAGCGCCATTTCGCTGTCATGAATTCGTGTGCTATCCTATTGATATCCCTTCCTCACACTTTAATCTCGGCCATCAAGGCTGACACTTGAACAGTTTCCAGCTCACACATAGCAAACCCAGCAAGTCAATAATAATGTAAGAGAGAACTGCCCAACAATCCTGTGGTGGAATTGTGAATCGTGCTCATTTCAAAAGCACCTGCTTCAAACAGGACCCGACTGCTAAAAACCGGCTGGCTAAGACAAGGACGCCATTGCAAAAGGCGGCGGGCGTTGTCGCGTACAGTTACAACCTGATCAGCAGCGAAGAAGATTCAATGTGTGGCTTAATTTTGGAGGGCTTGAATGCACACAGCTGGGACGCTGCAGGACACCCCGCCTACATGGCTTCAAGCGGGTGCTCCTGAGAAGGAATCAAACCTCAGACATGTAGGCAGAGTTGATAGAGCTGTCTGCTGCAACGCTGGAGATCTGGTTGGTTTCAGTCATCCCAAATGTCTGCTTTCCTTCTCACACAGCGGAGTACGTGGCTGTCCAAATAATTTTTCTTGCCATTCACTCACTTTCGTACATAAGATTGTCTTATGGACATGACTGCTGCTTTGTAGCTTCCCTTACTAAGCCAACTGCTGGGCAATGAATGGAAAAGGGCTCATGCCATGTGCCCCAAAGAGCGCACTTTGAAGGCATGCTAGCTCAGCAGCGGAAATAAAGCCTTATATGCTGACGAAGGGAAATGGTAACCTCTCCTGACATGAAGTCTGCCTTATGAGACTTTTTACTTGCCACAAGAATGTACATATCCAAGTCAGGATGACTTGCAAGTTAAGATTCCCGTGCCTAATTTGGCCTGGGGAGAGTAGGTAGGGTTAGAGATGACTCGTTCACCGAGACATAATGACCCGCATTTTTTTCCCGCCGAGAAGCCGATTTGTCGCTATTTCTTCTAAAAATTGTCCGCAATGGCATGCTAGTATTTTCCCTCACGTCGAAACTGCCAGTCATCCCCGCGCCTGTCAACGCAGAACGCGTCGTGCCGCGCATCGGTCGTGCGCGCGGACGCGTTCCCGTGGGGCCGCCTTGGACCCGTGGGGCAAACTCACGGCGCCGCCGACGACCTGTACGAGGCCAGAACCGCGTAGGACGACTCGACGTCGGACGAGTCCGAGCCATGGCCGCCGCCGTTGGCGCTGGCCGTGGCGGCGGCTGCGGCGCCTTTCCTCAGTAGCTCCTGGACCGAGTGCTGCGAGGCGGCGCGGGGCGCGGCCGCACGGCACGACACCAGGGCGTCCAGTTCCTTGCGCTTCTTCATCTTCTTGAACGGAGGACCTGAGGTGCAGACATCGGCACGGCACGCCAGCTTCGCGGCGCCTTACAGGGGCTGCAGCGGCTACGAGGTCGGCGGTGGCTGCGGCGGCGGCGGCAGCAGATCGATACGGCCCGCCGACGATCGTCGATCAATTCGCCGGCGGCGACGCCATTGCAGCGGCAGCAGCGGCGCCGCGTCGCAGCAGCAGACGGCACGAGGTCCCGCTAGCAGACGACGCGCCAACGGAGCTCCGGAAGCGGATGACGTGCCGCATACCGCGGCGGCGAGGACGTGCTTTCCTGCTGTCGACCGCAGTGGCAGAACGTGTTCCGCCGAACACGGAACGTTCAGCGACGGATAGGTGCTATCCGGAAAACGATACTACCGTCGGGGCCCGATGCGTACGTGACGCTCGTTTTAGGCGGGAAAACGTTGGCACCGTGCCCGCGTTGAGTTCAATCCGTGGAAGACTCCAATTTCATGACGCAGTAGGTTTCAAAGCATCTGTCACGGGCGTTTTCGCTGGTTTCGGCATTTTCCCTAAGCCTAAGTGTAACTGGAACGCAGCTAGTGTCTCACGCTAAGGCGCAGATATACAGTGTGGCACACAGGAGCAGGAATTTATACACACCCCCCTAACACCCACCCAACACCCCCCCAGAAGAACTTCGACACCCCGCCAAAAATATTCCGCAACCACAAGCACCCTGCCTAGGGATTTACACAACACCCACCCCAAACATCCCACCGACACCCCCCCTAAATCGAAATTCTGCATAAACCCCTGCACAGGAGGCGGCGAACAGGAGCTTTGAGTGGGACTGCAGCACACCTGTCGAGGTGTTCTCGGTGCGAAGGCGCTAGTTAAATATTTTGGTCGAAAACCCGGTGTCCATGGAAGACATGCAAAGTATGGCTGACGAAAGCCACGCAAAAGATGGCGGACTGCTCACAGGCTCTGTGTTGCAAAACGTCTTCTTGAAGGGCTCCCGGAATGACATTTTGGCCAGTGTCTTTTCCGTCCAGACACGCGCACGTCACCTGCGGTCGCCCCTTTATACCATGGTCGATCGTCTCCCTGCCGTTCTAGGGGGGTTCTCTAGTGAACTACTCCCCTCCCTTGAGAACTGCCGGGAGACGACCATCCCACAATGCAGCACATGCTGTGGGAGTGCTCGGGGCTCGCGGCGGGAGAAGAGCCCTTCATCAAGACCCTCCAGAAGTGGGCATCGCCTCCTCTGGGCCGGGTGCTCCCAAAAGAGACTGTCATGTCCCCATGGACTTCCGCAAGTAGCACGGGCATATGCCATAGGATGTAGACACCCTCACCTCCTTTATCGCCTTCCCTATGCCTGACGAGACCTTGGGTCACCCCTTCTGAATAAAGATTGGAATAAAATTGGCCGCGTATCAGCTTTTTAAATGCAGAGCATTTCAGTAACTCACGATGTCACCCGCGTTGACGTCCGTCGTAGTCCGCACCGTCGTTGTCCGCACCCCTCCCCCTACACTATATAAAAAAAAATACTATCCGGCGCCTGGTTTCGATCCCTCGACCCTGCGGGCGGAATGCAATGTACATGGTGCTCTACCCACTGCGCCACAAAGCCGACACAGAATGGGAGGCTACGAACACGCCTTATATCCTTGACTAATTCAAACTACGTCAAGAAGCTGCTGATACAACGCATTCACTACCACCAACTCCCCAAACACTAAACGTTAACGCAATACACCCACCCCCTATGCGACGCATTTACTCGAGTCCCCCTCGCGGGGAGATGGGCCCAATTTTTTTCGTTGCAAATGTCGACCAAAGACGATAGTCTTTGTCTGCATTTGCCAAATAAACGCCTCTCTTCGCTTTCCCGCTCACCGCTCATGCTGTTCCTCTTCCATCGCGCTCCTCCTAAGGTAAACACATTAAAGGTTTGCTCAATTCAATACGAATTTACCGGATTCTACTGCTGCAGACCAGGGGGGCCTCGATGCCAGCGCTGCCATACGGCGGAGACGCGTGTGAATCGAGGCGACCTACTTCATCATTTATAGAACCACGTTGCCCTACTCCACGTGCGTTCCAAGCGTACCATGCAGCCTATCTAGTGGAACCTTTCGTAACTGTTGCCGCTTGATTTCTTAAAATGCCGCAAGGAGCTATAGTGGCGCATGCGACGCCAGGCGACGGAGAGAATTTTTTTTTCTGCAGTGAATGTGGTTTTTCATTTCGCAAAAATCAAGCATCTATGAATTTTTTCATGAAGGAACACTGCAAATATTACTTCTGTCTTGACTTTCTGCTTATATTTGCGTAATGCCTTGTTCTTGTTCAGCAATGTTGACAAGCATGAACATTAAAACCAGACTTGGTCGTTTCTAAGACTATTGCACAGACTTCGTTTCACTTTGACCGGGTGGCTGAATCAAATCACAGACAGACAGACAGACAAACAGACAGACCAAAATTGCTGGGTTTAAGTAGCCCAAGAAAGATTATCGTTTTTAATTATGCGTGCACGCGCGAGCAGGCTTTGTGCACTCAGCAACACTGAAGAGCCTGTGCATAGCTGGATGAAATGTAGTGCGCAGCTTGCCACGTGATGCATCACACGAGCATGCTTACTACACAGTTAAAACAAGGAGGGCAGTGCACCGATGTCCCCGCTAGTCACTTTTGCTTGGCAATGCCCTGTGGGAGCGGAGGACTGTCTGTGCTGCTAACTGATGGTGCCAAAAATGTCTCCAGCTGTGCATGCATACATGGGAGCAAGGTTTCAATGACCATTACCCGCAAAAAGAATCCCCTAGTTTTCATTTATAGCATTAACAATCAGCCTCTATCCGTAGTGTCTTCTTAGAAATAGCTGGGGGTAATAATTACATCAGATCTTAAGTGGAACGAGCACATAACATACATTTACAATAGAGCAACGCAGAAACTGAGATTTTTACGGCGGTTTATAGGAAGCACATCACCTGAACTAAAACTTTTGGCATATAAAACATTTATCCGACGTATTATAGAATACGCTTCGATTGTCTGGGATCCACACGCTCAAACCAACATCACTAAAATTGAGAAAATCCAGAGAAAATAAGCTAGATTTATTTACAATTGATACAGGTGGCACACGTCCCTGCCAAATCTTCTAAAAACTGCAGAATTTGAAACCTTGCAACAAGGTGTTACCGGGACTGAATGAAATTTTTCTACCCACTCTACAATGGTCAAACAGGAATAAACAAAACTTTATGCATTCTACCGACTAGCCACCGCTGCATGTGCTCCAAAGATTTCTCATGCAGGACTAACGTGTTTAAAAACTCTTTCTTCTTACGCACGGTTTCCGAATGGAACGCACTACCTGCCCCAACTGTTGACTGCCAGACTGTTTCATCATTTCTTTCCGCACTTTCGAATGAATCATAGCTTTCACCTCCCATCTTTCCCCATAAAATCATGGCATGGAAAAATATTTTGTGCTGATTATTGTGCAGTTTCTTGATCGCTGTGCACTATCTTGTTTATTCATGGCATGGAAAAAATATTTTGTGCTGATTATTGTGCAGTTTCTTGATCGCTGTGCACTATCTTGTTTATTTTTAAGTGCGAATGCACTTCTTAAGCGAGCCTGAATCGTCCGCCGCCGTAGTCCGCATAGCAACAGCTGCGGGTGCGCGCGCTCCTCGTCTTCCTCCCCGTCTTCCCTAGCAACGGGGGGAGATGGGCGCGCGCTACTCTCCTCCTCCTTAGCAACAGCTGCGGGTGCGCGCGCTCCTCGTCTTCCTCCTCGTCTTCCCTAGCAACGGGGGAGGATGGGCGCGCGCTACTCTCCTCCTCCTCTCTCCGCTCAGTAACTGCGGGTGTTGGGCGCCTCCTCTCCACTTCGGGCGGGCGAGCTCTCGCTCGCGTAGCGGGCGCTCCGCATTCCGACGCGTGAGGGCGCTCGTGTAGCCCTCGCCGTAACGGCGGGCGCTACTCTCCTCCTCCTCTCTCCGCTCAGTGACTGCGGGTGTTGGGCGCCTCCTCTCCACTCCAAGATCACGATATCCACCGTAATCGCGCAATCCACAACCGTGCATTCGCACTTACACACTCTCCCCCTCGGGGAAGTGCGAGGGAATTTTGTTTGCTTCCGAAGTGGCAAGGAAGAACATTTTTTTGTGTGTGCTGAATATTAAGCATTTTTTTGGTCATTGTCTTCTATCTTGTTTAATCTGTGCTTGCACCCAATGCCCTCTCCTGCCTTGTGACAAGGCTGGCAGTACTTGTAAAATAAATAAATAAATAAGGTAACAAAGCGGGCTAGTTGGTTTTGCATTATTTCTCAACTCTGCTTTAGGTTACAGAATACAGTAAGTTAGAGAGGACATACGCATGCACATATGTCTTTCTGAAATTGTTTGCCTAGATATATTACAAAATCAGGACAACTAACAGCTCCGCTGACAACCCTGTTCATATGCATCCCCAACTAGCCCACCAAGCCATCCTCCTCGTGAATTTGCACTATTGTCTTCAGTGGAACCATAAATCATGCTGATCGAGGTAACATTCTTGTTCAACTGATCGATGGAGCAGCAAGTGCTCAGTGGGTCACTGTGTGTGCCCTAATGAACCAAATTTTTTTCTAACTTTACATTTGTGATGTCGGATGTCCTTTTAGGTCATAAAACTGTTTTCAGAATCTCAGGCAAAAAATGAAAGTTTTGGCCATCAGAGGGTTTTAATTCGAATGCAAGGGGCCTCTTTGCTAAGGACAATTTGAACTACCCTTCACCGTGCCAGCAGCTTGGGGCCTGGCGCACGGCTAGAGAACAGTCCCTGCTGCCTACACCCGAGGCTGCATCGCCTTTGGAAAGGAGAGAAAAAGCCAAGCCAATCCAATCGAATCCAATCCAATGCCCCTCGCGCTTGTGCATAACAGCCCTTTACGGCACACATGAAACTGCTCAACCCCGGCCAGTGTAGCTTACGCTACAAAACAGAGGGAGAAGTTAAATCGGGTAAGAGCAATCTAAAACCCCATAGCGGACATTTTGGAAGGAAATGTTTTGCAGACTACATCGATGTGGACACGAGTTCAGGGTGTGGGACGCGCTGACAGATGGCCTCCTTTTCTGAGGTCACAAGGGTTGACCTTGTCGCTGCCAGTGACCACGAGGAGGTGGCAGACGAAGCACTGGTGCGGCCATCACTCGGATGTAATGACCAGATAAAATGCTGCCCATCTCTTCTTCAGTTTAGGAGTACGCAAAAAGGAGGCCTTCCACTACATTCACTACAAGAGGAAAAAGTTCTAGCTTTAGTCTTCAAGCATAAAAGGCAGGTTCCAATCGTGGCCTTTATCTGGCATTCAATTGCTGACATGCTCTACTGCTCCGCAACCGCATTGTATGGCTTTTCTGCTTCACTTTCGTTAGTTCGAACTGAGGTGGCATCTCATGGAGTTCGAATTAACGAGCTTTCACTGAACCTGCATTTTCGTGACAAAGCTGACATACTAGGGCGTCAAGTTCGAGCCACTCACAAACGTGACACAAGCTTCAGAGAGGCTGTGTGCTCTGTGATTGAAGAGAAGCGATATCCGCTCTTACCAAACACAGAGGGCACACCATGTCAGCTCGCTGGGATCGCACAATTGCAAAAAACCCTTCATCCCCGACAGTGCACATGAAAACAAGGTGCAATAAAGAAACTTCACCAGCTGCCAGCACCAGTGACGCGGTTCGTGCCTGTACACCTTATTTGGCCAAAAGAAGATGTTGAATGCATTTCAGCCACAGCGCAAGAGCATGATTCAGGGTCACGTTAGCATCGTGAACGAGTTAGCAGTTGGCATTTGGCACACACAAATCATGGAAGAAGGACGGACACACACACCTCCATGTGTGCACGTGTCAGTCCGTGTCAGTCGGTCTGCATGTCCGTTCGCTCACTCGTACTCCACAACTGAAGGTAATTTGATTTAAAAATAAACCGTAGATTGATCCTTAGAGGGACACTAAACTGCAAGAGCAAGAAGGCCTATGCCGGTAGATTAAAGTGCCGTGGATACAGATACGCCACTCACAGCGGCAGCAGCAGCAGTTGCTTGCTAACAAAGAAAATGGCAACAGTGTGAACCTTGAATGGTGATATATGGGATTGGTGGAGCATGCTTGCCTAAGTGTTTTTTCTGAAACAAACACTAAGGCACGCATGTCTGTATGTAAAATAGGCGTATGCAGGAAGTTATGCTGGTCGTGTTTGAAAGACACAAAGCACAGGTAGCAAACACTGTGGTGGTTTCAATTTTGTTGAAATGTTTCGCTTTGCACACAAGCTGCGGTCACACGATACATGCGGCTGAGTGTGAGATCTTACAGTACCGTGCAACAGTCTGTGAAAATAAATCAGAGACTATTAGCGCAGTCGACTTGTAACGAGACAGCAGCCACTCCTAAATTACTTATCTATTTTTTACAGCTGCTCCCAGGCGGCATACAGTGGCAAGGTGCGACGACTGTTCGGTCCTATCGGCTTTCGGTCCTTGCTCAAAAAGTGACAGCCAATGAGAACAGGCCCTCAGGAAGATGGCGTTGATAGAGTAAAGTTGAGAATGGGGTGCCCAGCGCTTTGTAACGTGCACTTCAACGTCATGAAAAAAAAAAAAAAAAGGGAGGGAAATGGCAAAGAAGAAAGGCCATACTCAGTAAGCAGCCCATCAATGGTCACTGAACAAAAGCCGAGAGAGCTGTGAAACCACGATCTTTCGGTGACAACAAAAAGCTATTCAGCCTTTAGTGTCCTAAGAAATTACATTAAAATCACGGCACCTGGGTTCAAATTAAAAAAAAAAGTTAGAAAAACAGGCGAGATAAGCGCATGAAACAAACAAAAAAGAGCAGGTTTCAAGCTGCTTGCAGAAGTGATGCTATTGGCATGTCCCCCCTCCCACCCTCTTCCCAGCAAAAGAAAAACGTTAAAATGGCGTCACCACCTTGGAACGGGAAAAAAAAAAAAAATGGCAGGAGCAAAAAGTGAGTGCCCGTATGCAGATGGAATTGGGTGCACTGACAACTGGAGAATGAAAGGAGGAGACGTGCCGGCATGGCCGCCAGAATTCCTTTGTTGCTCAAATCAACGACAATCCACTGCAAAATATCTAAAGTTCCGCAATCCTAAAGCTCACAAACGTTTCAAATCACGCAAAATCGGCAAGAACTATGATGGTGCAAAAATATCGCGTCTTACAGCAGTACAATTAAAAAAATGTACCAGTGCAATTATTAGTCATCAGGCGAGTTACCTGAAGTAGTATGCACTTTTTAAAGACGATAGTCTTTCTTGGGCTACTTAAACCCAGAAATTTTGGTCTGTCTGTATGTCTGTCTGTCCGTCTGTCTGTCTGTGACTCGATTCAGCCACCCGGCCAAAGCAAAACAATGCCTGCGCAATAGTCTTATATAGTCACAGCTAAATCTACCCGTCTATGTCCAGTGTAATGTTCAGACTTGTCAACATTGTTGAAGAAGAACAAGACATTACGCAAATATGAGACAACAAATCAATACAGAAGTGATATTTGCAGTGTTCCTTTATAAAAAAATCATACATGCTTGACTTTTGCGAAATTAAATACTTCATCAACTGCAGAAAAAGAATTCACTCCGCCGTCGCCTGCTGTCGCCCGCGCCACTATAGCTTCTGCCGCCATTTTAAGAAATCAACCGGCAACAGTTACGAAAGGTTCCACTAGGTAGGTTCCACGTTCTGCTTGCAACGCACGTGGAGTAGGGAAACGCGGTTCTATAAACGTTGAAGTAGGGCGCCTCGATTCACGCGCGTCTTCGCCGTACGGCAGCGTTCGCATCGAGGCACTGGGTTTGGAGCAGTGAAACGCGGGAAATCTAAAATGATTTAAGCAAACCTTTGGCGTCTTTACCTTGGGAGGAGCGCGACGCAAGAGGAACAACATGAGAGGTGAGCGGGAAAGCGAAGGGAGGCATTTACTTCGCAAAAGCCGATAAAGACTATCGTCTTTTGACGGCATTTGCAACGAAAGGAGCAGATACGCGGCCAATTTTTTCTTGTCTTCTCTTGGCCTATGATGCGGCTTTAGCTGTGTGTACGTCCTTTTTTTTCAAGAATTGTGGCAGCAAGCAACAGCAACGCGTATTTCCATTTTTTTAATGCAAGCACAAGCAACTGCTATTGGAAATTATCACTGATTTTCGTTATCACGCAAGATAAAATACAAGAGACAGCAATAATTACGTACGATCTTATTGAATGCATCAACACCATATCGACATCATATCATAAAGGCATCGACACCATACAGCGGAAGTGCCAGAGAAACTATTTATACACCGACAAAAACAAGTGGCGCATGACAGTTGCTAAGGTATGTCTGAATGGCTTCGAACAAGACTTGGGAATCAGTAAATCGTCCAAACCCCAAATCAATGCCTGTCAGTCATGTGGTTGCCAGGTCGTGAAAATCGTTTAACAACTCCCATTCAAATCCCACCTTTGAGCCTTTAATTGCTGCTCTGGGACATGTTGATGTCACTTCCATCGTCAGATGAAGTCGCTTCCAAAGACAAGAGCACCCATGTAGAAACACCCAAAAGTAAGTGCGCAAGATGTAACAGGCGTAGGAACAGCCCTGCCCCTACATTGTCTTATAATACTGCTCGGCACATTCATAATGCACGCTGCCATCACTGCTCCCATAGATAAAGTGCAGCGACAGATAATCTCAAGTAAATGCATGAAATGAGTGACACTCTTCTTCGATGGGTGTGACAAGGTCAGAAGTAACAGTTTTCTGTTGGCACAACGCAGGTGGTCACCAACTAAGCCGGAGTTTATGAGGCCGCAGAATAAGCGAGAGAGCGCACGCACGCATGCACACAGACTGACATACGTCATAATGGGGAAAAGAAAAGAATAAAAGGAAACAAGATAGAAGGCCCTAGTCAGCCCCTCACAGCTGCCGCACTAACATTTCGAACAGTTTTATATGTGACAAAGTCGCTTCGGAATGTAAAAAATGTACATTGCTGATAAAACAGAAGTAGAAGTATTCAAATATGAATATCTGTGCTTCGGAGTTCACAGATTTTTTTAAAACACAGCTCCAAAAATAAAAAATACAACTTGGGCAGTCAGGACTTTCAACACATCTTGAGTGTTCATGTAAGTAATAAGAAATTAGTATGCAGAACAAAACATATATAGTTATAACAAAACGGCAAAGCAGAGAAACAAAAATGTGGCATGCATCGCCATAAAGAAATGTAAGTTTTTTCGACATGCAGTGAATACAGCAAGCATGCACTGACTGAAAAGAGGCTAGTGGCTGGTATGACTGCAAGTGTTGTGAACCAGAAATAGCACTTGATCTCTCACCTGTCTCGGTGCATTGGCAGGAATTTCCTAGTCAGATTATAAACTGCACACAAGTAGCATTTCCCTTCAGCAAAGTTACACCAGAGTTGGCATGTAAATTGTTCAGTGCAAGGACAATTCATGCTAACTCCAATGCACACCTTCGCCAAACAGTTTGCAGTTCTAACTTTTGTATTTACAGACCTATCCGAAAAGTGAAAAAAAGACAGCAAGAATGGCATGCATTGTACTGATGCGCACGTTGCAGTTATTGTACGTACAGCTGACGATAGAGATTGGCGAACTGCAAAAGGGGTGCTTTTTCCCATTCCCCTATGGCTGCACAATTGGGAATTGTTGCGCCAGACAAACGAAAGGCCTGAAAAGCTGCTCATGCATTACTCACCCTGTGGAGGAAAAAAAAAAAAAAAAAAGACAGGATTGCTCCCTTGCTTACGCCACAGCATATATGCCAATGATATTAGACTGTGGACCTTGGGAGGCAATGATGCTCAAATCGAGGCGACTCTCGACCAGCAAGCTGACTTAGTTGCCACCGCCGCTCACAAAATTAGGCTTGGATTTGAGCTTCTAATCCTCCCCGCCAAACCGGCCGGCAACCTACCCCAGAAACACACCACTGAAGTCCGCATTGGTGCTCAGGCTACTCCCCAAGTGGCAATCGAATCCTGGCAATCCTTGGGCAGCGCAATCTTGCTAATATGAAGTACTCAGCACAGCTTGCTTCTCAGGTGGATGGGACCATCGCCCTCGTTCGCAGAATTGCTGCTTGCAACAAGGGGCTCAAAGAAACAGAACGTATCTGGCTGATCCAGGCATCTGCACTCAGCTGTCTCACCTACACCATCCCCCATCTCTTGCCCGCACGCACCAAATTTTCTAAAGTCAAGTGCGCCATTCGAAAAATCCACAAAACGGGGCTACAAATCCTTCAGAGCACTACAACCACCAAACTTGCGCAACTCGGCATTTACTGTAGACAGCGGAGGAACTCATAGAAGCCCACCTCATTGGCCAGCTAAATGGGCCATCATCTACGCCTACAGGTCACACCCTCCTCGCTACACTTACCCTTAATGCCCCTATTGTCTGTGGCGACAGGCTCCCAGTCCCACCCAACAATCATGGCTCCCTCACTACCCGCCCTTTACCATGCATTATGCCCCCGTTGTCAACCAGCGGCGCCGGGAACGGTGGGCACGAGCGCTTACAGAGAAACACCCCATCCACCCCTCTACGGTTGGTGTGGATACAGCTAGCTACCGACGGCCGGACACATTCGCTGTCGTGCTGCTTAGCCACCCCCTCCTCTTAACTCTCTTAGCAGTTCGCACTGCTGAGGCAGAAGATGCACCAATCGCCTCGGCCCTCACACACAGGCCACCCCCTCCCATTATCATCTCACATTCGAAATCACACCAGAGGCATGGTCTTGCCCCTGGAACTCAGAAATCTCCTCAAACATCCTCTTACCATCCCCATTGACAGGCGTGGGGAAAAATGAGGCAGAACATGGGGCCTCTCGAGAGCTCACCGTCCGAGCAGGCCCCAGACTTGAACCCATTCACGGAGCCCTGTCAGCTCGAGATGTCTCTCAACATTCCATGACATTGCGGCCCATTACCATCTCGCATGCCGCCGGGATTTATCCAACACTGAAGAACAGCTATGCAACTGCTGCAAACCCATACCCTCCCTTGCCGTTGCCGCCTGCACCGTATCTACTCCTCGTCTACCCCTCCCCCAATTGCCCTGCCTCTGGAGCAGTCAAAATGCTAGAACATCTCTGGAACTGCCCCCACAACCCCCCTAATCAGATAGTGGGCACTGGGCTGAGGTGGGCTATGAGCAGCTCTGACCTGACTATCCATGGGCTGCTGCGGTCACCAGAATGCCGGTCACCACATCATTTTATTGAGCCGCTACATGCTCAATAAAACGCGTCTCTCTCACCTGCCATGGTGGCTCAGTGGCTAAGGCGTTGCGCTGCTGAGCATTGCTGAGCATGAGGACACGGGTTTGATTCCCGGCCGCGGTGGCCGCTTTTCTGATGGCGGCGAAAAGCAAAAATGTCCGTATGTACGAGATTTCGACGCACATTAAAGATCCCCACGTGGTCGAAATTGATGCGGAGTCCTCCATTATGGTGTGCCTCATCGCCTGTGTAGCATCAGTGCGTTAAACCCTACAATCAATCAATCAATCGTCTCTCTCTCTCTCTCTCTATCTCTCTCTCTCTCGTCAGCACAAGGCTTACATGTGTCAAGCTATCTTTCATAGCTTTGGCATCGTGCAACAAAGCTAAGCATAAAGGGAATGCCATGTAGTAAAGCCGGAAACTTTGCACATCGTGCAGCATTTGAGATTGTTTGGAACGGTAAAACGGTGCTATGAGTCGAACAGCAAACATCATTTGCGAAGTAATTCGAAGTTTCAAAAATTCGCACACCTCTAGCTTTGTGCGCCAGACCAGCTGAGTATAAAACAATTTCTGGTGATCCCATTTTTCTCTGCAATGCAAAAATTATAGGAAGCTTAACTTATCCCAGCAGTCAAGTTGGGAAAAATTGCCATCTTTACAAACACTTGGTCATTCTTTAGTCAAGTCAGAGCAAACACTTCCAATCGATCGAATTCCTCCTGATGTGTGCTTTCTGCAAAGCCAGCCATCAGGAGGAAATTTCCCGACATCCAAGGTGGTCACACTCAGTGAAAATGAAAAGAAAACGACCTGCTCACACTTTGAGAGCATGAATCAGAAAAGCATCAACCTAGGGGGAAGATCTCTCCCAGTGATCTTACCTGACAGTGAAATCAGTTGAGGTACTGCGTCGTTGGCTCAGGGAAATGAACTGCGATGACTTGGTTGGCCAGCCAAATCCAAGCATCACACAAAAGGCCTCGAGAACCTTGCTATTTATGGTGAACTATACGAGAGACTGAACCTGGTTCGCAGGGTTGATGCAACTGAGACCACTATTACGGTAATACTCGCATTAATTTGGTTCCTCTTACCAACGCATTATTGCAGATAGCTACTACAGCCATCATTTCTCAAACAACGAGCAAGGCTTCCATTCCAAATAACTTGCAACATGGTCGAAATCACGTTTTGGTGAAATAATTTGCAGTGTCATGTTGTAGGATCGGCTACGGATGTTGTTGATCATTGCAACACCCGGGGCGGTATTCTCGAGTTTTGTCCCTTTTGCGTCCCTTTCAAAAGTGTCCCTTTTGGCGTGCCCAGATTGGCTAAAAGCAAACAACCGGAAGTGACGTAACGCAAGCGCGGCAAACCTACTGCCAACCTTCCTCCATGCTGCCAACGTCTACTTCTTAACCGGAAGTGCGTCACGATGAAAGGGGCGCAAAAGGGACGTTTTCAAAAGGGACAGTTACGAGAATACCGCCCCAGAAGTGATCGTCCTCCGGTTTTCAAACAACCAGGCTAACACTGCTGCCACGGCCGCTTAATTAAAGGGGCCACGAAGACACAAGTATGGTTTGTTGAAAAAGACTACATTGTCCCCGTAACAATGACGCCAATCTCATCAAAAACTTCACACCAATAATCCAGGAAAAAAAAAAAAAAGACGGATGAATCAGCGGCAACTCCCCAACCACTTACAGGCGCGGTCTCTACGATGTCATGGAATCTTGTTAGTATGAATGACGGCTGCTGGCCAAAGGCACCGCCAAGAAGCATAACGGGGCAATTGTAGTGGGGTGCCTAGTTGCGCTGGATCGTGTCACTTGAGTGCTGTCAAGCAGTTACTAACACACTGATAGCAGTGCTTTTAGTGCTCCTTTTATCGCATCACTGCTGACAACATGTAGCGTGAAATTGGATTTCGATGTTTCTTGTGTCTTTTTGGTTAGAGGAGCCATGAAGACAAAATACAAGTTGGGTTTATTAGAAAGACTGCTTAGTCCTGATAACAATGATACCAATATCATCGCAATCTTCGAACAAATAACGGAGGTATTAAAGAAAACGTGTGAAGCAGTCGCGACCCCCTAGCCAATTTCCCGCAACTTTTCTATGACTCACGGAACCTTGTTTGTGCGATTGGCGGCCGCCTAACTGACCTGTCGCGACGACACATGATGGGACGTCTGTAATGGGGCCTCTAGTTCCATTTGACCGCATCACTTGAATGCTAACGTGCAGTTAACGCACTGAAAATTATGTTTTATTGTTGGCCCGTACGACGTCATTCTTGCTCATAACACGTCACTGTGGCGCAAAATTTGAAAGTTTTTAAATACTTCTTGCTTTTTTTTCGTTAAAAAAACATCTTTTGTGGCTGTAATGGAGCTAAGTGAGATGCTGAATCCTAGTTCTTTCAAATTAAACGAAGTTGTATTTTCTCACCTGGCTGGAACGGAGCTGCGCAAATGACCAAAGGGCAGCTCTTATCAACGGAACAAGGTTGGATTTTGTTTCTGTCAGGCGCAGCACAGTGCCAGAGCAAGGGGACCAGCAGATTCCATAACTGAACTCGCTGTGCCACACTAACACACCAAGCACATGGCGCTCGCTCTTTTATTCTCGCTGTCTTTTGTTGCCAGCAATAATGCGCCGTCTGCGAGAGCCAACGCAACAAGTGCTTTTCACACCATTTGACCCCGAGTTTTTTTTCATGGCTCGTCTTCACTCCCTGCCTGGTTCTTCTTCCACGTTCGTTTGGTGGAAATTTTGTGCTAGTACAGTCAAACCCCGCGATAACGAAATCTCAAGAGCACGAAATTCTTGCGGCAGCGAAATATTTTCTAATTCCCCGCAAACGACTATAGAAACCCATGTATTTCATATCTCCTGGCAACGAAACATTTTTGGACAGCGATCCCGTTTTAACGAAATTTTCTGCAAGTCTGGTCGGCATTTTATCTACCCATTTGAGGTTAACAGCATCCAAAAAGTGCTCAAATGCATTCTTTTCAGCCTCAAAGTGCGTAAACTTTTGCCACAGCGTGCTTGCATGGCCGCCGCCGTATTTGTTTACGTAAAAGACCACAATAAGCAGATGTGGAGGAAGCCTCGCAGTGACACCACCAGGGGGCGACACATTGTGACTCTTGGCACGGCTTTGGTCCCTAGAAAGATTCCTTTCTAGGTACCAAAGAGCTTTCTAGGGACCATAGCACATCTTTGGCTTGGGCTACGCTAACCGACTGCCGCTGAACAGTGCACGTTCACTGCGTGCATAAAGTTTCATACTAATATACGCATAGACTTTCGTACTAATATGGTTGCATATGTGGTAATCACAACGTTTGCTCTCAATCGAAAGTGCAAGTTCTTATCGCTACTAGATAAGGCAGCCATCATTTCCCAAGTGAGCAGACCAAGTGAAAGAAGGGAGGATAACACCGACGAGTTTTGAACCACCTGCAGCTTGCTCTGCCATTTTGAAAAGCTTTAATGGCGCACATGTGCAAAACAAAACAGTGACAACTGTGGCCTTTTTGGACGTTAACAAAGCCGTGCTCCCTTAGTTTTGTGGACAGCACTGGAACAACGAGGTGTCGCTGTCTGGCAAAGTTCGTCAACACAAAAAGCCGGACTTCGCTTGCATGCTTGTCAGACATACTTGGTGCCGAGGGCCAGGCAGAGAAGGAGAACCCACAGGATGTTTTGGATGCGTTTGACACAATTCGGTCGCTCTTAGATGCGCACAACTAGCAATGAAGCACTTCTTGTAGTGCGAGAGCTGAGCTGTGAAGCTACTGCAAGGTAAGGCTTACAGAGTGATACTGTACCCAGCTTTGAGAAATAAATTTCGGGTTGTGGGTGACTTTCCTGTCCTTCGTGTTTCATTATCCCAGAAACGAGATTCCCACGAAAGCGAATGTTTTGGCTTTCCCCAGCGGTTTCATTATTGCGGGGTCCAACTGTAATGCACTACGACGCTTTATGGCGGCTGTAATGCACTGCAACGAGGACATGTGAACACTTTATTTAGGATTACCTCATCCGATAAAAAAAGTTGTAGTTAGTTAAACAACTGCCGGATAATTAGGATTTCCAGGTGTTTGAGAAAACTTTTTGCTATGATATTCCGTAAAAACAACGCACCTTCCAAAACAGCAGCCGGCAGCTAACACGCAGGTCGCCAGACCACCTTCACTGCTTTGGTCACATCCGACTCCCAAAGAGCAATTGCTCACTCGTGACTGGAATCAGCTCTCTCCAAGTCGTGTCCCCACTCTATGCAGGCTAGTTTTGACAAGCAAATTGAAAGGCTGCTTTCAGACGGCTTCCCGTGCACGGTTTTGAACTCAGTCACTGAGGCACTCCTCAAGAAGGTTAAAGGACGCACCTCTAGAAGAACGCCTGAGCCTGCGAAAACAACGGCAAAGTTCGAAGTGGTGCCATACATCCACAAAGTCGCCCATCACCTCAAAAAGGTGGCCAACAGGCATGGCATTCCAATCCTGTTCTCGGCGCCGTGCAAGCTCGCCTGACTTAGTGTGCGCGCTTCTTGCGGTGGTTGCAAAAAGCAAGGATGCGACAAGAAGCACGCTAGGCCCTTTGTGGACTGTGCTATGCGCGTGGTTTATCAAATCCCACTTAAATGCAGGAGTCTATGTTAGGCAGACCAACCGATGTATCTACGACCGAGCACAAGAACATGAATTGTCGATAAAATATAAAGAAAAA
The DNA here is from genome assembly GCF_048455015.1 of Haemaphysalis longicornis. Classification (NCBI taxonomy): domain Eukaryota; kingdom Metazoa; phylum Arthropoda; class Arachnida; order Ixodida; family Ixodidae; genus Haemaphysalis; species Haemaphysalis longicornis. The sequence goes on along the minus strand of NW_027526225.1, from coordinate 50,873,230 downwards.
GCACATTCGCACACACATTGCGATGCCTGCAAGTGTGAGCCACTTCTGGGGGAGATTAAGATTCTGGGTAGGAGCAGAGATGCGACTGCACGGGAGCTATTGGAAGCATTTGATATCAAGCAAAAAGGTGATAATTGTATCAGTGATACGTAGGTGTCCCTGTTTCACTCAGAGCAATCTTTCTTCAAGCGTTTTCTTTGAGTAACATATATGCGCATGTGTGATACCGTAGCGTGGTGCACATTGCACATGCCCCTGCTGTTCTACATTTACTGGCTCCGCCGGTGATTAAAGTTCTGTTGAAAGTTAGCACTTGTCCCGTCTCCTTTTTTGTGTATCATCGTCTTCGGTTTTTGCGCTAAAGATACTTAAGAATCATGAACCAATCAGCCCCCCCCGACAAGTTTTGTTAAATTAACTCTCAACAACGAACGCGGCCGTGCTGCTCAGACAAGATGAAGCGATGCGGATAACGAAACATGCGCACCATCTGTTGTCCAAAAGTTATCCGATTCGATCTATGCATTTATGTGACCCTTCAGTAGATGGCGGGGCATGCCCACAGCAATTTTTATACCCGAGATGCATTGGTAGTGGCAGGGAGTTAGGAAAAGCGCATTCGCCCGCAACACGGGTATACCAGGTGTGGCCGTAAGTGTGTGTAGGTGTGTGTAGGTGTGTGTGGTTGCCTGAAATATATTGGGAGTGGCCGTGAAAGGGTTAAAGTGGAAGACAACATTCGCACGAGAGCTTCAGGGGTCGTATCCTCGAACGTGCAGACTGACGCAGCCCGCAATAAAAAGGCAGACGGGGAGCGAGAACTCTGGCCCACGACAGCAGACCCCCCCGTGGCACTCACTGTTCTGCCGGTAGACGGTGTACAGGTGGTCGAGGCGGGAGCGCACGCTGAGGAGGAACCAGGCCTGGGCGATAAGGACCACCACCCCGAGGAACAGGCCCAGGGCCTTGAGCAGGGAGAAGCAGCCGTCGCCGTTCCCGCCACAGCAGGAGCCACCCGGGTGGGGGCCGCCGGTGAGGACCAGGCCTCGGGCGCCCCGGAGCCGCCTGCGAGCGAAGCCCAAGGGTGCGTGTCCCAATTAGGTACCGGCATATGCAGCAGTCCACTGGGTAGGAGGCCGGGGAGCAGCAGTTTGGACGAAAGGGGGAGCCCTCTGATCTCGTAGACCGAAAACAGCCTTAACACTGCCGATAAATGCTTTCACTCTTTCCTTCACGTCGGCAAGCACTGCCAAAGCAACAGTTATCGCCCGCCCCGAGCGGAACTGCAAGATGTGCTAGTCGCAGCAGATGCACCTTCAGTTCCTGCTTTGCTTTTGTGGCATTTCTTTTAAGTGAATATCGAATGCATTTATTGTTGAAACTGAAAGAAGGCCAGCCAATGGCCACTACGCTGCTCTAATGACATAATTTGAGCGTTCAAAGAACACCAAGACCAGGAAAGAGAGAAAATTCTTTTGAGCAAGTTGTTACGTTACTTGATGGCCACAGAGCAGTATTTTTGGGCTGAGGAACTTTGTGAACCCTTACTCTATGTACTGAGAGTGTTTGTTGACTACATTCTGAAAGCATTTAGGATATAAAAAAGTGGAAAAAAATGTTGCACGGCCCCTTTAAACGGGTACTGTATGGGAGATGGAGCTCACAGGCTTCGATACATGCAGCATCCCCACGATCAAAAGCTCTGTGCAAGCACCGACCTCTACCAGACATTTGGGAGTACAGCCCGTCATTAGTTTTGAAGTGTGCGGAATGCAGCAACACTGCGCATTTTCTTAGTTGTGCATTTCAACACAAATACATGGCTGAGCAAGAAGAGAGTTGCAGACCAAACCATTCGCTTCTAGCATGATCCACCTTGCTTGCAGCCCCTGACAAGACTGGACGACCGTCACCAATAAGAGGCACACATGCATGCTGCCATGCTGAAGAACATTTAATAAACAGCAGAGCGTGAAGCTAAGCACATGACTACGGTTGGTTCCTCTCCTCCCCTTCAAGTCCAAGTTAAACTTCAGAAAATAAGAAGAATACGCTTTACATAATGCATGCTGCAGACCGAAATTTGCTTGGTGGCACAATGGCACTAAAAGGAACAACTAAACAAACGCGTGGTGTCACTCCATTCATCAGGCATTCAATTTACCAGTCAAACAAATTGAGAAACTTGCGGAGAAGCTTTCAAATCCAGCAGCCAGATAGCACAGAACGTAAAAGGGCGTGCCTTTCGTTCATATTCCTTTGGATTCCCGCTGTACGTGCCGAAGCCTTGCTTGAGACTGCATTGGGTAATTTGACCCAAGTAATCGCTCATTCATTGTCTGGCAAAGTCTAAAGCCTCGGTTTATTCGCAAAGCTGGGAGAAGAGGGAACGCCAAGAGCGATTTGTGACTGACTCACAAACTACAGCATCGACCCTAGATAAGTTTGCAATGTGGTTTGCGCTGTCGCAGTTGCCAAAATGTAGATTTTTCCCTCCCACCCAGTTAACATTGACCTTTTTAAGAAACCTTGACCTTTTTAAGAACCTTGACCTTTTTAAGTTCGCCAGCGGGGTCGCCACAATGTACACCAACAACCCTGTGGGTGCAAGAAAAATGGCAATTTTGAATGCACCTTTCTCGCAAGAAAATGTGTACAAGATGGCCAAAAACACCATTGTGAGCATTTTTATTTGGCCCATGGCCACATTTTGCACTTTAATTTTTGCTAAAATTATCCGACTTAATCACTGCAGAGGGCAAGAACGGTGCGCGTCACAATGTGCTTTCATTTTTTCAATTTTGTGCCAAGCTGCCAAAGTGAATGGGGTGTCCATCACAAGCAATCAATGCCGACAAGCTCGTTAACATTCCTGGAGACTTTTTGTTGGGCTCGAAATTCAGCGTAAAGAAATGCGCAACGTTTTCACCCAACCCCATCACGATGCTAGGTAATGATTGCAAACACACGCTAAATGCAACGGGCCAAATCAAAATGCCTGCATCCTGAATGATGTTATTTCCATACCAAGATTGGACACGAACTACCGTAACTTATTCTGCGCATATCTAGCCTATCTGAAGTACGCACAGCCTGTATGGAAATCTACGCACTTCGGTGTTCATATGTAAACGCGTCGTGACTGTATATCAAACATATGACTCAGTGATAAGAATGAGGATAAGACTATTCTTGATTCGTACATAGCACAGAAACTAGCTGGCTTGGATGTAAAAGCAGGAAGCCAAAGACATGAGTATTGAAATGAAACAGAAAGGGGACTGATTTCCTAGTTACCCTAGGAAGCCATCTATTGGTTGCCTAAGTGCCTCATAACCGGTGAAGTTTCCACGCATTAAGCCCCTCCGAGTACGCAGCGCACATCAAATCTGAATTTGGAATGTTCGCTTGGGAGCTGGCAGTTCTTCACCATAAACAACAGAGAAATGGGTGTGTCGTTGAACCCCTTCTGCACAGTGCATTGCACCGCTGTTTTTGTTTACGTAGGCTCTGTTTGTAAGACAACAACGTAAGACTTCGCTGATTAACTTTTAATGGTAGCGCTTTGCTGCCTGATATGGCAGAAATGCCGATTAGCTCTAATAGCTCTTTTTATCAATATGCATAGATAGCATATATGTTCTCCGGGCTGAACGTGTTTTTCAATGTTCTTTTTCTCTTTCTTCGTTACTCAAAAAACGCAGTGACAAGATTTGGTGACTAGCTGCCAAAGACGGCCGCGGAGCGCTTCTCAAGGTAGCAGCATACCTGGACCTTGAGTAACTCTCGGGTCGTGATATCTGCCCGGGGCGTAATGTCCCCAGAAGCACTCTCCTACAGATAACAGCGCACCGGCAGCAACTACAACATAGTGCGCAATAACACCGCACAACTCTGCACACGCAACGGTGACAGAGGTACCAATACCGACAGCGATGTTTCGGCATGAAATGAGTACCCAGGACAGCTACGCAGCGACGACGGTCGATGTCACCTCAAATCCTCTTTTAAAAGCGTGCACGTCCAACGATAATCACGTTTCAACGGACCTGCGAAGACGCGACAGATTTTCCGTATGTCGACAAAACTAACTGCACGAGGGCTGCATAGGTTCGTGAAGTTTGCACAACCAATCCACAAGTGTCGCTTATTCAGAGTGCGAGACTTGCAGACTTACTTTCGGAAGCGCACTTTACGCTTGGGCGGCACCAGTTGCAGCGGCTCGGGCTCTGACTCGCTCTCAGAGGAAAGTTCGAGCAGCTTAGCCGCCTCAGTCTTGTTCGGCGCCAGTGTATCACGCCGGTGAAACGAGTCGACGGCTGGCGCACCACCACCGCTGGTCCACTCCTGGAACGGAAGCTCTTGGGACATGCTACCGCCGATGTCGTAAGGCGCCGACGGAGAACGATGTCGCGGTTAACACACTACCGCGCTGTCCGGTGGAACATGACACTCATTTGCGAAGGAAACTGAGGACAGAGTTAATCTGCAGTGACTGACGCTGCCGAAGGAAACTTGGACTTAGTTAAACATCTGTTTACTACCCAGCACGAATCACCCCACGCACAACCTCGCAAGTTCAGAAACTTTTGTATTGGATTGGCTGCAGTTTGGATTGGCTTGGTTTGATTTCAAGCATTCGGCAGCTGCATTGCTTTTTCTACTACGCAACTCTGTTTTTCACAGATATTTTTCTGACTCAAACTTAGACAGCGCTCGTCCCGTGTCAACGCCTTTTTTCTTGTGTCCTCGTTTTAGTGCGCTTTTTTACCATGTCGAAGTCCCATCACCAACTAGCCCATGGAGGAAGTAAAAGTTAGGGGAGAAATGGCTGGAAACGCTGATTGGTCAATCTGCCCTGAATAGTTTACTTACCTCATACTTACAGTTTCGATTTCCCGCCTGAGCCAGCACGCGGGTAGTACAAAATATCAAAATACGGAATGCTAGCTTGGGCGGCTCGTGGTGTCGCATGCCGATTTCCTGGGGCTCAGCTGGTGCATGACTACCTCGGGGTAGATCAGAAAATTATTAAAGACCTCGAGTCCGGTTACCTCGGAACGAGTCGCAAGTGTGAAGGCCCAGATTATTACGGAGAACCCAACGATCAAGTCAACGATCCTTGTACGATCCAGTCACTATCCACGAGATTAGGATACCGACATTAAAAAGAACACGGCTCATAGACTAGACTTCCCAGTGAAAGCTATCTACAACCAAGGCAGCGGACATTCAAGCTTTACTGGACCATTTCATTCAGAACTATACCAGCTGGGCCCTTGCAGTTCGTTACCGCAACAGTGGAAAGTAGCAGAAATTCAATTTATCCCGAAACCGACAAAGGACTTGAAGGTTAAGAACCTCAGGCCCATCAGCTGCCATCCTGCCTGTCAGGAAAACTCTAGGAGCGAGAAATAAACACCCAATTTCAGAGTTTTTTCGACCGCGCGAACCGAATTCGGTATGAGCGCAGTAACTGGTTTAAGAACAAATTTCGTACGCCTCGTCGACGTGCTTCTGCAAATCTGCAGGGACGCATACCTCCGCCCCCACGGCTCGCAGCCATGCGCGATGCTGGCCATCGATCGGAAATTAAGGTGCTTTTGATACCTTCTTGCACTCAGCCGCACACCGCACATTAGCGGAGAATAATTGCGGTTCGAGAATCTACAACTGTATCAAGGTGTCCTTACAGGACCGCCTTGACTACAAGACCACCTCGTACAAGACCTTACAAAAAGCAAAGCACTGCCCTTGGAATTATCCTAGAAAATTTTCTTTCTGATGTTCAATATATCCGCCCTGTACATCTCTGAAGACGTTTTAGCTTCCATTTTTTTTCTCCACATTTATTTGTTCCTATCTACCTACCTTGCTTCACCCGCGATGCTGTCACATATAGCAAGGCGATGGTACTGCAACGTTTCAGAGCATGCGCTCCACAGCTGTGAGCCTGCGTCAAGAAAGCAACAAAAACGAATGGTCTCTATTTTGGCAAAAAAAAAAAAGGGGGGGGGGGGGGGGGGCTAGAGGGTGGAGCGCCGGCTGCGAAGCGAGGGTTTATAATAGTGAAAGCATTACTGATCACTTGCCCCGAAATGTCAGTTGTGCATCTGTGTGCGCGCATGCGCTGGTAATGGAGAGTAGCGAGTGAGTGAGAAGCACAGGGAACGTGTTTATCCAGAAGAGCAGCTTCGTATTCAGATTATGTGGCTTAACGAACAGAAAATACACCCAGGCTATGAGGCATGCCGTAGTGGAGGGCTCCAGATTACTTTTGACCACGTGGGCGTCTTTAGCGCGTGCCGAGATCTCGTCATATGGGCGTTTCCGGCTCCATCCGAAAAGCAGCTGCCGCGGCCGGGATCGAACCAGTGGCATCTTCGGACTAAACAGCCCGACGCCTTCGTTACTGAGCCACCGCGGCGAGGGTAGAGAATATTTTCGGGAGTTACAAGTAAAGCATGTTACGAATCTTCGCCATCAGGCTAGAACAACAACGCATGGCTAGAGGAGAGGGCGGAGTGCGCTTCTTCTGCTCACGGTAACTAATCCCACTGCAAGTAAATGCTTCCAGTAGAGACCTATCGCCTGGGAGGCAATTGTAGCTAGTTCTTTGTGTAGGCGCTGCACGGCTAAACGCCACACAAAATGCGCACAAAACGCGCCCGTGTACTTGCTTGTCCTCGTTGTCGTACCGCTTTTCCCACCATGAACATTTACCAACAAGCCCAGCTCGCAGTTCTTGCAAATGAGGGTGTTGTTTCACTAAATGTGAAAGGCGTGAATGGCCAGCATACGCGCACTCATGGTCGCGATCCCAGCGGGGGTCTTAGAAGGCAGCTCGTCTGAACAGCACGAGATTCCCATGCCTTTCCCAGCCTCTGGGAACTTGATCGAGGAGCTGCTGAACGTCGTCTCTGGTGTAGCCGTTCGCACCCCAAAAGCTCCCCGATACCGATTGCTGCTCTTTCGTCCCATCATACACCCATTTCCGCCTGGTACTGTCAGTGTATAAACGCGCAATAAAGACCGCGACGTAAAAACCGTGCAATTTATTGTCAACACACACTAGGAGGAGGAGGAAAAAACTTTTATTGCTCCCACTGAATGGGAAGAAAGGAGCGCGGGATGGTTGTCAGTCATCCATGGTGGGTGGTGTCCCTAGTCCGGGATGCCATGGCAAGCTGCAGCTCGAATGGTGGTCACCAGGCCACGCTGGTTTTCCAGGACATCGCTTGTCAGCAAGACCTCCCACAGCTCCGGTGCCGGTGCGATGACTTCTGGTAGTTCCGTGACGCCTTTACACTCCCACACCATGTGGTACAGGGTGTTGGGCGTCCCCGAGCAGAAGTTGCAGTCGTAGCTGAAGAGCGTGGGGTGTATGTTGGACAGCTGTACAGGCGTACGGAAACGAGTTTGTCTGCAGTCTCCGAAATCGTGTGGCTTCTTTGGTTAGCTTTAGGTAAGGCGGGGGGAACTTTTTTTGATACCCTGTAGTGCTCTAGTATTCTCCTGCTGCGCTTGGGGATGGACGGGTGGTTGTCCGCAGAGTGGTGAGTGCCTAAGAGAGTTGAAGCCAGGTGTGAGTGGCCTCGGGATGCTGCGTCTGCCGTTTCTGTATACCCTCTAAGGAATCGTGACCCGGTGTCCAAATGATGTATATATGTCCAATGGAGTTTTCCGTGCTTTTGAAGCCTTATATAGTAGAGCAAGTGCCATCGCTGAGGTACGGCCCTTTTGAAAATTACGGCAGGCCGCTTGCGAGTCGGTGATGACGGTCACCCGGCCTTAGGTGGTCGTGGCAAGCACGACTGCTGCCTCCTCCGCAGAGTCGGTGTCACGTGTATTGACCGTTGCTGAGCACAAGTCCTCTCCTTTACTTTTTTGTCACACTAACCGCGTGCGTCCACTTGGTTCTTGAGTGCCCACTTGTAAAGATAAAAGTGAAAAACCAAAAATTGCTACGATACGACAAAAACAAGAAAAACGTAGTGGTGATGTCATGTGTTTGCAAAGTTTCGCACAATACTAAAAAAAACTGCGGGGAGGCATGGTGTACAAGTCGTGTTTTCTGCTCCGTGTCTGAGGCTGTCTGGACTGTGCACGCCCATAGATCAAGACGGAATGTTACGAAACCAATGTATACAAGGAAATAACAATGTGCTATGCAACATTGTTCCAAACTAACGCCAAAAATCTACTCGCGCAATATTCGCCGATATGACCGCTTAGAAATACCAAAGAATCCAATAAATTACGGTGAACAAATGCTACGCCATTTCATTTGAACAATATACCATGCGTAGAAGACTGCTTGTACCATCTGTTTCATTTATTTGAATCTTATGCTGTATGCCATGTATGTTAGAATACTAATCAACCATCTGTTACACATATGTGAATTTTATAGGTAATGTCTATCATCCCGGAAACCGCGAGAATTACCGCCAGAAATTTCTCACTGGAGTCGCCTCTCATTGGCTAAGCACGCAACGCGGAGATTCTATGGGGCAAATATTCCCTGACAAGCCGCGTTTGCAGATGCTCCTGTAGCGCCTTGGTATAGTACTTGCTTATAAACGAGAAGGTTCGAGTCCAGCATTCCGTTTTTTTTTTTTTTTTTTTAGCTTTCAGAATTTTTCGTTCATTGCGATTTTGTTAATACTTCCGTTTACTCTGGTTTTTACTATATCAAGAGATCGACGCACAGTACTTCTAAAATGGGTTGAATGACGTTTAATATAGGTTGTCTTCTGTGTAGCTGGGCTTGAGTTAGATTAGGTTTGTTGCAGTTGGGCTGGATTTGGGTAGGTTGTGACGTATTCGGTTAGGTTACGCTAGGTTCGGTGAAGTTAGGTTACGTTCCGACGTAATATTATTCAGCAAATTTTAGGCCAGCCAGGTTTTATGGAAACTGCCGCGAGAACTTCCCGGAGGTAATTATCACGGCTGCCGTGAGATTAGACGCAGCCAATTTTATATTTTGAGGTTCTTTTCTCATTGCAACTTCTTTGTGCAGGGGCCGTGGACCCCGTCAAGCTCGTTCCGAGTCTTTTAGTGCACGATCCTCAGCCCTTTGTTTTGACATAATTTGATTTGATTTGCATTTATAGTGGTGTTGATTGAATGCAGTCGGGGGTTTGCAGCCCTGAAGCAGCGCCACCCGGGCTATGATGCACGCTTGACGAGATTCCCACCTATTTAAATTACCTCGGCGGGTTACACGTGCGCAAAGAATGCCCCTTTTGCGGCGGCAAATTTCCCTGGACCTTGCGGCAAAAGACTGCAATGGCTCAGCCCTTCGAAAAGCACTCCGGTGACCCTTGTCAGAACTTGACGCGAGAATAGAAACCATGCCTAAAGTGGAACGTGCTTTGCAACAAAGCATCTGTATTCACCACGAATGTTAAATCTGCATTTTCGTTCGCTTGATAATGTGATGCAAATACGTAAATCCATCAAATGAATCTGCAATACAAAAGTATTTATCGATTGATTGGTTGATTGATTTTTTAGGCTGGGATTTCCGACGATTGATCGATCGACTTGCTAATCTACAATTCATGACGCTTTGCCGACTTGATATACAGTCAAACCCGACTATATCGAACCCGTTTACATCGAATTATCCCATATATCGAACAATTATTGTGCACTATAGTGTTACCGGGAGAATATATAGCAAAAAGTACGGCTACATCGAACAAAAAAGGCAGCCGCAACCTATATATCGAACTTCGGCAGCGCAAGATTGCCCCCGAAGTTGGCTTTCCCGCGCGGCAGCTGGGCGAGCTGCCTACGCCTCCTCCCCCAGTTTGAAAAGTCACTTAGCCCAAGCCACGGAGTGGCCCAAGCGCTCGCGCTCTCGCTCGCTCTGACAGCCACCCCCTGGAAATAGTGGTTGGACCACACTCTCCCGCTAGAGTGAACTAGAATCTCCCGCTGTCTCGCCAGTCTCGCGCGGCGGGCTCTCTCTCCCCTCGCTTCTACGCATGCTTCCCTTTTCGTGTTTTCGCGGTTGACGACGCATCGGTACGCCTTGTTCATCTGTGTTCAACTGTGAGGACTCGACGAGTTCCGCCCCGCCCCCCTGTTCCGATGCTCTTCACGCGCTGAGCGTTCTTCGCCGCCACTGCGCGGCAATAGAAGGCTGTGGGCTCAGCTGTTTCGAGTCACTTGACAATGTTGAAAAGTGTGTGCTCAACAATGCTTCGAAAATGATGAAGCAAAAGAAGATCGGAGACTATTTCTCGCGCTAGTGTGCCCGCGGAGCATGTATCTTGCAAGTAAACAACAGTTAGTGATGAGGTACGTTCTGTGCATTGTCAAATTCTTTAAACATTATATATCGAATTATACGATATATCGAACTAATGACCGTTTTTTGCGAGTTCGATATATCCGGGTTTGACTGTATATGTTTTCTGGATGCTGATTGACTGATACTCTTATGTAGGATTTGTGACACATCTACACTTTCTAATAAAATTAAAAAAGCGTTTGCTCCCCCTTTCTGAGTTACATGTTTTCTCATCGATTCAAGGCATAGGTCTTTCTTATAAACTAAGCAGACATTTTTTAAGAGCGTTTATTTTGACACAGGGCATAGATGAGGGGGTATGAGTTGATGACGAAAGTTGATTAGATGAACATGAAATTGTTCGCTTCGCGGATGAAGTCTAGGAAGAAACGATGATGGTGTCCATGTATCCATGTGATGTATGCGGTCGCGTCGTCGGAGGCCAGTCGCCGCCAGATGTGGAATCCTCGTAGGACGCAAGGCGAGGCAGGAACACAGGAAGTGGTGGAAGTCGGATATTGCATCGCTGCGGTGGCAAAATGGGCAACCGGAGTTTGCAAAAGAATCTCGGAAGTGAGGCCATGGGTGGGTCACGGCGGGAGTTAAGGCGGCACCCCCACCCGGATCCCGCTTGCGCAAAACCGCAGTATACTCTCAGTACAGGGTGTCACTGACACATGGTCGCACGAGAGTCGCGTTTAGTCGCGTCACTTAATCTTTCACGTCGGATACGCGTAGACGACGGGTGACGACTCCCAGGTCTTCGCCTTTCAGCTCATCCAACTGCGTGCCTTCTCCGGGGTGGCAGCTCAAGGAGCGTTGGACTACTCCGGTTATAACGAAGAAGTTATCGGCCAGGAAACCGGCTGCCGCACGAACAGCGAGCTCGCACTCTGTCTCGGACTTGCCGGTCACCTTGCCCAGATGTTCCCTGAATGACGGAGCAGTGGCGAGAGTCTCGAACGCGAGGGCGCAGCGCTTGCTCACATCTGCTCGCGTCACAAAGCGAGCGGCGTCGTTGAGCAGACCGAGGTTACGCGTGATGGTTTTGCAAACGTCGAAGCAGGGGAAGTCGAGGCACGTATTGCCAGCCTCGAACGAAGTCACCGTCGGGCTGTCTGTCAGGGCGAGCGCCACGGAGCACACGCCTTCGCAGCGGCAGTTGAGGTCGCCTACCCGGGTCCTCGCGGCGCTTCCAGCCTTGCCGAGCGTGTCCGAGTGCCACTCTCCGCGCGGCGGTTCGAGAACCGTCCCGCCTGACCAAAAGTGGATGGCCCTGGGCTGCCCCTTCGGCGAGAGAAAGCCGCAGAAGAAGGATAGGGTGTTCCGCTTCAGCTTGACGGTGGTGATGAAGTGATTGTCCTCGAGCAAATAGGCGACTGCGTCGCCCAGCGCAGGGCCGATGCTGTCGGTGACGTGCAGAGTCAGCTTCCTCACGAAGCGCGCTTCCCGCAAGGCTGCGCGGAGGCAGCGCAGTGTTTCGTCGGAGAGCCTCGAGGAGACGTCGAGGCTGAGCTCTTGCGGACGGGCACCCTGCATGCTGAGGCTCGGAGCGAGCGTTGACACCACGTCATCCGTCCAGGGCGAGATGTCTACGCGGCCCCCTCCGGCACTCAGGACACGCAGCAGGCCGTCTCTGTGAAAAGAAAACACAGAAACTCTTTCAATGCGCCGTTGGCGCCAAAGAATCAAAACAGTCGGATATGAGGAAGCGCTTTTGCTTTTTCGAAATTTGAAAATTTAACGAGGGAGTAAGGCGTAGTCCGCCTGGCATGGCTGGTTCGCAGCTGCCTGTATTGTTCAAAATATCTGCTTCGATTGCCTTGTCTGCGCCACAGCTAAGCATGCTAGCGGTTGTAAGGTCATGGGAAGAGACGAATGTTATATCAGAGCTAGGGTTTTGAATTCTAGCAAAGCTGCCACGTTTGGAAGAATATGAGACCTTTGGTTAATGCAAAACCGCTGGTTCACTTGGCAGGTCAAAAATGCGACACTGTCGTGATCGACGTTTGTAGAACCAACTCAGGGAAGCTTGTGCAAGCGAATTACCCGAGTTTAAAAAGGGAAATTCTGGTCCGAGTGCGAACAAAACCAGAGTTCTCCAGGATGCAAGAAGAGCACGTATTACCAGAGCAATTAACCTCGGTGACCATACGGTCGACAAAAGGTTGACCATATGGGTGCGTTGGGGCATTCGACTTGGTACGGACTCGTGTCAGACATATAGCGAGGCCCACGTGGGAAATTTGAGCAAGCTAAAACAAAAAATAAAAAATCAGAGAAACCTGAGTGAAAGTCCGAAATTCAATCTGCTTCAACTCTCGGAATGGCGCAGTCGAATGGAGGGCGGCTTCAAGGACCCCGCGTTCGATTCCTACCCAGGTTTCCCCTTTCGAGGCGTTTGATGTACATTTGTGTAAACCCATTATCATCAGGCGCCCTCCCATTGTGTAAAGTTGGCTTTCCTGCAGTGCGTTCTCGCTAGGGTCTCCATAAGCGACGCAAAGAAAGGGTGCGTCCCAATTTCCCCTTCAGACGGCTTCGTTGCCGCCTTCGCGGACAGCCCGCCATGTTAAGCACCGTTCCAATTCGAACGAGTGCTTCGAGGAGACGGCATCAAAGTCAACAGCGATGCAGGCTACCTTTCTGTCTAAACTCATAAGTGCCGCCAGCGCCACCTTTTTGCGTATTAATGTTGGAACAAAAGCACTTGTTCCTTTATTTGAACATTTAGTATAATTTACTAGTGGTGAGGGTGACTTTGTCAATTTTTTTAATTACGTAATGTTTGTAACAATAACGGTAATATTATTTACGAAACTTGAGGCTTGCGTGACTCAACATGTCTGTTACGAGGCTGTCGTCTGCATTGTTGTTGCGTTTAGGTCCGCGGCGGCGTTCCCATTTTATTCCTTTAGACGTCCAGTTAGACTGGTTAGACTGCTTAGTAGGCAGTCTACGAAGCTGTCCGCGAATTGGAACGTAGCCAGAGCTTCGCTTTAAAAATTCCTCGACCTATACCTTGAAAACGAAAGCCTGACGGTACTTACCGATGCCTTTTTAACTCCGACATTGTATTTACATCTCTTTCTTCGCTGTTGTTTTTTTCGCGGTTGGCGTCCATCCCTTAGGTTACACCGTGGTTGTGATTGTTTCTTTGGTTTCGTTGCCTCGCCTTTTGGCGCGTAAGACCTCAACAAGCACACTGATAACGCAGGCAACAGCTTCCCAAGAATCCGAGTAGTGCCCCTGTTCTACTCTTTGTGCCACCCCGTTTCACGTCCAACTTCTGCTTCACCACTGCCAGCGTGCAGAGTTAGCACCGTCCTACAAAGCCCTCGTGTCCCACCCTGAAGATTGTTCAAATTCCATACAAGCTTCAACGTCATTCAGAAGAAGTGCAAGTTGGGCGTGTTGGCAAAGGTTCATGTTGAGAGAAGCGCGAAAAATACTTGGACAAGGAACGCGCGTGCTTGTGACGCGCGCGTAGTTCGATCCTGTGCTGCACGGCGCTCACTTCTACCATGCCTTCTGTAAACGGCAGCTTGTAAATAAGTATTTTAAATATACTTCTGTAACCAAACGATACGACATAGAGCGGTATTTACATAAGCATATTTACAGTGCTTCTGTAACCAAATGATACGGTGTTGAGCGGTATATTTACATAAGTGTAATACCGTACTTATTTAGAAGTTTCCGTTCACAGAAGGCACGGTAGAAGAGAGCGCCGCGCAAGCAAGGGACCGAAGTACCAGTATTATAAGAATAAACTGACGAAATCAGAAATACGCACGTGTTACACTGCCCACAAAAAAACGGCCACAAAAAACGGCCACAGAGCAAACCAGAAAAGAACATTCAAAACACCAATACAATATAGTGAAAACGCGCCAACCGTGTAACACCTTGAATATGCACAAAAATGCATGATGGGCGGAAAAAAAACCTTTCAATTGTCGTAATAGCGTGAATAGAGATAATTGGTCGAATGAAAATTAGAAAAACCAAATAATGCAAAATATATGAAAAGAAAAATTACAAACATAAAATAACCAATTAAAAGTTATGCATATTGTACAGTCGGGGACTTAATTTTGCAGACCACGCGAGCGCGTGGCAATAGCCACCGATGCGCGCTCTGGAGGCCCGGCGCCTGTTGTCGAGACCTGCGCGGCGCGCATGCGCGTCCTGTTTTACTCGCAGGCACGACGATTTTTTCGCTTCCTGCAGCGGTGTTGCGATGGTCACTCAAGCACCGCATAGCGACGCCTTTGTAGCATTCCTTTCTTCCCCTTCCCAATGGCACGTTTGGGGCCTAACGTGACGATTGCGAGGGCTTTGGCGCAAATGCTCCTCGCGTCCTTTCGCCGAATGCTTTATTTGCTTGTACGGTGCTTTAGCGGTGATAGACGATGAGACTAGCGGCTTGCGAACGGCGTCCCCGAATGAAGTGCGTATGAAGCACAGTCTCACGGTACCGCGCTACCGACGACGAAATGCCGGCTATATGAATAGCGAACCTTTATTCACCTTGTTTATTTTGTAATTTGGCCACTGAACATATATTTCAGCTCACTCACCGCTGCCCATAAAGTAGGCGACTTGCAAGTTTTATAAAACAAATCCTCTTTTATTTTTAATATCGACTTCCTTACTTAAAAATGATTGAAAGACATACTCATTTTAATTGTCTGTTCGTTCTGCGCGTCGGCATTATTCAAAACGGCACCTCGGGTTCCCATCGAAGAATGCCATAACATTATTCGCTACTTTTTGCCGTAATACTGATCGCTACTTAGGGCCTTCCGAATGTCTTTGTCACTAATGAACGGGTGTTCAACCACTGAGAAACAATCAGCTTGTCCTCCGGTTTCATTGTTGACCTTGTCCTTCCGTTCGCTGGGCATCTGCAAGGTGGCCCTTTTCTAATGGTGGCGAAAAGCGAAAATTCTCAAGTGTGTTCGGGATTTCGGCGCATGTTAAATATCCCCAGGTAATCAAAATTAATCCGGAGCTTTCAACTACAGCGTGTCTAATCGCCTGTGTAGAATCGGCGCGTTAAAACCTCACAATGAATCAATGCAAGCCTACCTTGAAGAACTGTTCTGGCTTTGGAGCAATTCATCCCAGTAAGCAAGAATTCCTGGAATAACAGAATGTCTTGGTCTATAAGTAAGCCGGCAAACTTCCCTTTGGAAAACGGCTTCTCAAAGGTAGAGAATAATTTTGCGGCATTCAATGGGAACCCGAGGTGCCATTTTTACGAATGCGATGGGCAGAGCGAACAGACAATTTATGTGAGTACGTATTTTTATCATTTTGGTGTAATTAACTAGGCAGCAACAACACCGAAATAATTTCTTTTATAAAACTTGCGAATCGCCTACTTTATGGGCAGCGGAGAGTGAGCTGAAATATATGTTCAGTGCTCAAATTACAAAATAAACAAGGTGTATAAAGGTTCGCTATTCATATAGCTGGCATTTCGTCGTCGGTAGCGCGGTACCGTGAGACTGATTCGTACGCGCTTCATTCGGCGACGCCGTTCGCAAGCCGCTCGTCTCATCGTCTATCAAAGATAAAGCACCAAACAAACAAATAAAGTATTCCGCGCAAGTGTTTATCAGGACGCGAGGAGCACTTGCGCCAAAGCCCTCGCAATCGTCACGTTAGGCCCCAAATGTGGCATCGGGAAGAAAGGAATGCTACAAAGGCGTCGCTATGCGGTGCTTGAGTGACCATTACAGCACCGCTGCAGGAAGCGAGAAAATCGGCGTGCCCGCGAGTAAAACAGGACGCGCATGCGCGCCGCGCTGGTCTCGACAACAGGCGCCCGGCCTCCAGAGCGCGCATCGGTGGCTTTTGCCACGCGCTCGCGTGGTCTGCAAAATTAAGTCCCCGACTGTACATCCTCAAGAAACGAAGACAAAAAAAAAAAAAGCTCTGAAAAGAGCGACGGAAACAAACATGCCGTCAAAACCAACCAACCGTGTACTATAGCTACGCATTGCATCTGCACAACCATACATTATTGGAGAGCCCGGGTTGAGGCAATTGATCACTATTATAGAGCCTAAATGTACATCATAGGCAAAAAGAAACAAGAAAACTTTAAAGCAATAAAACAACATAACGTATTTGTCTAGTCGTCACACAGTCTAGCTATAAAATTATTGCCGCGTATCTGCTCCTTTCGCTGCAAATGTCGACAAACGACGATAGTATTTGTCGATATCTGCTAAATAAATGCCTTCCTTTGCTTTCCCGCTCGCCTCTCATGATGTTCCTCTTCCGTCGCGCTCCTCCCAACAAACACACTAAAGTTTTGCTGAAGTCCATTTAAATTTACCGCGTCCTACTGCTACAGGCCGTGTTTCCCGATGCCAGCGCTGCAGTACGGCGGAGACACGTGAATCGAGGCGCCCTACTTCAATTGTTATAGAACCACGTTGCCCTACTCCATGTGCGTTCCAAGCCGTAGAATCTATTTACTGGAACCTGTCGTTGCTCTTGCCGTGTGATTTCACAAATGCCTTTAGGAGCGCGTGCAACAGCAGGCGACGGTTTTCTGCAGTAGATGTAGAATATCATTTGCTATCGCAAAAATGAAGCATCCGTGAATTTTTATGAAGGAACACTGCAAATATGAATTATGTATTGATGTTATGCCTTATGTTGGCGTAATGCCTTGTTCTTATTCAACAATGTTGACAAGCATGATCATTGACACAGGACTTAGACGTTTAGATTCGGCTGTGAGTATATAAGACTATTGTCCAGATTTTTGTTTAACTTCGTCCGGGTGGCTGAATCGAGTCACAGACAGGCAGACAGACATACAGGCAGACCAAAATTTTTGGGTTTAAGTAGTCCAAGTGAGACTATTGTCTTTAAAATGACAATGAAGACAATCGGCCTAAGAATAAGGCCCGTTGGGAGACAATTCTCTGTATTTCTGCACATTTTTTTTACAGCGGTGACCATTTTATGTACCGGACAACGACATGTTTTCGCAGAATGGGGCACATAATTCTTTCACCTTAAAAGTAGCGAAGAAAAGAAGGGCAAAATGGAAATTGATGAAAGAATTGGCGCAGCCTGCGCTAGTGGTGCAAGGCTGTTGAACAGCAGAGCGGGAGGCCCCTCTGCCTTCGTCGGAGACCCGGCTGTTCCACCTGACATGGATTTCTAAACCTGCCGCTGAAAGTTCTCCGTGACTGGCAGGCCAGAATCGTTTTGTCCGCTGCAGGTTTTCACCTCTCTCCCGCTCTAGCGAGGTGAAAGCACGCGCGCGGCCAAGTCCTAAGCCAACGCCCGCGCTCCGAACCCAAAGGAAATGCTGTGCGCCCGGAATGCGATGACACCACAGTCGGACAGACGCCTGTTTCATAACGCGAGTGACCCATCGTGGCCTCCGCGATCGGCTACCGGCGGCGCCGGCAGCAAATCGCGGAGGCCGCGGACCCATATTCATAGGTCGACCGTCGCCCGCTAGATGGCCTCCGCCGGCCTCCATGGTCTCCGCTGCTCCGCTGCACTATAGAATTTTTAGTACACTATAGCTGCACACTCGGGCGCGCGCGCTACTCATCATGAACACTTTGCAAGCGAAAGCAGCGGCGCGGAGAGCTCGCAACGCGGCTGCAATGCGGGCCCGCCGCCAAGACCCCGCGGTGAGAGCTCGCGAGGCAGAGGCGGCAAGCAACCTCTCATCCAAGATCCCCTCGCCACGTACTTCACCGACCACAAAATTGTAATCTTCAAAGCAAAACGCGTCCCATAGCTTTGTAATCAGCAATGTAATCCCTGTATATAATTTGATCGCTAATGTAATCCCTGTGTATAATGTATATAATATACATACAGTATATAATTATATAAGTGTACATAATTGCATCGATACGTAAATAATAAACATCGTGTATATAGGTGTATGTACAATCACCCCTATAACAACGTGTCGAGTCTTTATATGATGTGTGGGTGAATGTTTCACGGTTTTACCGATAAGCATTGGAGCTTCGCCCCACTCATCATCATTCACTTCGTGGAGATGGCGGGATTTTTTTTTCGTTCCTATCGGCTGCACATCTTATATTTCCCCGCCGCTGCAAACCCCGTACCCCTCGGGCCTTTAAGGTAGCCGAGTGGTTGGGTTGCCGGTTTCACGGCGTAAAGATCCCTCGTTCGATTCCCGGGACCTCCCTACCACAATTTTTTCTTGAGGCTTCGAGGGTTTTTAGTGCGACAGACGGACGAAGCTCTGGCTAATATAACGAGGTCACGTTAGAATGATCGCACACTACTGCTACTTCATAAGAAGCGTTTGTGGGTCGTCGAAATTTTTGGATACGCAGGAACATCTCTAAACTCGATGTGCGAAGAAGTTCACCTAAGACGTTCAGCTGACCAGAAAATAAATGCTTCTCACCACTACCACAACCTCCAGACAGAAGCGATAGCTTCCCAATCTATCGTGCAATCTGCTAGTTGCTTTCGCGAGAAGGTTAAGAAAATGAAATTTGGAATTAAATGCGTCGCCCATTTTACCTTTACACGAGTCTATCTTGATAACCAACTGTAAGCTTCATTGAAATCAGAATCTCCCTAATATAGCTCTTCCTCCACCTGGCTCAGCGAGGTCAGCGGATCAAACTGTTTCAAAACGGCCATTGTCGTCGAATCTGTAATCACCCCGGCCAGAAAGAACACACATATCAGGCGTTAAAACTGTTAAATTACCTTCGACGTGGTGCTGAAGACTTCCCAATCTTCATCTTCTTTAGGGTGGTGTTCATTTCGAGGCTGCCGGTGAGCAAGGAGAGGGCTCCCTCGTCAACTGTTGAGTTCTTTACGTCAAGCAACTCGAGTACGCTGTTGCCGGCGAGTCCGTCCGCAACGGACCTTGAATGGTCTTGGCAAAGGCGAAAGGAGCGCACGATGAGAGTCTTCAGCCCAGTGTTAGCCAGCAGCAGTGCGACAGACCCCTCCGCGCAAACCGGAGAGGTGTACGGGAACGACAACTGGAGCGTTTTCAGCGACGAACTGTGCCCCACGGCCTCGCAGATGGCCAGACAGGTTGCTACTGTACGGACGACGACGTGAAGCTGTGCCAAAGACGTGTTGGCCGCCAGTGCGGCATGAAGCGAACGCGAACACCTCTGGCTCAAATCTCTCGTGTCAAAAGACAGCTTCTCGAGTTTGTTGCATTGCACCAAGAGCTGAGACATCGTCCAGGGCACACTGTACTGGCTGGAAAACTGCAGAGTCAATTCCGTAAGGTCGGCACAGTGAAGCAGCGCATCCAGCATGCCATTGTCGTTCTCGATAGAATTGCGGATGCTCATTTTTTTCATGCGTTGCGCCGCATTTTTGACGATGTCTGCCAGCACGTCCGTCACATCAGCGCGACGCCAGCAGTTAGAAATGCTGACGTCTTCAAGCGAATCAGCCGATGCACGCATCGCTTCGCAAGCCTCTTGGGCGTACTCGGTTCCCGAGACTTCAAGCTTCTGGAGGTTCGACGAATCTCCGGCGCTCTCGACGAGAGCAGCCGTGCCATTAAAGCGCGGGAAAAGCCAGCGGGGAACTTCGCTCCTCAATCTCATCGCGCGGATACAGTGGTGCTTTCGCGGTAGCCAGGCTATAAAGAAGGACGGCGTGTAGTGCTCATGTTTGGCGAATGAACGGTATGGCGCACTATGACAGCATCTGAATACCGAGAGCGCGAGCTTTTCCGGCTCAACCTCGGTCAGGTTCAAGCCATAGCGGTTGAGGTCTTCGTTCCACGGAGCAAGCTCGTTACGAAGCCAGCAGCCGCTACTACTCGCGGACGTGCAGGCTCGTTCGAAATCAATCGAAGGCATTGCAACAGGCGTATGAGCACATCAAAGGGAAAAGGTGTTCCCGTGAGGTGCCTGAAAGGCGAGAGGCTTCGAGGGATTCTTTGTAAAAGGTGAAATTTCCTGCCGGTCAGCAGAGAAGGATACTCCGTGATATCCTAGCCGGGAAGCAGTTGGATGAAGCAAGGGGTAGGAAAGAAATGAACGTCCTGTCTCGGAGTGACTGTCGTGTGTTGACTTGGGTTGTCCTCGTCAGTTAGCCTCAGGTGTTCTTGATAGGCCTGGTCTTCGTATTCAGTTCGCGGAGCCAGCCGGTGGCCGATCTGTAAAATAACGAGTACATTGAACATTTTACTTCATTGTTTCCGAGTAAACTTTAGCTCTTTCCTTGTGCACGTCATACGTTATTTGCCACCTTGCTTGGCTGCTGCTAATGTGACCAGAATGCGAAATGCTATTACGAGGTGCATTCAGGTACATTCTAGAACCTTCCTGCCTCACTATAGTTCGTAAATATCTGATCCCGTTCAAGTACTTTATTTTCATAACTTTCCAACTACTATAAAACGAATTCGTGTATGGCTACAGCAATTGTATCAAGTAAAGGCAGTCTAAAAGAACCACGAACGGCTTGATGATGTTTTAACTGAGATGTCAAATTTGTAACACATGAAAGTGAAGCAACAGAAGCATAGGTTTCTGCGAATTTGTTACTTGCTATTATTTTGTCTTTAGGTTAGCTTCCAATTCCTACCTCCGCACCGAATGCTGGAGTATTACCTCATCATCATCATCATCAACAACAAGAACAGCCCGCTAGGTCCACTGCAGGACGAAGTCCCCTCCCTTCGACTTCCAACTGCTCCTGTCCTTCGCCGCTAGAGTCCATTCTTTGCCTACGAACTTCCTTATTTCATCCCTCCATCGAGTAATTGGCCTTCCTCTTCTTCTATACTCGGGAACAAGGTAAGAACGGCAATAGCTCACGTATGGTATCACTCCGCCTAAGCGACGGACCCGGATGTCAACGGGCGCGCGCGTTTTGAAAGGAGATTGCTACGAATGCGGGATATCGTCTGCCTTTTCTCGCGTAGTTTGTTTGCCATCGCTGCAGTACTTATCAGCACATTAAGTACAAAATTTTCCTGAAAATGATCGTGCCATGTTGAAAATACTCCCAGTAACGCACTACTTGCGGAGGGCGGAGCAACATCCGGCTGCGGTGATGAGGCACAGCGGCAACCTCCGTTGCCGTTCTGAAGTTGCAACGGAGTATAGACCCGCTTTTCGGTGTCCACTCTGTCACCCTGGTAGTCCACCGATCGTCATTTCGCCTAATTACGTGGCCAGCCCAAGCCCATTTCCTTTTCTTTATTTGAACTATGATATATTCCATAGTTTGTTCTCTGATCCAGGAAGCTCGTCTCCTGCACTGTATGTTATTCCTATCATTATTCGCCCTATGGCCCGTTGAGCGAACCTAAGATGGCTTTCAAGTTGTTTAGTAAGGACCCAAGTTTACGCTCCTTACGCCATCAAGTGTTGTAAAAACACACAGAACTATAGTCTGGCGTCAGAACAGCTGTGTCCAATCGACCACAAAGGTTGCGGACCATGTGTTAAAACTCACGTGTTAACCCCATGTTCAGTTTTCAGGACTGGCCAGGTTCCAAACGCACTCAAGGAACTTTTTTGTACCAAGGCACTGATCATCTTTATTGAACACCCTGCCAGTTTTCAACAGCTATAGCTGTACATGTCACAGACAAGATTTTCGTCGTTTATTTTAAACCAAACAGGGAGGGATAAATCATATTTCTATACGCCCGCCCACTGCGTGTGCGTGATTTTACAGCTTGCAAAAAATGTGAGGACCACAGACTTCTGAAACATTAAAGCCAACCTGAAGCGCAGAGATGCGCTGCCTGATACGAAAACGTAGAACAGGGGAATCGCACACGAACAGACTAGATGAGGCTACCTACCACAGTGGGTTTAACAAACCCAAGGATCCAGGATGACGCTGAAAGTACGAAAGATGCATAGTAGTGTAATGAAGGTCGAGCTAGTTGGTAGCTGCATTCTTCTAACAGCGCAAAGACGACGAGGACAAAGAAAGAAAGAAAGGAAGGAGGAATGAATGATATCCTGTGGTTGTCCTTTATTTGCCCCCGTCGTCTTAGCGCTGTAAAAACGAAAGATGTCGGTTATAGCACGCGTTTAGACTGTACTTATTAAGCCTAGACGGGTGATGTGCAAAAGAAGCAAAGCACGCTTGCTCGGATGGCGTTAAAAGGTCGAAGAACGAAACACACGAGAGGATAACGCCGGAAAGAAAAAAAAGGGTCGTGACTGTAGTATGCGAACTACCCGTAAAATTCCGAGCAAGCGCCCCCACCCGTGCAAGCGCCCCCCCCCCCCCCCCACCACTTCAGTGCTAATTTCAAATTTCCGCGCCATTCCGGGAAAGCGCCCCCCCTCCCTCCACGCAGTTATCGCGCACCACGTGCAGGCAACACTGGCTTGCTGAAGCCAGTCTAAGAATCCAATCCAATCTGCTTCAACTGAATGCTACACGCCATTTGTTTCTTTGTTTTGGTGGTGGTAGGTCATGCATTCCTACACAGTTGCAAAGAAAATCGAGGTGATCCGATGGCACCGAGAGCACGGGAAAAACGTGCACCAGACCTCTCGACAGTTCAAGCTCGACCGAAAGCGCATACGTGAATAGGTGAAGAATTTCTACAATCTCCTGCAGCAAAACTTCGGAAAAGCAAAACTTCGACGGAAGCTAAGCAACGGCGCCCCAGTGTTCAGCGAGTACATGGACGATACGCTGTTCGAGTTCTTAGAGCGCGAAAGAAGCGCGGGACGCGCCGTTAGCAACCGGCTGCTGTCTGAAGAGGCTGTGAAAATAGCAAACAGCATGCAGTTAGGTAACTTTGTAGCTTCCAGCCACTACATAAGCAGGTTTGGAAGCAGCGGTTCGGCGTTGCAATGTGCCACGCCATGTACGAGAGCCAGAGGACGCCCGAGGAATCTGCGGAGCCATTAAGCGCCTTCCGGACTTCCGCGAACTTCCTGCGATGGCGAAATGACGTCAAAAGGCAACTTTCAGAAGCCGTCACGGCAGCAGGTCCTTGTGGCGCGCTGCATCAAGGGGTGCGGCATTGCAAACGCAATCGATGGCTCCGAGGACGGCGACCTGCACGGCGGGATGGCAGATGTCGGAGCCGTGGTGCCAGAAGACCGGGGCGGACTGAAAGACGAGTGCGCTGAACTGTTTTTGGCTACAGACTGAGGAGCCTTTCGATGGTTTCGAAAGTGATGAACAGCAGTAAGATCAAGCCGTGGCACCCGAAGACTGAGGCAGCAGAGTGCAGCGAACTTTTTTTTTTTTGCTGCTAAGTTTTCCAATGGTTTCCAAAGTAACTAACAGTAACATCTTTTGCGTAATAAAGTTCATCTTCCTAATGAAAGTTTAAAACCACGCGCACTGCGTTTTTTTTTCCGTAAAAACAATTGTCGCCGCCATCTTGAATTTTGGTGCCGTTCCGGGATAGCGCCCCCCCTTCGCTTTCCGGTAATTCCGCCTTGCTGAGGGGGGGCGCTTGCTCGGAATTTTACGTTATAAAGAGCCTGTTCGCACTAATGGAGCACATGTACAGGGCTAACAAATGCGCTTGGCAAAGCCCCTCAGCCATGGTGAGAGAAAAGGAAAAGGATGCAATGGCGAAACGATGACGACGATTGCAATGAGAGGACACACCCGCTGTCGCTGCAGCTATCCCTGGGCTATAAGCTGCAGCTCGCAGCTGATACCGTCCAGTGGTTGTTCTGGAAAATAAATGAAATGAAATGACTCCAGTGCGGTGGACGCTAAAGCGTCTACCTCGGTGGCAGGTGTGGTATTTGGTCGTTCCCGAAAGCACACCTCAGAAGAAGACTCAAGCGAACACAGAAATGAGAACAGAGGCAGGCATCCACAGTATTAAAACCACCGAAACCGTCACGACGCGAAGACATTCTGGAAAAACAACCTATAGTTTAATCACGACAGACCCACGATTATGTGTTGTGTTGTGTTTCGTGGCACATAAGCAACTAAGGCTATCATGCGCCAGACAAAAGGTTTGGTGTTTTTCGTGGATAATAACCAATTCAAGTTTTATTTACTCTAAATATTCTAGACACGACAGTGTAACTTCGTTGCGCATGCTAGCGCGCACTCCAACCTTGTCGTCACGTCGTAGTGTTGCCGCTATGAAGTTCATGTATCTTTTGTGTCGGGAAGCTATAAACATAAACAAAAGTGATTACCTTAAACCTCCTCACCGACACTCAACAAGGACTAATCATGACAAACCTTTCAGACCATTTAGCAGTCGTACAAATACATTCAAGTATTCTTTCTTTCCGCTGGCCATTGAAACTTGGAATGGATTACCGTCTGATGTTATCAACGCCACATCGGTTGATAGCTTTGCTAGAACGCGGAATCGTGGTTTACTTCGTCTTTGGAACAGTGAAGGCGTTCGGCAAATAAAATTTTTCTTCATCTTGATTTTGTACCAAACTTGAACAAAATTACATTGCAAGTGAATTGTTACCGCTTCTTTGCGCATGTTTGAGTTTACTGTTTTCCGCCTTATTTTACCCTATCCCGTATTGCATCTGTTTGCAAGTGTTTTACTGCATTGTTTTTTGTTAGAAGAGACTTATTTATCTACACCGTCATTGTTGTCGGTTGATTTAATATTACCTGTCAAACTAAAAACACAGCGGAGAGCATTCTGGCGTTTTCTTTTCTTTTTATGCGCTTTGGCAATGGCGTGGTTGATTGTTGTGTTCTCTTTAACGTCCAGTTTGCTTTTTGTACCTGTTTGTGTAATGTGCATTATGTGCCCACTTCCTGTATGAGCCCGACCAAGGCTTACAGTATTGATAAATAAATAAATAAATAAAAAATAAATTGCTTTATCTCGTTATAGCTTAATTGTTTAGAAGTGTAGCTTCTTTTAAAAAAACTAAAGACAGGCTGGGGTGAAATGGGATTTGCTCGCTGTAAAACAGCCTAAAATGTTTTTTCCTCAAGGCCTCAAATTTTGCACATGAGAGTAAGATGTGATTTACTGTAAGTTCTTGGTCACAATCTTCGCATCTCGGTTTGTCTTGTTTCATAAGAAGGAAATTATGTATAAAATGTGTGTGTCCAATGCGGAGACGACATAAAATCACTTCTTTGAGGCGTTCTTCATGTCTGCTTGATGTCCACTCTGCTATCATGGGTTTAACTAGGTGGAGTTTGTTGTCGGTTTCCATATCCCATAATGACTGCCAAGTTTTTCTCAGTTTGCTCCGTACGAATTTCATACAGTCGCTGTGAGGAATCTGTACTTTCTCTATTGTTCCGTTACCCGCCTGTGCGGCACACGCATCGGCTCTCTCCTTTTCATTGGTTCCAACATGGCTCGGGACCCAGCACAACTTTATTTCCTCTCCTTGTGTTGTGACTGTTACTAAATTGTGTATTATGTCTCCTATTATGGGCTGAGCTGTATTTTTGTAATGTACTGCTGTGAGTGCACTGAGAGAGTCTGTATATACAATACTGTGTATAATTTTATGCTTCATTATCCTTTCTACTGCTACAGCAATGGCATAACATTCAGCTGTGTAAACCGAAGCGCACTGGGGTAGCCTGATCACCTTTTCCCATTTCCCTTGCACTACTGCACTCCCGACATAGCATGATGTTTTGGAACCGTCTGTGTAAAATGAGGTGTAGCCTTTGTATTTTTCGTTTAGTGCCAAAAATTCCTGTAAAATATGTTCTCGCGGTGTCTGCTTTTTTCGAAGGTGTGTTAGTGTGAAGTCACATGTTGTAGGAAAACGATACCAAGGGGGTAGTTGGTTTTGTCTATGGGCAATTTGAGGTAATGTGTCCAGCATACTGAGTTCTTGGCATCTCTCTTCAAACCGAAGAAGCAATGGTCTGATAGCTTGGGGTTTATTATTAAAAAGTGCCCTGGACGGGCATTTTGTAACTATAGGGTAACGCAGATGTTTCGGCAGTGAACGGATCTTCAGTATGTATGAGCATGCCAGCATTGTTCGATCTGTGAGTGGTGGTTCATTTGTTTCGACGTAGAGGCTGTTTATGGGAGATGTCCTATACGCCCCAGACGAGAGACGTAAACCTAAATTGTGAACGGGATCCAATCGTTTCAAGTAGGACTGTCTCGCCGAGCCATACACAATGCTACCACAGTCTAAGCAGGAGCGTACAACAGAACGGTAAATTTGTAAAAGGCAGGCCCTATCGGAACTCCAGTGTTTCCGAGACAGGACCTTAAGTATATTTAGAGCTCGCGAAGCTTTCTTTTTAAGCATATTGATGTGGGGCAGGAAAGTGAGTTTTTTGTCGAATATTATGCCTAGAAATTTGTGTTCGTTTTCTATGGGTAAGTTGATTTCCTTGAGGTGTAGGGTCGGATTGGTCTGTAATCCTCGTTTGAGAGAGAAAAGAATAGCTACTGTTTCGTGTGGTGAAAACTGGAAACCATTGCTGTCTGCCCATGTTGTCAGTTTATAGTCAACTGTATTTGCCTTTCGCATGTTGCTACATTGGAAAATGTGCAAGCTATTTGAAGATCGTCAACATAGACAGAGTACATAATCGACTTTGGAATTATTTTGCATGTGGAGTTCATTTTTACAACAAACAGTGTTCGTGCTTAAAATACACCCCTGTGGGACCCCGTTCTCCTGTACAAAGGTTCTCGAGAGGGTTGAGCCCAGGCGTACCTGAAATGAACGGTTTGCCATGAAGTCATTCAGGCAATTCAGCATTCTTCCACGGATGCCTAACTCTACTAAATCGCGCATTATTCCAAATCTCCACGTAGTGTCGTAGGCCTTCTCAAGATCGAAAAAGACCGGGAGGCAGTGTTGTTTGTGTATACAAATGCTTCACGTACGGTGTTTTCTAGGCGGACGAGATGGTCAGTGTTTGAGCATGCTTTTTTGAAACCACACTGGTGAACATCAAGAAGTTTGTTTGATTGTAGAACAAAGCTTAATCTGGTATTTATAATATGTTCATACGTTTTAGCTAGGCAGCTGGTAAGGGCTATTGGTCTGTAACTACTAGGGGTGGTTGGCAGCTTTGCAGGTTTTAGGAATGCTACAATGAATGCTTTTTTTTACAAGTTTCTGGTATTTTTCCAAGTACCCAAATTTTGTTAAAAAAACTTTAAGAGTGCTTCCACAGAAGAACTTGAAAGATGTGCAAGCATTTCATAATGTATGTCATCTGGGCCTGGAGCGGTTTGTTTACCGGTCAATAGAGCTCTTTTTAGTTCCTCGAGTGTAATTAAACTATTGTATGTTTCGTTTGCACCTCCACTTGTTGGCAGTCTTTGCTTTTCTACTGTTTTTTGGTATTTTATAAACGATTCTGTGTAGTGTGCGGAACTTGAAACTCTCGAGAAGTGTACACCCAGCATATCTGCCTGTTCTTCTAAGCTTGTTTGTTTATCCGGTGTTGTTAGCAGAGTAAGTGTGTAGGGGGAGTATGTCCCATTTAGTTTGTCAACTTGCTCCCATGCCTTGTTTGAAGTGACTGAGCTGTTTATGGATGACACATAGTTTTGCCATGAGGTTTTCTCGGCATTGCGGCGGATATACCTTGCCTTAACTCTTTTTCTTTTAAAATTTATGAGGTTTTCCTGTGTTGGATATCTTCGAAAGACACCCCATGCTTTATTTTGCTCCTTTTTTGCCTGTTTGCCCTCCAGTGTCCACCATATTTTGTGGTTTTGTTTTACTACTCCTGTGGACGGCGGAATGGCTCTGCGTGCAGCATTAATGATGCAGGATGTAAACTCTTCGTTCAGTTCATCAATGCTAAGGACGTCAGAAAAAACTTCGTCTAAACTTGTTTCAGAAGTAAAAAGTCCCCACTCGGCAGACTGAAGTTTCCACCGACATGGTTTCGTTGGGATAGTTGGTGATGATATTACGGTGATGAGTACAGGTAGATGATCGCTCCTATATGGATTGTCAATGATATCCCACTTAAAATCGCTAAAAACAGAGGGTGAACTAAAAGACAAATCTATGCAGCTCATCTTTCCTGAGCTCGGAGAGCAGTATGTAGGTTGGCCAGTGTTCAGAAGACATACGTTATTAGACAAAATAAAATCCTCTAAAATCTGGCCTCTTGCATCAGTTTTTTTCACTTCCCCAAAAAGAAGAGTGGGCATTAAAATCGCCAACTAATAAAAACGGCTCTGGCAATTGGTTTAGTAAGTCTTCTAAATCTTGCAATGTTATTGTGAGGGTTGGTTCGAAATACACACAGCACACTGTAATTGTTTTGAACGCTAAAAAAGTGGCAGCCACTGCTTCGAACTTAGTTTTCAGTATGTGTTCTCGTGTTGCGATACGACTTTGGGCAATTATTGCAACACCCCCAGAGAGCCTGCACGCTTGCTCTAGGTCGCAACGGAAGACCTGGTATCCTTTTAGTGCGGTTTTGTGCTTAGGGCCCAAGTTGGTTTCCTGAACACAAACGGCCACAAGTGAGTGTGTGGCGAAGATGTCTTTGACGTCATTTAAATTATTTAAAAGTCCTCTGCAGTTCCAGTGGACAATGAAGGCCATGTTAGCTTTTTCTTATTGAGTGAAAACTAAGTTTTCGGTCCCGTGATACGGTTCTTGCTTTTCTTTCCATTTTCTAGGGAGTTCCGCCGCCCCTCCGAAGTAGACGGCCTAGAAGCTCCATCTGTTGTGTCCATTGTCTCTTCCGAGACGCTGGAGGTTCGTGCAGGGCGCACGGGTGCTGAAGAGTTCGACCTCGCCGTGTAGGGTGAGGCCTTGGGGACTGCCGAACCAGGGGTCCGTGCAGCCCGCTTTGGGGGTGGTGGAGCAGCACTAACTGCTTCCACCGGGGGCGCGGTGGGCCTTGCTACAGCCTCACTCTGTGTGGCTTCAGCAGGTGCCGAAGAACGCTGTGATGCCGCGCCCTGTTGCACCACAACGGAGTATGATCGCGTCTGCGCTGGTGACAGTCGCCTCGGTGCTTCGCGAAATGTTAGGTTTTCAGTCACTTTCAGTGTAATGATTTCTTTTTATTTTTTCCACGCTGGGAAAACACGAGAGTACGCTGCGTGGTTGCCCTCGCAGTTCACACAAAAGTATGTTTCAGCTTCACAGTTTTCAGCAGGATGTTCATGGGAGGCACATTTTGCGCAGGTGTCTTGGCCCCGGCAGCTTAGCGAGCCGTGACCGTATCGTTGGCATTTGTAGCATCGGCGAGGATTTGGAATGTACGGTCTTAGTTTCATCTTTGTGTAGCCTATGTCAACGGATTCTGGAAGTATGCTGGATGCAAAGGTCAGGACGATGTGCTTGGTCTGTATCTCTTTGTTTTCTCGTTTGATTTTTATCCTACAGACATTTGTGACGTTCTGTTCTTTTAAACCTTCTAGAAGTTCCTCCTCAGACACGTACTTTAGGTCGTCATCCGAGATGACTCCGCGGACCGTGTTGAGTGACCGGTGTTCACTTAGTTATAGGGATCTCACCAAAAGACGTTAGTCCTGGCAGTTTGTCGCACTGGTGTTTGTAGAGCATTTCGAGTAGGAGGTTTCCATTAGCTAGTTTTTTTTAACTTTGTAGCCTTCACCTAGGCTGGATGTTAGAGTCTTTGAAACTAGAAACGGTGAGACGAGTCGGGCAGTTTTTTCTGCGTGATTGCTGTGCACCACGGGAAATCGAGGGAAGTTGTTGACGTTTTTTGCGAAAAACTGGGCGGTTGCATCGGTGACCCCTCTTTTACGAGAGGGATCAGTTGGGCGAAAAAAAGAAGCCATAAAATGAAAAATCTGTTCGGCTATGGTGCCAGCCGCCCACCATGGAGCCCAACAAGGGGACGGGACAGGAACTCACGAGCAAGTCCTGCCCACGCGAGCTGTACACCACGGCTATAACCTAATATGGCTGAACTCAGGGTTGTCCGCCACACAAGGTTAACCCTAGCCGCCAGGAATAAGGGAAACTGAAGAAGGAACGAGACGACAGGAAAGTTGTTAGAAAGAAGACAGGAAAGTGAAAGTTGAAGAGGATGACAGGAAAAGGCGACTGCCGATTCACCCCAGGCGGGTCAGACCGGAGGTGCCGTCTACGAGAAGCGGAGGCCAGAGTGGTGTGTATGTTACGTTTTTTTCGCTGCTATGCGTGCCTACCAGCCCACTAATCATAGAATGACAGATTAGACGGTCGAGCGCAGCGTAAACATTCATTTATGGCGTCGTTTATTCGTGCCAGTTTCGGTTTCGACAAAAAAACACCGAGCGGCCGCCATGACAGCATGTATGACATGGCGTCACCATTCTTGCCGTATCGCTGCCTCTCTGGAAGCGCGCGCGAGCGAGCGCACGCGCGCGCCCAGACCGGCCGAGGTCTTCGCCGTCCCCACAGACCCGGGCAGCATGACGTCAGTCCCAAAACCATGACGTGTACACACGCCCGAGCAGCGCGCGCCAACCACAGCCAGCGCGTCGGCTTCGTCACGGGAGCCCCGACGTCGGCACGTAGCAGATGATGTCACGTCGGCCCGCTCTGGGCTTTCTCGTGCGGGCGAAGATCAATATGGATTTTAAATATGTTTCGCTGAACGGTTGCTGTTGAAACTTGCTGGTAGATATCTCCTGATAAAAAGGAAGCGTTTTACATAGTTATCTCAGCTTTGAAATTTCGTGTCAGTACTCCTTTAAAGGTCCAAGCACTCGACGTCGGCTCAACCACCAGGACCCTCTTTTCCCCGGTCACGGCGCTGCCACGCACGGCTAAGCGTGGGTGCTCGGGGTCCGTGGTGTCGCACAGTACACGCAAACATCTGCTTTAGCAGATGCCCCCTGCGGGGAGACCCACGATTAGCCACAGAGGATCGCATAGCTTGAATTAAAATGTAACAATTCTCTATTCCAACATGTAGGCAGTCTTAGGTTCTGGAGTTTTTAAAATCAATTCTACCTTGCATGCCTAAGACAAATCGTCGTTAGACGGAGGGGTGCATGATTTTTGCTACGGTCACTGATTATGCCAGAAGAATTACTTCCTTTGCGGGTGCATGTTAAAAACCGAGAAGGTTCCCCCTGCGATTGTAGGGGGAAACAGGTGTTATGTCACGTCAAAAGAGCTGGTGCCCAGCCATCAGGTGAATTTCAGAACCAGCAGCGCATAAAAGGTTACCTTCTTGCCAAGTTACCTTCTTGCCAAGGGTGTAAGGGTTTAGTCAAACAGAAGGGTGTAAATCATTTTAAGCGTACACCCTCCCAAATAATATAACGCGAGCGACGACCGATCGGTAAACGTTCCTGACGAACGTGCCGGGCAAGTGGTACGAAAAAAATCAAACGCGCATTGGAGATGCGCATGTGCTTCACATAACCGAATTTCCCGAGAACCAAGTCATCCAGATACCGTGCCAGGGGATATATCGCTCTCGAGGAAACAGCCTAGCAGGCGATGCTCACTCAGGATTACATCCACTCTACTTGGAGAGCGCTTCATGCGGGTGCGCGTATTCTCGCCCATTCTGCCGCTGGACACCGTGATAAGGCGCTGACAAGCCGATCGGTCTAGGGTGTCTCGATGCCAACACCGCAACGCGCGAATCAACTCAATCAAGGCCCCCAGATCGATCGTCGCTGCCGTGATATAAAAAATCTGGGAACCCGCCGCAGTGACTCAGTGGCTAAGGCGTTGCGATGCTGAGCACGAGGTCGCGGGTTCGACTCCCAGCCGCGGCGGCCGCTTTTCTGATGGAGGCGAAAAAGCAAAGACGCCCGTGTGCACGAGATTTCGGCGCACGTTAAAGATCCCCAGGTGGTCAAAATTAATCCGGAGCCCTCCACTACGGCGCGCCTCATCGCCTGCGTTGCGTCGGCGCGTTAAACCCCCACAATCAATCAATCAATCAATCAATCCCCTCCTTCTAGACCTCTCTCTCAGTACCCACTGTTACCTTGGTCGTCCACCGGTTGTTGTTCCGTCTATCTACATAGCCAGACCAAGTCCATTTACTTTTCTTTATTTTGACTGTGGTATCCTGTACTCGAGTTTGTTCTCTGGTCCAGGAAGCTCGTTTCCTCTGTAATTGGCGCCATTCTTCTTTCCATGGCCTGTTGAGCCGACCTAAGTTTTCTTTCAAGTTGTTTATTAAGGCGCCAATCAGAAATCTTGGAGGGTGCAGAGGTGCTCCAAAAGTTAAACGGAGTGCGGGAGAGGTTGCCGGAAAGGGCAAAACTGCATGCCAGCACGGTCTCTGAGGAGATGCGCCATAGCGAGGTTTCGCGCGCACATACGGCTGGCCCATCTCGATGTTCTAATACTTGCCTTTATCGCCGACTCAAACGAAGCCGCGCTGCAGGGTAGATGCTCTTGCTTCGTCACGGATATATGCGAGTATGTCATGGTTCGTGATTCGCTCGCTTGTGAGGTTGTGGCGAGCAGCTATGGCCAGAATCATGCTTCGCTCACGGAAACGCATAGAATGAAAAAAAAAAAAAAAAAACAAGAATGGATTGCGCGTACTGCTGCATTGCCTGGATGGTTTGAAAGGGAGCTTAAGAGAATTGAGGAAGTGAGCCGAATGGAGGTCACTTGCTTCAAAACAAACTGACTTTATTACACAAAGTTCGGTAAATTATCTTGGGAAAGACGGGTATCCCGGATTGACACGTAAGCGATTGGTCATATTGTAGCGAGTGGAACACTGCCGTAGCATGTTGGTTCTGGCGCCGACATACTCGAGGGTTCTTGAACCTCTAGCTTGTCTTGCTTAATTTACTGGAGATTACGTTTCCTTAAATATCAAGGCACGCGATTCGAAATATAACATTATTTACATTGAAAACAAAAATACACAAACACACTTAACGGAACACGTCTGACTGGCGAGGATAATCCGGTGTTTCCCCTCGTGTGCTTGCCCCCGACCATCGTCTCCACCAAAACACCGAAAACCAGTTTTATTTTAAAAAACACCGCCTGCAATAGAGTCGTCAGAACAAATAGGGTGGAAAGCCTAAACGAAATGCAGCCGTGTACGCACATGCAATTCTGTTTTTGTACAATTTTATGCGTTTTCTTGGGCCAAGCATGATGCTGGCCACATCTGCTTGCAACTAACTTACAATCGAGCGAATCATGAACCATTCAGACACGCATAATCAATGTGGTTGAATTCCTGACGAAACAGAAAGCGGACCGCGCTAAAGATGCAGTCTTCCAGACTGCATCTTTTGCCAGGGTGCTTCGACGTCAGCGCCGCCGTACAGGGTGGAGACACCCTTTGAACGATCCCGCATTTACCTTGGATCCCGTGCCACCACTATTGGGTCAAACTGCTCAACGCCCTGTTCTTTTCGTTTCCCAGAAGACCTAGCAACGCGAAACAGATAAGATGATTCAAACTTCGCCAGTGAACCGCGTTTCGGCGATAATTATAGCGCGGTTTTGATACAACAACTTGCTGCGGCGGCGAGTGAGTGACCCAAAATGGCGGCGTTAACACATAATGTACACCCGCCAAATTTTTTTTACCAATATCATGGGAGCGTCAACAGTTCCGTCGATCAGCGCCGTATGATGGGGTGATACGACAAACTCGGCGAGAGTAACCGCATGCGCAGTAAGCGAAGGCCGCTGCTGCCGTCTTCTGCCAGGCTGTTCCAAGAGCAGACAGCCACCCCGTACTGCTCTTACCAATGGCTTTCACTTGCCCTCTTCGCCACGTTAACGGCGGGTTGAAGGGCAATGTGATAAGCGAATAAAAATCGGGGGTGGCTGTCTGCTTTTGGAACAGCGTAGCAGAAGACGACAGCAGCGGCCTTCGCTTAGTGCGCATGCGGTTACTCTCGCCGAGTTTGTCGTATCGCTGAATCACACGGCGCTGATCGACGGAACGGTCGACGCTCCCGTGATATTGGTAAAAAATTGTGCGGGTGTACGTCTTTTCACCCTGTACGGCGGGAGGTCGTGCGTGAGGCACCATATACAGGAGGCTATGGAGGTACCCTATGCATGAAGCATTGGAAGCGCCCATGGCGAGGCGAGCAGGGATGGCAGTGGAACGGCTTCTTTTGAGGCGGCGTTAAGAACGTTGTGATGGGCCAGCCGGATGTGCCCACCCACTCTCGCTATCTGCGGTGCATATATTAAAAGATCGCGCTGACATGCAGCTTTGCGCGGTCCGGCAGACGCTCTCGTGCTCCGTTTAACTTTCGAAACCACCTGTTCGATTACGGGATGCAATTTTAACACAAAAGTGTTTTATTCCTGGATACACAAAGATTTGACTGACGTCATATCCGTCACGGAAGTGACGCCAGTACAACGAAGCCAGCCGCCTGTACCAACGTTTATAGATACTTTTTGCCTGTACAGGGTGCACCTCTGCACACAGGGTGTTCTTGCGGGGAAGCAACCTTTAGCACCAAAGAGTACGTTTTACTTAGGGTTGTTGGTTTTCGGGTTTTATATTTTAACACGAAATTATTTTATGCCGGGATACAGGAAGATTTCACTGACGTCATATCCGTCACGAAAATTACGCCAGTACACCTTTGCCGAAGCGACCCGCCAGCAGGACGTCGCTCGCTAAGCACACCCACAAGACAGCCACCGACCCGCAAATCATGCTCAGCTGCAGATTTCGCTGCACGTTTAACATTCGTGTTTTACCGATTCCTATGACGAGAAGAATCGACCACAGTTTTTTTCCATCCTGCTAGTTTCTATGAGGAATTTTTTCTCGGGTCCATTTGCCATCGTTACACATTGTAAAATGATTTACGCCCTTTTTGTCCATAACTAACACCGTTAACCCAATAAAAAACAAAGAAAGCACCCTTTCGAAGGGTGTATATAAGTAACGACAAAACATCCTTTAAAGAGGTGTATTCTTGTGTTTTCGATAGGGTGTAAGGGGTGTAAATGATCTTACAGTTCCGGGCTTGCTGAAACAGCAACAGGTGTTAACCAAACCGTGGTGGCTCTGTGTTTATGCGTCGAAGTTTTGCAATAATTTTCTAAGGCTATAGTTTTCGTACGCGTTGATGCTAACGAAATCGCGTACATTTTCCGCGCTTCTATCGCCTCCCACGACCTTAAACGTTGAACAACAAAGCGGTCACTGCCCCCGAAAGTAACTTATGTGCCACTCACTGATTATGGTGCAGACGAGGGGTGGGGTCGCCGATGAAGACCCGAACACCGTCGTCGTCTTCCTGTGCAAACGTCGCCGTCGAGTGTCCGCCTTTTCCCGTCGGAATTTCGGCTAGTTCGCTGTTTGCACCCTTGCAGCGGTTTCTTTGAAATATCAAAGTGGGTTACAATGCAGCCGAATGGTCTGTTCTAAGGCAAGTATAAATTTGCCCCGCCGGGAACAGACACCACACGAGCGGCGGACAAACTGGTGAAAAATGCTTGCCATCGCGGTGTATGAGTAGATGCGCCGCAGATAGCGAGGGTTCGCAGCCGCATTCGGCTGCCCATCTCGATATGCTAATGCTCATCTTATCGCCGACTCGAGCGAAATTGCGCTTGTAGCATCACTTTTTGTCAGGGGTGCCTTCACGCATGAATAATCTTGTTCGCATCGGGAAGAAAACTTGGTCTTCGGCGCAGCGCTCTTTCTGCTTCGTCACGAATGCCACCACTTTCAATCTGCGTGACTTCCGTGGTTCGCGATTCATTCGGCGGCGAGTTTCTCGCGCAATGTGGCTCGTGGATAAATTCCGCAAATGTGCCCAAAATAATGCTTGGCTCAGGGAAACGTGTGAAAAAAGGCGAAACGAGCGAACAGCATGCGGTAATTGGCTGCATTGCTCACCACACAAATAGTTACTCAAGGGAACTCATAGTGCTCATAGTTTTTAACTGATTTTATTTCGTGTTCTCATCAAATCACTTTGTGTTTGGCGCTCTTTGCCCATGTCGGCCTTGCGCCAATAAAATCAAACCATCATCATCATACTCAACGGAACTGAGCAAGTGAGCCGATTGAAGTCCAGCTACGCCAACACGAATTGGTTTTACTACGGGGTACAAACAAACAAGAAATTTATCTTAGACGATTTTTTGCTCGGTGCCGCAAGACACACTTCACGGGTAGTGTGTCATGCGGCACCACATTACTCGGGTATTGAAATCATTGCTGGAAGAACATGCGGTGCCGTCATTTGCACGAATATAATTAGGAACGATTTGGAGAAGCCCGAAAGCCTGTGTAACTCATTTTAACCATCGAGTGCAGGCTTCCTTTGTGTGGCAGTAACAAGCAGGGTGTCGAACCAGAACCGAACCGAAAATCAAAATCACGTGACCGTTGTTTTTGCCGGAACTGTACCCGAACCAGAAATTTTATTTTCTGAGCACGCTGAACTCACTCGAACCGGACCCAAACCAACAAACCAATTGCCGCGAACCATGCATTGGGTTTGTTCGTTTATGTTTTGTTTTTACTGCCCGTCCGTGCCCGGCTGGGTTATCTGTGTCCCAAGCGAAGCGCGTGTTCCATTCTTTATTTTTATGCCGATCGGGTTATCTCATTTTGATTAGGAGAGCGTTTCGCCCTAATGTCACTAACCTAGAATAATCTTTTTTGATCTACAATGTTCTGGATGTAAATCGACGGTTCGAAAAACGATCGTGCCGAAATATAAAAGCCTGCAAAGCAGACGCCGCGGTATTAGATGCAGAGCATCTGATTCACTCGCCTTGTCCCTCCGGCGTCGTCGTCGTTGTTGTCGGCGTTGTCCACCCCTCTGCCATTCTCCTCGCCGCGCGAGCTGCGCTTTCCGCCGCTCTCCGCCGCTCACCCCCTCTCCTCTCCGATAACGAACACTCTCTCGCGAGGGGCATTGGATTGGATTTGATTGGATTGGATTGGATTGGATTGGCTTGGCTTGGATTCGGTTGGATTGGATTTGGATTGGATTGGATTAAAGTGGATTGTGTTGGATTGCGTTGCGTCATAGCCGCGGCACGTTGCGTCATAGCCGCGGCAGACGCGCTGGGGCAGGCGCATGTGCAGTACTCTCTCTTCCGCGGTTTCCTCTCCTTCGGGCGCGCTGCGCATATAACCGGTGTGCCGTTCTCCGGCGAAGCAACATCCACGCTTGGCTCAAACACCTAGAATCCACGCCGCTTTACAAGTACGCCAACGTCGTCATCGACTGGGACCAGCTTACGCAGTCCCCTCAACGTTATGAGCGCTATAAAACGCGTTCCCTTCGCCACTCCGCCTATGCGTCGCATCTACACAGGGGTTCCCGCGAGGGGAGGTGGGAGTTTCTTTTCGACTCGCGGACGGTGGCCTGCGCACGTCACTTTGTTGACGGCTGCTTCGCCGCCTGTGTATTCTTTGAGTTATTAGGGGAGCACAAGTTCGCTCCAATAAACTTATTTTCCTTGAAGACAACTGCGTCGTCTTTGGCATCGTGACATCGTAACGGTTACCTGTTCAGGACGAAACGGTTCGACCATCCGCCGTCAAATCCCGGTCAAGGCCATTCGGGGCTTTTCTTTTTCACGCACCATCAGCTTCGTAACCTCTCACGCACTTTCCCCTTGAGATGAGTCACAGCTCTTTTCGCGGTCACAAGATGAGGAAAGGGACGTGCACCATTATTGCGGACGTATGCCCGTGCTGCGAGCCCAGTGCGCGGCAGAGCAGACGAAATATCCCTCTCCCGACAGCGTCCAGGTGATATGAAACATGGAGTTCATAAATAGGGGCATCGGACCGCAGCGTTGCTGCACAGCGCAACGGCAAAGTGTGCGCGCATACTTGTCGCATTTAATAACTTGCTTAAAAAGCTGCACGGGAGTAAATACTTCGCAAGTGTGACCCTC
This sequence comes from Haemaphysalis longicornis, assembly GCF_048455015.1. Classification (NCBI taxonomy): domain Eukaryota; kingdom Metazoa; phylum Arthropoda; class Arachnida; order Ixodida; family Ixodidae; genus Haemaphysalis; species Haemaphysalis longicornis. The sequence continues at coordinate 50,835,154 of NW_027526225.1, read as the reverse complement.
GAGATGGCGAAGCCGTTGGCTGCTGACCACTGATATGCGGGCTCAATCATCGTACCGGGAGGCCGTTTCTGAGGTGTGTACGGAAAATGACAACGCCGATGTGTCGAGACTGCTACGCATGTTAAAGTTCCCCGGGTTGTTAACAGTCGGTGTGCAATATACGTAGGGTTGTTCGCTCTCGGGTAAAACCGATTTTACACAATTTGGAGAGCTCGGAAATGTTTCAAGAGAATCGGGTTAAACCCGATTTCTCTCCGAGTGGATCTTTTCACAGTCTGCACAATCGGGCGCTGACGGTCCGCCGTACTCAACCAGTACTCGCTAGGAGCAAGCCCCACAAACACAGCTTTCGAACTCATAGAGTATCGTCATGAATCTACCGCTCGGTACTACAGGCTCGCAAATGCGGCCCTGACATTGTTGTGCCTAGCTAATGGAAGCTGTGATGTCGAGAGGACTTTCTCCCGGCTGGGATACGTCTAACGGTCGGTCAGGTCTAGAATGGAGACCGGCATGTTGCGAATGCAGATGATAATATAGGTAAACAAGCACGTGTTAAATATCGATGGCCAGCTTCTTGTGAATAAAATGTTTCATTTCTGGGAGGATAACAATGTTCTTTTTTGTCAGCACTATTGATTCATTTCAAAACAAGCACCAAATTTCGGAGAATATTTCTTAAAACACCCTAAAGTTCCCCCGATTACCAGTGCGAAACAAACACCAATTTTAACGCGTTAAAATTAAAGGTGTTGTGCCACCAAATTTGTTGCTTGTGCATTCTTTGTTGCAAACGTTTCATATTTCATTAGAAAGCATGATACATGCTCTCACATCCACATATTCTGAGTAAAAAATTTATTATCGCACGATTCATGTGAACAGGATTCGGTTTCGGTTTCTGGGCGCCGATTCAAGCAGTGACGTCACAGCGTTGCGCCATAGCCTCCTTTAGTAGGTTATTTAGGAGGCTATGGTTGCGCGGACGCTCTGCCACGCGTGTCTACCATGCGGCGCTGCGGTACGTTGCGACTTTACTGCGGCGTCTGCTCCCCCACATACGTGCTTCACCACGGAAGTAAACACGCCGACTCGTCACGTCAAGCCGCGACAGCTCCGACACGGATTCTTTGTCTGCATTTTCGGATACAGACAAATGAAAACCATGGATATGCAAACCATAAAAATGCAAAGAAAAAACGCTAAAAAAAAAAAAAAGAAAAGTTACCCTCCCCGCGAATCGAACTCGCAACGTTTACCGGGCGGGCGCGACGCGCGAAACCACTGAGCCACCGAACAACCGATTTGCCAATGCGATATAGCAGGTGTACTAGATGGAGGCCCATCCTTGGAGTCGCACGTCGGTGTTTACTAGCTAGTTTACAGAATTCCTGACTTGTAAACTCAAATTTCTTAAATAGCGCTTGCGCAGCAAGGTTTTGCGATGCCCCCGCAACAGCTTATCGCCATCAACTCTGCTATTTTGCGAAAGCGCTCGCAAAAATAAGTGTGCCCGGCTGCGACTGCGATTTTGGGATAGTGCTTGCCGTACTTTGGTTTTACGTTTTACGTTAAAAACCTTTTCCGATACTGATCTCTTATTACCCAAATTACCCTACGTAACTCTTCTTCTGCACGAAACTATTTTCTACAGGCGAGCAGATCGCACACGCATTCCGGGGTAGCGGCGTCGCCGAAGAGCACGGCCGAAGCGTCGAACGCCAAAATACGGATCGCATTAGCGCTAGTGTTGAGTTGTATGGGCTTCATTGAACTTACTGAGTTTATTACACTCCAGAAACTAACAAAATAAAGCCGCGTTCATTGCGGCACGAATGTTGTCGGGGCGCAGTTTCTCTCGGTCGATTCCCGACGACGCGTCGGGCGACCAGTCAGGCGACCGGTTTTGTTGGCGTCTTCGGTCGGCGAGTCAGTCACACTACGGCGACTTTCCTTCGGCCGACGTGTATCTGTCGCCGTCGGCGTAGTGTGACAACGCGGTCTGGATATTCGGCAGTTGGCCGATGGTTTGGCGACTCGTCGGCGTTGCGTCGTCGTCGCCGTCGTGTCGGCATAGTGTGTCTGATACGACCAAGCGACCAAACAAACTGTGGTAACTGGAGTTCACGTTCACGTCGCTCGAGTCGCTAGCGTTGTATGACGTCACAAACTTTGCTACGCTGGCAATTCACTGACGTCATGGTTAGTGGCGCTAGCGATGGGTCCCGATTTCCAGAAGAGCATTTAGGTAATTTTTAGAAGCGAATTCAAATATATATTAAGCGCTTGCTGTACCCAGCACTTCGTGTTGAGGGTCGTTGGATGCAGAGGAAGCCTACAGCAGGCTTTTTACAGAGTTAAAATTTGGTGGCACAACACCTTTAAGAACCTTCTTATAAAATAAACCGAGTGTATCACTAATTACATCTGTTGGTTTAACCCGAAAAGCCCTAATTTTGGAATAGTTTTACAAGAAAACCCGATTTCTACACGAGTAGGAGTTTGAAAAATAGCACCCGATTTTAGCAAAATAAAAAACCCGAAATCGAACAGCCCGGTGGGACTCATACCACAGGTGTAGCTTCGGGGCTTCAAACGCGAAAGTATTACAGCAATGCTGTATACCTCTAGCCCGAACGGTTTCATAGCCGTAAGCAAAAAAAAATATCCGTGGGCAAAAACGCCAAGGCCGAAGACGCCGAGAGCATGCATCAGGCTAATCAGGCATACAGCACAGAGCTCAGAATTCGTTTAGGGAAACCGCAAGAGAAGCATCGAAACCACATTATGGACGATAAGGCACATGTGAATGTTGGGATCCCCCCATCCCCCCCTACGATGTGCTTACGGTTAAGATTATGTGTTCAGATTATCTTTGAAGGCTACGCAGGACTAACGTCACTAAGTAGAGCAGTTCTTGCCCAAGACGCCGAGCGCATGGTAGGATAGGCACGACCCAGCATATGCCGCCAGACAAGCCGAGCATAGTGTCAGTAGATAACGTATTACAGTACCGCCACTGAGGACTGAGGCACAGAAGTCGGCATGAGCCGACTTTCGTGCCGACGAGTCGTCGGCTCGCTTCGTCGACTCGTCGACGAAGCGAGCCGACGGGTCGCTGAAGGTGCGACCACTTCGGTCCTGCTCCGTGGCGTATACGGCGGATGGTTGCGTTGCGACGAGCTCAGCTTGTGGAACGCGAAAGGTAGAATGTGTAGCTTGAACCGTGCACGCACGAACGCGTTCCGCTATCCATTGGCGTTTCTCTTCGCATCAAATCAGTCGGCGTTCGCGCCATTCGCCCGTCGGCGTCGCCAGGACGCAGCTTACGCCAACTGTCGGCGCTTGTTAGCATCATGATGCTTCACCTCTTCGCTTCACCTCTCTTAGACAGCAGCACCATCCGCGTCAATAAAAGCTCTTCTGACGTTTCTCCTGTGTTAGTTGTGCTGGCGTCATTCCCGTGACGGATATGACGTCATCGAAATCTTGGCGTATCCGGGAATACAACACTTTCGTCTTAAAAAGCAAAACACCAAGAGGCACATTTTAAGGCGAAGCATCATCTATCTCACTGATGTCGTATGTTGCGTCGAAAACGCACTGCGGGAAAGCCATCTTTTTGCGACGATGATGCTGATCTTGGGTGAAGTAAAAGAGAAAAACACGCTTCACGTAGTCGGAATTGAAACTGGGTCGCACACCTTATGAAGCTAATGTCTATCCGATTACGCCATTCCGACATGGGCGAAGCATTTTTTATTTGTAAAGGCGTGCATGGACACGGAAAATTAAACATAAAAAATCATGCACCCATCCTTCAAAAACCGACGACTGTTTCGTGCGAAATGAAATCGCGAAGGATCAAAAAGTCGCCACGATGTAAAGTTCAAACTGCGAGTGAGTCAAAGTCAAAGCTCAACGAGGCAAAGCTCAAACCGTCTGAGAGTCAAAGTCTAAACTAGACGATTACCAAAGAATCGCCCTAAAAAAAGCTAGATGGCTTTAACTGTGGCAAACGAATCCACGGCTATGCGGAGGCGTTTCTTTGCAATCGATCAGCCACGATTGGCATAAATGACGCTCGCACTGACAAATTCATGATACCTAACAAAGGCACCCCCCATGGCTTTGTAATATCACCCCTACTGTTTAATGTAGCGATGATAGGCCTGGCTAGAGAGCTTCAAAACATCCTGGATATAAGACATGCCATGCACACGGATGAGGTAACAATCTCGATAACCAAGTGCTCCTTGGGGGAAACGGAAGCAAAGCTACAGGCAGCAGCCACATACGTCGAACGAGTACGCCCATAAACGAGGCCTCAATTGCTCGACAGAAAAATCTGAAATATTCCAATCTGGTGGCACAAGTTAGATCGAACTGTTCCCGCGGACTCCGCCTCAAAGTGTACCACGAGCGCAGACAGATACAAAAAAAAAAAAAACGGTGCGAACACTAGGGATGTGGATTCAATCCAACCAACGGTGTACCCCCACCCTAGCCTTGCTCAAAACCGTGACGACGCAAGTCTCCAGAATGATAAGGCGAGTTGGAAACCGACGCGCCGATATAAGACAAGAAGACACTTTGAAGCTCGTGCACAGCTTGGTAGTGAGCAGTGTGACATACAGTCTTCCCTACCAGAACCTGAACCTTTCTGAAGCGCAACAGGCCGAAATAATAAGAAGAAAAGCGTACAAGACGGCGCTAAAGCTACCGGTATGCACGTCAACAGAAAAGCCAATGGCCTTAGGGGTCCACAACACATTTCAAGCACATAAAAAAGCCGAAATCAAGGCCCAGACTGAGAGGATGATGCAGACCCCGACGGGTAGGACGCCCCTGCGCCAGCTGGGTTACACAGAACGAATCAAAGAAATGTCCAAGACAGCAGACATTCCTTAGAACATCCGCCTGAAGGTCCACGTGGCCCCCATACCTAAAAACACGGTCCCCAACCTCCATCAAGGCAGGCGCCAAGCACGAGCGGATTACATACGCCGCACGTTCTCCTCCATGGACAACCCAGTGTACGTGTACGCAGCCACACAAGATTCACGGAAGGGACGAAGGGTGGCTGTAGACCCAGACCTCCATATTATCACCTGTGGGTAGCTACGTCATTGTACCGTGACAGACGCGGAGGAGCCAGCTGTCGCTCTGGCAACGGCGGAACGCTACCGGACGGGCCGGTCAAAATGAAATACGAAAGTTTAATGGCGTAGACACACCAAGAGAAAACACACTAGGCCGCGATGTAGTAGCACTGGCAAACAGGCAGAACGCGTCTCGATCCTCTTCCTCGCCTTCCTTTCAGTCCTTTTCTTAAAAGGTGCTATGAGGCATCCTCAGATGGAGGGATTGTAACAGGGAAGCCGCCGTAAGACATACACTAATGGCTCGCACGATGACAGCACTGCAGCAATATGCAACGATTACGACTCGCATGAGGCCTGTCGACACTTTTTGAAGGAACATGTAATCCACCGCGCACTCCAGGCTAAAGGCGTCGTATATTCCAACACCCTGAGCATCCACCTAAGGTTCAACACAGGATCCTGTGGGCCCCGGCGCACTCGGGAATAGAGGGGAACAGAGAGGCGGACAGGGCAGCTCGAGGTTATACTACCAACCGAGCACCCGATGATTCCGACCTCGAAGAACCCACACCAGTCCCCCCGGAATACTCGGCCACATTGGCATACTACAGGGGTATCATGAGAAGGTATCTTCCGCCACACGAATCCCTGACTAGGGCAGCAGCCACCAACTGGAGGCAGCTGCAGACAGGAACGTTCCCAAGCCTAAACGTGCTGAGCAAAATTTATCCGACTCGATATGTACACGCATACCTTTTTCGCCATCAATATTAAAAACCTGCCCTCTAGTACACTACATGGGAATTCCAAAGCACAACGGCTGACCCCAACATCAGAAACCCTAGTGCGGAGCAATTGGAGGCACTGCTGGCCAGCGACTGCTGTGAAGACCAAATCGGTCTGGTTCAGCGGGCACGCAAAGCAGCAGAGGCCGTTGGAGCCGTGGACAAAGAGAACCACCCCTGCTGGACCACCAGGAACTAGCACGTGGCACATGACCCGGTGGAGTGGCAAGAATTTCCACCGTGCTCTGGGAGCTGCCATTTTAATGATCGAGGCGCCACCTGGCGGGAATTTCTTGGGGACTGCGGGGCGAGCAGACGACGCCGCAGTCCCACGCTGTTGCTCCGTGCCGCGCGTGGATATCAGATGTACCGGTGGATTCGGTATGCCAGTAGCGACTAGTTCAACGGTGCTTTAAAAGAACGTTCAAAGCGTCTGATAGTTGTCAGGTTTGCCCAAGAATTCCTTTCCCAACCCGCTAGGCGGGCCACCCCACAGGCGCTTTGTCCTGACCTGACGGAGGTTGTTTGTGAGGCTGCGTTTCACCCTGCAAGCAGGACGCCCGACTTTTCATCCCCAATTGATGTTTATTTTCTTAATTGTGGGCAATTTTCCGTCATTGCCTTTACTTGGTGATGTACAAATGCTACTGGTCCGGACGTCATTACGTCGTTGTTGGCTTCACCAACAATCAGCGTAAGCGCAAAGTGCTCATGCAAGTAACGTGTGAAGTGCACCACGACAAAAAAAGTGTCTGCATGTGCGGAGTCTATTCGCTGCACAAATTGCCTGAGTCCCTTGAGTGCCGCCGCGAATGGGTCATAGCGCTGAATCGGAATGACTTTGAACCTCGCAAATTTATATTCAAAAGGTTTATCTTCTTCCATAATCTTGTACGTTTCCACCTCCTTCTCAATCGTAAGATGGATTGTCAAGATATTACTTACTATATTCAAAGCTATATTAGGCGCTGTTCTATAGGCTTTGGCTACTTTTAGTAGAGCTATCCTCTGTATCGACCTCAATTTCCGCTTAATGTGACTTTTAGCTGAATACCAGAAGGGTGCTGCATATACAATTATCCTTTCAATAGCTCTTAAGTATATTATTCTTAAATGTTGACTTGTCATTCCTTTTTTTCTAGATGTGAATTTCGATAAATTTACCGCCAGCAGAGTACCTTTCTCTTTGATATAATTTAAATGGCTCATAAAGCTTAGGCGACTATCTATGATGACTCCTAATATCTTTATCTCTTTCTCTATCTTAATATTGTTACCCTGCATCTTAAAAATTGGTGGTCTGTTCTCGTATTTGTTCTCAAGGACTATTGCTTTTCATTTGTCCGTACTAGAGCGCAGGTTTTTCGTGCTCACCCATTTTGCAACTTTCTCTAAGGCCGCATTTGCTACCATTTCAATTTTAATCCTTGATTTCCCTTTAACTACTGCCGTAATATCATCGGAAAATGCTTGTACATGGCAACCAACCCCAAATTTCTCATTCAGCAGGTCGTGAATCATGAAGTTCCAAAACATGGGACTCAATGGTGATCCCTGAGGTGACCCGATGGGTAATTTGAATTCGAGTTTCTTAAAGCCGGTGTCGTATATTATAGTTCTGTTTATTAAAACACTTGCGGCAATCCTAACCAAGTTCTCCTTAAAACCTATTTTCTTACAAAATGCCACCACATGATCAGCTCTTATGGAGTTAAATGCATTCTTAATGTGTAAAGATATTAATACCGTTGTTTCCCCATCTAATTTTGCTTGATCAATTCGCCTTTTAATTTCTCTCAGTGCTTCTGTCGTCGGCTTGTCATGTATAAAGCTAAACTGGTTTTTGGAAAAGTGATTATTTTTGTAAAGAAAATAATACATTTTTTCAAATTTCACAATTTTTTCAAACACCTTACCTAGTAGTGAATTTATTGCAATTGGTCTATACCGTTCGTAATCATCTGTTGAGTTGTTTTGCTTTGAGATAAAGATCACTCTGGATCTCTTCCATTGTACTGGAAAGTATCCAAACCTATAACATCCTGAGTATACCCGATGAAGAAAATCCTTAATTACCTCATAGATTCCTGGTAAAAAGTCCGCACTTATACCATCTGGTCCAACTGCTATATGGTTCCTCAAGGCCCATAAAGTATATCTAATTTCCTCTTCTGTTATGACGTCGTTGGTATTCTCAATATGTTCTACTGTGCTACTGATATTGTCTATCTCCTCTTATTGCTCCGTTAAATAATAGAAATGGCTTACTAATTCCTCAACCGTTTCTTCGACTGATTGCGTCCGTTCCCCATTCTTCTTAGGTATGCTCGACAATACCACCTTTTTCTTAATCTGGTTCCTAGCTATTTTGTAGGGCAATGTGAATGGATTTGATGCCATGTGGGCGCAAATTTCATCCCAACTTTTCTGTTTTTCCTCTTTCAGATGTTCATTGTACTGCATGTGAGCTTCATATTATCTCCTTTTATACTCTGTTCTGTGTATATTATCTGATCTCTGATATCGCCTCCTGAGTGCCCTTAGCCGTTTACGCTCCACCTCAAGTTCATCATTTCACCAGCGCTTTGGCTCTTTATCCTTTGTGACATTTTTCGAGTGTTTTTGGACAAGACCTTCGAATTTTATATAAAAGTTATCAACTAAACATTTTACCTCGTCTGCTGACTTTGGCTCCTCGGTTTCCTTATACCAAGGGTCACCCTTTAAATCGCGTAGTATCTTCAGTTTCCCTTTTTTTGTCAATCTGCGTTCTTTATGCTTTTCTGTTTTAAAAATAGTTATCATGATGTACGTGTGATCGCTATTGTTGTGCTGTTCTAACACCTCCCATCTGTTTGTGTCTGTCGTTAACTCTATGGATGCCAACGAACGGTCAATCCAACTCTTCCCGTTTACCGTTTCAAATGTAGGGATTGACCCCGAATTATTTAGAATATTTAAGCTATTGGCGTTGATAAAACTAATTACTTCATCACCCCTTCTATCTGCTATTGACCCTCCCCATAAATGATTTTTTGCATTAAAGTCCCCTGTAATTAGAAAGTGTTTACCTTCGACAGTATTTAGTAGATTCTCTATTTCAACCATTATTGGATTAAGATCATTCTTTGGTGCACAATGTGCATTTATAACAATTACTTATTTATCTCTCAATTCTATTCTTGTACATACTATGTCGCTCTCAACTACAATTCGAAAAGCTAGGATATCTTCTAAATGAACAAGAATTGCCACTTTTGGGCTATATGCACTTGCCACTATACGTGTTTTAATTGGAAAGCCTATTGGTTTTCCTTGTACATGATATGGCTCCTGTACAACCGATATAGCTATCATGTTCTCTCCTTGGTACGTATTCGCCTTGAAACTCCTTGCCAGGTTAATTTGGGCAAACTTTAACTCTGTGTGAGATACCTTGAATTTTTTATTTGAATTTGTTGTCATTACCCGAGTGACTTATCTCTGTTGACCCTATCTTTTCCCCCTCAAGATGGTCCTTTCTCACACCATCGTCTGACGTAACTAGATGCCTTTGACCAACTTGCCTTCTTACATTTAGTCGTAGTTGGTTCTTTCCCGCATATTATCTTGAAATCGTTGGAAAGATGGACATCTCACGACCATCATTGAGTGCCTTGCATCTAGTACGTCCCGTCCGACCTTGCGGTTGTACAGCACGCACTTTTGACAGAAGAACTCTGATACCGGACATTCCCAATGATGATGCCGCCCTATGCAGTCTGTACATGTCGGGTTTCTTTGTTTGCACGCCACCGAGGGGTGCCCAAACCTGGCGCAGTTGTCACACCTTGGGACATCCAAGTTTTCGTTTGCCCTGAACATCGTCCATCCAATCCTCACACGTCCTTTCGCCATGATTTTTAGGAATGCTGGACCTGGGAGTTGAGCTATTACTGTTACTTCACTCTTCCTCTTTGATTGTATCTTCCGTTTTATTATTTTATTCCTCCGCGTTTGTTTGTTTCGCAAGTTCCTCTCGGATTTCTGCCTCCTGCGCCTCATTCGGAACCCCCAAAATGCAGATTTCCGGCTGTCTTCCTCGAGTGAATTCCTCTGCCAGCTTGGTTTTGAGCACTTCATGGGTGTCCAGTTTTGATTTGAGCCTGTCCAGTCCCTCTTTCTCATCGGCTAGGACCAAAACTCCTTGTCTTGTTCTCCGCAGTGTCACGTTCTTCAACCCAAGCTGTGATGGTTCAAAGTTCTTTTTCAGTTCAGCTTCTGCTACCTTTGCTGCGTCTTTTTCCCCTGTGTCTTTCAGTTTGATGTACAAAACACTTTGCTTCCTCCTTTCTTCTTCCTGCACATGATCAGGGTCGGAGTGACGTTTTGCTTCGCTACTAATTGTTACGTCTGCGAAAGTCCTCTGTGGGATACTTTTTAGTGCTGCTCGTTCACCTTCCAATTCTGCCACCCTGGCATTGGGGTCTATTGTTAGGCCCCTCATCTCCTGAATATCATGTGCCAATCTTCCCACTGCTATTTCGTCTTCAGTTACTCGTCTTCAGTTACCTTTATTAGGCTACTGAGAATCCTTGCGTCAACTTCTTTTACCTTTCTTTGCAGTTCAACTTTGAAGGTTTCCTCCTCCTCGTTTTCGACCTGTTTCCGTGACTCATCCTCACATTCGTCCTTTCCGAGTTGCGGGAATTCCTCCTCGTTCTCTTTTGCGGAATTCGCCTTTTCCTTCCTTTTCCTTCTGTCTGGCATGCTTGCGTCCCTTTCCTTTTTCTTTTTGCGCTCCAAACTGAAGTCCCTCGTTCTCCTTCCTACCTCCTATTCTGCTTTGGGCCCGTTACCCGCCACCTGCTGCGACTTACTTATACTGTCCCGAACGTCCTTCTTGTTTTCAGTTTTCTGTTCGATTCACCACGAAGTGGGTCTTCTTTTCCGCTAGATCTGCTTGTGTCAGGCTCAAAAAGTGGTTATAGATTTCTGTAACCCCCTTAGTTGCTGAGATTTTCACATATTACTACTTGTCTGGATTTCCAAGTTTTAGGCTCCCATTGCAACAGCCCGATATGATTAATGTTAGAGAATAAGTAATATTGATTCACTCGTCTAATTTCCAGCTAAATTCCTATCACTTTCTTGCTTTTCTCTGTGTTAGAAACGTATCCTAACAGTGCCGAAGGCAAAACTCCGCTCTCTTCCTTTTCACATTTGTGGGTGCAGTCCCAGTTGCACCAAAAATTCCGTCCGCACACAACGGCACCCGAAGACTCGCCTTACGAAGTTTTCGTTAATTTCACTATTACACACACGTAATTTGTGCCCCTTTATGCAGGAAAATTTACTGAACCCAGTGTTATACTTCGTTTTTGAAGAAGCAACCGAACTATTGCTTAATTTAAAGTTTAATTTGACATTTTTTCCAATGAAGCCTAGCTCTCGCTTCGAAATTTTGTCTCCTGTTTTCGAAATGAAAACTTTATTTTACGAACTGCAGATTTCTCCCCCGTAGTTTAGCACCATTTATGGACTGTTTATGCTGTTATTTACCTCCTTTACATGCTTAATAAATTCGGAACGTAGTAAAAAAGAAAACTCCCACCTCCCCTCGCGGGAACCCCTGTGTAGATGCGACGCATAGGCGGAGCGGCGAAGGGAGCGCGCATAACGTTGAGGGGACTGCGTGAGCCGGTCCCAGTCGATGACGACGTTGGCGTACTTGTAAAGCGGCGTGGACTCTAGGTGTTTGAGCCAAGCGTGGATGTTGCTTCGCCGGAGAACGGCACACCGGTTATACAGTCGAACACGGATATATCGAACACGCTTATATCGAATTATTGTTTATATCGAACAGTCGAAACATCCGCTTTGAAATCGCGTGCAAAAGCATAGCACCGTTGTACGCGTGTATTGAGCTCCCGATCACGGGCGCATTCGATATATCGAACTCTGCACCGCAAGTTACCGCTTATCACGACTTTCAAGAGCTCTGAGATGTGTGGAGCTTTCAGATAAACTTTAGATGGGCATATTGAATATTTCGAATTATCGATATATCGAACTTTTTTGCGATCCCCTTGGAGTTCGATATATGCGTGTTCGACTGTATGCGCAGCGCGCCCGAAGGAGAGGAAACCGCGGAAGAGAGAGTACTGCACATGCGCCGGCCCCAGCGCGTCTGCCGCGGCTATGACGCAACGTGCCGCGACTATGACGCAACACAATCCAACACAATCCACTTTAATCCAATCCAATCCAAATCCAATCCAATTGAATCCAAGCCAAGCCAAGCCAATCCAATCCAATCCAATACAATGCCCCTCGCGAGAGAGTGTTCGTTATCGGAGAGGAGAGGGGGTGAGCCATAGAGTTTCATACTAATGAAACTAGAGGGGACACTGGCGCTGCAATCGTTCAACCCCCATGGAGCTGATTGTGTGACGTAGACTCGTGATTTTCGAACTTGGCTTAACTTGAGGCTTGACGATTGTTATATGTGCTAGGCTTCGTACTTCTCCGCGCCGTCAGTTTCGGTTTCGGCGTCAAAAGCGTCGGTGGGTCATTCCGGGGCAGAATTGCTGTTGGCGTCCGATTCCAGCGGCTGCAGTGAGCAAATACTGCACGGCTGGAATGAATGGATACGGGAAGCACTCCGCGCCGGGTACTGCGTTCCATCCTAGTCACGTTCATGACTACGCTTGCGATTATAACACGAGCACGGTAGCGCCGAAGACAAATAAAAATCTTTTATCAACAGTAAGTATATGTGTGCACAGCCGGTGATTTTTTTTTTAATGTTGCGGGAGCGCCCACCAGCGGGTGGGTCGGCACCTTATCATGGGAGAAAGTGGCGAAACAAGTGAGGGTAGGCCGCTTGCATAGGACGATCCCGCCAGTGCAACCGTCGTCTGCTAGGCTGTTCCAGCAAGCACAACTCAGCCGACTCAGTCATTTTCCGTTGCTAATCAGCTGCGTGTATTCACCGGCGTAATCAAGGACTGCGTTAGAACGGTGGTTTGGGCTAGTTGGTGGTGCATACTGAAATTACAGCCAAAAAGACGGTTAGTTAGACAGTTGTTAGTCAGCGCCTTGTGTCGTCGTTTCCTTGTCCCGTCTTTTTGCGCTGTTTCGAATTTCAGTACGTAACCAAGGCTCACGCGCAATCGCTGTGACCGCCTGTAACCTTGGACGCATATGGGGTGTTTGAAGCTGAAGGTAAAACAATGTAATGAAATGAATACTCTGTATATGCAGCGCAGTATGATCTCGTTAAGCCGTACCAGACAGGGAGAGAAAACGTACCTCTGCAACGGTAGAATGGCTTTACCTATTGCAACAGAACGCGGCCAAATGATTGCTTGGGGCCTACCAGTACTTTTGGGCCATAAACTATGGCTTATATAGCTATGTACTGGTGAAGCCATATGCCTGTAAGATGAGGCGATCACAGGCATGCATGCTTGCTATTCAATGAAGTCGCTGTGAGTCTGCATTGGTCACAGTGTTCCCCATCCAGTGACAGGTGTTGCTGTAGCAACTGTTCGCGTTAGTGGAACCCTGGCTCAGCGCCTGGAGACAGGCATATTGAGCACACAGAAAAAGTTGGCGACTGTACTACGCGAGTGCTGTGTGAATTTATTGCGCCAACAGCAAAGTGCAGAATTCAGTTTTACTCATTTGTAAAAAAGCCCTCACCACAGTCATACTCTGTAACACCAATAAAATAAGCAGAGCATTGCTTAATACATCAAAAGCAAGAGTGCAAGCTTACCTTGAGGAAGTTGTTTTGAAATTTTGAAGGCTGGTGAGCAGCAAACATGCAAACTATGCAGCAAAAATTAGTGAAAGCATAAGCATGTCCCATCAATGTATTTATTGTCCCACCCAAGAGCCAGCATTGCTTAATACATCAAAAGCAAGAGTGCAAGCTTACCTTGAGGAAGTTGTTTTGAAATTTTGAAGGCTGGTGAATAGCAAACATGCAAACTATGCAATGAAAATGAGTGAACGCATAAGCGTGTCGCATCAATGTATTTATTGTCCCATCCAAGAGCCACTGTGAACATATTGGTACCAGGATTTAGTTTGTAGCTACCTACCAGCATTGCCATTTTCGCAACCAGCATACTGATGTACGCAGGGTGCTTTATGCAGGAACCAACAAAATGGTTACTGTAAGTGACGAACAAATGCGACGTTAGGCTACGGTAAAAACATTGCATGAAAGGAACCCTAGAAAAGCTTATAGCTGTAGAGCAGAAGTGTTTCGATCAGCATCTGCCAGCACAGTAGAAGCAGGGCAACAATATCTGATCAACGAACAAAACAAGGTTCTTAAAACAGCGTACACTCGGCACGACAATATACAGCCACAGTGAACAGCCGTGGGTGGATACAATCTGCAACTTGATAACAGCCAGAAGTAGGAGAGGCAGCCTTCTACCCCATTGATCAGAACCTTTTGAGCCGTACTAACAGTGCAAGATGGGAAAGGGCAGCTCAACGTTTTTCAATCCATTATTTGGACATACATCACAGGTGCATAAACAAAACACTGCAGCCACAACGTATAATCTAGGTTTTAACTGACATTCACGTGGTGAAAGCTGATCCCCTACGTCACACCTTCATGAATTTGTTGCTGGAGGAGGTGGCGGCGCGACAAAAAGTTTGTGAAAGGTGCACAATAGAACCTGGCTTCAATGGAGATTTACATGGGCAGTGAGGACATGTCAGCTCTCTCACAGTCATTGGCACCACACACATTCCTTCTCAGCAGGGTCCCTCAAGTGAATACCACTTTGGAACACAGTGGGATAGAATACCACGCAGAATACTTCCACTTCATTCTTTCAGTTCAATAAGCACGTACACAAGTCTTCAAATGGCTGCTCATAGTAGTTAAATGAAGTTGGTTTCATGCCGTGCAAAGGCTATCGAAAATGACGCCACTGCTATAAGTCACATTTATGCATACAATGGATGGTTTCGAACTGCCAATTTTCTTGCACCCGAGACAATTAGTTTAAATCTTGAGTGCCTAACAAGCAAGATACAAAGAACATCTTCCATGCACTACAAGGCGCTTTCCTCACCACTTGTTTTTCTCTTTATTGCGCAGCTGAATGTACAGGATTGTTTTTACTATTTACATACCGTAGGCTGCAATCAACCTCTCCCCAAGCCTTTTTGCTTTTTGAACGGTGGCCGTTGCTAGAATTTCGGTGTTTTTGACAGGTTGGCGGCATGCCTGCCTTGTCTTGCGCTGCTGATGATCCATCCAATGATCCTGACTTGGAAACTGGTTGCATGCCTGGTGCAGCTTCTTGTGTTGCCTGCTGGTCTGGTCCTTGCACTGCTGACACAGCTGGGACCTGTATCGAAATGGATGGCATCATTGAAGGTTTTGCAAGGCTTTTGTACAGATATTTAGAGCACAAGTATGTACTCTTAAAATCCAGCACACTAACATGCTTATTTACAAAAAGGGTTCCAGCAGCATAACACATTCAATGACTCTGGCTTTCTCATAAAAACACACAGTTACGATCAGCTGCGCGCTGCCGTGTTGACGCTGAAGTCATTACGTAAACCAAAGAAGACACATACAATGAACTCACAGGAAGCCAACAATGTTTTCAAAGGTCGTGCTTTAACAAGACATGACTTTAGCAGTTGGATTATTCAAGACTGAACAACCACACAAAATGAGTAAATGTTTTGAACTTATTGTGGAACAGCTTCGGAACAACTAATGCATGAAGGCAGCTTGTGTATAATGGAAATGGTACCCCGGAGGTACTATTTAGTTGCTATTTAGGAAAGCACCGTCTGATCAGCAACATTTACACTGTTTGACACCTTCGCACGTAATTTCAAACTGTTCCTGCGCTTCGGCACGCTTCTGTGGAGGGACTGGAAAAAATAGGGTGCCTTCAATTTCACACGCGGTCCTGGCTATATCTGGGCGTGAGACCTCGGTTAGACAGGTGATGATTGGCACTTGTGGGCGTGTAATGTACACACACGGTGCTTAGATATATCAGTGCGCGTTATTGGTCATCTAATAGAAACATTCTACACGGAGATTTTCACAAAATTAGGAACTCCCGTAAAATGCAGCCCACGGCTCCAGAACGATCTGCATGCCTGTCGCTCTTAGCAAGACGAGGCCGTCTTCTGGAAGGTTAATACGAATGAAGTACGAGAATTTTTTCGCTGTGTGGCCTGATAAGATACCCTGTTTCCTACGTTTGTCGCTCTCAACATATAAAATTAACATTTGCTCACAGAAACAGCTCTACAGTGCGTCAATTAGACATCAGGAATACTCGAACAGTACAACAAAGGAAGAACCCGATTGACGGAAGCCGAGTGGCCGGCTGACACGACGTGAGGCCGCGTCGCGTTTGCAGGACAAATAAATATGTTTTCTCTCTCTCACCCGATTAACCATCCGGTCAATAAAACATCGTCCACGTGTTAGCGACGAACAGAGGTGATATGGTCGAGTTGGCCGTTATGGCTTGTTTAAGGCACCAAAGCAAACGATCAGCTGTTACTCAGTGTCCTTTCACAATTTTGTCAGCATGCCGACCGCACGTTGGGTAAGGCGACTAATCAGTGGAAATTAACAACAACCGTGTATACTTACTTGGGGTTATAGGACGCGTCGCTCCGCTACTCGTAGTCTTCCAGAACGAAATTTAACGCCGTACAGCGGCCCTTCAGCCCATGCCTTCAGCAGACACATGCCTCCGCCATGCTATGCCACCGCCGACTTGCGCGCAAAAAAGAAAAAAAGAAGAAAGAAAATACGCTTTGCCGCCGAATCGCCGGCTCCGCTAAACTCAGCCGTGTATACCGTTCACAAATCAGTTCCCCTCTTATAAAAGAATACTTCTAAACCTTAATTAAAACTTAACATATAGTACAACTTGTTTACGCGACTAATAATTTATACAGTAATAAACATTAGTTGTAGCTTTTCAATTAAAAAAAAGTATTTTGAGTCAAGTCAAGACGTTGGCATAGTCAAGCCAAGTTCGAAAATCACACGTCTATCTGACATGGCCGCCCTCATGGGGGTTGAAGCAGACGATCAACGGCTCGCATAGACACTAGCGCCAGTGTCCCCTCTAGTGTATATTAGTATGAAACTCTATGGGGTGAGCGGCGGAGAGCGCAGCTCGCGCGCCGAGGAGAATGGCAGAGGGGTGGACAACGCCAACAACGACGACGACGCCGGAGGGACAAGGCGAGTGAATCAGATGCTCTGCATCTAAAATTACGCCCACCTCCCCTCGCGGGAACCCTGGTGTGATGCGATGCGACGCTGAGCGCAAGCGGAGAGCAACCGTCGACCGAAAGGCCGCCGGAGAGCGGCATACCGGTTATTTGCGCAGCGCCCGAAGGAGAGGAGACCGCGGAGAGAGAGGGCGCTGCACATGCGCACAGCGCGCGCTGCACCGTGCGCAGCGCCGCCAACCGTCGGAGTGAGCGCCGCACGCTACAGATGTTTGGGTGAGAGTGTGCGCTATCGGAGAGAGGAGAGTGGGTGAGCGGAGGAGAGTGCGGACGCGGACGCGGACGACGCAGGAAGGACAGGGCCGCCGGCAAGAGATGCTCCTCTCAGCGTCGCATCTAATAAATACGAGCTCACTGATGGCCTCCCTGGCGGGGATTGTGACGCCACTGACACTCACCGCACTGGGCAAACAAAGTAGAACCATGGGCTTAATTAATATGCAGAAAACTAAAGTAATGATAACCCCAGGACAGCACCGTGATTTGAGGTAGGCGCCGAGGCAGTGAAAGTGGTAAGCGAATAGATCTACTTAGGCCAAGTTGTGACCCCGGATCCCAACCATGAGGCAGATATGATTAGAAGGATAAGAATGGGGTGGAGTGCATTTGGCAGGCATTCTCAGATAATGAACGGCAGCCTACCATTGTCCCTGAAGAGGAAACTGTATGACGGTTGCATCTTACCGGTACTCACGTATACGGCGCAGGAACTTGGAGGCTCACTACGAGGGTTCAAATTAAATTGAGGACGACTCAGCGAGCAATGGAACGGAAGATGATAGGTGTAACATTAAGGGACAAGAAGACAGCGGATTGGATCGGGGAACAAATGCGTGTTCAGTGAATATTAGTAGCAATTAAAAAGAAGAAATGGATGCGGGCAGGGCATGTAACGCGAAGGCAAGATAACCGTTGGTCAATAAGGGTAAAAGAATGGATCCCTTAAGAATGCAAGCGTGGCAGGGGGTGGAAGAAAGCTAGATGGGCAGACCAGATCAAGAAGTTTGCGGGGATAAATTGGTCGCAGTTAGCACAGCAACGCGATAATTGGAGATTAATGGGAGATGCCTTTGCCCTGCAGTGGGCGTAGATAGGCTGTGATAATGATGATGATGACGATGTGTGTGTACAGGGCGTTCACAGTCAAAATATCAAAAAATGTAATAACAATACGGATGACACAACAGCGCTGCTGCTTTAAGGGCGCTTCTACTCCTATCTTACCGATTTGAAGGAGTAAATGGAAAGTATGGAAGTAAGCCGTGCATGTCGGCGCCTACAATAATGCAGTAACATTTAAGCCACACTAAAATTTTAAGCGAAAATGTAGAGGCAATCAAACGCAACCTCAACTGGTAATGGCACTGCATAACTTTTGGGAGTAGGGAGGGGCAGGGGTCAGCCGCACCGGGGGGGGCGCTATGCCCAGCTGGAAAACATCGAAGGGGGCTGGGCCCCGCCCCCCTCCCTTCCCCGGAGTTAGCGCCTTTGCGTGACGTGCGGGGAGTAGAGGGAGGAAGCGGGGCGTGCACGCGAAGCTATAGATTTCATGCCCTCACTGATGACATGTCCGTTGTTCTGGCGGGGGGCGTACACGTGGACGTCAAACAGCCGATTGCGATCTGCCTGGTGTTGCAACCGTGAAGGCCGACCCAAGCCAAGCTCCGTCGCCTCCGACATACGTGTGGTAGCGGGGTGTGAAGCGAGCGGCCAGCCGCTGTTGCAGCCGTGAAGAAGTTAAGAAGCCGTAGGCTAACTTAACTGTTTACTTCATAGCGAGAGGTGAGCCGAAGCCAAGGAACAACGCCCCGACGGCTGAGGTCGGGGCGTTGTTCAAAAGATTTTTCTCTCTTTCTAGCTCAAAAGATTTTTCTCTCTTTCCCGTCACGACGTCGGAGGCTCGAATTACGTCACTAAGGCCATGTAGCGGCAGTTGGTCTGTTTTTCGTCAGTTGCAGCAATGAACACTGCTCGATAGCAACTTTACAAACAGAAAGCCACAAAAACAAAGCAGAGACATAAGGTTTATCTGGTGCGACGATCATATCACGCAGTGCTGCTCCGTGATGGCGATTAATATAGCTTTCGCAGTGGTTCCAGACGCG
Organism: Haemaphysalis longicornis; assembly: GCF_048455015.1. Taxonomy (NCBI): domain Eukaryota; kingdom Metazoa; phylum Arthropoda; class Arachnida; order Ixodida; family Ixodidae; genus Haemaphysalis; species Haemaphysalis longicornis. The sequence goes on along the minus strand of NW_027526225.1, from coordinate 50,815,861 downwards.
AACGAAAGAGTGAAAGCGCTTATCGAAAGTCTTGCAAGGTCCCTTTAAGACAGTGTCCTGTTTGGCCTACGTAAGTCTTTCCACTTTTCAGAGGACGGCGATATACAGCACTGTCAACGCATCTAACTTATTGCAATGCTGGATGTTGCACTCTTTGTTATTTTTTTAGTGTGGACCGGTGCGCGCGCATAACTTTGACAACTTGTGAGGCACAGAGAAAACGACGCCCATACCCACCCTACTTCCTATTTTCTTTAGGTTATGTGAAATGTCGTGAATATATGGTACAACAGCACATTTGCCTCTTCGCTTGTTCCCCTCCTTCCTGCTGCTGCGATTCCTGATCGTCTTTCTTTGTTTTTTAAAATTGTTACTGCTATTGACGTAATTAACGTAATTGACGTAATGTATTGCCGCAGCAGCTGGAGGGGAACAAGCAAAGAGGAAAAGTTGCTGTTGTACCACATATTTACGAGATTTCACATAACTCAGAGAGAGCGACAGAAAAAAAAACTTACTTCTCTAAACAGCCCTAGTCCGGGCCGTCGTGCCACAGTCTCTTCATTAGGAGACGACCGGCCCGTAGAACTCCCAGAGGACCTCACTAACACGAAGGTAGTAGGCCGCCAGACGTTCTTGCGTCGATTTGACATCGACGCCAGGACCCGGGTTCAACCAGTCCTCCCAGGAAGTGATGCGGGAACGCGGGTGTGGTGGTAGGTCAGGCGGATGGAACTTCTAGTAAAGATGTCGTACTGATGGGTAAAAAGGGCAGTTGGCTGTAGGACAAGTGGGACGCGAGACGATGCCTTGCATGTGGTGGATGTGGGATGGAGTGATATGAGACGAGGTTTGTGCTTTCCGAACCACAGATGCGGTTTCACGGGAAAGGGTGAGGTGGGGGACCGGGAAACACTGCCTGTTTGCGCGTAGCGCACAGAGATGGTGTCGGCGTGCCTGATGTTGTGAAATCTTTTGAGTGCCAGGGTGGTACACATGTGGCCACAACATGGACGGACCCGGGGAGAGTTCTCGGGTAAGCGCGTGGGCTCGAGCATTGCCATCCAAGTTGGCGTGGTCAGGGACCCATATCAGCGTCATCTTGTGGGGAGGATGGGCGCGAAGGGCGCAGTGGAGGGTGTCAGAGGTATGAGGGTGGGTGGTGTGGGAAATATTTCGTAGTGCCTCCTGCGAGTCATTCAACACAAAAATTGGAGTTGCAGGGGTTCGACTTTGACAGCGTATTCGACGGCCGCTGCGATGGAGAATTCTTCCAGGGTTGTACAAGGTGGGGCGTTTTTGAAGCGGACGATGGTGTCTACGGACAGGGTAGGGCTATGGAGGGCGATAGCCCCATCACTATAAGTGGAGTCAAAACTGGCGTCCGTGAATAGATTGCCTCACCATTCCGTTTAAGCCAATTAATGCGCCTGTTCAATGATTTTGTGCGTTGTTGCCTGCGGACCAAGTTGTGAGCAGGGTGCATGTGTCCAGGAATACGCTCAGTTACTAGGTTTGGGAAGAAATACCAAGGAGGAGGTTCGGGTGAAAATAGAGAAGACAATCGGTTGGGTCTGTTGGGTAGCTTAAGAAGGTGAGACTCGTCCGACTTGAAGCAGAGAGCTTTAATCGTTCGAGCTGTGCCTGGAGGTTAGATGTGATCCGTTCCTTGAGGGTATTGGAAGCCTAGGGCTAAGACGCCTTGTGTAGCGGCATAATGAGGTACCCCCAGTGCCAAACGATACAGGGCACGGAGGGCTCCTTCAAGGTGGTTTGCCTGGGCAAGTGAGAGGCGGAGGTAGGGCACAGTGTACAGGACGCGAGATGTCGCGAAAGAGTCCACAATGCGGAGAAGGTGAGGTTCTTTGAGGCCTTGTTTGCTGTTAGAAACGCGCCTGAGGAGATGAGAGACTTGAGAGATCTGGGACTGGAGGATTTGTACTTGAGGAACAGCAGATCCATTGTGTGTAAGGGGGAGGCCCAAAATTTTTATCGAATCCACTTGTGGTATGGAGGCCGCGCCAATTGATATATGTGTATTAAAGAGCGATCCGGGTCAGGGCCTCGTCGGTTGGACGCCACTAAAAGGCCTGATTTAGATGCAGATGTGTTAAGCCCGATGGAAGATGCATGGTCGAGAATGGCGTCGCGGGCCCATTATAAGGTATCCTCGATATGTGCCGGACTACCGGAGTTCACCCAAAGGGTAATGCAATCCTCGTAGATGGAATGCTTGAGGCCGGGGATCCTGCCTCGTCGCGGAGGCAGTGATGACAGGAACAAGTTAAAATTAGTGGGGAAGAGTGTAGAGCCCTGAGGGGTCCCTGATGGGAGATAGAAAGTAGTATAGCCTGTGAACTGGGAATCGAATAAGCGGCAGTGTGGTTCGAGAGAAAATCGCGGATGTAATTGTAATGCAGCGGCTGCATCCCGCTGATGGTAATGTCTCGAGGATGGGGGCATCAGCAATGCGATCGAACGCCTTTTGTAAGCCTAGGGCTACAATAGCGCGCAGTTGGGCTGAGCTGGAAATTTTGCACACATCCTCTTTGAGGCGGAGTAGGGTGTCTTGGGTGCAGATTTCGGCTCTGAAGCCAGTCTGGATGGCTGGCAAAGGAGCGTGATGTGTGAGATGCCACTCAAGACGAGTGAGGGCCATACGCTCGAGCAGTTTCTCGACACACGACATAAGCGATGTGGGCCGTAAGTTGGTGGGTGTATGGGGTTTGCCAGGTTTAGGAAGAACTACGGTTTTTGAATGTTTCCAAGCTTCTGGAATTCGGCCGGTTTCCCATATGTGAATGAAAAGGCGGAGCAGGTCTCAAATACCCTCATCTGGGAAGTTTTGGAGCAGCTTGAATTGCATGCCATTTCGGTATCTCGGTGCGGTATCTCGATGTAGACGGTCCATAGTTCGGTCAACGTATAGGGGGTATCCAGAGGAGATGGTGAAAATGGGAATTGGAAGAGCAGGCGGTGGGTTATCTGAACTGGCAGGGAAGTGGAGGAGTCGCAGATCATTAGCGAGTTCTGTACGAGAAGCCGCAGTGTTGAGCAGGATAGGAGAGCTGGGTTGATAATTGCAGGAAGGGTTAATAAGGACACGGAGGTGGCGCCAAACACATTTAGTGTGCATTAGTGGGTTAAGTTCATCACAGAGATTCCACCAGATGGAGCGAACAAGTTCATCAGCATACGTTTGGGCCTCCTGGGTCAAGGTATTTATACGAAGGCGCATTTTCCGATTGTGTTTCTGGCGGCGCCAACGCCTAAGAAGGGAACGACGGAGTAGGTTTCAGGAGGTGGATGTCGTTGTAGGGGGCCTCAGTGTTAGGGTAGATGCGTTTAGTGTGCCGCTGACAAATATCCTGCATCTTTTGAATCCAAGAATCTGGGTCCGCGGGGTCTACAGGGGGAAAAGAAGCCTGCCTGACTGTATGCCAATATGTTAATTTTGTAGGCTTATGCGCTCGGCGGCGTAGACGAGTGGCTGATAACGTGATGTCCAAGATGCCATGGTCACCGCCAAGGAACTCATGCGTGTGTGATCGTGTTCAGCAGCGTGGGAAGCTAGGTCCGGAGTTGTGCCTCGGGCCAGTGCGTGTGGGAACATCAGGATCTATGAGGAGGGAGTACTATTTGCACTGTCTATTTACGCTGGAGCACGGCCAACAACTCCGTTTCGAGGGTAACCCCAAAGGAGGTGGGGACAATTGAAGTTCCCCAGGACCAGACGTGGTCGTATCTGACGAGTGCTTGTGGGGAACAGTGAATCTAAGGGCGGAACCCTCTTGCCTGGGCGGTGGTACCTAAAGGGGTCCTGAAATGCCTTCCGCCGATGCATGGATGTACATGTAACCAAATAAAGCAATGTATTAGCAATCTCCTCCTGCAAGAATTTTGTTAAAGCGATGAGTATTAGCTGAGAAATCGTAAATCAAAAACCGCGAATTATCGTCGCGCCGTATTTCCTCCTCCTTTCAACTGTTTCTTCGCTGTTGGCCTCCCCTCCCATGATGCTCCGCTCCTCAGCGGTGACGTACTTCCGCTATTGCGCTCCCACAGACTGCCGTCTGCTACGGGCCAGCTCTTTCGGCTCTTTCATCTCTGTAGACACCATGGACACAGGCTGGAAAAGCGAACGAATGACCTGGCCGCATGTGTGCGGCCTGGCCTTGCCCTTTCGCGGTGTACGTAGCTGCAGGGCTGCAGTTGGTATCGGCGGCGAACTCGCAGCCGCGTGGGGAGAATCGTGCGCTCGTTCCCTTTGGTGCACCGCGCACTGTTTATCCAAAAAGCGCGGTCTCAGATGTGGCCCCGCTGGTGCCGGGTGTTATTTTGCGGTGGTTGTAATTCCTACTACCGGCGGCATGTGAAAAAAGACATTTTCAACCGACACAGAACCCGTGCACAAAACGCGCCGGATCGGATCGCTTTATCAGCGGCGATGAACGTGAAGGCGAAGAGCAAACCAACGCTGCACTCCATCAGCGAGAACCCGTGTTCTGACAAGCTGCACCCATGTGTTGCATTCAACACTGACGGGAAAGCGTTTGTTTGCACTTGTTTGGATAGTCGTTAAATGTCCAAACACTCCGGCACTCCGCTAGCAGATCAGCCGGCGAGACATTTCGGAAAACATTTGACAGATGGCGCCGTATGCATTAGTGTGTCGCTACGCAAAACTGATCAGACGCTCTACTAAAACTCCCATCGCGGTGTCACGTAGCGGGACGCAAAAATTTAGCGTTTAGCGTATGCAAAGGCCACAAATGCTGTACTAAAACTCTATTAGCAGCAAAATAGCGTGCGTATGTGAAACCGCTTGCGTTTACAAAGCTGCACGCCGAGCGCGTGCGTTTCAAACCTAGTGACATCGTTTAAATACACTGGCAAGCACAGTGTAACGTAGTCAGATATCAACCGTATGCTCAGGCGACAAGCAAGAGCTTGTTTTATGTGGGGCTGAGATTGCGCATAAAGGCCCGTTCGCACTTGCGACGAAAGCGAGTGAGAGCGGCAGGAATTCCGTCGCTTTGTCGCGCGACGATCGTTTTTGTCGAATGGTCGGGACAAATTTTGGTTGCGCGACAGAATTCCCGTCGCTTTCGCTCGCTTTCGTCGCAAGCGGGAATGGAAAGTTCTGCCGCTGCCGTCTGCTACGCAGCTCGGAGGTAACCGCGCGATCTGCTCGGGCCGGATGAACGCGCACACTCCCGCACGGCAGCGCCCCAAGCGGCAGACGGCTGCGTACATCGCTCCCGGCGCCCGCCTGGAGCCCGCCCTCGGCACACTAGCAGTATATTCAGGCACTATAATGGAGGAAAGATTTTTTGCTTCCGATGAACCTAGTTCTTTGCCCCTGTGTTTTTAAATACGTGAAGTGGTTAGGTACGTCGTCCTCACGCAGCTCTGTATCGTCGTAGCATCGCTGATTGTCCGAACGAAGCTTGCAGCTAAGCCAATGCAGCGACCGAAGCTGTGTGTGTGTGTGTGCATCGCCTCCTGTGTGTTGTGGACGCGTTCGTTTCGCGATGAAATGCGACATTGTACTTCTGCGGGTGGATAGTGCTTCCCATGGTCTGGATTATCTTTCTCGAACGACGTACCACTCAACCTCGCATGGGGTATGTGCAGTGTGCCTGGCTAAAAGCCTTCTCGCTTGCGCGCCAGAGTTGTGACTTGCTGCTCGTCCCCGCAAACCGGGTGTGAGGTGAGTGCCGTATTTACGACGGGCAGGAGGAGGCAACTCATCGTCTGTCAATCGCGGTTCAGACTTGCAACGCATGTTGTGACGTTGCGTTCGTTCGAAACGCATCTCTGGATTGTTTTGAAGTTGAATAAAATGTACGCGTCAAACCCGGGCATTCGGCTCAGGGCGTTCTCTGCGATTGCACCAAAGAAGTGCCACGGGACTTTCTTTATGGTACGTACTCACGTAAGATAAAATCCACGTCGTGTTATGGCCGTGTTGCATTCAATACAAACGGTTAAGCGTTTGTTTACACTTGTTTCGTTTGTCGTAAAATGTCAAAGCACTCCGGCACTCCGCTGGCAGATCAGCCGGCGAGCCGACGCTGAGCAGACGACTCATCTCTTTGCCGGAAGTGCGTGAAAAAGCCGCCCAATAGCAGGATGTCTAGCTCATGACGAACATCGGGGAACCGATGATGTAGACATGTGAAGATGGCGGCGTCCAAAAACACGAAGGAAAGGGTGAGAAAAAAGCGACAAACTTTGCAACAAAAGTGTGAGCTTTCCGCTGCGCGTAAAAGAGTAATACTTGGCACAGGTGACGTTGGCGACCCAATCTAGCGATTGCGCTAGTTCATTTAGTGTGCTCAAAATGCCTTTCAGGGCCCCTTTAACGGTTTGCAGGGGTGAGATAAGTGTAGTAATTAAATGAGACTTAAATAGGAAGTAGGGCCGGTGTGGGCGTCGTTTCATCTGCGCCTCACAAGTTGTCAAAGTTATGCGTGCGCACCGGCCCGCACTAAAAAAAGAACAGACAGCGCAACATCCAGATCGGAATAAGTATGTTAGGTGTTTTGACAGTGCTGTGTATCTATCGCCTTCCTCTGAAATGTGGAAAGACTTACGTAGGCCGCTGTCTTAATGTTCGATTGCGTGAACATGCAAATAATGTATGCCGTGTCAATGAGAGTCACTTTGCTGCCCACTGCAAATATTGTGAAGATGGTGTTTGTGGCCCGTTATTAGAGAACTATCAAGTGCTTTCCAGGTCGAGAGACCAGTGCTCCAGGGTAATAATGGAAGCAGTGAATATTCAGACAGCGCATGACAAGGGCATCAGTGTGCCATCCTTGCACCTTTCAGCCAAAGAAATTGAATTTCTTGAGGTTGCTGGCGCACGCGCTGTATACGGGTGCGTCTGAGTGTGCGAAATTTTATCTTGTGTGACTTCAGCTCATTTTTTTGTTCCTTTCTTTTCTATTGTTCAGTTTTATCTGTTCTTGGCATGTTTATAAGCGACTGTCTTATTAATGGACGTGAATTGTAGTAGCGCTCTTGTGTCATTTCTAGTCCCTGGCTTTGTTTGCGCTAAACCCTGCATGATCAAATACCGAATAGGCCAGTCAATTAGCTACTAAATCATATTTGAATACCCGCTTCCGTCACTACGATTTTCGGTGTAATTGGAAAAGCAGTCCACAAACGGGCACCGTCCAACAGTCGACAAGGGTATGGCTACCAGTGAGCCAGTGAATAAAGGGGTAACCACATGGAGCGATTTTGGTTACCTACGTGACAAGCGTAACTAAAGGGGTATAGTAACCAGTTAGTGTGGGCGACAGCGACAAGCAAAACATTAATACACTGCAGCCGCCGGGGCCCTATGTTACTGTCGCTGGCGACACATCTCTGCTCGCGTTCCTGCGTACTTAATAATGTTGTCGGTATGCGTCGCCCAGCCGTGATACCTGACACCGAACTCGACTGGAGGTGTACGATGCCAATAATTGATGAGGAGGTAGAGGAGGTAGCCTTTATTATGTTAGAATGAAATCCCCTTTGTAATGGGGAGTAGGAAGGGAGGAAGGGTGTAGAAGGAAGAGTGTAGAAGAAAGGCAGGAAGGTTAACCTAGCTAGAGCCTAGTTTGCTATCCCGCACGTGGGAAAGGGCAAATAGGCAGAAAAGAGAAAAGAAAGAATGAAGAAAAGTTGGAGCAGACATGTGTGTCCAGTGCTGAAGCACTGACACTGATTGACACTGGAGGCGTTCAGTCTATAGTCTAGTGTTTAAGAAGTTCGTCGCCCGTAGACAGCGTAAGAGTTCCTTATTCGCGTTCTGAGCGGATGACACAGAGGACCAGTGGCACAGAATCTTCTCCTCCGAAAATGGCTGCCGAGAGTCCAAGTTCCTCAGTGCTGACGACAGCTTCTTTCTTTCAGTCGAGTAGCGTGGGCACTCGCATAAAACGTGCCGTATCGTCTCCGGCGTGCCATAAGTTTCGCGCCCCTCGCTTTCTGCCATTCCTATTGTGTATGAATAAGCATTTGTGAAAGCCGCCCCCAGCCATGGCAAAGAAGAGTTGCGTCAGACCGTGGGAGGCTTAGTGGAAGGGGATGTTGCAGGTGCGGGTCAAGGGCACCAATGCGTGCACATGTGAATTCCTCCGTAGACCACTGGTTTCCCGGGTAAGTATGTTTCTCGGGTAAGTATGTGGAGGGCCCTAGCTGCGTCCGTCCTAGACAGTGGGATGAGCACAGTCGCTGCTGCTTGATGTGCCAACAGGGCGGCTGCGTCCTCACTTTCGTTGCCAACAATGCCGCACTAGCTGGGAAGCCCCTGCAGGGTGACATCATGACCCGCCTGGGTAGCACGGTCGTATACCATTCGTATTTCTGTCAGGAGCTGTTCGTGAGGTCCCCGGTACAGGGCTGACCGGAGTGACGGAAGTGCAGGCTTCGAATCAGAGAAGATAGCCCATCTTAGGCACGAACTTTGCTCGATGGTGTGAAGAGCGCAACGGATGGCCGTAAGTTCTGTCGCCGTGGAGATTGTAGGATTGGCTGTCTTGAATTTGCTGGACAGTGACATTCTGGGCATAATGACAGCGCCGGCAGAACCCGATGATGTTACCGAGCCATCGGTGTATACATGGGTTCGGTCACTGTATGTCTCGTGCAGGTATGTCAAAGTTAGCTGTTTCAGGGCCGGTATGGCAAGATCATGTTTTTTTCTTTACTCCTGGAATATCTAGGCACACTCGGGGCTGCATCCCACACCACAGCGGAAGGTGCGATCGCATCGCCGGCGTACAGTTCGTTGGAATACTGGTGTTGTGGGCAGCTACTACCCTTGCGAACGACGCCCGCGGACGGGACCCTGTATTCCCACGAGGTAATGATCAGGTAGACGGGAGAGGTGCCTGATATGTGTCCTGAGTAGTTCAGCTTCCACAAAGGTTGCTAAAGGGTGATTTCGAGCCAGGGCAATGGTCGCTGCTGTGGACGTACATCGTGGTAGGCCAAGAAGGGCTCGCAGGGCCTGAGCTTGTATACCCTGAACTGACCGAGTATTTGTGTGGCACGCTCCAGAAAGGACTGGAGCACGGTACCATAGACATCCCAAGAACAGCGCGTTGTCGAGCTGTAACATTGACTTCATTGGTGTTCCCCACGTCTTGGCGCCAATGAGTTGGAGTACGCGCACCACTGCAGAGAGCCTCTTCTTTACATGTGCAGCTTTCCCGCTCATGGCAGTCCTTTCAACAGTGATTACTCTGCAATTTTTCAGCGAAATGAAAAGTTCGTTTGCACAGCTAATATTTAGGGTGAATACTTGCTTTTTGCACAGTTTCAAGTCGCGCACGTTGCGCGACTGAGTTCCTGAGCCATGGGAAATATCCCATTGAAATGCATGGGGAGTTATATTTGACAGCAATTTACACAAACAAATATTCAGAAACCTGAAATGTTCTTTTAGCGTTTTAATCTTCACGTTGACTTCTAGCTTTATGCCAAATATCATTTTCCTAAAGTGGTTTTTCTAGGTTCCCGAGAGGTTGTAATTTTGAGCGAGAAAGCTGGGTATGATAACGTTTACGTGAGCGCTCCAAGAAAGGCCTCTGTCGACAACTGTGCCGAGAAACTTGTGATTTCTCACATAAGACACCCTTTCGCCATTACTGTACAAAGGGTACGCATACATAGGCTTTCGTGTAAACGGAAGCATGGCGCATTTGCTGCTGGATATTTCCAACCCTTGTCCGTTTAGACAGGAGGTCGTCAAGTCTGCGGCATTTTGCAGTCAGGCGCGCAAATGCCGACGAGTCACGCCATCTGCCCAAACACTTATATCGTCGGCGTATATGGACACTTGAACCCTCCTTGAAAGGCAAGAAGTCCTGCCAATTAGTGTAACGTTGAACAGTGTAGGGCTCAGGACACCTTCTTGGGGAACACCACGGCACGTATAGTGAGCTGATGACAGCCCATCTGCAGTCATAACAAAGAATGACCTCCCTGTTAGGTAGTTCCGTATCCATTGGTAGACCCGGCCACCGAGCCCCACAGCCTGCAGTACTTTTAGAATCGCATCGTGCTCCACGTTATCATAGGCCCCTTTAACGTCGAGGAACAACGCAGCGCATATGCGCTTCGCACTTTTCCGCTGCTGCACAAAATTCACCAAATCAAAAACACAGTCAATGGATGAGCATCCACGACAGAATGCAGAGATGACATCAGGGTAGGCATTGTAATGCTCCAGGAACCACTCCACACGTGCAAGAATGATTCGCTCCATCATCTTTGCAACGCAACTCGCAAGTGCAAATGATCGGTATGCCATTGGAACCAGCATAGATTTTCCGCGCTTCAGGAGCGGAACGAGGTGGCTGGACGTCCATTTTTGAGACACGGAACCATCACACCATACGGTCGTTGAAATATTCCAACAAGTCTTGTCGGGTATCCTTGCGAAGGTGACGCAGAGCAGCATATGTGACTCCATCAGGCCCAGGAGACGAAGATCGCTTGCACGCCGCCAATGCCGCGTGCAGTTATTCCATGCAAAATGGGACATCCATTTTTGAATCCCGTAATGCAGGTATGTCACTGGCGAGCAGTAGTCCAGACGGGACTGCTCCCCTGGCCATCCTCACGCAGAAGTCCTCGGCCACTTCGAGCTCTCGGTGGTTCTGGTGAATAGCCAGGGCCTTAAATTGGGAGCAATTCTGTACGGGAGCCATTAGCCCTTGCACAGTTTTCCATATCTTAGACAAAGGCTTGCGAGGGTCGAGCGAGTCACAAAAGGATTTCCAACGTTGTGCTTGCACTTGGGCAATGCGTCGCTGGATCTTCTTTTGCGTTCGTCTACAAATTCTCAAATCTTTGAGACATTTCGTTCGCCGGTATCTGCATTAGGCGCGGCGACGAACAGCACGAAGGCGCTCCAGCTCCACGTGAAACTCGGTCACTTTTGGACTCTAGATTTTCAAGGTCATCGCTCCGGCAAATTTCTTCCATTCTTGATTTGAACTTGGCCCAATAGGTTACCCAAATAACATTAGGATCGAAGGAACTTCTCAATCCGTTTATCTTTATATAGGTCGGAATGTGGTCGCTTCCACGAGTGTTTATGTCAGGGAACCATTGTGCTTGACCCGATAGACATCGTGACATAAACATTAAGTCTAAACAACTTCCGCAGTTCGTTCAACGTAAATAAGTGGGGCATCCATCGTTTAGTTAGCACAGCCTGTGGTCTGAGGCAAAAGCTACTAGGCTCCGACCTCGTCTGTTGGTGTTTGGGCTTCCCCAAAGCATGTGGTGTGCATTGAAATCACCGGTGGTTACCGACGGACCCGTTGTTGTGTTTGATATGTCTCCCAGACTCTTCCGTTGAAAGCGAGCTGTCGGGTGAAGTGAACTGGCGCTTTCTGGTGGTGAGACAGACGTACTAATGGCCCCTATAAGGTTGCACATAACGGCTAACGTAGGACAGTTCACGCCTGATGAAGACAGCGACTTTGCTGGGCTCCCAGAGTGTGGCTGATAAAAGAAGTTCATAGGCAGATATCGTAATATGTTTGGATATGTTCGGTTCGCAGATGACTAGTATAGAAATAGATTTCATAAAGACAAACTGGCGAAGATCAGAAATGCGCGACATTAGTCCTCTGGCGTTCCACTGAAAAATGTAAGCCTTTTTGATATTCGCACTCAATAAACGTACGTTCGCCATGGTCCTTGCTTATCCGAGGCTTGCAAGTACTGGATCCAGTGCCTCCAGTATCTGAAGTGCACTTAACGCAGATGGTGTATCCAGACTGGTGAGCAATGTGCGAAAGGCATTCATGAGGGAGATCAGGACCGTGATGGCTTGCCGATCTGAAGATGTAGGCCGGGCGGGAGATCTCGTGACTGTCTTTAGCTCTGAGCGTTGGGGCTCACACGAAGGTACAATCGGTGGCAGTGGGGGCACGCGTCAACCGGCTAGGTTTGTTGTACCTCGTTGCGACACCTCGGCGAATCCTGCGGGGCCGGAGGCGCCGCAGGAAGCAGAGGTGGCGGAGGTGGCGGCGGCCGCGGGGGTAGCGGTGGGGGAAGTAGTTGTTGCACTAGTGGCGGAGCCGCTATAGAGGCGTGCGATAGAGAATGACCAGCCTTCTTTGAAGACCTCCGGCGTCGAGACCGGTGATGCCGCCGCTGTAGTACTGTCACGGCACCCTCCTTGTGCGTGGAGTGGTCCCTCACCATATGCTTCAAGACAGCGACCTCTCTCTTTATACCTGGAAACTTCTTCCACGACGCATCGTGAGGTCTTTCGCAGTTGGCGCAATTCAGGGTATCTTCACTAAAGTCGCTAGCCTTGTGGGGCCCACCGCAGACTGTAGCAGCATGGCCAATCTTCATGCACTTCTAGCAGTGGAGGGGTTTCGGCACATAAAGTCGGACACGCTGACGGAAATGACCCACCTTAACATGGGCGGGAAGGCCGTCGCCCCTGAAAACAATCTTCAGGTACCTTGACGTACCAATGCGGCTTACTTGAGTGATGACAATACCTTCATCCGGAGGTTGGATCAGTATTGGCAGGTCTTTCTCAGGGATAGACGTATCGACGTGATAAATGACGCCGGTCGTCGTGTCTCCATACGCAGTGGCATGGACTCGCACTTTTATGTCGTGCAGTGACGTAATCTTCCGGGAAAACCTCCAGTGCACTCCGATGCTCCACGCCAATGGCCAAGATGTTCCGCCGGGAATTTATCCTCGCGTCCTTGACCACACCAGGAACAGTAGCTTTGAGGAACGCGGAGACTGCTTGCTTGTTGAGCAGCCTCAAGCTGTCCGTCTTGGCCTCTGGCACGACCAGTAACGGGGGGATGGCGTGTTATATTGACAAAGAACGTCACGTTGTGCTGTTGGTTTAATTCTAGCGTTGCTCTGAGAACAACAGGCTCAAAATGAATTTTGTCTCTTACAGGTGGTAGCTGTCCTTGGCAATATTCTCCTGTGTGCTCTTCTCCTACCAGCATTCTCATTTTCTTTTAGTCACCTCGACGGCCTGGCAGTAATTACTTTGTGCTACCCTTAAATCGTAATGCTCCTGGAAGCTGAATATCTACATCTTATATATTTGGATGGAGACACTCGCATTCCACACTATCTGCCGCATAGTTTCTGTTACGTTTCGGTAGACCACGCATACCCAATCATTTTGAGTATACTGCCTCATAAAGCTCTTAGTTTTCAAGAAAACCTGCTCTATTCTCAAAAAGCGAAGCACTTACCTTGGAATCATCATCGAAAGTTTCCTTTCTGATGTACAATTTCCAAAAATAACTCTTGTACATCTCTAACGACATTTTAGCTTCCGTTTTTTTTTTTCTGCGCACTGCCTGTTCTGTGGACCATACCACACAACAATGTTTAGCTTTATTCTGTAAACCAGGCCGTGGCGTTATGTTCTCTTTTGAGCTGCTGCTAAAATGGCCCCGCTCGTTGGCTTCCGCAGCGCATGGTTTGGGAGCTCACGCCCTGGGATCGAGTCCCAAGAGTTATGGGGTTTTTTTCCCGAAGTTAATTTTTTGCTTTAACGTGTTCTCTTAAGTCAATGTAATATGTAAATAAGTGTGGATTGGTATCTTTAAGTCGCTTTAGGCGAATAAGGGTCAATTATACCATGCTACGGTCAACATAATAAACCTGGACGTTGATCTGTGTTCTGGTCTACCGCATAATGCCGCGCATTATCAAGTGTCCATCATCATCGTCATCGTCGTCGTCGTCGTCGTCAACCTATTTAGGTCCACTGGTCCATGGAATAGGCACTGCCTTTTCTCTCCGTTCATTTGTTTCTATCTACCTTGCTTCAATCGCGATGCCGCCCCCTATGGCTAGGTGATGGCACTGCGCCGTTTCCCAACAGATGCTTCATACACTGAGTGCGAACTTGCGTCTAAAAAAGCAAGGAAGAACTAATGGTATCTTATTTTGACAAAAAATTAGTGCTGCCGGATGGAGCACAGGGTGTGAAGCGAGGGTTTTTCTTTATTCGAAGCGAATTGAACAAACCTTTATTTCTCGTCTGAGCGAGAGGAGGCTGGGACAAAGTGCACAGACGCTGACGGAGATCTTTAACACCCTACACACTGTGTCAGCAGCATTGCAACGTCAGCAAATAATACACAAGACGAATATAACAGTACACGTGTCTATGCTTACAATCGAACAGAAGCAATCGCTATAGCAAATGGGGGAATAACAAAAATGATAAACCGAAAGAACTGAGCTAAGCACGAAAAAACAAAAAACAAAGAAATGATGAAAGTATTACTGAGTACTGCCAAGAAATGTCAGCTGTGCATCTGTGTGCGCGCATGCGCCGGCAAGAGCGAGTAGCGAGTGAGCGGGAAGCACAGGAAACGTTTTTCTCCAGGATAGCAGCTTCATGTTCAGATTATGTGGTTTATTAACGCGCCGAAGCTACACTATGAGGCGTGCCGTAGTGGAGGGCTCCGGATTACCTCAGTCCGCCTGGGCGTCGCCGACATCTCGACATGCGGGTGTTTTCGCCTCCATCCGAACCAACAGGACAGCGTCTCCGCCGCTGAGCCACCGCGACGCGGGAAGAGAATATTGTCGGGAGTTATACGTAAAGCAATTTACGATTCTCTTGATCCCCAGGGTAGAGGAAGAATGCATGGCTGGGGGAGAGGGTGGTGGCGTGCGCTTGTTTTGCGCACGGCAACAATGCCCGCTCTAGATACGTGTACCCTGACGCTACCTAGAGTTGTTTCTGTAGGCGCTGCATGGTTGAACGTAATACAAAACACGCAAATGAGGGTGCTGTTTCACTCCACGTATGTTTGAAATGCGTGAAAGGCCAGCAAGCGCGCCCTCATGCACGCAATCCCAGCGGGGTCGTCGAAGGCCGCTCTCCTGAACAGCACGAGATCCACATGCCTTCCCCGCCTCTGGGAACATGGTCGAAGCGCGGCCGAACGTCGTCTCGGGTGTAGCCGTTCTCTTCCAAAAACTCCTCGATACCGCATGGCAGGCGTTGGCGTGGGCTTTCCCGTCATCCCAATCACACACATATATCTCCGTCTGGCACCGTAGGTGTATAAACGCGCAATAAGAAGTGTCGTGTAAAAACCGTGCAATTAATTATTAGCACACACTAAAACTACACAATCGCAACATTGAAGACTGTACTGTCGTATCATCTATGTAAATTTTATGGTACACGATGTTTATAAGGCTGCTAATCAACCATTCATTACATATATGAGAATTTTTTAAGTTGAAGGGGTGTTCTCGAAGTATATGCTTTGTACAGGGACCATGTACCCTCCGTTCTGAGACTTTTTGTTCACGTCCTCAGCAGTTTGTTTCGACATAAACTGATTTGATTTGATTTGCCTTTACGGTGCTGTTGCTTGAATGCAGTCAGCCTCAAAGCTGCGCCGTTTGGGCTCACATGCGTTTAAATTACTTCGGCGCGTGCGCAAAAATACCCTTCGCATGGCGCCGAATTTCCCCGCATCACACTAAACGATGACCTCTCTCCTAAAGACTACAATGGCGGCCGTCAACACCGTGATTCGAAAATCAAGGTGGAGACCATACACGGAACTTGATTTGAGAATAGAAAACATGCCTAAAGCGGAACGTGAACTCCAACAAAGCATCTGCATTCCATCATAAATTCAAATCTGCATTCTAGAGCGACAGCTCTACTAGGCTACATATTTCAAGATCATTCACCGCTTCACAATGACCTTCAGCCGACGGCGTACAACCTGCGCTTTTGCTATCGCTTCGCTTGCTGGAAGCTTCACGGCTGCGGCGTCACGTGACTAGGCGAGGGGGCAACGGCTGCTTCGCCTCCGCTTCATCGTCCAGCGGCGCCTGGGCCGTCTGTGTGAGCAGATAAGCGCAAGCGAACCCGTGCCAAGGCAAGAGCAGAGGGAGAAGGCGGAGAGAGCGCAAACTTTATTCGGCAGCTGCGGTGTTATGCGTACTCGGAGGAAGCGGATCTTCCACGGTCCTCCGACGGTGGCGGGCTTGGCGGCGGTGCCCAAATAGTTTCAATGTGGGTAGCTAACAGGGAACACAGCGCGGCCCGTACATTTTCAGGGGGAGCGGCCCAGCTAGACAACGAATAGGTAATATCAGGGAAGAAGAAATGTGAGAGACGAGGTGGCCCGCCCGCAGTGCCAATAGGTGTGTCCATTGTCCAAATAGCCACCACATACCTGACAGGTTTAACTACTGATATATGAGTACAGTGCTCGGACTGAGTTTGCAGGAACGATGACCAGAGAAGCGCACGATGCCCGCACGCGAAAGTGCTGCTTCGGTGGAGCTTCGTTGCGCACTCGATGACACGCGGGCTTGCCTCTATGTCCGTGCCCTTCGGTGCAAGTTAAAAGAGAAATCCAGCATCCAATTATCCAGTAGATACAGCCAGGCTGCGAAATCTCAAGCAAGGGCAAACTTTTCATGAAACGCTGCCTGCAGTGTCTTTGCTTTAGCTCGCGATAATTGGGTTTAGAGGGGCTGCACCTGAGCAATTCTTTTTCTCCATGTGACGCACGCACCCATCCATATTACTAACAGACCAATCGATCGATTACTTGATATAATGACGCCAATAAATCAAATTAATGTCGGATCGAAAAGTCGTTGGTCGAATAATTTGCTACTTTGAGATTTGTGACGATTGATTGATCGATTGATTTGCTAATCTATAATTTATGATGCTTGGTAGAATTGATATCAAATCTCGGATTTCTTGATGTTCATTGACTGCCTGACTGACCGACTGATTGACTGATTGACTGTCTGACTGACTGACTGACTGATCTTCCTATGTAGGATTAATTTCTGACCCCTCATTTATACTTTCAAATGGAATTATAATGTTTTTGCTCCCGAATTTCGGTTCCATGCATGGTTTGCAGAATAAAGGCACGCAAGATCCTCTAGTAAAGTACTCAACCATACATTTATTCGTGCAAATCCGCAGTACACTCACTACAGGTTGTCACTATCACATGGTCGCCTGAGAGTCACGTTTAATCGCGTCACTCAATCTTTCACATCGGATGCGCGGAGATAGCGGGTGATGACTCGCAGGCCGACGCCGTTCAGGGCATCCAACTGCGTGCTTTCTCCGGGGTGGCAGCTCACGGAGCGTTGGACTACTCCAGTTATGACGAAGAAGTTATCAGTCAGGAATTTGGCAGCCGCACGAACAGCGCGCTCGAACTCTGCCTCGGAGTGCCCGGCCACCTTGCTCAGATGTTTCCTGAAGGGCGGAGCAGTCGCGAGAGTCTCGAACGCGAGGGCGCAGCGCTTGCTCACATCTGCTTGCGTGACAAAGCGAGCGGCGTCATTGAGCAGACCGAGGTTACGCGTGATGGTTTTGCAAACGTCGAAGCAGGGGAAGTCAAGGCACATTTTGCCAGCCTCGAACGAAGTCACCGTCGGGCTGTCTGTCAGGGCGAGCGCCACGGAGCACACGCCTTCGCAGCGGCAGTCGAGGTCGCCTACCCGGGTCCTTGCTGCGCTTCCAGCCTTGCCGAGCGCGTCCGAGTGCCAGCCCCCGCGCGGCGTTGTGGGAAACGACGAGCGCAACCAAAAGTGGGTAGGGCTGGGCCGCCCTGCCGACGACGGATGGCTGCAGGGGAAGGATCGGATGTCCCACTTCAACTTGACGGTGGTGATGCAGTTATCGTCCTCGAGCAAATATGCGACTGCGTCACCCAGCGCAGGGCCGATGCTGCGGGTGACGTGCAGAGTCAGCTTCCTCACGGAGCGCGCTTCCCGTAGGGCTTCGCGGAGGCAGCGCAGTGTTTCGTCGGAGAGCCTCGAGGACACGTCGAGGCTGAGCTCTTGCGGACGTGCACCCTGCATGCTGAGGCTCGGAGCGAGCGTTGACACCACGTCATCCGTCCAGGGTGAGATGTCTACGCGACCGCCTCCGGCGCTCAGGACACGCAGCAGGTCGTCTCTGTGAAAAGAAAACACCAAAAACATTTTGCCGCCAAAGAATCAAAGCAATCAGATATGAGGAAGCCCTTTTGTTTTCTCGAAATTTGAAAATAATACGGGGGCACAGCATGAGTCGGGCGTAGTCCGCCTGGCATGGCTGGTTCGCAGCTGCCTGTCTTGTTTAAAATATCAGCTTCGATTGCCTTGCCGGCGCCATAGCTGAGCATGCTAGCGGGTGTAAGGTCATAGGAAGAGACGAATGTCATAACATAAAAGCTGGGGTTTTAAATTCTAGCAAAGCTGCCACGTTTGGAAGAATGAGACCTTTGTTTAATGCAGAAGCGTTGATTCAATCGGCCAGTCGGAAATGCGACACAGTCGTGATCAGCGTTTATACAAGCAACTCAGGGAAGCTTGTGTAAACAAAGTACCCCAGTTTAAAAAGGTAAATTCTGGCGTGAGTGGGAACAAAGTCAGAGTTCTCCGGGATGAAATACCAGATGTAACGCAATTAAGCACACCTCGGTGACCAGTCGGCAAAGGGTTGACCGTATGGTTGCGTTGGGGTAGGCATTCGACTTGGAAACTCGTGTTAGAAACATATACCTAGGCCTGCGTGGGCAACGTGCGCAGGTTAAAAAAAGCAAAGCCCCTTTCTTACGAGAAAAAAGGTTAAAGCCCGAAGTAATTATCCTTCACTGCCAACACCCTTGTTTTAGGGTATTGAGCAACCTTACATCTGCTTTTCTTGCTTTTATAGCCAGCAGAGGAAAGTGAGTCGGTGTGCTTGTCGCAAAAATAAGATATTTTATGAGTAATTTAACAATTATTCCTTTTGATGTAAGCATATACAAATCAGCATGGGGATTCGCAAAGACGCTTTAATTGCGAGATGGTTATTATGTCAAATCGTATAATTTTATTAAATACCAAACAAATATTCCCCGACATCTCAACAGCCTTAAGAAAGGTGTTCATTATTTCAATACCCTTTTTCCCAAAAAGGGTGTAAAGCTACAAATCAGGGTGTTGGATACTAGGAAAAAGAATGTAAAGAAAAGGGGTGTAAGAAAAAAGGTGTATGGAAAGACCGCCAACCGAGAAAAAGGGTGCAAGAGACCTTTAACTTTGGCGGTATTTCATACCCGTTTATACGGGTGGCCAGAACATTTTCCGCAAGCGGAGTATGTTTTGTACCTCACGATGTTTTACACAATATAAATTAGCGTAATTTATTTCAAGTGCAGCTGTTTAAACTTGAACTACGTAAGGTGGCGTTAGCAAAAAAGACAGAGAAAAAGAACTGCGTCCCCCGGTACAGGGTGCACCACCACAGATAATGCATTAAAACCGTGAAGCCGGCGTTGGAGCCAGTTCAAGTGTGAACACAGAAGGCGCAGGCGTAAGCGCACCCATTACTATACAATTTCAAAGTTATTAGTCTTTTGGGGATTCTAAAACGCAAAAAAATTGGCGCAGCTAGCAATGGTGGTGCAAGCCTAGAGAAACAGCATAGCTGGGTGTCGACCTAGCTTGTTTCCCCCTTAGATCCGCTGTCAGTGTGGGGGACACACTGAAACAGCCTTTTAAAACCCGGTGAAACTAGCCGTCACCCCGCAGCGCTTATCCTAGCTTAGCAAGAGCATCGCAAAGTTTAGCAGACGTAGCAAAACCTAGAAACATGGGAAGACACTAGGTGTACCGACTGTAGCGCTGTTCTTTTTTGCAACTGAACACCTATGTCATGCCGTTTCAACACCCTACAGAAAGCCAAGCGTGTTGCAGTCGTTGAACACACTTTCACAGCAGAACTATATATATATATATATATATATATATCTATATATATATATATATATATATATATATATATATATATATATATATATATATATATATATATATATATTTATATATATATATATATATATATATATATATATATATATATATATATATATATATATATATATATATATATATATATATAGGACAGAAATAAGAGTTGGCAGTCAAGAAAACCCTGCCAACTCTTATTTCTGTCTTATTTCAACGAGCCCCTCATTTCCAATTCTGATTCGCTATATATATATACAGTCGAACACGGATATATCGAACACGGGTATATCGAATTATTGTCTATATCGAACTCATAAATTATCCCCTTGAAAATTCTGTGTAAAAATATAGGAATTCGTACGTTTATATCGAACCGTTTTTTTCCCGACATTGGGTATATCGAATGCCGCGCGAGCTGGAAGGTGCTCTTCGGCGGTCGCGGCACCCACGATTGAGGTTCAGGAGGATGTGGGGGAAAGCGCGGGCATGGGGAAGACTGGCTCGCGGAACTAATCCCCCCCTACCGGAACGAATTTGCGCTGGCCCAGTCGGGCCCCGCTGCCGGCCGCCGTAGCGTTAGCGGACGAAGCCCGGTATGCTAAATCTCTCTAGGCACACAAGCCCGAACGCTCGGAAAATGTGACAGTGCGAGGTAGGGATGCCCCGACTGCGCACGTCCTTTTTTTTTTGCGACTGCGTGCGTTCCCCGGTTTGCCGAAAAAGAGTTTTTTTTTCTCTCTCTCTGGGTCTGTCTTCCCCCGATGTCGTCTCGGGAAAGGGTAGAGGGAACGAAGGCGCTGGCGGCCTCTTCCTTCTTTTGCATTTTGCTGCTGTTGCTGCTGTTTGGCGAGTTGTCCCGTACCTTTCGGAAATCACTGTTTCTCTCGGAGTTGACCATCGCGAGCGCTTTGTTGGAGTCCGTTCAGAGAGCCTTGGAATTGTTACCTTCAAAGTTCTTGTGGTACGTGCGCGCTGTTCTTCTTTTGCGTGCGTGTTGTGCATGGTCTGCGAAGGCGCAGCGTACTGCTGGAACTTTCTACTTGTGCAGCCTCGAGAAGATCGAGACCAGCGTCTTTAATTTCATTTCCAGGTCGAAGAAGCAGGCCAAGATCAGCGATTTTTTTTCACGGTAATAAAGCGTCCTGTTTGTTGCGTCGTGAGTGCGGAATTGGTTGTCATTCTTGAATGCGACGATCAGTAAGTGATCGACCGCCATAGGTGAGGTCTCAGAGCCCATAATTTTTATATCGAATTTTTTATATATCGAACTATTTCGCGATCCCCTTGGAGTTCGATATATCCGTGTTCGACTGTATATATATTGATTTGATTGATTGTGGGGTTCAACGCGCCGACGCAACGCAGGCGATGAGGCGCGCCGTAGTGGAGGGCTCCGGATTAATTTTGACCACCTGGGGATCTTTATCGTGCGCCGAAATCTCGTACACACGGGCGTTTTTGCTTTTCGCCTCCATCAGAAAAGCGGCCGCCGCGGCCGGGAATCGAACCCGCGACCTCGTGCTCAGCAGCGCAACGCCTTAGCCACTGAGCCACCGCGGCGGGTTGTATATATATATATATATATATATATATATATAGTAAGTAACATCAATTCTTAAGAAGCATCATAACATACTTATGCAAAGCTAGAGGCTCCGACCCATTTTTCAAGATAGGCCTCGCGTAGTCTTCGACGATCAGCGAACGTATACGCGATTCACTCACTTCGTCTAAGACCACTCGCCCATCTTGCATTGGCTGCCAACCCTGCCAAAAACCGCGATGTCAAATTTGTCCCCAAATGACGACAACTGCCACAGCCAGCAGTACAGCTTCCAATTTCACACTAAATATAAACGGTAACTTTAATTGCGAAACTGAAAGCGTGATTTATCTGCTCGAGTGTACCGAATGCCAGCTTCAGGGCCAGACCCGCACGTCTTTTAGACTTCGTTTTAATAATCACAAGTCGCATATTAAGACCCTCCCGACCCTGCCATTGTCCCAACATGTCAACGTAGTTGGTCATTCATTCAACAAAATAAAAGCAACAATCCTTGAATCCGGTTTCCGCTCACATCATGATAGGGAAGTCAGGGAATCGTATCTCATTCACAAATTCAAATCTATGAAATCGGGTTTAAATGAAAGCGTTGGCGCGCTGGCTTTCTTGTCGCACTGATCGCGTCTGTGTAACCTTTTTACTGCTGTTTACGTAAATATACTTGTGTTTGCATTGGCCCGCGTGTATGTGGTTGCGCGCGTGCCACCAAATAAGCATTTTTATCATTTTTTCGGTCTTAGCTTCGGCATTAGCCTGACAAGTGATCCTATCCATACTGCATTCCTTACGACAAGTTGACTGTTCAGATGTTACTGTTTTATCTTTTTTTCTCTTTTTTGCCCGCTCTGCATTGTATATTTTTTTCTGACTCCGCTGTTAAGTAGAACTTTTGTTTTTCATCCACTTCCCTTTTCCCACACCCATTTCCCGTTACTCTATCTACCTTTTTTGCACAGCTGTCACTGTATCTTGCCAGTGTAAGTGACCTGGCATTTAAAAATCCTGTTAGCCTTGATATGAAATCATTTGTTCATCAACTGTTGTCGTCCTGCCCAACACAACACGTGTCACCATGTTTACTGTGATTGGCTCCTGCTGCTTTATAAGCCAGTTTACTTGCCATTTGTTTTTATTCTGCCGAAGGCTTGCCCCAAGCCGAAACGTTTATACATTTTCGTTCGTTACCCTTTAGTCTTCTCTTTCACTGTACATTTTTACCGGTCCCATCGTACTTTATTCATACGCTAATATATATATATATATATATATATATATATATATATATATATATATATATATATATATATATATATATATATATATATATATATATATATATATATATATATATATATATATATATATATATTATAATTTTAAAGGTTCAAGTAGATATTTCACGTGTCAAAGCTGAACTTGGGGCATGGGGCGCACCGTATATGGAAACGAGGGATCATTGCGGACGAATATTTTTCTGCTTTTGAACATTTCTTACGAGTAGGGGAGGCTATGAGGGGATGCTTTGTTCTTTACAGTGCAACTATACATACATGCTTGGCCTTATTCAATGAGCAGCTGAACACCTTTCCCTCACCCTTTTAACACCCTAAGAAAAACCAGGGTGTCGAAGTTGATCAATACCATTTTTTTCGCACAAAAAGGGCGTAGAGCTATGAAAAGGGTGCTGAGAATCAAGAAAAAGGGTTCGATTGTCTGCCAACACCCTTTTTCCACCTCTGCTACACCATTCTTGGCCGAACTGGTGTAAAAAAGCTTAGTGCGCGGCTACAGGCTGCGAGAGAAGCGGATGCTGAATTATCCATACTTCATCTGTTTTCCCTTTTATGTGATCCCGGTGTTTATATTGTCTAAAATCGCACACTTGTTCAAGGGGAAAAGCAATATTCTGAATTTTTGTTTATATTTTGCATTTGTAAGAGATTTAAACTATAAAACCGTTTTTTTTAATTTCGCTTACAATTTACCCTATCGAACTGATTCGCGAACCGGTTCAAAGCTACCGAACCGGTTCGTAAACCGATTGGGCACGTAGTTTAGTCGAGCCGAAACTGAACGGATAGAAATAAATTCTTCCGAGCCTGAGCCGTAACCAAACCGCTATATTTTTCTGGTTACACACACTGGTTTGCATGACTTATTTAAAAGGTTTCGATTACCTGTCACGTGGTGCTGAAGACTTTTCAATCTTCATCTTCTTTAGGGTGGTGTTCATTTCGAGGCTGCCGATGAGCAAGGAGAGAGCTCCCTCGTCTACTGTTGAGTTCTTTAGGTCAAACAACTCGAGTACGCTGTTGCCGGCGAGTCCGTCCGCAACGGATCTTGAATGGCCTTGGCAAAGGCGAAAGGAGCGCACGATGAGAGTCTTCAGCCCAGTGTTAGCCAGCAGCAGTGCGACAGCCTCCTCCGCGCAAACCGGAGAGGTGTACGGGAACGACAACTGGAGCGTTGTCAGCGACGAACTGTGCCCCACGGCCTCGCAGATGGCCAGACAGGTTGCTACTGTACGGACGACGACGTGAAGCTGTGCCAAAGACGTGTTGGCCGCCAGTGCGGCATGAAGCGAACGGGAACACCTTTGGCTCAAATCTCTCGTGTCAAAAGACAGCTTCTCGAGTTTGTCGCATTTCCCCAAAAGCTCAGACATCGTCCAGGGCACACTATACTTGCCGTAAAACTGCAGAGTCAAGTCCGTAAGGTCGGCACAGTGAAGCAGCGCATCCAGCATGCCATTGTCGTTCTCGATAGAATTGCGGATGCTCATTTTTTTCATGCGTTGCGCCGCATTTTTGACGATGTCTGCCAGCTCCTTCGCCATGCGATCCCCGTACTTTTTCAATCGGACATCTTCAATGTTGACAACTTCAAGCGAATCAGCCGATGCACGCATCGCTTCGCAAGCCTCTTGGGTGTACGCGCCTCCTGAGAGTTCAAGCTTTCGGAGATTCGACGAATGTCCGGCGCTGTCGATGAGAGCAGCCGCGCCAGCGAAGAGCGGCCGAAGCCAGCGGGGAACTTCGCTCCTCAATCTCATCGCGAGGATACAGTGGTGCTTTCGCGGGAGCCAGGTTACAAAAAAGGACGGCGTGTAGTGCTCATGTTTGGCGAATAAATGGTGCTGCACACCATGACAGTAGTCAAAGGTTGAGAGAGCCAGCTTTCCCAGCTCAACTTCGCTCAGGTTCAAGCCGTAGCAGTTGAGAACTTCGTTCCAGGAAGCGACCTCATTACGAAGCCAGCAGCCGCTACTACTCGCGAACGTGCAGGCTCGTTCGAAATCAATCGAAAGCATTTTCACAGGCGTATGAGAAAATGTTTATCATGTGCTACGCTCCCTTGCCGACTGCTTCACTTCGTTTTCATAGAAACCTCAAAGGAAAAAGGTGTTCCCGGGCGGCGCCTTCTTCGTAAGGGCGAAAGACACTGCAGGCAATGTTAAACTGAGGCTTCAGGAGAAAGAACGAAACAGGCGTCTTGTTTTTCAGAGGGATTCTTTGTGCAGCTGAAATTTCCTGCCGGTCAGCCGAGAAGGATACTCCGTGATATCCTGGTCGGGCAGCAGTTGGATGGAGCAAGGGGTGAGAATGAAATGAACGTCCTGTCTCGGAGGAACTGTCGTGTTGTCCTCGGGTTGTCCTCGTCGGTCAGCCTCAGGTGTTCTTGATAGGCCTGCTCTTCATATTCAGTTCGCGGAGCCAGCCGGTGGCCGATCTGTAAAATAACGAGTACATTGAGCATTTTATTTCATTGTTGCCGAGTTAACTTTGGCTCTCTCCTTGTGCACGTCATACGTTCTTTGCCACTTTGCTTGGGTACTCCTAACAGGACCAGAATACTAAATGCTATAACGAGGGGCATTCAGGTACATTCTAGAACCTTCCTGCCTGACTATAGTTTGTAAATGTCTCATCCTACCCAAGTACTTTATTTTCTTAAGTTCCCAAGTACTCATAAATGAAATCGTGTGTGGTTACAGCAATAGTACAAGTAATGGCAGTGTAAAAGAACTACGAAGGAGTTGACGATGTTTAAGCCGAAATATGGGTCAAATTATTACCACGTAACCTCTACGTCAGCCATTTTTAAACACATGAAAGTGAAGCAACAAAATTTCTGCGAAGTTCCTAATTGCGAATATTCTGTCTTTAGGTTTGCTACCCACAAAACTACCCTGGCGTCAGAAGAGCTGTTTACAACCGACAACAAAGGTTCCTGTCCATGTATTCAACTCACGTATTGCCCCCATGTTCAGTTTTAAGGACTGGCCAGGTTCTTAACGCACTCAAGTAATTCGTTATACAAAGGCGCCCCTGTATTGCGCACCCTGCCATTTTTTTCACAGCTATCTAGGTATACCTAGCTGTCACAGGCAAACGTGCGTCGGTTCTTTTTAACCATTGCAAGCATGGCGGGACAACCCTTAATTCTATACACCTGCCCACTACGTGTGTGCTATTGCAAAAAATGTGAGGAGCTCAGGCTACTAAAACTTCAAAGCCACTGTTGCTTTACGAACTTAAGAAGTCTGGCGATGTTGAGAAATTTTGATGGTGGGTGACAAAAAACCTCGTTGAATGTTTCAACGAGAAGCTCTGCTGTGATCGCCATGAAGTTCTGACAGGGTAAATCAAAACTGTGCCACCTTGGTTGAAGCTTGAGCGATACTATAGAGATTTAGTGTCGTTCAATTTCCACATGGAGGGCATGCCTTTTAGATAGCTTAGAAAGATAACAGGCAGTTTACTGACGCTCCGAGAGTTACGTTATCTTTCGCTTACGTAGAGACAAAAAATCTGCTTTACGTACAAAACACCTCTGCAGTAAATCCGCTTTTGGATTTTCTCTGATTTGATTAGTTTTAAAGTGAAGCTTTTTATATCGGCCTAACTGATGGCATGGATAGTCCGAGCGAGACCTCACGGCATAAAAGCCAAGTTTACATAGTGGGCTCCACAAAAAGATGATGGTGAGGGTCAGTGAAGGCGCAAGCGCCTCAAAAAACCCCTTTGCGTGGACGGAACCGAACCTGGTTCCCTCGCGTCAAGAAGCCGGCGTCCATCCGGTGGCGCCATTCCGACATGGTAGCAGTACTTTGAATTTTGGACTTTGACTATGACACTGGTTGCATGGAAGAAAGTTGCGTACGTGTTTTAAGCATCTCTTTCTCTCTCTCTCTCTCTCTCTCTCTCTCTCTCTCTCTCTCTCTCTTTATGAAAGAGGCTTTGATCTTTTTCCCATTTCTCATTTGTTCATCGTATTACCTGTATTACAGTAATTCCTCTGTAGAAGTACAGCTTGTGCGCCAGTTGGTGAATTCTGACGTTATTGAAGAACGAGCGAAAAAGACACGAAGACGCAAGTCAAAGCAAGTGTGTTGCTCATTCTTTGACTTGTGTCCTACAGTTTTTTTCGCTGGTTTTCCCAAAAGGTGAACAATTTTTTTTCTGGTTTTAGATGCGACTGCATCTCATTCACTCGCCTTGTCCCTCCATACGGCGTTGTCGTTGTCCGTCCGCACCCCTCCCCCATTCTCCTCGCCGCGCGAGCTGCGCTCTCCGCCGCTCACCCCTCTCCTCTCCGATAGCGAACACTCTTCGCGAGGGGCATTGGATTGGGTTCGATTGGATTGGCTTGGCTTGGCTTGGCTTGGCTTGGATTGGATTGGATTGGATTGGATTGGATTAAAGTTGATTGTGTTGGATTGTGTTGCGTCATAGCCGCGCCACGTTGCGTCATAGCCGCGGCAGGGGGTTCACGGCACGTTTCACGCGATGGGAGAATCAACCTAACGGAAACAACAACGGAACCCCCTATGCGTCGCATCTACACAGGGGTTCCCGCGAGGGGAGGTGGGAGTAATTTTCTTTAGCCTTAAATAGTGCTTTACATATCTTAGCCGAATAGGCACACCGCAATCGTCGAGCAGCGCCTCCGTCGAGCTGACATGAACGCCACCAACGGCGGCGGCGCCAAACACTCCGGCGCTCCGTGAAGTGTTGCGGTTGGGTCAGCATTCCTCTGTGGCATGCGGGAAGCTTTCATTTAGCTATTCTAAACTGTACGCAGCACTAAGTTTTGACGTGCACGTCATTTTGGAACGATTTTCTTTACCGGCAGTTCGGCTTCATCGAGTGAGAGGCGACAAGCAACCGCGATGTCGCGGGTGCTGCATTGCGGCTTCAAGTCGGTCGACGCCTTCGACCGATACTTTCGGCCGTCCATCCTTAAAAAAGGCGCTGCGTGTACGAGAACAGGCACGTCTACGGGGTCCAGGGAGTGGACGGCACAGAACTTTGAGCAAGGTTCCTTTCCAAACGGGCAAACACGTGCACGAGATTGGTTGGATGGTAAGTAAACAAGCAAACGTGGCCTAGCACATGTACGCACGTGAGATGAGTCTGCATTTCAATAAAGCTCGAGAAAAGTATTTTGTTACGACTGTTCTTGCCTTTATTTGGGTTCGCCTTGTGCCTGAGGTACACTTTGGCCCGATTTAAATTCGCAGCTGACGGTGCTGCCTCAGACAATCGAAAGCGGCCAGTGCAGCTGCCGCTACAGCATTGCGGGCAACTGTAAGCACTGTGCAGCAGTTGCTTTCTATTTAAACAGCTACGACCATGTATCGTGTACGAGCCAGCCGCAGGCACGGGGTAAACCTGTAGGGAAGCCGTTGCTGAACGATAAGGTGAGCATTGAAGAACTTTTCGGAGGTATGGTGCACTTTGTTTTATGTTACATAGATGCTTTCGGGTGCAGCATTGCTTGCATGTGTCCTTCTCGTAAGCATTAGCTATCCCGTATTTCGTTTTTATCGAGTTTCTAGCTATCGCTATTGATGTGGTTCTGTGCTCAGCACACTCATTAGCCCGTACATTTTACCTACTAGGTAGTGAATTTCGTCATTCTTTCCCCCAGACTGCAACATCCCCTTTGTAGGGAACAGAAAAACGGCATAACTGTCTCCATTTTACGTCCTGGGGTACTTTCCGGGCATTGTTTCCCCATTCACGGAAACACTAGCAGAAATGACAATGACAGAGAAGGAATTAGCCTCCATCGAGGCAGAAAAACAAGCCACGCAGTTGTTGCATGCAGCTGCAAAAAATTACCCAGCTGCTTCCAGCCCCTTGCAAGGGCTCACAAGAGCTGCAGGTGTTGGGCATGTATCCCAAGTAATGTGCGAAATGAAAATACCACACAGAGAGGATGTCGCAGCAGTAGAAAGCGTTTTACAATGCAAATGTTGCCTGCGCGTCACTATCTGACCAGTGTGTGGGGACCGTGGGCCAGTGAAGCTGTGTCAGGTATGGAAACGGTGACAGCAGACATAATTGCTTATCTATTAAGTAGTATGTGGGTGTTTATAGCGCAAAGGCAGCCAAGGCCAAAGAGCGCCAAGATCATATTTAGTAGTCTTTCGCTGTCATTTTAGTGTCTAAGATGTCCATGGTATGAGTATGATCCTATTATTAAAATAGCTTAATATATGGGTGTAAGGGCCCTGCATGATATTAAAGATATGAGGATGATCATAATGGTGGATGAAGGTGACCATGATGGGTGCATAACCCTCGGTAGCTCTCTTAATGCTGAGAGATCCGAAAGTTACATGTGGTACGAGATGAGATTTAAAAAAAATCGGCTTCAGCGAGATATGATAAAACACGTTTGCTCGTGACCGCTGCTTCGTCTCCTAAAAATAAAGAGTGATGAAGGGGAATTCTGTACTTGTATAAATCAGGGAATTGTAGCTGTCGCACATCGTTTAAGGATTTGCATTCAGTTAATAAATGTATACTGAAAGCCGCTCGGCAGATCTGCTGGAAACTGGGGGTGATGAATTAGTTAGGAGGTACGAATGTGTGCCATGTGTGTGGCCTATTCGAAGCCAGCACATAGATGTTTCATTTAACCTATTTTGTTTTTCTATCATGTATTTGCCTATCTGTGGTTTTATTGTGTGTAGTTTTTTGTGTGTTTGTTCATCCCGGTGTTGTTGCCAGCGTTCGCGGACACGTCTTCGTTTTAGTGGTTTCATGTCCTCGTATGGTAACTGTGAGATTTCGACATCACTGCGCAAAGCGGCCAGCGCAGCATTTTTGTCAGCGACCTCATTTCCCTGCCCTGGAACCCAGTCTACTATTACCTTCAGCTCTAGAGCGTGTGCTGTCGCCATTTCCTGACTGGCTCAGTTCATGACAACATTGGGACTATGTTTTCGTGAGTGTAGTTACCTGGCGACGCTCAGAGAGTCTGTAAAAATAATTGATTGCTGTGTTTTCGTACGTGTAATGTGCTGTAGTGTTCGAAAAATTCCGTGTGCTTCTGCTATGAAAATGACAGAAATACGTTCGTCCTTTTTTCACTGCAAAAGTTAGGGCCATGTGCAGCACATGAAACAGCAGTAGCACTTTTCGAGCCATCTGCATAGAAAGCGTTGTATTGGTGGTACTTGTGCTGTATGTGTAGAAAATGCTGTACAATGAGCTCTCTTGGTGCATTCCTCTTAACGATTTCTGTAAAGGAAAAGTCGCAGGCAAATGATGGCACATCCCAGGGTGCAGTAAGGTCTGTTAGACTGGTTTCACAGAGCTCATTGAAGGATATCCGTAGTTCTTCAGCTTGTCTTCTCACCCGCAAAGCAAAAGGCGGAGAAAGTAAAGGGCGGTTTGAAAACAGACTCATAGTGGATGTGTATTTGATATTAGTGTCACACGGATTCTTTATATTTGAAAACGTCTTAAGAGCATACGTTAGGGCCGTAAACATGCGCTGGTACTCCAAACACCACAGGTCACACTCTACACACAAGCTGTCAGCGGGGCTTGTCCGGAAAGCGCCAGACGCAAGACGGAGCCCGAGTTGTAGAACTGGGTGTAACATTATTAAAGCAGTTTTGCTGGCTGAGCCGTATACCACGCTTCAATAGTCCATGCGGGACCCAAGCAAGCTGGTAAAAAGATGCAAGAGGCATCCTTATCTGCACCATAGGACTGATGAGACAGGATGTTCTGTATGTTTAATGTTTTTAAGCATTTTAGTCTAGTTTTTCTTATATGTGATATAAACTTCAGTGTTTCGTCAAGGACAAGGCCCAGGAGCTTGTGTTCTTTTGTGACAGCAAACGGTAGTCCACTTAAAGTAAGGTCAGGTTAAAGGCAGAGCCCTTGACGTTTTGAGAACAGGATACACGTACTTTTTGTGAGTTTAATTTTAAGCCATTCTCTTCTGTCCAATCAGAGAGTTTATTTATACCTAGTTGAATGTGCCTTTCACATATTGAGAGGCTGCACGACTAGTAACTAATCTGTACATCGTGAAGGTACATGGAGCATGATATTGAAGGGGGCAACAACTTTCTGAGCGTGTTCATTTTTATAATAAATAGACTACAACTCAGTACTCCACCCTGAGGAACCCCATTTTCTTGTACAGACACTCTGGAGAGTGCCGTCCCAACCCTTACACGAAATGTCCATTCGGGCAAGTAGCCTTCTATCGTGTTAAACATATTTCCTGATATACCAATAGATTTGAGGTCACGAAGAATGCCGTAGTGCCAAGTAGTGTCGTATGCCCTATCTAGGTAAAAAAATGCAGAGACAATATTGTTTATGTATGAAGGCATCTTTGACGTATGACTCAAACGCTACCAGTTGGTCTGTTGTGCATCTACCTGAACGAAATCCTGCCTGGCAGTTATCAAGGATGCCGTTATACTCAAGGAAATATGTCAGTCTTTTATTTATCATTTTCTCAAATACCTTACTTGGGCAATTGGCTGGTAGCTTGTTGGAAGCCAGGCATCTTTCCCTTCATTCAGTATTGCAGTACAATTGCCTCTCTCCAAGAGGTAGGGAAGCGTCCTGCTGGCCATATTTTGTTGTAAAGATAAAGGCGTGTTTCGAGGGTGTCTGGGTGACGATTCTGTATCATAGTGTACGTGATGCTGTCTGGCCCAGGTGAAGAAGCCCTACACGTGCCGACAGCAAACATCAGCTCCTGCATAGTAAGTTCAGAGTTGTACCGTTCTTCTGATGGTCTGTTATCCCGAATCGGCTTGCGTTCCACAGATTTCTTGTATTGGATGAATGTATTTGTGCAAGTCCATTTCCTTGGTCTAAACGCGTGTCACCAGTAGCACACACCAAATGCACGTTGTGCGTTTTCTGTCCTTTGAACTTTAGAATTCTATTCCATACTTTCCGAGCATCTGTATACAAATTTATGGAAGTTAAAATACACCCCCAGTTACCTCTTTTGGCTTGCCGGCGCATGCGCCTACCCAATGCCTTTGATCGCTTGAAGGCTACTAAGCTTTCGGCCGTTGGATATCTGCGTAGGACACCCCACGCCTTATTTTGGGCGTGGGGTGTCCTACGCCTTATAGTACGCCTTATGTCCTACGCCTTATAGTAGGTAAGCAGTGAACGACGCACCTGCTCGCAAAGAAGGCAAGCTCAACTGTGCGCGCTTCTTGTCGTTCACTGCTTACCTACTACCACGGCGATTGATGGCGTGGAGGTTTTGCCCTAATCAATTTTCCCTGCGCCATCTTCCTCCAAAACGGATATCTGCGGCGAGACTGCTGCCAAGCGTTGCTTCAGTGCTCCGAAAAATATGACGCAATACCGGGGTGTCCAATGCCAGTCGATTTGCACAGGGAGCAGTGGAAGGCCAACCAGAAATTCATGCGTTGCCTGCAACCGCCATTGCAAGCGTCTCGCTCATTAAAAAAAGAACAAAGTAGCATCGCCGGCTTTGCTGTTCAATCCGCTCCGTGGTTCAATCTAACATGCTCGCCCGCGCCTTGCCACCTTATCGCGAGTGGGTTTGCGGTTTCATGGTTTTAAAGTTAGAATCGTCATGCCGTATCAGACAGGATGAGGTAAGATGCGCTTCCCAGACAGGAGCTAGATGGTAGCTTGTGATAACCTAGCCGATAGCTGCAAGTAATGAGCTCGGTACTGACAATGCGGCTTAGAATACAGGAACGTTTTTTTTTTCCTGCGCATCTTCTCGCCCTCCTCTAAGCAGACTGTTCACGCGCCAGCACAAGAAAAGATGGATGCGTTCGATTTGTGTTCTGAGAAAATACGACGTGGGTGCGCATTATTTTTGTGCGTAGATAGAATCCAGCAACGAGTGGTCAATAGTGCGGATATTGTGTTGCAACACTTTTTTCTCGTGGTAATTTGTAGATGTGAACTTTAGTTCTCGGAAGTGTATGCAGGAAGTGTATGGTCGAATCAACGCTTTCAAAGTTTTGCGTTAACTGGCCTAAAAGGCAGGCCCTGAAGCATGCTTTTTTTAATTGTAGGTTCCCGATTATTGTGTCTCTGAACTGAAACGAATATTTTCAGAATAACGTATAAAACGAACTGAAGGTAACACAAGAAAAGAAACGAATCGTGGTTTTTTCCTTGTTCGAAGTTTTCTTTCTTACATACATACATACATACATACATACATACATACATACATACATACATACATACATACTTGCATACTTGCATACATACATACATGCATACATACATACATACATACATACATACATACATACATACATACATACATACATACATACATACATAAGTGCGTACGCACATACGTACACTACTCAATTTACGAAGTGTGGACGTATTGAGAAAAAAACGTGCGATAATCTAAGTACACCGGCATCACATTTCGTTAGTCACATTTAGCTCCAATGTATAGCATATGACTTAAGCGTTACGGTAACCATTACCTAAGGTGTGACCGACGCATTGAACTTGTTACATGCGCTTTCGTCGTTCAGTAATATTTATGGTCGCAATAATTTGTTATATTTCTTTACAAAAATTAAACAATACAACAAAACACCTCAATTAAGTGCACTGCGTAGGATTTAATGCGGTCTATATAGAACATCTTGGTACACCAAACACATTTTGCGGAAAAGAACAAAAAGAACGAGCTGAGAGAAATCACCATCGTTAAGTACAGCAAGAACAGGTCATAAAAGAGTGTTCTCGGCAGAGCCACGGCCTGGATCCTATCCGCAACACCCCGTTTCCCGTTTTGCTTCTCATGCTAAAAACACCGGGCAGCTAGCCAAATTTGAATTGTCCAAGAACTCAAGTCGTAGCAGCAATGACCATAATTGACCTGTCAGTCATACTTGATAATGATGACAGGTATGACTGACAGTCATACCTGTCAGTCATACTTGACAATGACCTGTCAGTCATACTTGATAATATTTCAAAGGCCCTTGAAGAGCCTATCACTAGCGCTGATATCGCAGTATGTCACAGAGTGCCATGTAAAGAACCATTTCGTTCTAACATCATTGTGCAATTTCACAACCGAACAAAACGCGATGTCTTACTCGCCAAAGCGCGGAAGGCGCGCCTGTCTGCTCAAGATTTAGGCATGTCTGATCGAGTGCCTGTTTTTATAAATGAGCATCTCTGTCCGTACTTGAAAAGGTTGTTAGGAATGACAGCCGCAAGAAAAAATCCGCCCGCATCTTCCCACGGGGGGAACTCGAGTAAATGCGTCGCAGAGTGGTGGGGGTATCGCGTGAATGTTGCGTAATTGGGTATGGTTTGGGAATGCTTAATTGTTATTTCGTCTGTATTATTCTTATTTATTGAATGAAGGAGAAGCGAAGGCAAGGAGTGTAAAGTTAAAGTCTGTCATTATTGCTTGGTGCCGTCAAGCAAAGCGTCAAGTCAAGCTCCAAGCAAAGACGCCCTTGACTGAATTCCGAACGCGCGCTCCGCCGCTTATATACACACCGCCCGCGTTCGAGGGAGAGGAGTACGGGGGAGAGACGCACATGCGCATACTTCCGTTCACAAGCGCGCGAACTTTCCACGCACCCACCACGCCGTTATCACGTGTACACGCCCTGCCGCCGCTACTGTTGAGCGCGACGCAGCGCACGGGTAGCTACGACGCATGCGCGCACAGACGCGCTCCCCCCGCACAGCCGCAGCTGTTGTTGAGAGCGACGGAGCGCACGGGGTACACGCGCTCCTCCCGCACCGCCGCACCTGTTGTTGAGAGCGAGGAGGGTACGGGGGAGAGACGCGCACCTGCGCCTCGACGCGACGCGCATGAGCAGTGAGCGTGTGGACGGCGCCGACAACATCGACGAGTGACATCACGAGCCTAAGAAATGCTCCGCATTTAAAAAGGATAAAGGATGGCGCTTTGTGTGGGCTAGAGATGGCAAGATATTCGCACGCAAAACCGAGTCGTCGCGAGTACTCCGAGTTTCGTGCGTCACTGACCTAGATAAGATGGAATAAGATGAAATAGGGCCTTCTTCTTTTTCTGTTGGGAATGACATCCGCATCGCCGGAAAATGGTCACCTTTTTACGCCAGAAGAACTGAGAAGGAATTTTATCGCCCAGTCGAGGCGGATTTCTTTTATTCACTTTAATGCCCAATCGGCCCGTAACCAACACGACGACATTCATGCGTTCATTTCTACTTTCAGTTTTAAATTTGGCGTTATCATGGTTACTGAAACCTGGTATAATGAGCACGACGAGGAACTCAATCTTCTCGGATATAGTACCTTTTTCTTAAACCGCAGCGGGAGGA
The DNA here is from genome assembly GCF_048455015.1 of Haemaphysalis longicornis. Classification (NCBI taxonomy): domain Eukaryota; kingdom Metazoa; phylum Arthropoda; class Arachnida; order Ixodida; family Ixodidae; genus Haemaphysalis; species Haemaphysalis longicornis. The sequence continues at coordinate 50,780,861 of NW_027526225.1, read as the reverse complement.
GAGGAGGTGGTACTTGCCAAAATTCTTGCCAAAAAAATTTTTAAATGTGAATTTCTCGAGAGTTTTTCTTTGGTAACTAGTGACTATGAGGTACTTTCTTTGCAAAGCAGTTCACTTGTTTTCTCGGTTTTATACCGCCCACACGACAAAATTCTTTGAATTCCTTGATGCATACTTCAGCTGGATTAATGACCACAATCTCACACTCGTGCTTGGTGGTGATCTAAATATCAACTTATTATAAATATCTGCGGCTCAAAATGAACTTAGTGAAATTATCGCAGTAAACAGTTTTGTTAGCCGTATAGACCAACCCACACGTGTCAAAGGAAATACTTCTACCATACTAGACCTATTCGTAACTAACATAAGTGAGGAATCGCTATCATGCGGTGTTATTGCGGCTGACCTTAGTGATCACTTACCTATATATCTATTCTCCAACCAGTATTCTGCTAAGACTGAACGAGGAAAGGCCTTGTTTTCAATACGCTTTCAAGATATAAATCCCACCACTTTAGAAAAAGTTCAGCAGAAACTCGTGCAAGCTGACTGGCGGAACATATATCAAACGTTGGATGCAGAAGAAGCGTATGAATTATTTATTGAGGCATTTAAAACTATATATTCTGACTGTTTTCTTTTTAAAACAAAAACACAAGCTGAGAAGGGGCGTAAGCCATGGATAACCAAAAAATTTTTAACAGCGATACGTGTTAAAAACGCTCTGTATAAGCGTTTCATTAAAACCAAAAACATGGAAGACCTAAAGAAATTTAAGCAATACAGAAACAAAGCCAACAGTCTATTAAGAAGCGCTAAATGAAAATATATCGACAATTTATTTAACGTTGCATAATTGCAACGATCGGATGTTGTTTAGAAGCGTTTAAACGATTTCTTGCACTGGCACAAACATCACTCCATTGAAGATAACTGTAAATGGCAAATTGATGTCTGGTCACGAACTGGCAAACGCGTTTAATGACTTTTTTGCATCGGCTGTTAACAGTGTATACTCTCCTAAATGCCTAAACTATATGGGTTCAAGGACGCGTGACAGCGCGTTCTTGACGCCCATTACTAGTCAAGAGGTTGCCCGAGTGCTTCAGTCTATGAAAAATACCAAGAGTAGAGATATTGGCGACCTCCAGATACAACCTATAAAGTTCGTTTGCGATATAATCGCACCGGTTCTCGAATATATTATCAACTTGATTTTTATGTCCAGCGTTTATCCCAGTAAATTACAGGTCTCCAAGGTCTCGGTAATATTCAAGGGGGATGATAAATCAGTTGTTTCAAACTACAGGCCAATATCAATCATAATCATTCCTGTTTTCTCTAAATGCATTGAAAAGTTGATCTGTGATCGGATGACTAGCTTTGTACAAAAACACAAAATATTAATCGACTGCCAATTATGGCTTTGTTAAAGGTAAATCAACGGAAACAGCTCTTTTAATACAAAAATAACTAATACTGGAGTCTTTCGAAAAGCAATCATGCACGCTGGGCATCTACATTGATTTCTCGAAAGCGTTTGACTCAATAAATCATGATACGTTGCTCCTGAAATTAGAATACTACGGCTTCCGAGGTAGTTTCCTTCAGCTCGTCCGTTCGTACCTTAAAAATCGACAGCAAGACGTAGTCGTCCATGGTGAATTGTCATATAGCAGAGCTATTAACTGTGGTGTCCCTCAAGGGAGTATACTTCGACCGCTACTCTTTAACCTTTATATTAATGATATTGTATGCATTGACAATAACGATAAATTTATTATATACGCTGATGATGCCAGTTTGTTTTTCTCGGGACGTAGGTTACCTGAAGTGATCGACAACGCAAATGCCGCCTTCCGTAATTTACTTGAATGGAGCAATGCATCTTCACTGATACTTAATTCCAAGAAAACTAAGGCAATTCTCTTTCGCCAAAAAACAAAACAGTCGGTGCTTTACCTAACGTTCTTGGTGGTTCTTGGTGGTAGCAATATTGAAATTGTTCCGTCCATAAAAAGCCTCGGTGTAACTCTACATGAAAACATGCTCTGGGACATCCATACAGGGAATCTAGCTAAGAGGCTCGCTAAGATTGTCGGCATACTGACTCGTGTTCGTTCTCAGTTGCCACAGGCTGGGAAACTACTGATTTATAATTGTTTATTTCATTCTTGTATTTCGTACTGCCACCTGGTGTGGAGTGAGACTACATTCTCAAACATTTTACGGTTACATAGGTTGCAAAAAAGAGCTGTCCGTATGTTTGCGAACACTTCATATTATGCCCATACCCTGCCCCTTTTTACATCATTAAATATTGTACCTGTCACCACATTGTACAGCACGCTGCTGGAGTGTCGCTATAAGAAAGACTGTAAAAACTCCAACCGTTTTTTTGACTCAACCTTCAAATTAATGCAACGAGACAAGCCATACCCAAGAAGAAGTAATGAACCCTGGCAAGTGCCTCGTGTGCGTACAAATTAAGGACGGCAAATGCTTCGTTTCCAAATACCAATACTACTCAACAGGTTTTATAACGAAGAGTTACCGTGACGGGCTGGTTTCTCGCATGCTTCTTTGCATTACTGATATATCATGTCTTGCTATTGTTACTGTAGGTAAACGGTAAAATGTATTACAGGACTGTGCACAATTTGTGGAATTTCGGCGACGAACTATGATTTTAAGTTGTTTTTTTGGCGTCTAGTACCAGTGCTGCTACTGCATGCTGAACCTGTAGGGGGTGCATTCCCCGTCAAGCCCATTGTTGGCTTTTTGAATGTACCCTGGCATCATTTGATGTTGCAATGAATATCTTCTTCTTCTCTACTACCGCTCGAACCACTATGTGCGTAGCTTAGATTGGCCTTAACCGCTTGCATAATAGTATGATCGGGAAAGTGATAGTTCTTCTTGTTTGGTGATTTTTATGACGATATGTTATCTCGTCGATACTACGTATAATCGTGTACTTTTATAGTTCAAATCCCATGTCGCGAAACTTCAAAAGCAATACAGCGGTAATAAATTCCAACTAAGCTGTTTAACTATTCGAGAATGTTATAAATGATGTTATCTCGACTGCGAAAAATATTTAGGAAGAAATTTGGTCAGTGTACAAATATGTTTTTATGTTAAAAGCGGGGCGAGTGACAACTTTAGGCCCCCTTCTTTACCTAGAAGGGCTGATAAAGCTGTAGTTATCGCCAGCACAACGCCGCACAGAGTGGTGATTTGCGCGCCCGCAAGAGATGCGTTTTCAGCTTCTGCTCTGACATTGGTGCGATTTTCTTCATGCTTAACACTCACAATCGTCGCTGCAGGAATTTAAACGCATAAGTGGGAGGGAATTCTTCTTGAAGAAGTCACGTTTCGTGGCTTCCGCACAAGCGCAGCGAACCAAGCTTCTATCCCGCAGACGGCAGGATTAACAACGAATGCTGAGGGAAGCCTGCAGCCCAGTATAGTTCACACGCGCCCCTTGCCGCTGCAGTAGCTCGCTTCAATGCTCTTCTGTAGGTCGGAACCATTTAACCGCGCCGTATATGCTAGCACGAAAGTGAATTGTGCATACGCGCAGTCGTATCTCTGTGTTCTTACCTGTGCGCGTAGATTGATACCAAAGGATTAGGAAACCTGTAAATACATTTTGTCTCGCTTTCTTAGACGCAGTGGGGGTCGCAGGAAATGAATCTAGCTTTTCATTCGCACCCCGAAAAGCACCCTCCTCGCCCTCTCTGCAAGTCACCGACTTCGTGTTCTCCATCCAGAAAAAAAAAAATACAGCATGCACGCAAAAAAAAAAAAAAAAACATCTGGGCCAATTCATGCCAGTATTCATTCCGTACTGATATCTGACATTCTTGGCCACGATCTTCGGTCATATCAGAGAACGCGTGTGTCCGCGCACGACCGAAGCATGCCGTCATCGAAGCTATATTTCCTACCGTGCGGCGGAATAAAGCGTGCTTGGGTGTCCTGGTTGTTTACAATGGATTGCTGCTACCTGACGCAGTTTTTTGGGGGCCGTATGTGACGCCATCTATGAAGCGAAAAAGTGCGAATCTGAGATGGCGCCGAACTGTTGAGGCCTCTTAAGCTCTGAACAGCAACATGGTCACTGCATTCCGCAAGTAACTCATGTACCACTCACCGATTACGGTGCAAACAAAGGTTTGGGTTGACTGTTGGCGACGAAGTACCGAATACTGTCGTTTCCCGCGCAAACGCCGCCGTCGACTTGACCGTTCACGTCACTATCTCCCGCCGGAATTCTGGATAGTCCGCTTTTTGCACAATTTCAGTGATACCTTTTAAATATCGAAGTGGGTGACGATGCAACCAGCTCGTCTGTTCTGTAGGGCAGGCTTTGCACCGTCGAGGACGCACACCACTTGGTAGGGAAAACCGCCCTGGAACGTGCAGGCGAACCAAAAGATAAACGCAACACGAGAGTGGCAGCCGGACAGGTCAACTGCTTGCCAGCGCGGCTTATGAGTAAATGCACCGCAGATTGCCAGGGCACGCAGGCACAACCGGCTGCCTGTATAGATATACTAATGCTTGTCTTATCGCCGGCTCGAGTGAAATCGCGCTGACAGCATCACTTCTCGTCAGGGAGGCTTTTATTGCTTCAGGCACGGCCGGGCTGGAGGAGCGGCGGACGCGCATTTTCGCTCGTTTGCCACTCCTCCATCTCTGCCATGCTTCACGTATGCATTTGCTTGTCCGCGCCGTGAAGAAAATTTGGTCTTCGGCGCGGCACGTTTCGGCTTCGTCATGAATGCCACCACTTTCAATCTGCGTGACTTCCGTGGTTCGCGATTCGTTCGGCGGTGAGTTTCTGGCGCAATATTAGAGAGTTTTAGCTGACCGTTTCAGACGGTCCGCTCTGGTATCGGCGACCCGTTCAGCACAACCGCAGCGTCAGCAGCAGAAACGCTTTTAGCTAAGCGATAGCCGTATCTCCCTCAAAGAGGGGAATCACTGGTAGTGTCTTGTGCGTGTGTAAACCAAAACGTCATCCCAAAGTAAAGATAAGAATTGGTGTTTTGGTCACTCAAATAAAGTAAAATACCATGTTTTGTGCCTTATTTCTCCTATTTATTACAATGTAGTCGCTGACACAGTATAATGGTCCGAAATAATTAAAAAGAGGCCGTTGAACGTTGGAGTATCCAAGACAAGGCAGTCTTTCTCGGCGCTTCGGTCGACGTTTTTCGATTCAGTTCTAAAGCTCGTTGAGGTGTGTGGCACCTTTGCCTATTCGGATGCGCTTTCGCGGTTTGGTCGCTCGTGCCTGAACTGACGAAACGGAGTTCGCCGTAACGCGCTTGCCTCGCGGGGGAGGGGGGACTGGCAGCCTTGTTGGAAATCCGCGCGGTAGCGTAAGCTGCTGCGACGCTCCGCTAAGAGGCCCCCGCCTCTAGGCTAGCGCCGCCGTACAGGGTGCGGACACCCTTTTGAATGGTCCTGTGCCGCCTCAGTTGGGTCAACGTGCTCAACGCGTTGTTCTTTTCATTTCCCATGAGACCCAGCAACACGATACAGATAAGATGATTCCAACTTCGCCAGTAAACCGCGTTGCCGCGATAATTTTAGCGCGGTTTTGATACAATGACTTGCTTCGGCCGCTAGCGAGTGGCCCAAAATGGCGGCGCCAATGTATACGTGTCTCCAGCCTGTAGGGCGGACGCATAAATCGAGGCACCCTACCCGCTAGCGGAGCGAGGCACCACCGTCGCTTCAGCCAACAGCGTCGCCCGTGGCGAACCGCTCGCCAGTGGAATGCCGGTGGCGGTCAGCGCGGCAAAGTCGGGCATGGCTTTCTGCCGTTAGTGGCGATAGCCCGCGAACTCCTGTCACCTAACGTCACCAAGGTTATTACGGATTCACAAGCTGCGTACAAGAACTACAGATCTGGCTGGGTGTCCCTTGCGGCACTAAAACTCCTCGAAAAAGCTACTGCTCCTAAACAAAAAAATCGAATTAGTTTGGGTCCCGGCCCACTCCTCAGGTGAGGGCAACGAATATGCTCATCAACAGGCCCGAGCGCTCGACATCCGGTATCCCGAAGAGGAGGGAAGGGGATGGCAACCCATCACCAGTTACACAGATAAAGTCAAGTATTACAGGGACGGTAGGAAGATATTCCCACACCCCCTCCACTCCTTGACTAGAGCAGAACAAGCGATATATACAGGCAAATCCAGGCAGGCTCCTTTCCCCACCTCTGCCTCCAGAATAAAATGTACCCAGACATACAGAACAGATGCCCCCACTGCATTGCACTAGGCCCCCTCCAGCACGTCATGGGAGAGTGCAACTTCTCCAAACACCACCCCCCACCTATAACCATCAGTAATCCCCCTACTATCCTCACCCTTGACGAGCGATGGGAGATCTTGCTATCCAACCCCGCCCTGCAAGACCAGCTCCACCATAGGGGCCAGGTGGCCCTGGAAGCATGTGGAACCCGTGAAGATGGAACCACTGCATCCGGCGCTTAACGCACACCATTTGACAATTGGCGATGAGATGTTTGAGTGGCGCCCCCTGGCTCTGACGTCGTCTTAGGGACTCTCGCCGCTGTCGTCTTCTACACTTCGCTTGTGAGGGGAAGCAGTACTTGTACTAGAAATCACTCGCATTTCTGCTTTAATGCAATTAAAGCGTATTTCTAATAATTCAGTTATTTTTGCCAGCTTCTAACACCTCTAAATAATTTAGAGCTGTTTCCCCCCCAAGTTCGCAATACACGAGGAGAGAGAGAACAACTTTCGTAAGAGGATCGGTCAGAAGATCGTGGGTGACTCGTCCTTTCTAGCTTATTCGCGAGGTTCAGCGCTCAGAGCTCCTCGATAAGTATTTAAAATGCGTGGGCTTCCCTCCAGTATTTTTGAGATGCTCTTATGAAGACTGAACAGTCTAATGCTACGTACCAAGCAGTGGGCCCATAAACCGGCTGTCTTCTATTTCTCTCATTCTTGCTGACTTGTACCTGATGAATGTTTTTTTTTTTTCTGTACCCAACGCATTAATTTTTCTGCACCGTCACAAACGCGTCATTAGTAGGTTTGTTGATGTTTGGGAGGCTCACAAAGATCGTGTGGATATTTTCTTCAGGCTGCATAACATACATTCCCTTCTTGACAAATTGTCTTTCGTTATGGCTGCGTGCAAGAAGGTGCATACGCAGCGTGCGTTGTTTCTTCATGTGCAAGTACAATGAGAAGGTTTGTGCTGCGCCACCGCGATCACGCCCCAGACAACGTTATCTAGAGTACTCGAAGTCGGCTTTTGTGCTCCAAATTTCTATCGTAACCATCGTTATCATAACGAACTGACTCTCAACCCGAACAATTGGGAAATGCAGGAGAGGAAGGGTCTTTCCCCGCCTTCAGAAAAGCCACAACTGATGATGGTTGGTGCTTAATGGCACAAGGTCAACAAGGGCATAGATCGCCAGAGAAGTTCTGGCGATCTTTTTGATGAGACTGTTAATACTAAAACATGTGTGTAAAAGTAAACGTGACGCAAAACAAAAGTCAATGGAGATGGCTGGTGTATAGGGCAAGGATGATTGCATGTAATATGACAAGAGCTGCAGAAATTTTACCCCAGCTAAAAACTAAGAACACGTTGACTAGAAAACAATGGTTCGTCGGCTAAAAAGTATGATGGGTGCAGTGGAGTGTGTCGTCTGTATAATTCAGGGAAATGTTTGTGTCGTGTTGTGTCAAGTGTCTTGCATGTGATTAGTATGTGGACTATACGGATAGGCCCTTTTCACACCTGCTACACGTGGGTCCCGAAGTTCCAGTGAGCAGGTGGGAGTGCGTCGCATGTGTGTGGCCTATCTGCAGCCTAGCCAGGGCGACTTCAGTGTATCTGTTGTGGGAGTTAGTTGTGTAGCGTCCCAAATGTGGTTTTATTACACGTAGTTTGTTCTCTGTTTGTTTACTCCATTGTAATTTTCATGTGTTACGTACCTGTCGTCTGATGTGTGCCTTTAGGTCGGTGTAAGGTACTGTTGTAATGTCAACTGTAGTCATGAGAGTAGCATCACCAGCCATTTGATCGGCGACCTCATTGCCAGGGATTCCACAGTGCCCTGGTATCCAGCATATAGTTATTTCAAGATTTGAGGCGTATGCAGTCATTAGTTCCTTGAACATAGCATTGATCACATAGTTTTTAGATGACCTTCTTAATGACAGTGCCTGTACAACGCTCAGAGAATCTGTACACGATGGACTTCGAAATTTTATGTTTGATGATGTGGTTTCAAACGAGTAAGATGCCATACGCTTCTGCCGTGTAAATACTGTTAAGAAAATTCATTATTTTGCTAACTCTAAAATTTGGTCCGTGCGCTGCACAAGAGACAGTAGAAGCAGTTCTGGACGCGTCGCTGAAGAATTCTGCGCACCTATACTTGTCCTCCAGGAACAGGAAGTGCTGCAAAATCGCCCTCCTGGGTACCCTATTTTTTTCTACTTGTGAATGACAGGTCAAATTATATGCACGTAGGTGCCATGGTGGAATTAAATTATGGATTGGTGTCTTGTGCGCGTCTGAAAGGGGGACATTGAGTGCAGAAGCCTCCTCCCTAAATCTGAGAGAGAAAGGTAACGATGTAGATGGCCTGTTTAAACAGAGTTGTAAATTTGATGTATCGTTCATGATAGGATTAAAAGGATGGTTGGTGAGACATAGGATCTTAGATGCATACAGCAAGTAAATATACTCCCGCTGATGCCCTAGGCACTATTTGTCACACTCGACATACAGACTCTCGACAGGGCTAGTACGGAAAGCGCCGCATGAGAGGCGAAGGCCAAGATGCAGCACTAGGTCGAGCATTTTAAGGGCTGTTTTTCTCGCTGACCCATACACGACACTGCCGTAGTCAAGCCGAGACCCCACCAAGGCTGTGTAAAAGCGGCGCAGTTGCTTGTCGGCCCTATAAGATTGGTGTGAGAGGACCTGAAGAATGTACATTGTTTTTAAGCATTTGCATTTGAGCAGTTTGATATGAGGAATAAGGAATGTAAGCTTTTCATCGAATAAAATACCTAAAAACTTGTGCTCCTTGTTCACAGCAATCGGCACGTTCTCAAGAGTGATGTCTCGGTCTGGGTGGATCACATGCTTTCTGGAGAACACAACACAAGAGGTTTTTCCGGGATGGAGCTGAAAACCATTCTTGTCAGCCCAGCTGAAAAGTTTGTTCACACCAAGCTTGCCTTGACGTTCGCAGATGAACATATTACATGATTTAAAGGATATCAGTACTTAGTCTACATACATGGAATAAGAGATTGTAGGTGGCAATGCCTTCCCAACAGAGTTCATCTTTACTATGAAGAGAGTGCAGCTCGACACCCCACCTTGAGGGACGCCATTTTCTTGCACGTCAATCCTTGAGAGTTCACCACCGACTCTCACGCAAAATGTTCTCTCCGACAAGTAACTAACAAGGATGTTTAACATGTTAGCCGAGACACCAAGTGACTTCAGGTCGCGAAGAATTCCGTAACGCCAGGCGGTGTCATAGACCTTCTCGATGTCGAAAAACACTGTAAGACAGAACTGTTTATGCAAGAAGGCATCTTTTATATATGATTCAAGTGCGACGAGTTGGTCGTTCGTGGATCGCCCCGCCCTGAAGCCTGCCTGGCAGCTCACGAGAAGACCATTGTACTGAAGAAAGTACATCAGTCTCCTGTTTACCATTTTCTTGAAGAGCTTGCACAGGCAGCTTCTCAGGGCGGTGGGACGGTAACTTGAGGGTGACGAAGGGGCCTTCCATTCATTTAGGAAAGCCACTACAATGGCCTCCCCCCAAGACTTTCGAAGCTGCCCCGAAAGCCATATTTAATTGTATAAACGTAGGAGTGTTAGAAGAGTGTCTGCGTTTAGTATCATTGTATACGTGATGTTGTCTGGGCCTGAAGCTGATGGTTTACAGGTAGTCAGAGCACCCCTCAGTTCATGAAGCGAAACGCGAAGTTATAGGACGTGGTTGATCTGTCATAGTCATGTACCCAGGTAGCACGGAAAGTCCGTTTCTTGACTGGCCAACCTATGGCTGTTCTCCGGAATGCTCGGCAAGAGGCAACAAATTGGCTGCCGTTGATAATAAAATGGACGGTACGAGTCCGGCTGCCGTCACCTCGGAACGTTTTCGGCAGCCAATGCTCATATGTTGGTCGCCTTTCACTGGTTTGCCGTAACCATAGTTTCTCCCCGGCGCGGGTTGCTTATAAATTATCTGGTAAGTCACCCGCCGCCGAGGAATGGTGCTTGCTCCCGCAACATTGATCACAAGACGTGCGGCAAGCTTGCGGCTGCCGAGTACTCTTTTTTTCTTTGAAAGCCGGTCATCAAAAGATGAGCAGCACGTACCCGTCTTCCGAGCGGCCAACCTCTTTTCGCCTGCCGGAGTATAAAAGATGAACGGCTATGATGCCGTAGCCGAGTACTCGTTTTTCCTATGGCAGTTAATGTTCAAAAGTCGACAAGAAAACGTCTGGCTCCCGATCACATTAATCCATTCGGAACCAAATATATTATTCACGCTCCTGCTCTTCGAAAGGTGAACGGCTGATGTCTGTCACAGGTCTAGCACCGCCCCTGCCCAATCACCGGAATTCCGAAGGTCATGCGTGGGCTAGCGCTTAGCCACGGAACACAGTGTGCTGTATATACATGTACACTCATGGACGAATGAATGAAAACACGAAAATATTAAACGGAACGCTCTAGAGGAAAGAATATGAATAGTGAATGCAAAATAATGGCTCGCTATTGGTATATTTGGAAAGACACAGTTTCAATCTTTGTTACTGTTATATAGCGGCGCGATTATTTCACTTGCATGGAAAGAAATCGCGCTATTTGTGTGTTCCGGTTCATATTTTCGTGATCGCGAAATAAATGTCACTTTTTTGGACTAAAGAAGAAGTGCGCGTAAAACAACTCGTGCTTTGCGAGCCTGCATAGACACTGACCGCATTGGTACAGACGCTGACCTCATTGGTATTGCAATTTTTGATACAAGTTAAAAACGTAAGGTTTGTGACGAACCGCGACGCCGAGGGGGTTAAGGATCAATCCTCCGGGAGCACAACGCATATTACCTAGAGTAAAAAAGACCGCCCTTTTGGCGTTCTCCTGGCATTCTTTTTTCCTTGGGACGTCAAAATCACTGTACGCAGAACGTTTGTCAGCAAGTTTCCTTGCTCGTACAAGCGACCTAATACTACTATGCGGAAATATGTATTCTATAGAATCTGTATTTTGGAGCAGTCATCGCGATAGCAGTAATTACATGCAACTGGCCCATGTCGTGCCATCAAGCAACCCTTCTCATTCGCCGTCTGTGTTGATGGAAAGAAGCAAAAATCGTATGTGCTATTGAACGAGCTCCAGGCTTTAGCACCTAAGTAGCAGTCAAGAAATGCACTAACATGGGCCCGAACAGCGGCGAAAGCTCGTGGCTTCCTGGACTGAGAAAAGGCCAGCAGCTATGTGCAAACAAATGTGCCGCTCGGCGGACGCTAAACCGGCTAAAGATGACAGAGATCTATGTACCGATAAGAACTCCCACTAAAAAAATTGCCGAAATTCAGGTTAGAGATAACTTTTTTTTTCACGTGTCAAGAAAACGAGGATTTCACCCACCGAAGCCATAATAGCAGTCTAAATATGAAGGCAACGATTCATTAATTAGACCACGTGGGCATCCTAAATTTTAGTTCCCTCATTGTTTCTGTGGAAGGCGAAGTGGTCCAAATCTTATCTTTACAACCCCTCAGACGTGACCAGTAAGAACGGTGCATAATTTGAGCTTAATTTGTTACAGCCCTGAAAAAAAAAATAAACTGGTACGTAAATTTCTGATTGGTTGATTTATTATTGATTATGTGGCTTAACGAGCCGACGCTATAGATACGCAAGCGACGAGGCGCGCTGTAGTGGAGGGCTCCGGATTAATTTCGGTCACCTGGGGATCTTCAACGTGCGCCGAAATCTCGAACACACGGGCGTTTTCGTTTTTGGCCTCCATCAGAAGTATAGTTGTATAACGGCGTCAGCAATGCATGCACGTTTCAGAAGAGCTAGCTCTTTATATTTGATTTCTAATATTTTTGATTGACAGTATATAACTTCGTTTATACAAAACTAGAGGAACTCGTTCGTTTGGGGTCTATTACCTAATATGCGCAATTGCGGGGTGAGTAAGCTGTCACGCACACACAAAGAGCCACAGCTAGCCGCCGCTGCGGCTACAACTGCCAACCGACCACTACAGAAATGACCCCGTCTGGGCTTCCCGAATGCTGCATGGACCAGTTCCAGTTACTTCAGCATGACCTACGGAAACGTGAGGAAGCCTCAACATCGCTTTCGCCAACGACTACCTGCATGCATAAGACGAGACGAGTATCACCTCTCTGTCACTCTTGTAGTGTTCGTTAGGACATTGAACCTGCCCTGTGTGCTGAAACTCAGCGTTAGCATAGGCTCACAGCATACGACTGCGTCTGCGACAAGGGCTGCGAAGGCCTTGCCTTTCTCCGTGACCGCGCTTTGAGGAAATTCTGTGAACGTTTGCACTGTGTGCGCGTTTGTGCGTCTTTCAGATTTGCGTTTCTAGAGTACTGATAGTGTATGTGCTTTTTTTTTGTGCTGGTGTATGCATTCCTTGTCGTCATTTTCATTCATCAAGCCATCTTGTTTCCAGGCTGACTTCTCCGTATCATAAAGGTATTCCTCCCTCCCAGTTTTCCTCGCAGAAGTTACGAAGAAAACACCCGACAAAAAAATAAATGCTAGTGAATAGTCCTGTGCGAGTACAGTAAAGACTCACATAAACGCTGTACCTTTTACGAGAAGTTATAGATTTACCAACCAAGTGGTTGAAAAAGCGTAAGGCGAGAGACACCTGCGACAAAGATTTCCCTCGGTAATGATTACGCACCCTGAAGTCTGAGATCACACCTTCAAATGATTGATGCAACATCACGGTCTGCAAACGCGCGAGCCGAATGATTCAGGACTCCCGTGCAAGCCTGCGCTGAAGCAGGCCGAACGCCAAATTTTGTCCGAGCTGAAAAGCATTAGAAGGCACACGTGAATTTTCATTTGTCTGGTTATGACCGAGACAAGTCCACGAGACCGCGTATGGCGCAGGGAATCAGAGCCAGAGATAGCGGCAGGTGAAATGGAACATGCCGCCACCCCGATTCAAAGACTTTTACTCGCCATCATCATCCCCGTTCGAGGTTTTTTTAGGGCGCGGCCATGTGCCAAAAATACAGCCTGATTGGCTTAGATCTTCTGGCCAAAACTGGCAGCCAATCGGAAAAGACCGGGAGCAAGAAGGCAGCGATCGGGAAAGTTGCAATCAGGAGCCTATTAAAACTGAAATACTTGTGAACACAAAAAGCAATAATAATTTTTAATGAATGATTCCTTAAAGATTGACAAATTTTGCAATGTTGTGTGATCACTTTGCATGAAAATACAAAGAGTGAACTCTGCTCTTGTGTTCGGCGCTGCAGTCGCTTCCGATCAGGATTCTATTTAAACTGGAATACTTGTGAGCACTGAAAGCAATGACAATTTTCAATAAATATTTCTTTGAAGATTGAAAAATTTGGCAATGTTGTACGATCACTTTGAATTAAAATATATAGTCGTAACTCTGCTCATGTATTTGGCCGTTTCGGCGCTGCGGTCGTTTCCGATGTAATTTTTCCATGGAGTGCTGGCGGCGAGGTCGACCGTGGTTGCGCCATAGAGAAAGAAATTTCTCTATGGTTGCGCATTGTCCGTGTTGTTATTCATGTTTTTTGTGCGATATACCGTCGTAAATTGTGTTCGCCCTTTGTGGATGAAGCCTGCTTCCCACGTTGGAAACACGTGAGGTTAAGGATAAGCTGAAATACAGCGGCAAACGATCGAAGAACGGCGGCGTTTTCCTGTGCCCGGACAAAGAAGTTCGGTAAGTTCTTTTTTGCTGGACCTTTTCTAGCGCGAGTAAGGTTCGGTGCCAGAAACGTGTTATTGGCTTGATTTCTCGTTTCCGCGTCAGTCTCACGCTGTGGTTCGTGCAAGCTAAATGCAATTTGCTGGTGCTGCTCGATATGTCTAGCGTTGCTGACGGACAGGTGGTGGGCGCAGCGGAGGGCCTTAGGAAGCTTCAAATAATTGCCGGTGCTCTTGATAACATCGTGAGGAATCGATGTGTTTTGTTTCGTATGCGGTTGTTATCGCATAAGGTCTATTTCTATATGCGGCCGTGCGGTTTCACCGCGCTTATGTTTTATTTCGATAGCTGTGCCACTTTGAACAAAGCAAAATATCATGTGCGACTGCTTAACTTATCGGACGTAAAACTTCCCTTGAGAAAAATGAAAACCGGAAATAGTTTGAAAAGCTTAACTTGGCAATGAAAGTTTTGATATTTTTTTTATCGTCTTGTTACTGGCTGAAAACCTTCCCTGACCCTTTTTCCCGTTCTCTTTCTTTGGAAACTATTTGTTTTCTTCAAACAGTTTGTAGTTCAGGAGCACCTAGGCGGAGTATATTGCACATTGTTGTAAACGCTATCTACGCTTACATAGCATTGGTTTTAAGCACCTTTCATCAATTCTGTGGTTAGGTCTTTTGACATAACTGTCTTGATAATAAAACAATCATTGAGTGAGTGTTCTTACTTCTCGGAATGTGTAGTGTACTGTGAGCTTTTAACTTTGGCAGGCAACGACGTTTGTGCTTATGTAACTTTTCTTTGCAACCTTTTCATTTAAAAGTGGCTGGAGCTTCAGGACGGGGGCTGTCTGGCAAGATGAAAAGCAATAGCAGGTACGTACTGCATTTATGTGACCGATATAGGAACCCAGAAATAGAAACTGGACCTAGAAGTACGCGTTTGAGTGATGTGGGGCCTTTACAGCAGGAATTATGGCCAGCTAACTTGTGGGAGTTGTTTATTCTTGCATTACCACAGGAATAATAGTAGTAGGTAGCCCTTTCAGCGGTAGGGTGCTCTGCATGTTTAGGACATTTGAATTATGTTGAATGTAGCTTTTTATACAAGCAGAAAGTGAATTCCTGTTTTATATTTCTTTTGCACACAATGTAGTGCCTGTGCAAACCAGCTTTTCTGGGTGAAGAGTCCTTCAACATCTGCTTGAGGCTGGGCAGCTGTTAAGTCATAATGCTTGTAATGTGAGTAAGCACAAGGTCTTGCAGGTGCAGTCCCAGTGCCGCAAGAAGTAATTGGAATGCTGGAGCTGGGGCCAAACTCGGGTCTGTGTAGCTGCACCAGCGGTAACTGACAGCAGGATATCATATATGCATGCATATCGGCCACAATATCCCCTCTATACCTATGGACCCTTCTGTATTACCGTGTCACTGAGCACTATGCATTGGATGTTGGATGCCGCGCCAGTGGAGTGATGGTGCTCTCAGCAGACACTTCTGGCAGCATAGCCTGCATGCTTCCAGTGAATGTGAGCTAGTCAAGCTGAATCTCTTGCAGATACAGGGACGCACTGTTCTTTTCTGTGAATACATACTCCTGACATTTTTTGGCGCTATCTATGCACTGAATTTACATGGCTTCCTTGTCAGTGGTCAGTTAATCAGCCGGCTGTTTTGCGATGGGTTAAGCAAAATAAAAAAAAAATTATGCTGGGTGTGCGTGCAAGGTCCCGAAGTTATTTGTGAACTTGAGTTGTAAGTTGATCTGTCGAATGAATTTCTTTCGCTTTTTTTGCATTCAAGCTCACCCACCCCTTTCTCTGAAATAAGATCATGTCTGCTACTGAGCTGCACTGTTGGTGGCACCTGGAGTGAGGCATCTTTATGCTTCATTTCTTTATGTCGACTGTATACTGTGACTGCTCAAAATGCTGTGAGCACAGTGCTTACATTATGCGCACAGGCTCAGTTGTTGTGTGAGTTCAAATTCATTTCAACCAAATAACCTGCCGCGGTGGCTCAGTGGCAAGGTGTTGCGCTGCAGAGCACAAGGTTGCGGATTCAATTCCCGGCTGCGGCGGCCGCTTTTCTGATGGAGGCGAAAAGCAAAAATGCCCGTGTGTATGAGATTTCAGCACACGTTAAAGATCCTCAGGTGGTCGAAATTAATCCGGAGCCCTCCACTACGGCGCGCCTCATCGCTTGCGTTGCGTCGGCGCGTTAAACCCTACAATCAATCATTTCAACCAAATAGATTTTTGTCGAAGCAAAACGAACCGTTGTGCTTTCTTTGCCATATTTTGTTTATTCTTGCTCATTAATTAAAAATTTTTTTTTTCATCTATATAAAATGGCTTTAGTGCCTCTAAATGTGTGCAGACAAAAGTTTACATGCTGGGTTCTGTTTTTAAATGAGGCATAGCCACATGCTACTCAAGATCATGAGTGCGCTTTCTCAAATCATAAGAATTGACGATTTAGATTCTTTCAGTGACCGCACATGTTGATGGGGTGGTAATTCTGGCGAGGCATCAACCGCCTGGTCATCATATTGAACATATATTTGGCTAGATAGTGTGCGAAGGATGTGAAAAAAACAAATTGTACCAAAACAATGTAAATTAGGTGCAGTCAAAAGTTTGGTTCTTTGCACTATAGGGTAATGTTAGTACCTAAGCAGCATTTACTGTATTCGCAAGTTTGAGACACTGACAGCATAATGCACCCACAGCTAGGCTCAGTGGCTAAGGTGTGGTGCTGAGCCCATATGTGCAGGTTTGATCTTGGCCGCGGTGGCTGCTTTTCTGATGGAGGCGAAAAGCGAAAACACCCTTGTCTCGAGATTCAGCATAAGTTAAAGTTTCCCAGGTGCTCAAAATTAATCTTGAGCCCTCCACTACTGCATGCCTCATAGCCCATGTGCAGCTTGAGCGTGTTAAACCCTGCAATCAGTCAATCCGACGGCGTAACGTAATCACGTGATTTTTATCAGAGCCTTTTGGTGGGATGAGGGGGCAAATGTTGATAGCCCTGGCAAATAAAATGCATCAATGGTACGGATGGGTAGATGATGATTGATTGATTGTGGGGTTTAACGCGTTGACGCAACGCCGGCGATTAGGCGCGCCGTAGTGAAGGGCTCCGGATTAATTTTGGCCACCTGGGGATCTTTAACGTGCGCCGAAATCTCGTACACGTGCGCGTTTTTGCTTTTCGCCTCCATCAGAAAAGCGGCCGCAGCAGCCGGGAATCGAACCTGCAACCTCGTGCTCAGCAGCGCAATGCCTTAGCCACTGCGGCAGGTACATCCGGATGTGTAGGTTTACCTAAAGTAGCCCATGCTGGCTTGTGCTCCTGCATGGTCTACTATAGGTAGATATTGGGGCAGCAAGGCAGTGCTCCCTAATGATTTGGCCGCAACCCCCCTGTGTACCAAGCAGGGGTACCTGAAACTGTCCATCATTTTTTAATACCTCAAAAGCTTCTCTCATTGATGATCGGGCACAAATAAGATTTCATTTTGTTGTTGGTTATAGTCTTGCTCTTCTGATCAAGATCGGTCTAAAAAAAGCACAGAGAACATAGTGTATGCTAATTTTGAATTTTGCCCTTCCAATAATAATGCCAAAGACAACCACGTACCGTGTTTACTGAATTGTAATGTGACCACGATTGTAGTGTGAGGGGTGACTTCATCGCATCCAGAAAGAAAAATTAAAACCACTAAAGTAACTCAAGGGGTAACTTTCTGTCGTGCCAAAAAAAAAATAGAAGAGCCGCCAAAGTACTCACGTGAGGCCAGTGGAATTATGGAAAAGCACATTTATTTTTCAAACACTTGGGCTAGGCGCCCACCTTTGACACTTATAACTTCGCAGGAAGCCCATCTGTCGAGCGATATCACTTGTTTTGAGCTGTATCAGCTCAACACTGACCGCCAAAAGGCGGTTACACTGTTTGGTGACAAAATCAGCAACACCCTTTTGTAATTCGACGTGGCAGCTGTAGCAAGGCCCTCGGAAACTTTTTGGGCAGGGGTCTCATGTAAAAAGGCGCTCCCGCAGCAGCTGCCATCCACAGACGGTCGATGTTGACTCTTCGGGAAGCTGCCGAATTCCCGATTTCTTGAGCCATTAAAATAGCATGGGTCATACTGAGTGCAACACGTTGCCGTAACAAGGGGAGCTGAAGAGGTGTTGATGAAACACTTGAGGGCAATAAAAGTTACCTATGCCTCAATACAAAAGTACGGCGCAAAAACAAAGAAGAAACGTTGCGCACGCTGTCAACCACCACAGAAAAAAAGCAAGGAAACGGAAAAAGTCGGTCTTAGCTTGTAGTGGACCCGAACAACTCTGACACATCTTGCTGACATAGATTGCGAAATGGTCAAAACTGTAGCCATTGATGACAATTGGGTGCATCATTGCAATTTTAGGCAACTTCAGTTGCGGTGTTAGATTGTAACGCGTGGGTTGACTTCAGGTTGCAAAAAGAAAACGTGTTATAATCGACTAAATACAGTAACATTCGTATTTGTATTTAACTATTTAAATTGAATTTAAGAAATGAATGATATTTGTTCACCTCCTCTATTGTTTTGATCAGCATACTTGATCATGACAGCATCATGTGACGTTTTCAGACTGCCTAGAGATGGATGAACTCATGTTGCTCATGGCAATTTGCTGAAGCACTGATTGAAATTTTGAAAAACTAGGGAAATTTTGACGCATCAGTTTGGTAGGCGCCCTGACTATAGACCCCAATTTTCCAACCTTCTCAGGGTGGCGCCATTTGCCCGGGATTGGTGTGGAGCTGTGCAGGCATTTCCCGGGGGACAGCGGGAGCAGCCACGGCCCCAGCCACATGCCACCAGCTGCATTGGACTGCGTATCGTATGGCTGATTCGGACACCTAATCTGATTTGAAAATTGGTAAGTTCAGATTCAACAGTTTGCAACCCACAGTATAACAGTGTAGTAGAAAGTGGGTTAAAGGCGAGTGAAAGCTAGTTGCATGCGAGGATTGCGTATGCTGTACACAGGCTGCAAAGTGGACCATGCTGTGCATGGTTCTCACCGAAATCGCGGTTTGTGGAGCTATATTTCTCTGTGCCACACTTTTTCCAGTCAATTGCTGCACCCGACTCCTGTACCCTACGAATTAGCTGTGCGTCTCACCGTCCCTGCAGAGCTGAGCTGTAGCACTAGAAAAGGGTTGAATTTTGTTTGTTTCTCGTCTATAAAATGAACACTGCTAACCTGTAGGGAACAAAAATTAGCGATAGATAATGGGATTGGAATCAATAACTGGGCTCTAAAAACAGCGTACGACAGCGCGTATTGTTGCAAAGGTGCTACATTCAAATATGTTCAATTGGGCGTGATAATCTATTGGCGGAAGCACTCGGGGACCCCCAAAATCTTAGTTATGGTTTTTAATGCAAAACGATCTTGTGTTTGTTATTTTTTTATGTGCTCAACAACTGTGCAGTGACGCTCGAACAAGCAGCCTTTGCACATTTTCACTCAAGGCATGCCGACCTGCATGCTGGAGGAAAAGAAAAGTAAAAATGTGGGTACAGCTGTTATATTCAAGAGGACTGCCATGACAAAATATACCACTCAGAGGCCATGAATCTGATAAGACAACATGCGACACGGTGCATTTGCAGCCTGTGCACAGCATGGGCAAACCCGCCGTGCAGTTAGTTCTCACTCACCATGAGTGCGCTCTCTAGTGCACTGTTAAGCTGTAGGGTGCTGACTCATTGAATAAAATTGTACTTGCCAAAAAACCTTGGTGCTGAGACAAATCGTCTGGAATGCAATTGAGTAAGCACTGTTTGATGGTAATGGCACTATCTAAGCTCATCGGTGCTTTATTTTTAGAAAGTTCATAGCATTATCGAAAACCATGAAAGATGCAGCTTCTCGCACAAGTTCACGATGTGTGCTCTGAAATCGAGTCTGCGCTTAAAAACTTCCTTACTTGGGGGCAGCTGGATGAAACATAAATTATAATCATACAAAGAACTAAATATTCCCAATGTAAATTTGACATAAATTCGTCTTTATTGTCTTTTAAGCAGCATTTAGTTATGCTTCCTCAGAAACTTCACTGCAGCAACCAAGCACAAGTTCAGAAGTTCTTGTACTGTATAGACAAGGCTTGCTCAGTTTTTTTTAGTATCCTGTGCAAGTTTCTAACCTCTGTTGTTGGCTAGAAGCTTACTGTGTTAATAACTGTGGAATAGAACAAGCTGACAATGTTCCTGTCAGTGCTGCGGCACTCGCTCAAGAGGCAGCTGCTTTTTTGCCATTCACTATGCCGATGTGGAAAAAGCCATCTGTGCATTTCTCCTGGCAGGTCCCTGGAGACAGGGGTGCCTGAAGTAATGAATGAGTGCTGAGGTAGATAACGTTAAGCAATTATCACAACACAGACCTCAATCAAGGGCTTCTAAGATGTCGAGGTAGGTATCGGTTTGTAAAGGTCCAGTTAAGATAGTAGGAAATTGTAGTGCATTTTCTTGCACGAAAGGAAAAAAGTATTTTTAGATGTGATGACATTTCTCAGAAGATTTTGCTCTAGGAGCTTGTAGGTATTTTGCTTGCACACGGTGGTGCGTGCATGCTTCCCAGCTTTGGGCTAGTGCATGGGCCGCCGCTATCCTGTAAGCACCGCAGCAAAGACGTGAATATTGTCGACTTTGTTTTTTTTTTTCCCCTTGTGAACACAGTACACTGCTAACCTTTAAATGGAGGTTGCAAACCTTCCTTAGAAAGCTAATATAAAAAAAGAAACATTCGAGGAAGCCGTTTCTGCAGTACAAATAAACCGCTGTTTTGAAAGCAGTAAAGATGATGCCGAGTGAAACACTGCGGCAAATAGTTTGTTCTTTGCAAAACAGTATTTCTGGTAGAAAAGTTCAGAATGCAGCCTGGCTGTAATTTTAGAGCAGTCGTAGTTATTAAGAAAGAAGCTGTGGCTTTCTACAGTGCTGTAAACCTCTTATAAATAAGTCGTCAGTGAGCTTGGAAAGTTCTGTATGGCTAAACAGTGAGTAGTCAAATGCATTCACACATTTTGTTTTGAAGAAAATAGTTTTTCTACCTTTAGTTGCAAGACAACCGCTGGTGGCTTTACTGAGCAACTACTGATGCCCCCTCCTCACCCCCCCCCCCCCCTACACACATACGCACCTTTTTTGGCATCTTTCTTTGTCAACTCCGACTGCACACTGCAATTTCTGTGGCTGCAGAGCTCGTGCGAGCGTACCGAGTTTGTTCCCTGCCATTTCCGTGGCCTCAACAATATTGGGGCAGCAGAGTTTTACAATCTAGGCAACTGACCATTCATAGCCGTAGTGCAAAAAAATTGGGCCTGTTTTCTTATTGTGTGTGCTTTTTTTTTTTTTTTTGAGGTTCAACACTGCAAGGACACCTATGCGCAGAATTTTTTTGCGGTGTGTGCTTCTTGCAATATCCTCGCTTTATTACACAAGACTAAAGAGGAAATGCGGTACTATGCCGTAATTGAGACAACTGAAATAAAGCCAATGGTATGTAGGCTGTAAAAAGTGCAATAATGTAAGTACAAGGTCCAGGTTTTGTATTTTCATGATAGAAGCATTCCTTTCCCGTCATTCGCACAAACATTTTTACTCAGTGGCTGCTATGAGGCTTTTTGATCTTAGTGATTATTCGAATAAATGCTAATGTACTGCAGCACGGCTGAGATGCACTGCTTTAATTTGATAAAGTTACAGGGGGGGAAATGTAGTATGATGCTTAATAATGACAGAACTGTATCAGTAAGTGTTCTCAAAATACACATTTCATAGGCTTTGTTTTTCCAAATGAGAGATTGAAATGGCCTATTTTAACACACACTTCAGTTGGTTATGTAATGAGTAAAACTCGCCTGATAGTTTCCCACAGTGGACTGGGACACTTATACCCTAGTTACACGGGCACAGTTACCCCGCTAACCATGGTTAACGCAATCTGAGCTTGGCCACCTCAGTTCGGTTACGCTAACCCGCAGTTGCTGCTGCCGCAGTGTTCAAAAATCACACAAGTCAGTTTGCACACAAGTGGCGGCGCATCAGCGTAGGCGAAAAAAATCACCTGGCGTTCGCAGAAGACGAAGGCCTCAAATAGCGGGAGCCCCCGAAGCTGCCCCCAAGAGGAGCTTGTGCTCTTTGCGTCGCTCTCGCAGTCGGCACGACCGCGCGTGAGCAGCAGCTCGTTTCCCGGTCCACCCGATCAACTATGAGAAAAGCCTAAATTTGTAAATTCCGCTGATCGTTTGCCAAAAAAAATAGACAAAGCAGGCAATCATGAAGCGTTTTCAGCGCTCAGAAACGATCCGTGCGCATGTCGGCCGTTCCTGCAAACATGCCGGCGTGTCTGTCCGCACGGCACTGAAAGCGGCTCGAACCAGCCCAGACCACGGCAGCAACAGCTTGTCGCCCCTCTTCGAAATCAATCTGATCGCGGAAAAGAAGTTCCACATGCGACAAAGTGGATATTATAAAGGTTAAAAATTGTGCTATGTGTTGTAATTCGCAGTTGTAGAGATAGCGCCGGTCAAGTATCGACCGCGATCCCAAGTTCCCAACACCAAACCGACCCGAGAACAAGCCGGTCCCGAGCTGATGGGGAAGCCCCTTTTTCGCCGTGCGCGAGTGCATCGCGTTTGGGTCTGAAGCAACTGTTTAATGATATTTTTTGTCTACACTGTTTCGCCTTTGGTTTTTATCGTGAGGTTAAAAGTTTGTTACTTTATTTTTGTTACGCTCGCAACCAAGTGACCGCTGTCGACACACTTGGAATTTCCCATGTAACAGCCAAAACCGCAGTTTGCGATTACCGCAGTTAAAATTTAGTAACCACCGTTAAACGCAACTACAGTTACTTCCGCCATATAACTAGGGTATTAATCTCAATTAAGGGATGGTGTGGGGACAACCAAAATATTTGAATATTAAAACAGTTGTTTTGACTTTTTGCTAGGACTTCTAGGGCTCCATGTCAAAATTAACAATATTTTCTAATGATAAGATGACGGACAAACAGCTGCAATGCAGTTGCATAAGGAGAGCAGCATAAAATGAAAGAAAGCTGTTTTGCAAATGGTAGGATGTTGCACCATTCTTTGGATGGCTCTTCAATTGCATGGCAGCTTTTAAAGTTGAAAGAATTTTCAGCAAATGTAAATCATGCCTGGCATTCCCTTGGAACTCCCTGAGGGTTCAGGTGAGCTTCAATTGCCTGCTTCTACTCAGAGTGAGCACCTAAAGCAAGAACGAACACCATGGCTATATCATTTTGCACTTAAAACACTGATAAGCTCTGCAAGGTTGTTTGATCAGCAATTCCAAAGATTTGGTTTCATCACAATGGTGAGGAATCTAGTTTGCTGACTGCCCATTTTTTTGCTGCTGCCTTCCAGTGTGTCACAGGGCCCTTGCCACATTATAGTGTGGGGAATAGTGAAAACTTCAATCCTCCCCTTAAAGGAGTGCTGGCACAAAATTTCAAAGCACAGATGACTACATAAAAAGCTTTCTTTTTAAATAGAGATACCCCTCAGGAAGGTTAACCTGTAAGTGTTCGGAAGAACATATTTCAAGTCAATTTTAATATGTGCAATATGTGCATGCTCGAAAAAGTTAAGGATGGATTTCCTTTCGACATCGAGATCAGTGTGATGCCATGTGTGCCTCTCCTCAAACTGCCTATGTCAGGGCTCCCATGACGTATCCAAGGTGGCCTACTCTGCCTGATCCTTCTGAGAATACGCAGATCCTTCAGTGATGGTGCCAGTGTTTTCTATTGAACACAATTGTCGAGAGCCATAAGCTACAGCCCAGTCTTTAAAAAAATGTCTGCTGTCGTCTTGGGTGAAAAGGAAGGAAATGCTCAAAACAGGCGACACAAAAGACGAAGAAATAAGTAGAAACAACAGCACTTGTGTTTTTTCTCATTTCTTTGTCTGATCTATCTCGCCCATTTTGCAGTCTCGTCTTTTTCAACTTAGAATCAACTTGGCCTAGCCTCAACCCTAGCAAGTCTTCATGGGCCCTTCATTGAAATTACGAAGGGTTTAATGGGTTTGTATGCTCGCGTGATGCATACAAAGGAGAGATCTTACTTATTTTCATTCACTTCGAATTGAACAAGCAGTGACAGGTTAAAAAATTTCAACTTTTGCTGAATAGCAGGGGTCAGCAAGCTTTTAAGGCGGAGAGCCGGGTTTAACTCTTTCGCTACCGCGCCTATCAAAATTGATCAATTTGATCGATACTTTTGGGAGCGCCTTTTCATAGCGTTCCAGGCGTTTCTCGAACAAGTAAAGCTGTTCGGAGTTAGACCAGAAAATGGCCTTTCAAAATCAGTTTCGTTTTTATTTTTGCTACGGAAACGGGATTTTTGACATGCTTTTGAATCACCTGGGTGTGGAGAAGGGGCGTGGTCATCGCGCGTCACTGCTACTAACGAAGAATGCGTGCAACTCGTAATTACTCTGCACCAGCAGTTGTTTTTTGCTATCAGGGCGTGAATGGGGAACTAGCAAACGATTTTCAATCGTCAGGTTCACGCTCTGACAGTAATAATCCCAGAAATCGGTTGAAAATGTCAAGCAGTGCCTGGTTGCATAGCTACTTTATGATTTTAGGCAGTTTTATTGCCTTTGCGCACGTTGTTCTAAGTACTGTGGGAGTTCTACTTACCCCAGGACCATTCGCAAACAGTTTACAACAGTTTCGGTTTTGTTTCTGCATCGCGAAATTCATATTTAGCGCTACTACGCAGTTACCCAACTTCAACGCTACCTGCCATGGCGCCTGGAGCGTCCGCGACTGATCCTCGAACAGAGCACGGCGCTCCTGATTTCCCCCCCCCTAACCCGATTTCTGCGATAAGAACTTCAGATGAAAGTCAAAAGATCACACCCAGTCGCCAGATATTTGTTCCGCCGAGGACAGCGCTTCAAACCGGTCTTTCACTGCCAGCTGTTCGACTTCCAGTTTCGTTTCCATGCGAGGGTATATCCCGGTGTCTAATGTTGCTGCTTAGTTGAACTGTCTATTTGGATGGAGTCTCCGATAACGATAAGTTTTTGTACTGTTTCATTTAAAAAATGTTAGGTGGCGCTGCAATAGAGGAGTCTCGTTGTGCTGATCTTTTTCATCGCGCAACTGCTACTCGGCCAAAGATCGCAGGGCACGATTCTAGCTCATCGTACCTCATTTTTGCGAGCAAGGCTACAATTTCGAGTAAGAAAATGATAATGAAGCTCAGCTTTATGTTTTGAGAGATAACTGACCGTGAACGACAACAAGCATCAGCCACGGCGTTCCGTTTTCAACTTCATGCATGTTTTTTCTGCATCGCGTGCTAGTCCCAAATATTGTGCTCGCTGTAAATGAAAAGTCAGCCATTGACATGATGTTTTTACGTTATGTGGGTGCAAATTGGTGCCTCTGATAAGGACAAACCGCCAGGTTTATTCCAGGAAACCACCCGAAATTGCACATTTTGAATTGGAGGTTGGGCTTCACCGCATGACATGAGCACCGTGCATGCTAACATTTTTTTTTTATATCTGACAAACTGTTCCGCGCAAGTCGACATTTTTTCTAGGGCGTGTTTTTGAAATGTTTCCCTACAAAATGTATATTCTATTTTTTTTTTCTACTACCGGTGGTTTGATAAACACAACTCCTTTTTTATCATTTTTTTCGACAACTTGACAAAAATTTTGATTTTGATATTTTTTTTTCACAACTATGATATATAAAAACCTTTAAAAAAACTGGTGTTATTGGAAAGGCCATTAAATAATCTGCATTTTGTGTTCCTGCAATTAGTGCCTAACCAATTTTTTAGCAGGAAAAAAATGTTTTCTTGGACCCCTAAAATTAGTCAATTTTCCGGCGGTAGCGAAAGAGTTAATGCAATGGACACGGAGGGGGCCGGAGGGCACATTGGTTGGGAGGGGAGGGGGGCTTTGCAGGCAAATAAATTTTGGGGAGGAAATTGAAAGCAGTGTACAAAACTAGAATAGCAATCATTATCATGTTTATTTCCAGCACGAATGTCACGAGCTTTCATGCCAGTTGAGGTCAAAACTGCCATGTTGGCCTTCAGGTAGAAAGTGACAGAGGAGAAGGGGTCTACCATTGTGCCGGGGGCCACATAATACTGCCCCATGGGCTGCGGGTTGCCAACCCCTGATTTATAGCATTTTCGTATATCGTCTGAACATGAAGCACTGGACAACCTAAGGTTGTCAGTTCTAGATGCTTTCATTTGTGACAGAGATGGGTGGCATCTAGGAAACTTTCTGGGTGTTGCGAACAACTCAAGGCAGGTTTTCGTGAGAAGATTGACAAGCATGCTCTCATTACGTTGCAACACTTGTGGGAGGGAACCCCTGTGTCAGAGGACCTGTTTACAGACTAATTTCCTGGTGCTAACAAATTCCAAAATTTTTATGGCTGCTGCAAAGATCTTAAGAAAGAATTGTTTTTACAATTTTGTAACAGTTTGTGACCCCGCTCAAGCATTCAAAATGCTTGCCCGGTTTTCTATTTGTTTTGGTTGCTTGTCCATTTTTCATTTTCAAAGTACCGTAAATTATGTGTGGTCTTGTTTTTTTTTCAGTGCCTGGCATGAGCTCCTTACTACTGATCCTGCCACAAACGCTGTGGATGAGAGTGGACGAAATATGTGCGTTACTGCTGCTATTCTCACAAGGTTTGTGGGATTTCTGCATCTTAAAATCGAGGATATTGACATGCAGTTTATTAGGCTTTAGATAATACCTGCTGTTAATAGTTACTGGTGGGTTTTTTAGCATAGCTGTGGAGCACAGTGTGATTGCTTTGTGTTTTAGGTTATTTCATCCCTTCTATCAAGCTTAGAAAGACGTGTTTGGCGAGTTGGTGCATCTTAACGATACTTGAACTTGGCGCGAAATATTGACAATCACAGAAAGTAGCTGGTGAGAACAGGCAATGACTAGCAACTAACTTTTAGGCAGCGTAAGAACACATAATTGCAGGCCACAGTTACGTGGCTCCACTTGCATGCAAAAAAAAATTGTGATAAGGAAAGTTCACAGCCTAATAAATACGCTCTTTCATATGAAGACCCGTTGAAATGTCACTGACACAATCGAATCCGTTCTTTCCTATGTGGTAAGCTTCCTGTATCTCACTGCACCTGGACAATTTTCACTTGCTTTTTAAAGGAGCCATGAAGACAAAATACAAGTTGGGTTTATTAAAAAGACTGCTTAGTCCCGATAACAATGATACTAATATCATCGCAATCTTCGAACAAATAACAGAGATATTAAAGAAAATGTTCGAAGCAGTCGCGACCCCCTAGCCAATTTCCCACAACTTTTCTATGACGTCACGGAACCTTGTTTGTGCGATTGGCGGCCACCTAACGGACCTGTCGCGACGACACATGACTGGACGTCTGTACTGGGGCCTCTAGTTCCATTTCACCGCATCACTTGAATGCTAACGTGCAGTTAACGCACTGAAAATTATGTTTTATTGTTGGCCCGTATGACGTCATTCTTGCTCATAACACGTCACTGTGGCGCAAAATTTGAAAGTTTTTAAATACTTATTGCTTTTTTTCGTTAAATAAACATCTTTTGTGGCTCTAATGGAGCTGAGTGAGATTATGAATCCTAGTTCTTTCAAATTAAACGAAGTTGTATTTTCTCTTCATGGCTCCTTTAAGAGCGTCATGTATGCGCTATGGATGGGGTTATGCCCACTTGTGCAGTTCTCAACTGAGAGGTTATGTTCATGTTCACGCAGTCGCACGTTCACACACCTTCCAGTGTGCCCAATTCAGACTTTTCCACATGAAAGAGGTATCTCATCAGCAATGTCCCTACACAGCATCTTGCGTAGGCATTGGTGGGCTTTTTCTCGCACCCTTGCCTATCGAAGGGACCCGTAGCACTTTCCCTCGACTACTCGTAATGTATTTTGGGGTAAAGTCTATCGCCCCAGCAATCACCTCCTACAAGAATCATGAAAATATGTTCGCTATGATGGAAGGTACGTGCGATGCAAGATCGCACATAATCATTCCCTCTCAACTCATTGCGCAGGGTGCTCTTTAAACCTTTAATTAAGGCAACGCCCCAATTGCCTATATAAGACATTTTGCAGGAAAGTGGAATCTTTCTATCACTCATGATTAAAATTCAATTGCTAGTCCGTCAAATCTCATTTTGTCTGCTTCCTTTTTGTGTGTGTGGATTTGTCCCTCGTGAATTTCTTGAGCAGAGCACATTTCTTTCAGGTACTTTTTGGGCACTACATCTGTTCTTTGTGTCGTGCAGAGATAGATGCAAAAAAAAATGCCAAGATCCGTGTAGAAATAAAAAAGTTGTTTAATTTTAAATTTAAAAATACAAGCAAATAGAGCACTGCCCTCTTCTCGAAAACTGGAAATCCGCTGCTCACTTTCTCACTGACCCCGATGTCATATGGCGGGACAAATGAGGGCGGCAAAAAATACGTCCTGGAAGTTTTAAGCCCATGGTGGCCTGACCTGGGAAGCTCTTTCCGCGCTTCTTGACGCTGTCGTTCAGTGGTACCGTGCCGGCAAGTAGGAGAGGACAAGCAGCCACACGAGACCAGCAAAGTGACGTGCCTGCCGCTGCGTCGATGGGTGTTGCTATGCCTCTTTGTCTGAACTCTGTACCATCTTTACCTCTCTTTAATTTAGTGTGAAGCCATGTTCAGCGCTGCCTTGCTATTGAGGTTTCATGTGAACGTCACTTGTGGGTTCAAAGAAAGGTTAAAGAAACAGCTGCATATTCTGGTAAAAAAAACCTTATAGAACGCTCACAGCAAAAAAAAAAAAAAAAACGCGGGATTACAACCACTGACTGGCAAAACAGTACTCCAGCTTCTTACCTCTCGACCATATACACAAGCTGTGAGGCTTGCAAAAATTGAGCACAGAGCTATATAGTCAACAAATATTGCCAGGCGTGTCTGTTTCTTGTCATGTTTGAGAAATTCTGGCAGTGAGAATGGTTGTGTCTCACGCACCAATCTTGCAGACAACCCCCATCTTGCTAATACTAGAAGCAATATAGCTAGAGCTTCCATATTTACCTCATGACAAGCATCACGCGATCGCAATCTCTACGACGCAAGCAAAGGTAGCGAAGTACAGAATGTGCCACTAGAATTATAGCTGTCTCCAAGAGATAATAGCTTGCCAACAAAAACAGTTTGGTTCAATTTGTCTCAAGGCAGCCAATCACTGCTAGAGAAAAAAAATGTTGCTATTTTTTAGTGAACGGAACAGCATTTCCCAGTGCTAAAACATGTCCCCAGACTTAGAGACGGACTGATAACCTGGGAGCTGCCGCCCACTTTTGCTATGCTCCCTGACCACGCCTCCTCTACCATCGATTCCAATATCTGCTGTGAATAGACATCAGCATACGGCGCGCGAAGGAACGAGTTCGCGTGTATTTTGGCGATGCGCGCTGACGCCAGGCGATGTCAACAGTGGTGCATCGTAACACGCCATGGAAAGGCACACGTGCTCGAAGCGGAGCCATAGGCTCTCTGTTACTGTCTCTATCGATTTTTGTATTCTTGTTAAACCTCATAATGTTAAACCTTGTTAAACCTTTGTTAAACCTCATAATCAATCAATTGAATTTTTGTTTCAGGAAGGGCATTGTGGATATTTTTACAGTGTAGTATATTACTTATTTGTCTGTTTTCAATTTTCTTTCAGTGTCAATACAGCCCAGGTACCCCAACGCAAACAAGGTGTCTGTGGCAGGTGTTATTAAGAAATGGCTATACTCCGCCGGTGACCGGGATGGCGGCCCCACGAAGCGGAAGACACTGGACAGTATGAACTGAGCAAAATAAATTAAGTCAAAAAACCTAATCACCACAGGCTTTGTAAATCATTACATTTGTCCCTGAAAAGGGCAAACAGTGCTCTTTAAAAGGGCACAAATGCTTATGCATGCAGTACGAACTTACAGCATGTCCCGTTTTTAGGAACCCATGTGCGCAATTCGAGCTGCTGGGGTTGGACAGCCGGGATGTAAATGGCAGAATGTCTACTATGGTTGAACGGCTAGTATATACCTAAAGTTGAACAGCCAGGCACCAGAATATGTTCAAGAGCCGCTTACCAGGAGAAGCTGACTGGCCGTACTTCGGCAAAAGCTTATGAGGCATTGATTAGACTCATTTCAACGGCCGACCATCGGCATAAGGTCAACAGCTGACCTCCTGCAAAAGTTAAACAGCCGGCCTCGGGCAAAGGTTCATCAGCCAGCCATCGGCAAAAGTTAACGGCTGATCTGCGGCAAAGCTGTACGGCCGGAGACTGTTGTGGACCCCTCTGCAATGAATTGGTAAAAGGAGAGTGGCCATTGGGTGTACAGCAGTTAACTTTAAACACACGGCAGAGGCCCACTTTTGAGTGCGCGCTTTACACTTTGACTGGAGAAAGGCCGGGCAGAAATTACCCGGCTGAAGTTCTTAGGGTGATTATAAGCCGTACAGGCTTGTGCTGCTTGGGTAAAGGCTTCTTTTCGGCCGACATTTTGTGTTTCATGAAAGTGTTTGTGTAGTGTGCTGAAACGGACACGTGTTGGAAGTGTTGTGCGAGTGTGTTAGCCTAGTCTTCCAGTGTGTCCCCTGTTGCACTAACCAGGGCAGACTGTGTGTCTGTTGTCCTTTTAGTTTGCGCATTCGTGTCCAGACTTTGTGAGTGTCGGTGTATGAGTTTATGGATGTGACGAATGAGCGCCAATTCTCTTGTTCTGCCTCACGGCGCACACGTTTTCCCATCGCCTTTGCCCTTTTGAACAATAAAAGCGTGGGGACTGGGCTTTTCGGCCGCGTCGAGGATGTGCGCCGTGAGTAGTTGGGAAGCTTCTTCAATGTGTAGGTGTCTTATGGTTGTGTAGTGTAGTTTGGATGTCTCTGTAAATGTATTACAGTTAGCTCTTGCTTCATTGAACCTATTCTGGGAAGATGGACCGCATGGGTCCTTACCTGTGGGGAAGTGGTCACTGCCGTATGGGTCAGTGCCCACACCCCACTCGAGACAAGGAAAGAGAACTGCGGAGCCAATAGCCAAGTCAAGAAATGAGTGTGTTGTGTCCGATGTTATGGTATGTGGGCTGTTTCTTGTTTAAATGGAATGCTTCAGTGGATGTTAAAAACTTCTTTATCAGACGACCACGAGCACTCGTTCCGGAGGAGCCCCAAAGAGAGTTGTGCGCATTAAGGTCGCCTGTGTGGATGTATGGTTCGGGTAGCTGGTCAACCAGCGCATCGAAGTCAGAGCTCGAAAGTGCTAAACTGGGAGGAATGTAAATGACGCATACCGTTATCAACCTATTAAATATTATGCGAATTGCTACAGCCTCAAGGACAGTGTTCAGAGGGATAGGGTGGCATGCTAGGGATTTCCTGGCGATGTTTGCCCCACCACCCGAAGGGTGTGTGCAGCCATCCCTACCCTTTGTGAATAACGTATAAATATTTAAGAAATTCGTGTGATTAGAATTTAAATGTGTTTCTTGGACACGCATTACACTTGACTGATATGCATGCAGGACCTCGTATACATCGTCAAAATTAATAAGAAGGCCTCTGTAGTTCCATTGAACAGTATTTTCTCTGCCCATTATGATGTGTTAGAGCTACTGGTGTGTGTCTATTTACGTAAGGTCTTTCGAGGCTTGAACTCTTGGGAGGGTTTTTTTTACCTTCTCTGGAGGTTTAGATGGAGGGAGGATCCGCTCCTTTAGCTGCGAAGCAGACAGGAAAGGTCCCACATCCATGATCCATCTTATCATCACATTTGGAAGGGGTACCCGGCGGACCAGACCCCCCGGACTTGGCACCCTTTCCGGTGCCCTTCCTTCGAGCCGCTACCACAGAGGACATCAGGAGCGCCCCGGGTGGCACAGGCGGTGCGGCGGGGGTGGGAACTACTGCGGTTTCCTCCCTCTCCATCTTCTCCGTGACCTCGGGTGTGTTTCGGGCCGGTGGAGAGG
The DNA here is from genome assembly GCF_048455015.1 of Haemaphysalis longicornis. Classification (NCBI taxonomy): domain Eukaryota; kingdom Metazoa; phylum Arthropoda; class Arachnida; order Ixodida; family Ixodidae; genus Haemaphysalis; species Haemaphysalis longicornis. The sequence goes on along the minus strand of NW_027526225.1, from coordinate 50,748,746 downwards.
AAACAGTGGATGCAGCATCATCCCCAAAGGACGTAGTTGCCACCAAAGCCACTGCTGACTGAGCAGGCGAAGTGGTGGCGGGTCGGGCCGCCGGAGGCAACCCGGTGGGGGGCGGCAACGGGATCAGGTCCGACTCGCGGTACTAGGTCCCCGCCGAAACCAGACGCCGTTCCGACCCGTCGACGCGTCGACATACCTCCCCAGGGGGAAAGAGGCGAACCACTTGCGCGCCTCCCGGAAGGTGATGTTTTTTGTGACCTTGATGTTTAATATTTTCTTTTCAAGTTGGAACTTTTCACATTCCTGGAGTAGGCCGCATGTGAGCCCTGACAGTTAATGCAGAGAAGTTGTGAACTACACTTATATGTGGGGTGGTCATGTTAGGCGCACTTGGCACAGGTTATTTGGCCCCGACACGAGTTAGTACCATGCCCGAACCGCTGGCACTTGAAGGAGCGCCGCGGGTTCGGGGTGTACGCTTGGACGGAGCACCGTATGAAACCAGCATTGATGTGATCTGGAAGGACGGAATGGTCAAATATCAGGACGATGTGTCTAGTGGGTACTTATCGTCTCTTCTTAAGGTTATGCGCCTGACAGCCATCACACCTTGACTTTTCAGGCCTTCAAGAAGATCGGCCTCTGTCTCGGCCGGCTCCGAGATAACGCCCTGCGAGCTGTTGAGGCTGCGGTGGGGCGTGACCTGCTGTCAAGACCGGTAATTCGGGTCTTCTTCAGGAGTTTTGTGGCTTGCTGTTGACTTAGTACCTCGACCAACATCTCGCCGGTTCTTTGTATTTTAGCTTCGCATGAGTCACCTAGAATACTTTCCAGAAACTTCGAAATGAAGAACACTGACTGTGAAGCAATAGGCCAGGATTGTTCAAGAGATTCAATTACCAAGAAGTGGGGGCAGTTATCAGGTTTTTGAGATTGTCATGGTTGGAAGAGGTGGAAACGATACTTCGGTGCGGACCCTTTTAGCGGGCCGATCATTGGTTTTTTTGGAATTTAGAAAAAACCCTACAGCATGTATCGAAGTAGGGGACGGGGGTACTTTCTTCGCTCGGGTTACCCTGATACCGAGATAGGTCACGGAGCTCCCTGCCTGTAAATAGACAGGGAGCCCATCCACCGGAGCTTGAGCTGGGCCCGATGACCACCGTTTGAGGTTTCGGCCCTTCACCTTAAAACTCATTACCACAGTCGGTTACAACGTGAGTATGGGGCTCGGGGTCCGCGGTGTCGCCAATACCGTCACCAAGATTAATCAAGCTGCCCCGTGCGGGGAGAAAAGCCACAACTATGGCCTACCTCCAAGACGCTGGAATGTTCCCTGAAAGCCATATTTTGTTGTGTAGATGTAGAAGTGTTTCAAGAGTGTCTGGGTGTAGGTGTTGTATCATGGTGTATGTAATTGTATCTGCACCTGGAACTGAACGTTTACATGTGCTCAGGGAAGCCTTCAACTCGTACAGTGTAAGTTCGGAATTGTAACCTCATTTTGACTTGTTATTGTCGCGGGGAAACTTCTTTTCACAAGCACTTTTGGGTTTCCGGAGTGTTTGTGTAGTGCGCTGAACTAGAAACGTGTTGAAAGTTTGTACAAGTGTGTTAGCCTGATCTTCGAGCGTGCCCCCTGTTAGGCCGACCAGGGGCAGGCTGTGTTTATGTTGTTCTTTAAGTTTGCGTATTCTTTCCATGCCTTGTGTGCGTGTGTATGAGTTAATGAATGTAAGGAAGGTGCGCCAACTCTCTCGTTTTGCATCACGGCGCACACGCTTACCAAGTGCCTTCGCCCTTTTAAATGATTCAAGGTTATTGGATGTGGGGTACCGACGGAGGATACCCCCCGCCTTGTTCTGGGCCTCCCGCGCTGGCCTACAGTCCTCATTCCACCACGGCTTCATCTGGTTGCGCCGGGCACCGGAGGCGTGGGGAATGGACTTTTCGGCGGCGTCGAGGATGGCGCCGTGTGTAGTTGGGTGGCCTTTTCAACGTGTAGGTGTCTTATGGACGTGTAGTGTAGTTTGGATGTCTCTGTAAATGTATTCCAGTTTGCTCATGCTTCATTGAACCTGCTCCGGGAAGATTGACTGCCTGTGCCTTTACCAATAAATGTTGGTAAGGTGGGGAAGTGGTCACTACCATATGGGTCCGTGCCCACACCCCACTCAAGACATGGAAAGAGAACTGCAGAACCAATAGCCAAGTCAAGGTGTGAATAAGTGTTGTGTCCTATTAGGCTGTTTGTAGGCTGTTTCTTATTGAATAGGCATGCTCCTGAAGTTATTAGAAATGATATTAAAAATGATATTAGAAATGAATCGTGTCTCCTTTGCACTCCTTAAAGTCATAGGGACCTGCACATCGCTTGCAACGCGGTGCACCTTTGCAAACCCTTGTGACGAGGCCGAAACGTTGGCACTTGAAGCAGCGAGAAGGCGATTCCGTATACACAACAACGTCATGCCTCGTAAACCCAAGATTTATCTTATCGGGTTATTCACAGTTTGGCGCAAATGACAAAACCACGCGGTCTGTGGGCTTTGTTTTCCACTCCTTAGACTCCCAGTCGATACGACGGAGGACTCTTCTTACATGAAGAACCCCTTGCGGCTTCAGGTATGCAAATAGCTCCTCCTTGGTGTGCCAAGTCGGGACTCCTTTGATTATGCAAGTGTTCTGCAGGTACGAGTGAGGTAAATGGGCAACTACAGCAATGCCTCCGATTCGATTGCATTTTAAAATATTATTCACCTCTTCTTCGGTTCCCACGTCGAGAAGTAAAGCTCCCTGTGCTGTGAAACAACTGCGTAGTGGCGCCTTGCCCAGTAAAGTCTCGAGTGCCGAATAAAAAGCAATTGGGTTTGCTTTCCTCAAGTCCTGATCGCCGTCAACAGCAGAGATAATGACAGGAATGCCGACAGTTCGCTTTTTGCGGTGACTCACCACCTTAAAGCCCTGGTCGTCAAGATCAGTCATCTCTGCCACAACCTCGCCGTCTCCTACAAAGGTAGATTCTCCGTCCTCAGATGTAACGCCGTCCGATGAACGCTTGGTGCCATCCTTAACTGCTTGTCGCCCTGGTGAGTCCTCCACGGCACGGTAAGAGCCACCCGTTTATCGCTCTGAGCGGCCATGTCGGGGTCTGAGGTGGTACCATCGCTTGATTTCCGATGCCCTCTCGTCAAATTGGCCGCTGATTGCGACCCATGGGGTGCATACGGAGAAAACCTTCTTGAGTGTGTTGCCGTCTTTGTGGAAAAAGTCGTCGGGAGCACTAGAAAACCCAAAACTGCAAAGCCGAAAGTGATAGCAGCTATTCAGGGCTGATCTTCGTCTTGTTTCGACCGAGTCAAATGGTTTCTCATAATCTATGAAGGCTATATACAGGGCTTCAGTATACTCAGTCCACTTCTCTATCACCTGATTGAACGTGTGAATATGGTCCATTGTTGAATAGCCGTTACGGAACCCTGCTTGTTCTTTAGGTTGACCTAAATTTAAGGTGGCAGAAATTCTGTCAGCGATTACCTTGGTAAGTACCTTGTAGACGACTGACGGTAAGCTGATCGGCCTGTAATTTTTCAAGTCATTCATGTCACCTTTCTTATGGATTGGGATGATGTTCGCGTTCTTCCAAGATTCCGGTACACTCGCGGTCATTAGGCGTTGCGTATATACGTTTTTCAATTTTTCAAGTACAATTTCCCCGCAATCCTTCAAGAGGTCTGCTGTACCTGATCCTCACCAGGTGCTTTGCCCCGTTTCATTTCTTTCAAAGCCTTCCTTACTTCTTATGTCGTTGCTGGTGGGATGTCTATCTCCTCTTAACTACTTTCTCGTTCGACATTATCCTGCATGTCCCGGCTACAGTACAGATCTCTATAGAACTCCTGGGCTACTATGACTATTTTATCCCTATTTGTGATCACATTGCCTTGTTTGTCTTTAAGTTCATATATCTGATTCCCCCCCCCCCCCCACGCCAAGACGCCTCTTCACTGCTTTCGGGCTTCCTCCGTTCTTTACAGCATATTCGATCCTCTCCATATTATACTTCCGTATGTGATTAACTTCAAAATCTGGTATGTGTCACTAGAAATGTAAACAGCAATGCAAGACTACATGCCGTTGCTGCTTGCAACCCATGCTGACACACGTGACATATTCATATAGACAACGAAAGAATGGCAGTTTCTTACTAAGAGGTCTGAGCCGTCATGTGCCCCAAAATAAAACCCACATATATCGACGTGGCACATTTCCCTGCCCAGGATTCTTTTACTCAAGCGCCAAGTTGAGGGTGTGCTGAACAAGATCTTGCCCCCGGATAGACATGAATCTCACAAAAGTATGTCAACAGATGCTATATTGGTCCTATCACCACGGTGTTTTTGCCTAAATTTGTTTCCCCTGTTGGCTCTGCACTTGGAAATATTGGCTCGAGGATCTTAGCTGCCAAAGGCCTAGTCGGCAGAAAGGTTCCCACTCTTTTGGTGCCATAACTTGCAACGCTTGCTGTTCGGTGCGGTGACAAACTTGTGACACAAGCTGGCCGAAATCGGCGTTCCAACCCTCCTTCCTGCTGGAAAACAGTAATATCCCTGATTGGCTCGAATAATGATGTTGGTTAAACGGGCATAGAAAATGAGCATTGTTGTGTCGCCTGAACACCAAAAGTGCAGCAGCGGTGATCAGCGGCGTGTCAAGAATCACTGAGCTGCATGATACGGCTGTAAACATCTACTTGAACTGATTTCAAGAAAAATAGAATAATATGGGTACTGTGTATGTTTTTAGAGGAGGGTATTCAACCTGTGCTTACAGTGGTGGATGGTGGACATCTGCATCCTTAGCTGCCTTTCTGCACTCAGCTGTTTATGTCAGGCAGCTTTCACTGCATCATGGGTTGATGATTTTGGCAGGATTGGACTTGGAACTGCTGTTTTCTTTGGTACCCTCCTCTTCGATTTGTAGCCTGCAAACCCAGTTCCGACATCGTTAGCATGCCACGACAACACGAAAATTTAAATGCAAACCATTGCACATATCAGCAGTGCTGAAAAAAAGGTCTGTTTAGAACAACTTGGTTTATATCGAATTTCTGTAAACGCTTTGCAGAAAATATTTGACTTCTCATGACAGCTATGACACCATGCAACTTACGGGTGCTGGATAAACTTATAAAGCGAACATCTTACGCCGCGGTGTAGTGTTTAGGGCGTTGGATAACTGCGGGTGAAGTCAGGTTTTAGGCAATCGGGCTGTGATTTAAATTGCTCTACAGTCGGGGCCCTTGTTAAATTTCCGGTACCTTTTTTTTTTTTTCTCGCAATAAGGTGATTCTCCGCTTTAACACCCAATTTTGACTTTTTTGGTTTGCAGCCACCCGCAACCTTCGCTCATTGATAATAAGTACAAAGTCGTATAGTTGGTTAACAGGCGCGCGGATCACTGCGGGCGTTTGGAACATGACTAACTTGCTTCCGGGAGACGACTAAACTAGAATCTCACGTCCGATAAGAGTAAACAAGAGGCGACACACCATACGCCGATAAGATAACGTCGTGCACTGGCTGCTTGGAGCTGTCGAAGCTGCGGGAGTTCTGCCATTCATAGACTTGAGCGTCAAGTACGTCGAGCTCTGCGCGGGGCGGCCGCGCAGATGCGCATTTGAGGCCCGCTTTAGGCACGGCGTAAAAAACTACGTTCCAAGCTAATTGAAATCAGGGCTTAATTTCAAGCATGTATCTTGACAATACTGGCACCTAACCGATATCCTTAGCCCCTAAGAGACATATGAAAAAGGAAAATACATGTCCGAGAAGAGCGCATTGGTGCAGCGCGCCGACAGAAAGAACGCCGCGAACATGCAGTGCGGCTTCATCACAATGAAAAAGCAATTAGCTGCTGACCTGGAAGGTAGTTGTCGTTTTGAGCGAAGTGCTTTTGGCAAACTTGCATGGTGGACGTCACTTTTTTTTCCAATCCGTACGTTCCATGTCCACAGCGTCATCCGAGGTGCGTCGTCTGCTTCTCGCGGGAAGCGGTCAAAGTACGCACTGCTGATCAGTCGTGCCGTCACACCAAAGGGGATGCAATAAAGCTCCTTACACGTCCGCTATATTGTCTTTGGGTCTTCTTTCCGCAATATCACGACAACGACGCAGTTACGGCACTAAACAATCGTGCTGCGCCACGGGGAAACCCGCCACCGGACCTGATTAGGGCGATTCTCGCGACAGCCGCTAGGTGGCGAGCACAAACACTGAGTCGCCATCCAGAGTCGCCATCGTGCGCCGTCCAGCTCACTGACGTAATTCCCTTCGTAACACGAAGAAACAACAGTGAAGAACGAAACGCTTACATGGTGTAGCAGAAGAAAAGCCGGTCGGAAGTAATCCGCGCCAACAGACAACGAAACAGAAGCGAAAAAAGAGACTTAAATACGATATCGCAATAAAGAGTATCGCCAGGCTTCGCCTTCAAAGCACGTATACGCAGACTTCAGTTCCTTCAGGCATTGTTTTGTGTGCACCCACCGAGAGTCCCGAATGCCCACTTCCTACAGGTAGCCACGTCGTTATGGATACGCATAATTTTATGAACGTGCTTTAAAGTGCATCCATCAAGACACCGAATCATTTTACGAGTCGTGCACAGTCAGAATTTGTTTACCCAGGCGACAGTGACCTTTTGGGAGGGGGGATACGTTGAAGCAGATGGCAGTGTTAACTTTACGGGTCGAAACTTGACCAGGGGTTGAGAGAATGCGTCTTGGTAATGCTAGTTTAGAGGGCAATTTAGGGATCGGGCGACCGCCCTCACTCTTCCCCATATGAATCCGCCTCGTATTTGTCCGTCTGGTCCGCTCGGTACTGCTTCAAGGCAGCTCCATATTTTGTTTGCCCATTAGATTTGTATCTGCACAGAACTGGTCTGGAAAGGCAACTAAAAATGGCCGACTGTTTTAAAGCTTTGAAATTTCGTGTCAGTACTCCTTTAAGCGGGTGCATTAGCCCTTTCCACGCCCGATTCCTGGCCAATCCCCCACGTGGGTATGTGCCATGTCAGCGGCCAGGCAGCGCGCGCCCATCTCCCCCCGTTGCTAGGGAAGACGAGGAGCGCGCGCACCCGCAGCTGTTGCTATGTGGACTACGGCGGCGGACGATCCCCCACGTGGGTATGTGCCATGTCAGCGGCCAGGCAGCGCGCGCCCATCTCCCCCCGTTGCTAGGGAAGACGAGGAAGACGAGGAGCGCGCACACCCGCAGCTGTTGCTATGCGGACGGCGGCGGACGATTCAGGCTCGCTTAAGAAGTGCATTCGCACTTAAAAAAAAGAAAAGCAGGACAGAGGCGCACCACTAACTATACGCTTTATTGCACTCTCAGAACGATTATGAAGCCACGCAAAACGGCGTGACAATTTTTCCTTTGTGTTTAAGTGTTACCATCGTGTAAAAACCAGCTAATCCCTGCTAGCAGCCATCGTCACATTTGTTGACACGATATTGAGACGATGAGTGAACCTTCATCATTGTCGTCGTTGGTGTTAAAGCGACGCTTTAGTGTTCTCCCTGATGGCGTCTGTAACGCGAATACGCCCTGCAGGAAAGCCTACTTGCTCTGACGATGATGATGATTGTGGGTGAAGTTAGCAAAATTAAAACGCTTCCCTGCGAAGCTTGGCGACAGCTCCGTTACGCCCCCTCCGCCAATGGTTGATGCGCAGCAGAGGAAGGAGGTGACACAGGCGTGCAACAGCGCGACGTACATACGCCTCACGTCATTTTGTGAGGTGAACATCAACAGACGCGTTAGCCTGAGGCCGCCGCAGCAGGAGAATGGCGTTGCTGTGCGTGACGTAAGGCTGTTAGCCACATGACGTTAGGTCTAACTTCCCATTTTGACGTTTTGGATGTTAGGCCTAACGTCACACCTTGGAGTTTAACGCTTCAAACCGGTACCCACTCAAAGCAGCAGGTACCGATTTGCTCCGTACACCCCAAACCTAAACGCTAGGCCTACGGAGTGCACACCCGCGAGTTGCTGGGGGTATTAAAGTGATGCGTACCTCCAGAGTACCAAATACTCGCCCTCTAGAGTAGCACATACTTGCCCAACCACAGAATCCATCACGAGAAAGCTTAGCGTTTAACCATCGTCGTCATTAGACGAAGGGGTGCATAGTTTTATATTTAGAGTGACGCCCTTCTCACAGGGTCATTCATCACGTCTCAGTGACCTTGAACAGCAGAAAGGCAAGTGTGGCAGGTGTGACTTCACGCCACGCAATCCGCTACGGAGAGGCGGCACAGCAGCTAGGCTTCCTGAGAGCCTCGCCGCTGCGGTACCACCACGTGACCAGGTGGAGGTTTCACGGCTACATAGGTGGCGCGCTGGCTGGGCCGCCTGTGCTTGAGCTTCAGCTTTCTCTCGTGATACCAGGGTTAGCAAGTGCTAAACATGAGCCATTTTTTTCCACGCGGGTTTGGCCAAGCTGTAAACCACCACTGTCGTGCTATCAGGGCTAAGGGCAGAGCAGGAGGGAAAGGGTTGAGAACGCGTGCCATCCGTTGGAGATCGTCACAATCACAATCATCAGCAGCAGCAGCCCATTATGTAGTGCTTTTCAAATGCTCACCAGACCCATCCAACAACTGCTGCCCTACCCAAACCCTTTCCTTGCCCTAGAGAGAGAGAGAAAACATTTTAAGTGCAATGCACTTCTTAAGCGACCCTGAACCTGCGTCCACCGGCGATGTCCGCGCACGTGGAGATGGGCGCGCGCAGCCTGGCCGCTGACATAGCACATACCCACGTGGGGGATTGCCCAGGAATCTCCTCGTCTTCCTTGGCAAAGGGGGGAGATGGGCGCGCGCTGCCTGGCCGCTGACATGGCACATACCCACGTGGGGGATTGGCCAAGAATCGGGCGTGAGAAGGGCTAATGCACCTGCTTAAAGGAGTACTGACACGAAATTTCAAAGCTGAGATCCGCTCTAGCAATCAAGTACAACGACAACACAAATAGGTGTCTGTGAATAAATGCATCTTTCTTTCTTTGTAGTTGTGTGTGTGTGTGTGATCTCTTTTTCGCGAACATTACCGAACCGCGCAAATTCAACGCGTGCATTCGCACTTTCACATTCTTCCCCTCGGAGAAATGCGGGGAATTTTTAATGATCTCGAAAGTGAGAGTGGAACCTTAGTCCGGGAACCCATGCGCTGCCCTAGCCGTCTTGGCCCGTGTCACCTGGAGAATCGGGTCCTCCGGTGGACAGCTGTCAGCAGTGTCTCCTACAGCTCAGGAAAGGAACAAGGCGGAGAGGGGTGGTAGGGATGGGTTTTTACACTAGAATTTGCTTATCTTATATCGAGTTATCTGTCTACCGCTACTTCCACTTCCGTCCCTTAGGAATTCGGATGGTCCACCCGTGAGACCTCGCATTGTATGTACGGTCCAGCTCCAATATAGTGTGTCGATACCAACGTGTACAGCTATAACCAATCATTGTAGTCCAGCTGAGTCCAATATCGAGGGGCCCGCCCCCGGCGTGTTGCTGACGTCCGCACGCCGGAAGTAGCAGTGGCGATAGGGGAGCGGTGACATTCCAACGTCACTGCCGGCCCCAGAGATATTCACTTCGTTGCTTACACATTGCTGAAAAAATTGACATCGCTACGCACTGCTGGCTCATATCTGCTGGAAGTTACGCCGTCAACAACATACGCTTTCTCACAAATTATTGGAGCTGATGGCTGCGTTAACTATCCACATCAGCCCTCATGATGTAGGGTCTGCTTGTTTCCGCCACTTGTGTAGTCTTCCGTCTAATTTTAAACAACGTTGGCCCTCCGGATGAGCTACTCAGTATCGGGTATGCAGTAACTGAGACAAAGCTGCAATAACTGACAACGCCCGTACGCGTACGTGATGAGGCCTCTCCGGCCCGGGAGGCGTTTAATGGCGGCGCAGCAGCGCGCGTGCTGCCGCCTTGCGGAGTCCGCCGTTTCTTCCGTGGGGTACAGGCGGCGGCCAACCGGCGAAATTTATAAGCTCGGTGTCCGAGGAGAAGGAGGAGTGTGCGTGGTGGCTCCTCAGTCGGTGGACGGCGGGTCGCCGCCCTCGCTGGCGATGTCGTCGTCGCCGGGCCGCTGCTTCTCGTCGGCGGAGCAGGCGTCCTCGGAGGGCCCTTCGCCGCGCTCGCGACCCACAGCGGGCTCGTCCAGCCGCTCCTTCTCGGCGCACTCGAGCGTGAGCCGCTTGATCAGAAGCTCCGCGTTCAACTCCTCCTGCGACAGAGGCCATTCAAGGGACCATGGAGATAAAAAAATTAAAGCCGTTCCACTCAACATGAAAGCTGTCGGAGGCGAAGAGCAGTGATTCGCCATAATGGGCTGTGGCGCCGTTATCCACTCACTGGTACACACCCATCACGCTCTTCGCCGCCCTGTCTCATTCCTCTCGTGATGAATTGGACGGAGGCTTGTCCAACGCATTGCCAAATTTCCCGTCTTCGCAGTGCTCGCGCGCCCCCTCTGGAATACCACAACCCGGAGTTGTGTTTTTTAAAGACGATTGTCTTGGGCTACTTAAACCCACAAATTTTGGTCTGTCTGTATGTCTGTCTATCTGTCTGACCGTGACTCGATTCAGCCGCCTGGCCGAAGTTGTTGCTTTTGGTAATTAGAGGAAAGGAAGTGAGGGAAAAACCCGGTAACTGTCTCTCAGAGAGGACACGTTAACTGGGTTTATGCGTTAGGTGAAGGGGAGGGGAAGGAGTGGAGGGGAGTGGTGTGGTGTGATCTTAAGTTGGGGTGGAAGGAGGTAGTGGGAGGGTAGGTGGGGTTGAGGTTGAGGGGGTTGAGGTTGAGGAGTTCAGAGAGACCGGAGGTTTGGACGAATTTTACGATGAGGGATGCTACTTTGAGGCGGCTGGAGTTCGGTCCATTTGGGAACAGGACGTCTTGAAGTGTGGAGTGTGGTAGTCCGAGTCTTCTCAGCGTGTTGATGACAGAGGGGCGTAAATTAAGGTGAGCGCACTCGCAGAGAAGATGCTGAATTGTCTCATTTGCGCCATGGCATAGGTGGCACAAGGGGGAACCTGTCTTTTGTAGCCGATGTCTGCGTTCGACGGTTCAGGAGTAGCCTGTCCTGAGGCGAAGGAGGAGAGAGCGGTCTTTTCGTGAGAGGCTGTGGGCTGGCAGAGGGCGCGGAGGTCTTGTGTGGGAGATTTGGGTGTCGGGGTGGGATGCACTGAAATTCCGTGCATTCCTTATATGTGTTTTCTAGAAGTCTTTTGTAGGTCTCCTCTACTCCCTGGTCTTTTAGTTCTTCTAGGACGGCTGCGGTGAGTACGGAATCAAACGCTTTCTCATAGTCTACAAATGCCATGTCCTGCGAATTTTCCTATCACTTGATTGACGACATGGATGTGATCCATGTTGAGTACCCTTTCCTAAACCCCGTCTAGCTCTCTTGGTTGTTGCGTAGAATCCAGAATGTCACCTATGCGGTAACTATAACTTTGGTAAAACGCTTCTACGCAATCGATAGCAGGCTAATAAGTCTCATTCTTGAGGTCCTTGGGATTTCCCTTGTGAAACAAAATAATGTTAACGTTTTTCCAGGCTATGGACACTTTTTGAATCTTCAAGCATTCTGTAAATAGTACAGCAAGCTTTTCCAGTACAATGTCTCCTCCTCCTTCAAAATATCCACGATTATGCCGATGTCACCTGCAGCTTTTTCTCTTTTCATGCCTTTGAGAGCCTTTCAAATTTCCTCTTTAGTCACTACTGGGACGCCGTAAGTTGAGCTTGTATACTCTCAGTAGTTTCCCCTGGTCTAACGTAGCTTGCATACAGCCAGGTGTAGAATCGTCGTGCTACCCTTATTGTCTCGTCCAAGTTGTGCGCAATGTTACCCTGCTCATCTCTGAGTGCGTACATCCTGTCTCTTTCGCACAAGCAAGATTTTGTGACATCACAGAGACCTGGGGTGCGACGCGTCTGGGGCTTTGCCGCTCTCCGCAAAGCCTGTCCCGAACTCCTGTCCCACCCGGTAGTGCTCTCTCCGCGGCGGGCATTCTGTCACAGCCCGTACATTTGCAATCAGAAACCGCTCGTGTGTCGCTATTGTGGAGAACAGTGTAGCATCCACTGCGCTGCACGCAGCTTGTGAAATGAGCTGTATACAGAAAGGACCGGGTTGAGCCCTGCTATGTATACAGGTCTTCCCCTTCACCATATGGATTGATCGACTGATTGACCGAACAACTTTTATTCGCCCTGATTTATCGCTTAGCCGTCGGTCAGGGGCCCTTAGTACCTGGCGGTGGTCGTGGCCATATAAACGAGCCGTGACCGGATACCAGGTCGCAGCCCTAGCGCGGTCTCCCACTGTTCCCTCGTACTTAAGTTTTGCCTACCGCAAAACCTACCTTACTGTTTTGCGGGACATTTTCCCGAAGAAGGCAGGACCATATCACGTGGTGTAGGTCATCCTTGTCACCGCACTCCTTGTTTTTACGTGAATAGATCCCTGGGTAACATCGGCTGTAAGCCACTGGATTGGGGAAACAATCGGTCTGCAGCCGTTAGCACGCCACCGACTGCCATTTTCTCCAAGTCCTGTCCAGGAACTGGTATCGCGCCCTTTCTAGCCTTTAGTGGTCAGTATGTCTGTAGTACACCAGCCCGACCGTCGTATCGAGCGAGCGTCTGTGTTAGGAGATTCGACGTCGGCTCGGTCAACGGAACCCCGTGCTTTCTTCGCACGTGGGCACTCGCTGCTCACCCTCTTGGACGGCGGCTTCTCGGCGGCGCGCTGGTTGTTGCCAGGGCCGGAGAGGCTGGCCTGCAGCTCGTCGTCGCCGTCGCGCGAGGCGGCGCTGGGCGGCCGGGAGCTGCTCTCGCCGCCGGTCTCGTCGTGCGCGTCGGCGCCGGCCCTGGTGCCGCAGTCGGTGAGCGAGGGCAGCGGCGTGGGCGGCCGGCCCAGGATGGGCTTCAGCTTGAGCGGGTCCACCTCGGGATCCAGGTCGGTGGCGATCACGCGCCGCTTGCCGTCGTCGAACGACACCGAGCGGCACTGGCGGCCCGGGTGCAGCCCGTGCTGGACCACGGCGTCGGCCATCGGGCAGGCAGCGCCGCTCACCTCTCGACCCTCCTGCGGCGGCGACCGATTGCCGGTGGGCGAGACACTCTCATTAGGCCTAGCAGGAAGAGCCGGGGACAGGGGAACGCTATCCCGCGGGGCACTCAAAGGGGCCATGAAGTGAAATTACAATTATGCTCAATTTAAGAGAATTGGCCTTGCCAACTCACTCAATTCCACCCTAGCCACGAAAGGCGTTTTTTAAAGAGGAAGTGCAAGAGATATACAAAAACTTTCAAATTTTGCGCTACGGTGAAGAAATATGGGTCAGCAGTAAAAACCTAGTTATCAGTGCGTTTATTGCACGTTAGCATCAAATTCATACAACCAAACAAACGTTTGTGCCTCACTGTAATTGCCCGGTCATATTAAAGCGAAGCTTTCTACGTCACTGACAGCGTACGTCACGTCGAAAACGCAATGCAGGAAAGCCAACTTTCCCTGACGATGATGATCGCGGGGGAAGTGAAACAAAAAAAAACGATTTCCGTAGTCAGTATAGAACCTCGCGTTATCAATCCGACATCTATCGGATTGCGGTATTTTAACATGCATGGTATAAGCAGTTTGGTTCGGAGAGGGGTGTATGGACGGGCAAAATTATACAGAAAAAAAATCATGCACCCCCTCCGTCTGACGACGACGATAGTTGAACACGAAGCTCTCATCGTACGAAATCAAATGGCGGCGGCTCGAAGTTCAAACCGTCTGCTAGTCAGAGTCCAAGCTCAGACGATCGCCAAGGAATCCCTCACGATAAAGCTTCGCGTCCAACCATCAACGTCATAGACGGAGGGGTGCATGATCTCTTACTGGTGGTGGTCGGTTTTTGTCGGCGGCCGCCAATTGGGCAAGCAATATCCTCTGACGTCATAGAGAAGTCACCGGAAAGTGACTGGGAAGTTAGTTACCCCTGTTCATGCGCTTCCTTTGATATCGGGATCATTTGTTTTTGAAAGTTGAGATAAAACTGGTATTATTGTTATCGGGGAAAACCATCTTTTCAATGAATCAAACCCATATTTTGTCTTCATTAACCCTTTAATTATTCTCACATGCTTTAAAGGCGAAAGCCCTGAATTCATTACCCCCTAATTACATTCCACTGCACTCATTTGCCCAGAATCAGGGTTTTCCGGGGCTGGCGTGCACTTGTACTCACACGCCGCCACGTTCACCTGTCACGCGATATAACGTATGCGACGCACGCATTAAGCTAACCCTTGCTGTGCTCAGCGGCTGACAACGCACAGAGGTATCCTACCTCGGAGACCCGGGTTCAATTCCAATACAAACTCAAACCTACTTAAGCGAAACTTTAGCCCAGGTCAAGAAAACTGGTCTATCCTCTGTCATAGGAATCGGTAAAACACGAAAGTGAAATGTGCAGCGAAATCTCCAGCTGAGCATTATTCGCGGGTCGGCGGCTGTTTTGTGGGTGTGCTTGGCGAGCGACGTCCTGCTGGCAGGTCGCTGGCGTCATTTCCGCGACGGATATGACGTCAGTGAAATCTTGGTGTATCCCGGCATAAAACACTATCGTGTTAAAATATAAAACCCGAAAACGAACAACCCTAAGTATAACGTCCTCTTTAGTACTAAAGGTTGCTTCCCCGCAAGAAGACCCTGTGTGAAGGGGTGCACCCTTTACAGGCCGCTTGCTTCTTTGTACTAGCGTCATTTCCGTTACGGATATGACGTCAGTAAAATCTGGGTGTATCCCGGAATAAAACACTTTCGTGTCAAAAACGGCTCGGGCGTTCCTCGTAATATCAATCTGACCAGCCAAGATCAAGCCAGCGCCCCGTGCTGTACCGGAGCGAAAGTGTCTAATCGCCGGCTCGTGTGATTGCGCAGTGAAAGCATATCATCGTTCGTTAGTCCCAGAAGGGGGGGGGAGGGAGGGGGATTGGGGAAAGAGTAAGAGCGCGTTCCATCAGAAGATGACACAAGGAGGCGCTGGGTACATCTAAGTTCACGGTGCGGTCCCGCCAACTACACCGATCAGTGTGTCTTGTCTTGCGGCGCAGTTGTGTGCGCGTTCACTAACTCCAGAGAACACCCACGAACCAAACTCACCAGAGACATGGCAGGATACAAATGGAAGGAACACACAGAAACAAGATCGGGGCAGCTGAAACTGGAGCCCTGGAAGAGGGCTTCACTCACTTCTCTAGCCCGCATTCCCCTCGTTCCCCTCACAATAATGAAGTTTACTGACTCACTGACTTACTGACTGATTGGCTGGCCAGAAGCAGCCCACAGGCGAGCGACAGGGACGGAGGCCTCAGGAGGCAGTGTATATATTTATTCGCTTGTCGCTGTCGCCCATACCTATAGCTGTTTGCTGAACCCGTTGATTACGTTTTAAGTGCGAATGCACTTTATAAGCGACCCTGAATTCCGGCGACCGCCGTCCGTCCACATAGCAACAGCTGCGGGTGCGCGCGCTCCTCGTCTTCCTTGGCAACGGTGGGAGATGGGCGCGCGCTGCCTGGCCGCTGACATGGCACATACCCACGTGGGGGATTGGCCAGGAATCTCCTCGTCTTCCTTGGCAACGGGGGGGAGATGGGCGCGCGCTGCCTGGCCGCTGACATGGCACATACCCACGTGGGGGATTGGCCAGGAATCGGGCGTGAGAAGGGCTAGAGTACTGACACGAAATTTCAAAGCTGAGATCCGCTCTAGCAATCAAGTACAACGACAACACAAATAGGTGTCTGTGCATGGCACATACCCACGTGGGGGATTGGCCAGGAATCGGGCGTGAGAAGGGCTAATGCACCCGCTTAAAGGAGTACTGACACGAAATTTCAAAGCTGAGATCCGCTCTAGCAATCAAGTACAACGACAACACAAATAGGTGTCTGTGAATAAATGCATCTTTCTTTCTTTGTAGTTGTGTGTGTGTGTGTGATCTCTCTTTCGCGAACATTACCGAACCGCGCAAATTCAACTCGTGCATTCGCACTTTAACATTCTTCCCCTCGGGGAAATGCGGGGAAATTTTTTCGCGTCGCTCCTTGCCGTCGCTGCATGTGTCATTCTTAAATTTCAGCAGCGATATTTCTGCTTGCGTGACGCTTGAAAAGTTGGTTCTACGCGAAGATGTCCCGCCCCAAATATCACTTTGCGATCGGCCGATGCATGATCACTATAGCTTATATATCTTAGTGATCACTATATATTTTAAATCAAATAATTTTCGTCAATAAGACAACTCCAATCTAACAATCCGTCGATCAATTTTAATGAACGTAAAATTTGCGTCAAGGGTAACTTAACCTCCCGTGTAAATTTTAGGCACCTATAAGTGGTCGACCCTCAAAGTCGGGGGTGCGGGGAACGCGCTTGCGAGGGAAGCTTTACGAATATGGAAAAAAAACGTATTGGTGAGAACGTATCGGCTGCTGTGTAAAATAAAAAAAAAAGATTTTTCAAAATTAATTTGCAGAAACATACATGTTCCTTCCGTGAAGCAAATTATTGACATCAGCGAGTTATACATGCGTATAGGGAAGTTGTTCATAAAGTTAAGTAAGAAAAGCCCTTAAATAAAAAAGCAATAAATTAAGGCCCCCATTTTCATCCTTCCATGTTGGCATTCTCATTTTCCGCTGTCGTGTAGGCCCAGAAACCACGACTGCCTAATGGTCAGTGTTGTAGGTGCGCAACACCCTTGTCTATAACACTGAGGTCAACTTCAACCAGTTACCTCTCAAAACTGCGGACTCAACTTCTCACAAAAATATTGAGGTCAAAATATATGGTTAAGACTTCAGAATGACACAATATTTTTCTTCAAATGCTTTTCGGTCGAGGCAAGAAAAAGCTATAAATACGAAACCGGTGTTATAGACAAGCGTGTTGCCCTCTGTACACATTCCCTTAAAAGAGGAACGAAAGCTTCCTTCCCAATTTTCAATCGAGTTTACGTTACGAGTTCTTTTAATGCGAGAAGAAGGCGTTCCAGTTACACTTCAAACATTGGAATGTGTCGCTATATAAATGCTACATTTCATTTTTTAATCAAAATATAGTGTCGAAGCGAAATAAAGTGAGAAATTCAAAGCTCACATCGAACAACGCAAACGCTCCAGAATAATTTTTTCAGGGAGCACCAGATATACTCCGTGGACATGTCTGACTGTCACTTTGGCGCTCGTCAATTACAACTGCAACACACATGGCACTTTCCATCTCGGTCGCCAAATGCGCAGTCAGGATACAGCGCTTCAGACGTGCAAATAGAAAGTTACTCACATGCCCGAAGATAAATTTCTTGCACAAGAAACCGCACCGGAAGGAACAATACGTAGGCGTTTAACCCTTTGAGAGTTTGCCAAATGCGACCCCGTAGGGTCGCTTTTTTACGGCTGATTTAAATTCTTCGGGCAAAACTATTTCGACAAAAATTGTCGCAATTTTTTAGAGTGACAGTAAAGTGACAAAAAAATTGTTTGGGTTGTTACATATGCCTGCTTTCATTGTGAGTTACACAAAAAAATCTTAAAAAGTTTTGCGGGGGAGAGGCGCATCAGTTTTGCGGGTGCAAGAAGCGAGGAGCGCCCGAAGGTCGAAACCGAAACTAGCTCCTGCGCGCCGGATGCGCAAGCGATAGCTCGCGCAGCGCTGTCGTAAAGCATAAAGAAAGAAAAAAGAGCGATTGGTGCAAGGAAGAAATTTCACGCATTTCTGCAGGGTGCCAGCACATGCCAACCGAGAGATATGATCGGAAAAAGGCGCGCTTTTTAAGCATACAGGCGATGACGTACATGTACGTCATTGACCATTTTGGAGGTTGCAGGGGCCGTACATGTACGCCATATTGACCCTGAAAAAGTTAAATGCTGATTCAGTATTGCAGTATGAGTGGGAAAAGAATGCCCAGATACATATTCGCCAATTAGTAGAGTCCCTTGTTTAATCTCAGAAACAGTTGCATCTCGATGTTGGAGTTGCGTGGATTAGCAAAAGTTGCATCCCAAAAGTTTACGGCGACGCGTTTCAGCGCCATATCCGTGCCGTGGCGATATAGAACGCCCGAGAGGTCAAATTCGGCTTGGAGCTATCAGGGATGGTTGCTATTGCGCATGAGATCTAGCTCTCCCCTTGCTCTGCGCGGCAGCGACAATATTTCAAGAATACGAAGCTGGGTTGATTGATTTTGATTGATTGTGGGGTTTAACGCGCCGACGCAACGCAGGCGAAAAGGCGCGCCGTAGTGGAGGGCTCCGGATTAATTTTGACCACCTGGGGATCTTCATCGTGCGCCGAAATCTCGTACACACGGGCGTTTTTGCTTTTCGCCTCCATCAGAAAAGCGGTCGCCGCGGCCGGGAATCGAACCCGCGACCTCGTGCTCAGCAGCGCAACGCCTTAGCCACTGAGCCACCGCGGCGGGTAATACGAGGCTGGGAACTTACGCCTTGTTGTCACACGCGGTGAGCGCAACGCTGGCGACCCATGCGTCCATTGACAGAGAGCAGAGCAGTCTCGTACGGCACCTCTGTCTGGCTGCCTCTAGAGCCCACGTGCGCGCTGAATCTGGTGCAATTAATCCACCTGTGTGAGGCCTGTGCTCTTCCGAACTGGCGTCTTCTACGAGCGCGGATGGCGCATCCACGTCTGTTCCTGCTCGGCTTTGGCTTCCATTCTTGAAGGCGAAGCTTAAGCGTCGTCCAATTTTTTGTGTGCATTGTTGTACAAGAGAAGACGTCGCGGCGGAAGTCGAATTGATGTCGCGCCGTAGCACCTGACTCATTCGCGTCTGCAGCCGCCGTATAGCGACAAGGCGGTGCACACGATACAGCCTGCCGGACAGGCTGCGTCCCGCTGCGTGGTCATTCTTCTGTTTTTGACCTTCGAGGAACCACATTCCTCGGAAAGGTGGGCAAATTGGGCAGCTTAACGAAAAGAAACACAGTAGCGCCCTGTCGCTTTTGTACTAGCCTCAGTGCCTTGGCATCAAAAACAGCCAAATCCTAGCGATGACACGTTCCGTCCGCCGTTCCTTTGTAAACCTAACGAGTTACCATCGTTACAGTTCCACTGAACCTTAAAGAAACGGTGGCCTTCCTCCGTTCTTCGCAAAAGGAAGTAGTTGCAGGAACGCCGAACGGCGCTCCGTACAGCACCGCTCACTGCGGCGCCGCAGCGCGGCGCGATGCTGCAGGCGGAAGTCGGCAGGGCGGCTTTATGGTCACTGCATGCTCAATTGTCCAACTAAAGGCTGCTGGGTGAAAACGCTGCAAACGAGACGAAGTGCTGCGTCGGACTGCATACGTTGAGCAGCAGCGAAAGTAGAATTTATCACTGTCGCCGCCTTGGCGCCACTTTAGAGAATAAATTACTCGCATAGGTATGCACGCACACTGCAGCTGGCTACGCGACGTCCAGGCGATGTCCTAGGTATGGTTAGATACCTCAGTTAAGCCTGATCAGTGGCGCTGCAAGTGGCATATAGTTAACGCCCCGACGGCCGCGCGTGTAACTATAGGTGGCCAATGTTTACATGATTAGCACGCGGGCCGCACCTTTGGCGCTTTTATCCAGAGACAGTATGTCTAGCACAAGGCATTTTCCTCCATAGTTTGCTTCGGGCGTTTATGGGCACTGTCTGCTCCATTCCGACAGTAATGGTTGTCGGGTTTGGCCGAGAAGGGTCTTATTGATCTCAACGGTCTATACAGTATATTGGCCATTGCTATGTTGCGCCGGCGGGCAACACGACCACCTAGATTTCATCGTAAAAAACATTAATCGTAACCAACAGTGGGAGTCTGCCTTGCGCAGCCCGGCGACTGACCTCCAGGACAAAGTCCCGGACTGGGCCGAGAGGATAGCGGATGTGGCGTCCGGCCTAGCTACGCAGTTTATCGTGAGGACAATAATGCGGATGCGTGCGAAACGAATAAAAATGCGCGCACCGAAGCCTCGCCGCGACCTTTTCTCGACACGCTCCGACGAACATTTGCCAATAACCGTCGTTCGCGCCCTGGAAACTTGTCTGCCCCTTCCCACGAACCTTCCTGTTCCCTCTGTGCCCTTCCCTTTGGCAATAAATAAAGTAGTCACTTAATCACTCACCCACTGATCTCATACACTGCACAGCACTGGTTTCCACTTCAAGGCCCTTTGTCGTAGCTGACGGACTGCGCTGGTTTCATTGCCCGCTGTGCAGCGCGTCGACACAAAACTGTGAGCGCGACTGCCTCACAGTGACTGTCTCGCTTGCCACCGCTGGCGCCGTGGGCATCGTATGCCTACAGTGTCGAAATTCAATGCTGCCGCCGACGCGCCGTATAAGAGATGGCGGAACCGTGGCCGCTTCCCTATCCAGCGATATAAATAGGACGACGGTTCGCCTACACCCTACCCGAATAAGTACACCGAAAATAAAGCATTCATACGGGAGGCTGACAAACCTATTTGAGGCGATGGATGGCGATAAGCTCATAGACTAGCTGCACGTCGCAGCCAAAATCCGGCCGTACAGGCCAGACGTGGCCGCGAAGGATAAGGATGATTACAGCCTGACCTCGTTATAACGAACACTAATATAGCAAATTATCGGCTATGGAGGAAATAGATACGAACTTTGGTTGGTTACGCTTCATTTCAGTGACACTTATTCTTTTTATAACGAAACCGAAACCGCGAGAGACGTGCGCGCGATTTCAGCTGTAACGAAGCGAAAATCTCGCGACATCCAAAACTGCAGAAGCAGAAAAGGACTTTTCGTGCGTGTACACTGTGGGAAACTTCATCCTGATCAGCGCTGTGAAAAACCACCACAGGAATATCACGACCTTTTTAAAATACATAAGAACGCAGGCCTGTTTTGTAAAGCGAAATTTGTTTTGTTGTAATTTAACTGTCTCATGTTCCCGTCAATTTAGTTTTATAGGTCACGCCGGCATTCTCGAGACCATTGAGTTCGGTTCCCACCAGGAAAGCATGTTTTGTAGCGTGAGCTACACTGGCCGAAGTTGAGCAGCTTCGCGTGGCTCCTGGATAGCCGTGCTGCGCATGCGCGAGGAGCAGTGACGTCACACGGTGGACAGAACGTCGTTCGCTGCCCGGCGTCTCTCGCACACCCCACGCGCGCCCAGCGTCTTCGCCGACCTCCGTTCCGCACGTGGCGGCCCGGTCCACTTGATCATGCGAGGAGTGGCCGGGTGTGCAAAGGATGGCTCGTGCGTCGCAGCAACACCAGCGTGCGCCTGTGGAACCAGCTTAGCTCTGGGGCAATTGGTGAAATTATCTGCACCAATTGGGGCAATTGGGGCAATTATCTGCTCCGGAGCCTCTTGATAAATATACAAGTGTCCCATAATGCGTATACCGTGTGTGTGTCATTGAAGCAGCAGTAGGCATGATAATCAAGCTAATCCTAGACAAACAGGAAAGCTAAGAATAACCATCTGAACATTAGCTCACGCGTATATCTTGGCATAGCCGAGCTAAGCCGCTGCTAATTTTTTCTACACTTTCTTTCTATCTCTAAAATACTTCAAGAACTATATCTCTTCGGAGAAGAATAAATAACGCACCACATTGGGGTTACGTCGTTTTTTGTGGGCTCTAAGCCGAGAATGCTGCGATTTTGTACGCCATGATCGCAATTGGCCAACGCCACTGTGCTTTTGGCGCAGGGCGGGGTTAAGGGCACACTCCACACTCTTCAATATGGACATAATGTTGGATTTCCAGGTTCGCGACTGTCCGAAAACTGAGGGCTTTATCGATTACCAACATGCTTTGTGTGCTGTTGTTGCTATTCCTTCACTCGTAGCACATATGGGGAATTGGCCAAAAGACGGGGCGACTCTTTATGGCTAATGCGGACGCAGTGGCTGCTTTTCTGATGGAGGCCAAAAGCGAAAAAGCCCGTGTGTTCGAGATCTCGGCGCACGTTAAAGATGCCCCGTTGGTCAACCTTAATACGGACCTTTTTACTACGGCACGCCTCATAGCCCACGGGTAACTTGAGATTTCCAGGTTCGCGACTCTCCGAAAACTGAGGGCTTTATCGATTACCAACATGCTTTGTGTGCTGTTGTTGCTATTCCTTCACTCGTAGCACATATGGGGAATTGGCCAAAAGACGGGGCGACTCTTTATGGCTAATGCGGACGCAGTGGCTGCTTTTCTGATGGAGGCAAAAAGCGAAAAAGCCCGTGTGTTCGAGATCTCGGCGCACGTTAAAGATGCCCCGTTGGTCAACCTTAATACGGACCTTTAAACCCCACAATCAAAATGTTCGTATGGCAAATACGGCCGTGTCATAACACTATGAAATGAATCCGCCGGACTGAAGTAAAGAAACGACCATGTAATTACATGACAGAAGGGAAAAATAATTCTACATAGATGTCATCGGTTGGAAGAATAGAGAAGAAAACATTTCTGTACGGATTAAATACAGAGGAAAGAAGCAGTTAACAGGCAGGCGCCTGGTCTTCTAAATGTACGTGTGAATGCCGTAACCTCAGCTCTGTGACGAAATTCCAGGTATATGGCCCAGTATGAAAGCACAACAGCTATCGAAAGAGATTCCAAGGCCTTGGATTGCTGCTGCTTTAGGTAACGTTTTCTAATGGAAGAAAAACCGCGCCAATGCAAGAAAAAAGGCTCGATCAGTTTTACTTTCGCCGCAAAAGGAACAAAGACCGGAGGGTGTGAGACCAGCGCGATGCAAATGCAAATTAGGCTGGGGTATTCTACATCTCATGCTGTCAGCAAACGGACGAGGCAGACACTATTACACAGGCACGCGCATGCGCGCTCAGCCTCGCAACACGAAGGCGCTGTCCCAGCTTTCACCCGCTCCTGTGCTTCACGAAGCGCGACCTGAACTGCTGAATGTCCAATTACTCAAGCCAGACCCTGTTCCCCAGGCCGCAAGCCTCCGGCCTGAAGGCCCCACAACAAGTTTAACACAGGCGCTTCATTCGTGCCTAGTGCGTCTTACTCGTTGGAGGCGCAGGGCGGTGGCGGCGACGGGCGCGTCCCTCACGTCCAGTCGTCCGTCGACCAAGAGCGCTGCGGGCTCGGTACCGGGGCGCTGGCCTGGTCGCGTCGCCAGCCGTGGAACGCTTCGGGATGCTGCCTACGGTCTTTGGCTGCGCCACATAGCGGCCCGCTGCTAGACCACACTGCTTGGCGCGAGACCGTGGCTCACGCTCTACTGCTGGTGATGATGGTTGTTGACGACGGACTTTCTCATAATAGTCTTTACGCTATGATGCGGTAAATCGAGCCTCTTTTAAGCGAATCTTCCTATGCCTCATTGATGGCGTCCGATGCCGAGCCAAAACGCACTGCAGGAAAGCCAAATTTAACACTCTGTATTTCACAAAACGATGGTGATTATAAGCGAAGACACATCATATGCCTAAACGCTTCCCTTGATTGGAATCGAACCTGGGTCCTTCGCGTTATGAAGCCGACGTCTATCCGATTGAGCCATTCTCACGGCCTCCGAGTTTCAACCATCTCTGTCTTTAGACGAAGGGGGGTTTGAATTTTTTTTCAGCGGCAGCCGTTAATGAGAGTCATCTTATTCTTTTGTGCTAGCTGCATGAGTCCGTGCCGAAAACGGTAACGTTGACCGTAAAGAGCGTTGATGCGAAGTAACAGAAAGTCGACTTCTTGGAAGAGGCCACGATGATGTTGATTGTAAACAGAAAGCAACGTCTACGAGTGCGTTTTCTTGGGCTAAATAAAGTTATTATCATCATCATCATCATCATCATCACACGAAACCTTGTTGGCGCTCGTAGTCTGGACAGCCCGATGCCAGAGACCATCCCAAGACGTTGGACAGTGAATCGAACTTTAAATTAAAATCAAGTTGTATACAAGCGTTTTTACTCGCTGAAGTGCATCTCAATGCAACAAGAAGGAACCTCTGTTGATGTAATCCATGCGACAATAATGCATCAGCACTTTTCTACCCCCCTTTGGGTGTTCCGAATTTTCAAGGCTGTTACGTCTTCTGTCCGACGGCAAACTATATATATGCTTTGTTCGATTAGAAATAACTGAAGCTCTCATTCCTCGCTCTTGTTTCCCTTCTTCCACGTCACTCAGAAGGTCATGTCGCATATCGTTAGGAGGGACTGCCTGCAAAGTTAAAGGCATTTTTGGCAGGGGAGCTGCCGCCGCCTATGAGAAACAGTAAGAAATACGTTTGCGCTATCTGCCAGCAAGGCGTCGCTCTACGAAACTTCCGCGAGAACTCTGGCCTTCACCATTTCCTTTAATTCCACACCCAAGTGGATGTACCATTGGATGTATCCTACTTTTTCCCCAACTCCCTTTACCTAATCCCCTCCCCTAGACATTAAAATTCGCTAAAGCGTATCGTCTTTGTATCCCTCGTACATTAAATAAATGCGTGTTACCACCACCACCGGCTGACGGCGGAGAGGTCGTTTAGCCGATTTCGCAAGTAATATCGCTATTTCGCCACTGGTTTTCCTATATTTATTTATTTATTTTGTCACGAGGAAGAGACGAAGAAGTTAACAATTACACATGCTGCCATGTTTGCCCACCTTCGAAGAAGATGGAGCTGATCGTGTGACATGGCCGCGCTCGCGTCAACACGGCTGATGCCCATTAAATCAGCGCCTCGAGTCATCAATCATGGTTCGTCCCATCGTTATTCCGCCACCTAACAATTTATTTATTTATTTGTTTATTTATTTATTTATTTATTTATTTATTTATTTATTTATTTATTTATCGCGGATACCACGCCTCGAGTAAGCCGGTTTTCAGACCCACCGATAGAGGGCGCAGTAGTCTCGTAGGGGCGGGTTCCTCTCGCTTCCTCCCCCAGCGGGAGGGATCTTGCCGCCGCTGACGCAGAATATGCGCAGCGACGACGCTGCCATTCTCGGGGCAGCGCCCGTTGATGTCCGAGCCGACACACAGATTTCTCACCAGGTGGAACTTGGTTTAGTGTTTGCTCCCCTTCTCCCATTGTTTCAATAAACGTTCTCTCTCTCTCTCTCTCTCTCTCTCTCTCTCTCTCTCTCTCTCTCTCTCTCTCTCTCTCTCTCTCTCTCTCTCTGTGTGTGTGTGTGTGTGTGTGTGTGTGTGTGTGTGTGTGTGTGTGTGTGTGTGTGTGTGTGTGTGTGTGTGTGTGTGTGTGTGTGTGTGAATTGGCCTGAACGTTTCCCGTGGTTTTCTTTGTAAGAAATATATTAGCCCGCAATAAATGATAATTTCAGTATATATATAACACGAAAGGCGGGTATCTATTGCGCCCATAGCAATGGGAAATTAAGCTCAAGCTGGCACAATTAAAGGCTTGGAGATCAGCCTTTTTCTCAACACTAAAGCGGTGTTACCTCATTTTCCCCCAAAACGCAAGCCCGCAGTGATCTATACAAAAAAATAGCAGTGGCTTAGCTCGGCTATGCCAGGATATACGTAGCGTGAGCTAAGGTTCAGCTGGTTATTCTTAGCTTTCCAGGTTGTGTAGGATTAGCTTGATTATCATGCTTACTGTTACACACGGTATACGCATTATGTGGCACATTATCAAGCGGCTCCGGCGCAGCGTCACCAATCGCCACAGAGCTAAGCTGGTTCCACAGGCGCACGCTGGTGTTGCTACGACTCACGAGCCATGGGTTCAACACCCGCCCACCCCTCGCATGATCATCAAATGGACCGGGCCGCCACGTGCGGAATGGAGGTCGGCGAAGACGCTGGATGCGTGGGGTGTGGTTCCACAGGCGCACGCCGATGTTGCTGCGACGCACGAGCCATCGGCCCCACACCCGGCCACCCCTCGCATGATCATCCAGTGGACCGGGCCGCCACGTGCCGCGCTTGCGCAGCACGGCTCTCCAGGAGCCATGCGAGACTGTTCAACCTCGGGCTGTGTAGCTCACGCTACAAAAGTATTATTCGTGACAAAGACAAGTTTAGCCAGCTCGTCGGCAATGCTGACTGGTCGCGTCCCACGCTAATGGTCGACGCAGACGCCGCGTATAGAATTCATTTCTATTATACAGGACTCTAAAGACCTTTCTACAACGCAAGTAAATGACATAAGCAATTCGCAGGCCTACACAATCCCTGGCGTACATGTCTTACTGACATGTCTTACTGACATACACATACGTCTTACTGGCATGTAGGCGTAAAACAGACAACTTGTATAAAAAAGAACAGCGTCCTTTCAACATTCCTCTTAAAAATATATACGAAACCTACAGTCACAAGCTAACAAGCTATTTGTAACATCTTGATGGCAGCGCTCTTACACCCGGACACTAAGAAAAGATACGACAAACCACACCGCTGTGGTTTGTCATCTGTTTTCTTAGTGTGCGTGTGTAAGTGCGCTACTATCAAGATGTTCCAAATCCAATACCAACTAGCCCAGTTGTCCCTTCTTCTTAACAAGCTACTAAAGGATTTTAGGCACCGGTATTATGAGTCTAAGAATAACTGATTTAGTGGCTGGGTAGTAGTCCGGAGTCCAAAGGCCATATTTCGACCACTCTTGCTGCGTTTACGCGACTATATTAAGTAGAAAAAACAATATGCTGTCCTCCTCTTTGCATCCTTTTTATCAATTTCCTATGACGTTTCGTATGATGTCAGAACGAGATGGCTTGGCTTGACTGCGCTACTGCACAGCTCGCCGACCCCCCGACAGAATCAGTCGGTCCAGCGTTTAGTCGGCCGCGGCCGCCGGTGGGTCGCCGCAATCGTTCGCTCAGTTGAAACTAAGGCACGACACGTTTGAACCTGGAAAAATGTGGCTTTAGTTTGTTGGCTTGTAGTCTTTATCGAGCTCTAAGTCGAAGTCGCCCCACACAAGCGCACGTGCGACGCTTCGATGACTGGTACGCTAGTAGAAAAAATTACACCATCTTCCCGTGGGGAACCCTGATGAGGATGCGAAGCATCGTGGCGGTTCCGTGTGGTTCCATTGTGTTGCCGTTATGTTGAGTGATCTGGTTTTTACTAGCGGCAGAGGGAATTCCGCGTCCGGGTCCACACCGGTGGCAAAGGCACGCAAGTGCTGTTGTGTTACGGTGAGTAGGCGGTGGTTCCCGAGGCGCCGAAACTCGTCCATCATGTTCTTGTCGATGTTGTCTCTGTGGTAGAATCGGTAGTCTCCGTCAGCTTTGGTGAGGTAAAGGTTGTTGACATTGGTGCACCGGCTGAGAGCAATGTACACGCCCTCCTCTTCGCAGCTTTGTCTTCTCGTTCTTCTTCTTCTTCGGCGGTTCCCCTACGGGAAGATGACGACGGTGGTTGAACGCGAACCTATCTCGTGATGGATTCTTTGGTTGGCCAATCCCTTGGGGCATACTGCCACAATCAACATCAGAGGCGCTGCGGACGGGGCTGGTTGAGCTGCAAGGCGCGTGGCGCGTCCCGCCACAGTTTTCCCGCGGGAAATTCAGCATCCCCCTCTAAAGTTTTCAGTTCGTCGTTTCCGTTTGACGTTCAGCTTCGCGTGCCTTCGTTGTATCAGTACCTTCTTGACGTAGTTTGAATGAGTCAAGGACATAAAGCGCGTTCGTAGCACTTGCTCCTGTCCCGGATTTGTAGCGTAGTGGGAAGAGCACCGCGTACCTCCCGTTGCGGCCAGAGAGTCGTGGGATCGAAACCGGGCGCCGCCAACTATTTCTTTTTTTTTATAGTGTAGTATCGCGGAGCTGTGGGTGTAAGGAGGAGAGTTGCGCATGCGCAGTGAGCGTGTGGACGGCGCCGCCATCAACGACGCAGGACCAAGCGAGCCTAAGAAATGCTCCGCATTTAAAAATCGAAGGCCAACTGAAGGCTGGAAAAGTTAATTGTACTGAACTCCGCGCTGCCATAGAGTGGGTATATACGGCGAGTGTTTTGAGCGTGACACGAGTCGTTTCCGTAGTTTCTCGCATTCAATCTGCTTGTAAGTTACGGCACCGACGACAAACAAACTACCCGAGAAAAGCAGACGATGTCAACTTTCCTATCCAAGCTTTCTAAAGGTACTACATGATTCTTTTTTTACAAGATGAAACCATTCGCCTAAGGGGCTACGACACGCATATAGCCGAGAG
Source organism: Haemaphysalis longicornis (assembly GCF_048455015.1). NCBI lineage: Eukaryota > Metazoa > Arthropoda > Arachnida > Ixodida > Ixodidae > Haemaphysalis > Haemaphysalis longicornis. The sequence goes on along the minus strand of NW_027526225.1, from coordinate 50,720,490 downwards.
CATGACCCAAACGGCCATTCTTATCCTGGAGAAGTTGGCCACACAGTCGCACCTTATCCAAAACAGGATCGAGCACACCCTTGTGGAAGTCATACCCGACAGGAAAATGTTGCAGAACCTGCTCATACTGAATATGTACAGTCCACCCACCGAAAACTTGGGAAACCTCGACAGACTTTTTCGGATGGTCTTGAAATTGACTGTGTGTCACGAGATGGTGGTGGTACGGTACTTTATTGCACACCACGTGGCATGGGGGTACAAAAGGTCGTTAAAAAAGGATAAAATGTCCACAACGTGGCTTAACAACACCGCCTTTCGCTGTGAAATGATCTCCAATACCCCACCCGAATGGGCAACAGCTGACCTCACTTTAATGAAGGACATTACCCACGCTGAATGGCAGAGACTGGACGAGAATCTCGGTAGTGACCACTACATTTTTCAACTAGAAATTGACCGTCCACGCACACCCGTAAAAAACAGGAAAGTCGAGAATTACAGACCTTAAAGCCTTCAGAGAAGAAAATGGCCAACAACCATTGGACATAGACATGGATCTCGAAGAACGGAAGACGAAACTGGTTGAAAAGGAGAACAAACTTTCAAAAGAGATCCAATCAACATCTCGAAATCCATAAGTGGGTCCTCACCTCCTACACATTTGGGAGCCTCGGCGAAGCCTTACACGGAGGTGGGCAAAACAAAAGTTCATACAGAAGCACACACTGCCCTCTTAACAAGGCAAGCAGAGGAGTACGCTAGCCAGCTGGGAAGGCAGAACTGGAACGAGTTATGTGACCGTTTACAAGATAACATAACTCAGTACCCAGGGTCACAGGCACAGTACCCAATGAACGTGGAATATCCTGAAGTGACTCATCCCCAACACTGGATCCAAAAATACGACTGGGCGAAAAATAGAGCGCCTCATCCACAATTTGCCGGGTACTGAAGTCTTGAAGAGCATGTCCTTAAAGGGGCCATGAAGAGAAAATACAACTCCGTTTAATTTGAAAGAACTAGGATTCAGTATCTCACTCAGCTCCATTACAGCCACAAAAGATGTTTTTTTAACGAAAAGCAAGTATTATTTAAAAACTTTCAAATTTTGCGCCTCAGTGACGTGTATGAGCAAGAATGACGTCATACGGACCAACAATAAAACATAATTTTTAGTGCGTTAACTGCACGTTAGCATTCAACTTGATGCGGTCAAATGAGACTAGAGGCCCCATTACAGACGTCCAGTCATGTGTCGTCGCGACAGGTGAGTTAGCGGCCGCCAATCGCACAAACAAGGTCCCGTGACGTCATAGAAAAGTTGCGGGAAATTGGCTAGCGGGGTCGCGACTGTTTCACACGTTTTCTTTACTATCTCTGTTATTTGTTCGAAGATTGCGATGATATTGGTATCATTGTTATCGGGACTAAGCAGTCTTTCTAATAAACACAACTTGTATTTAGTCTTCATGGCTCCTTTAAGGCGGCAGAAAAGAAATTCATTGGTTAGCAAGACCAAATTATACCCGTTTCCCAGGCTCATTACAGAGGTGTACCAAAGCTCGACACTGACACCCATTTACCAGGGCCGAGCTGGATGCGGTGCTCGCCAAGCTGACAAGGAACACTGCACCAGGAGCGGATTAGATAACCAACGGAGTACTCCGCAACATCACAGAAAAAAAAAAAACAGAGAGGATCTTCTTGAGAAAATGAACAAGGTATGAGAAAGTGGAAATATACCGGCGCCCTGGAAGCATGCCAACGTGAACATGATTCCAAAGCCCAACAAGCCTATCGGAATGTCTAACGGAAGGCCCATTTCATTGACCTCGTGCGGAGGGAAACTAATTGAACATATGGTTCTGTATCGGCTAACCCTTCACATGGAGGACAACAACAAAATAAGGATCCCCGGCTCCAGGTACAGTTACCGGCAATACTTGCGAGGTAAGTTTCTGAATGCTTGTTCTCGCTTTGTTAAATTCTGCGCAAGCTTGAGCGGTCACTTACGAAGAAATGCGTATTCCCTCCGCGACCGTCGCCCACCCTTTGTTTTGAGTAGGCATTCCGCAAGATATGCTGCTGCAAGATATACTGCTGCAGATCAAAGAAGAGGTCATTGAGAACCTCAGCACGCCACAAAAAAGTACAAAAAAGCGTCATCCTGGAGTTGAAAGTTAAAGGTGCGTTTGATATTCCACCACACGAGGCCATACTAAAGAACTTACAAGACTCTCAATGTGGGGTGAGGGCCTATAACTACGTTCGGGACCTCCTTTGGTCTCGGACGGCGACAGTGGGCCTCGGAAAGCTTCGGAGTGACAAATTCCAGGTCCCCGAAAAAGGCACCCCACAGGGCTCAGTGATCTCGATCTCGCCCTTACTTTTCAGTATCACGATGATCAAACTATTCGACAAGCTAAATACAATCCCTGGCCTTAGACATGCCAAAGCTAAATACAATCCCTGGCCTTAGACATGCCATCTATGTTCTGGACAACCAGAAGGTCAACGAACAGGATTCCCTGCAGGAAGTGGCAGATCCCACCGAGGCGTACCTGAAGCAGTGTGGACTTTCCGTCGCATCAGAAAAGTCGCAACGACTGGTACTCAGAAAGAGGACGAGAGGCAGACCCCCGCCGAAAGCACCAGACCCGGAGGTGAAGCTTCATGGCATCGCTATCCCAAAAGTCAACACACTGCAAGTATTAGGCCTCATTCGCTAAAAGTACGGAGCAGGAGCTGCGTTACTCCACAAACTCCAAAGCACCATCACCCAGGTAACCCACCGGGTCAAGAGGGTTGAGCGCAAAAAGCACGGACTCAAGGAAGAAGATGCAATCCTATTTATACAAGAGTTAACTATGGTACCCCATATTTAGGGATAAAGAGCGCTGTAAAAGAAAAACTCAACATTATCGTCAGTCAAACATACAAATTCGCACTAGGTATATCGAAGACTTCGACGGAGAAGCTATCTGCAACTCGGGACACACGGGAGAGGAACTTGTGAAGGCACACAGGTTAGCCAAATTGAACGCCTGAAACTCACAGAAACAGGTCGCGCCACTTTACGCCATCTCAAATATGAGGCGAACCTGGATTCCCAAATCCAAAAAAGGCGCGCGCGTCTCACTTTTACTGAGGGAGTACATCACTGTTGCCAATACACCGCACAACATGCACCTTCTTTATCTCAAAGGACGGAGAAATGGCAGGGTAAAGGCACTGAAAAAAGCCTATGATAGCGTAACCAAATACGTCGACGCCGCAAAATATTGTCATGGAGCCAAGGACGACGCAGTTGTCTTGAAGGAGAAACAAGTTTATTGGAGCGAACTTGTGCTCTCCTAACAACTGAAAAGAATAGAGAGGCGGTGAAGCAGCGGTCAACAAAGTGACGTGCGTAATCGAGTGTCGTCGAAGCGAATGCCGCAGCGTCTGCTCTGCAGGCTTTTATCTTTCGGCGCGAGTGTTTCTGGAACCATAAATTCACATCCAGAACATTGTAGATCCCAGAAGATTATTCTGGGCTAGTGACGTTAGGGCGAAACAGTGTGCTTATCTGAATGTGATAGCCCGTGCGGCATAAAAATAAAGAATGGAAGACGCGCTTTGCTTGGAACGCAGATAACACAGCCGGGCGTGGCCCGGCAGTAAAAACAAACAATAAATAAACAAACCCACACATGGTTCGCGGCAATATGCAAGAGCAAATCATGCAGCACACGCCATAACCATGACCAACAGCGAAGGAAAAGACCTAAGCTCGGCAACTATCACGACCGAAAACATTGACACCGCAGAAGAGGCAGCGATTGCTCTCGCTACTACAACTATCACGAAAAGTCCAGCTCGCATGATTATAATCACGGACTCCGAAGCAGCCTGCACAATTTTCAGAAGGGTCGCGTATCTCCACAGTGGCCCTTAAAGGCCAACTGCACTCAAATTTCACCTCAGCCATATTCACTTTGAACGTACAGTACGTGCCACCGAGCCAACTGGGACATGACTGGTAGCCCTGTGAAAAGCCTGGTTAATTAATTCGAAGCTTTTAAAATAGCTCCGTAGCAGACGACGCTGCACCTGCCAGCGGATCGCGCAAACGGGCATGAAGCGGAAGTGACACTGCGGCCAGCCCTACGCTTTTTCCTACGGCCAGCCAGGAGAACCGGTCGAGCTCCGCTGGGCGCGCTTCTTCTAGGTATGCGGCGAGGGCGAAGCACTGCGTGCAGGTTTGCTCCGGTCGGCCAGCAGCGTGCGACCGCTCGCTCGCCGGCTGTGTCGGCCATGGAGCGTCACTTCAGTCTGGACGTAATGCCGCGCTCTTCTCAATTTTCAGTTTCAAAATCTCCGATTTTTGATGGTCGTTTGCGCCGCGGACACCCGTATTTCAGCTGTAATATTTTGTATCTTGCAGTATTCTTAGGCAGACTACACGAAAATAACGTTTTCAAGAGGTTGAAATTTTGAGTGCAGTTTGCCCTTAATATACTCCTGAAGATAAAAGAACAAAATAGAAGATGCTGTACCGGACGTGTACATCGTGCGGACACCGGGGCACGTTGTAGGTACTGACTGCAGCGTGCACTGTTTTCAGTGTGAACCGCGTTGTCTACAGCGTGAACTGTACATTTAAGTGTGAGCTGTGCATTCCCAGTCTAAAATCACAACAGGAATACCGCAAAAACCTAACAAGAATTCCTGTCGTACGACAAAAACGTTTGTTGTGACAACAGAAGTCCTGTTGTTACGACAAACCCATCTGTTGTTACGACACACATTTCTGTCGTAACGACAAAGTCAATTTTCTCAACAACAAATATTCCTGTAGTTACAACAGAACTGCCATTTACGCTACTCTTCACAATGGGGAAATAACAATCAAAACACGTGCAACTACTGATGAAACATCAGGATCACGACAAGACACGAATTCAGCACGACGGATCATCAACATCTGGACAGATTTACGAAGCACGACATAACACCAGAATTCCGACACCACAATGCTACGACAAGACGACAGTACGACACGCGAAAATACGACAAAACTACAGAATTTTTTTCTGTCGTCTTTTTCGACTGGGTTTTAGTGCCACTGACTGACTTTTATGTGTTCATTTTGTGATTAGGACGCCAAGACTGCAACTGTGTTCATTGTGCGAGTTGTTACCTTCCCCTTTTCCCCTCATCCTTGCTCCCCCCACGGCCCCATGGCCTCTTGTCTAATAAAGTTTTTCACTCACTCACCGGGGCACGAGTTTCTGGAGGGTAATATGGCGGCTGATGCTGCCGCCCGAGGTTCTTCCCACCGGGCAACCACCACTACCCTCACCGCCGTCACAGAAGCTCAAGCCCCGTCACTGTTCCCACCTATCCCACGACGCACCTGCAGGGACAAATTGGAACATTACCGGTAGGACAGATGGAAAAATCCACCTCCTCACCACAGTTCACCAAAGAAGAAGACTCCAAACTAACTCTTTCCTGCACGCCTCACAGTTGCACATGATTCATCCCAGTCTGTACAGTTACGACTGCAAATTCTGAGGTCCCGGGGAACTCCCGGGGGTCCTGGCGCCCTGCTGTCCAGCGAGGTCCTAGATCACCAGCGCGGTCTGGTGATTCGGGCCAGACAAACAGCCGAGGGCCATGGCGTCCTGGACTAGGGACGCCACCCACCCTGGATGATCACCGCTACTACTACGAAGATCATCATCCAGCGCTCAATTTTCCTTTTACAGGAATCAATAAACGTTTATTCCGACTCCTCCTCCAGACCCCCGCAAAAAATTCCCGGGTGCGCTAATGATTCGATCTAAGAGTAAATACTAAGCGAAAAAGACCCGCCGCGGTGGCTCAGTGGCTAAGGCGTTGCGCTGCTGAGCACGAGGTCGCGGATTCGATTCCCGGCCGCGGCGGTCGCTTTTATGATGGAGGCGAAAAGCAAAAACGCCCGTGTGTGCGAGATTTCGGTGCACGATAAAGATACCCAGGGGGTCAAAATTAATCCGGAGCCCTCCACTACGGCGCGCCTCATCGCCTGCGTTGCGTCGGCGCCTACAATCAATCAACTAAACGAAAAAGCGAAAAAAAAAAATATTCACCTTCCCGGCTGTTCAGAAAGTAATTCAGGATTTTGCATGAACGTAAACAAGCGAAAGAAGTGTCGACTAATTTATTTTACAGCTGTCGACACTTGCAGAACGGCGAGCGCTGAAGCGGTGGTGTTTCCGTAGTACTACGTGGCCGCAGCCAGCCGCAGCTAACTTTTGTTTGGCCTAAAGAAGTTCTGAGAGTTTCCCCAGCTATCTTAATAAACAAATTAAAGTTGTTGCTGACCATTCGAACGATTTATCGCATTGATATTACCAAAAATTACTATTTGCGACACGTTCATGTGCCTACGAAATTCAATTTTAGCGGTCTTGTTGTGGTGGTTTGATTGCAGCCAACCAATTGGCTGTTTGTTGTGGACGTAACGATGACGTTTTCTAATTTAAATATTATTGAGACATTTAAAACTGACACGTTTTTGAATGTATTATAAGCCTTTTACTACTTATAAAAATCAACAAAACGGTTTCCCGTGGCACAAATAGAATGTTATTTTTAGCGAATTGTTTACACTGTAGATGCACATCCTTTTTCCGGTGCGCCATCTTCATCGAGGAGGAAGTGCAACAAGTCGGAGCCAAGCGCTACAGCGCCTTGGAATTACCCAGTATTAAAGGTAGGATTCCCGTTTTTTTTGGTATTGCAGTTAAGGCGTCCTACAACCGGTCGCTTGCACGTAATGTGGTCGTTTATTTCGCAGAATTCTGGCATAGTCCAAGCGCTAGAGCAGTCTCACATCCGCGCACTGGTGACGCGCCCAAACCCTCGGTGTATCATAGCTGAAGTGACGAGCGGGCTGGCCTAGACGTGCTACGGGATGGGCACATGCTATTTATTGTTTTGGCGTCGCATCCAGCACTTATCAGCGATCACAGCAAAACCACTTGTTGGAAGCGTTTCGTGTCTGCATGGGGTAACCACACCCACGCCGCCGCGAGCTAATCGCGCCCCAGAATCGGCAGTGGTGTTAGTTCGCCGTGGAAGCTGTTTAAGCGCTTTTTTCCTCCATTAGTGAGCCTCCGGGCGAGTTAACCGCAAGATCCGGAAATGCCAGTTGTGGCAGCCGCCGGCAGCCATGCTACCCCATCGCATGCGTTGTGAAAAGTTTCCGCAGCTGTCATTGTTCTGTCCGTGGTTGTCATAGTGGCGGCGAAAGTACGGAGTCATGTACAAAGCATCCTGTAACCCGGAGTACTCGGTTCCCGAGCCTTGCTTCACCGTCCTCTATAAAAATGGCGAAAATTACGTTTGTGCTTCATGTATAAACTTTTCAGAAGTGTTGCTTGACGCAGCGAAAGCATAAACTAATCCTTTTTCGCCCCTGTGGGCCGATCGCTTGAATGCGTGAAAATACACGAGGCTTGTTCGAATTCCCAGGCCTGATGTTCGTGAAAATGTCCGTTTGTCGTCGTAGGAGACGAACTGAAGTTGTCAGTTTTACGCGGAACGATTCTGGGATCCCACGCGCGACAGACCAGCCTGACGTCAGATTTTCGGCCGCGCCTCTCGGGGTTTGCGCGTATGACGCACTGTGGGACGAGCTAATCGTGCGAGATCCCAAAGGGACGCGTTCCGGCGGCCAAGAGAATTTTCCCTCTGGTGTACACTCGCCAATCCAGAGTGACAGTTGATGACATTCGCAATGGAGAACGAAGTACGCGGCTAACAGCGCCAGTCTGAATGCGACTTCTTAATACTAAGCTTGAAGTGTCTACAACTTTGGACCTCGTTTTGTGATACTAGCAGAAAGCCACGGAGATTTTGAAGCCTTGTCCACGAGATGTATACTGCAAGGTTTATGCCTATACCTTGTTGACATGCGAACATTATGTAGGTGTCAGAACCCCTTACCACAACAGTTTGTGTGAATCTGACGTATTCGAGTTGATGGGCACCACTACCAGTTACGGCAAAACATCAAGCACACTGCCTCGCGTCGTAGCCTTCAAATTGGTGCACGGGCCTCCTCTGTTCTCACAGCCTGTGTGGTTTAAGTTCGAAGCTCAATACTGACATTCACTTTTAAAGTGTAGCAACACTGTTACGTGTTTGGCAGGCACGAAGATGTTGTGGTGCCAAGAAATGCTTCGTGCCAGAGCCAACTCCACAGCAAAGCCGGTGGAATTGGGGCTCCGTATCTACCCCCTTGCTTCTCAAATAGCATTAACCAGGGCATGTGAGGGGAGTGCAGGTGGGCAAGGAGGCTGCACGATCCTCCCAGGACTCGCTAGCCCAGCAGCCAGGAAGGTTGTGGAATGGCGTGCATTCACATTCGTGTAGCAAAATGGTTCGGTTCACGAACGCCTATTTATTGCTGTAGCTGCCCTGTGCAATTTCGCAATTTCAATTTTTTTTTCTGCTTAACATGTACCTGCACACTTGTGCCAAATTTTGGAGGGGCCTGTGCCGAAAGCATCTCGCCCAACCTTATCGAAGTGTATGTAATACATGCTTTGCTACACTTGCCAGAGCATCCCGTTTGTAGTGTCAGCTGTCAAACTTTTTGGTTCGCCTTGTGACCTGTTTCATGCCACACCCATTGAAAAGGTGTGGTGAATTCATTGCCTTGAGGCCCCTTTCATTTTCTCTGTCTACAATAAGTTGTCGCCAGGAGCATGATAGGACTGCTTGGATTGGCTTGGCTCCACTTGTGTCAGCAGATTGCCTGCATAAAACTTGTTTACTTGTTGTGCCAGGACAAAACAGGCTTGCCATTCCAATTCTGGAATTACTGTAGGTCATCAAAAATTAGCCACCTTAAAATAATACGTCCGTACTTATATATGTTTGGGCTTAGTATTGAACTCTGTATTTTGGGCAGGGAGATGGATTTATTATAATCAATGGAAATTTTTGAATAAGCTCCCTGGGTGCAGCATTTATTGCACAGGCTGTCCATTGATGTTTGCTGCTTGTCTCTGGTTGGGTCTCGTTGAAATGCCTTCGTGGAGGTCACTGGAGGGTGTTGGGTTCTTACCATATATAATGCTCTAAAAACGTTTCAGGAATATTTTTTTCCCCATCACAATTGAACAATGGGAATTGTTTGCCCGCTCCGATTGTTAATGTTTGAGTGTTTGTGAAAAATGCCGCACTGAGTCACACTTTGTAACCCCTCCTGCACATGTATTGGTACTACCAGGGGTATTTTTAAATGGATGCCCTGTTTACCTGCATGGTATTAAATGTGTTTTTTCAAGGTCAGGAGTTTTAAAAGTGCGTGTTTGGGGGGGGGTGTTGGTCTGTAGTTGAGTGATTTT